>NC_067433.1:27448571-28097930 GCF_009764475.1 Pristis pectinata | reverse complement strand
TAACTTTACGAACAAACCTCTGTATTCACTGTTCTGGGAAGCAGCTTCGGTTTATTGCGACCTAGTGGTGACGTCAGATATTAGAAAACACACCCAATGGTTTCCTGCCTCTCAGATTTCATTTGCGACATTCACAGACCCATGTTACACCCTGGTCAATGAGGTGAAGTCGTTTGTTCTGAAGGTCACCACGGCCAGGTCAAGGGTCCTCACAAACGGCGAATCGCCAGGGTGAGAGCATCCCGGAAATAAACTGGACCTCAATAATCCTGAGTCTTTGGGCGGAGCAAATCCCAGAGACGAAGGATCTTCTCGTGCCCTCGTGTCAGTTAATGAGCTGGTTCTCATCTTCGAAAGGTGCAGTTGATACTGGGTGGTGACTGAGGCTTATTGTAAAATGGTGATGTGTTATAAAGCTTCCCATGGGCAGAACCTTTTTCAACTTGTGAGCTACCCAAAACCCGGGTAAGGAGGGGTAATGGTCAGGATTATATCCAGTCGGGAATTCTGCATTTAATGATTTATAGAGGGGTGAGAACATGGAAAACCTTCAGAATCAGCATTTGAGGAGAAAGTTTCAGTGTACTTTAGGAGTGGGGATACAGATACTGAATGTGAAGAAAACCACAGACGAATAGTCTGGAAGTGTGTAATGAATCGACATTGGAGGAGGCTGATATGAAGTACCGCCTTTGGTTCTGATCAGCCCTTTCTGGGCTGGAAATTCCTCATCAACTGTGGCTTAGTGATTAACTCACTCACGCTGAGCTGGAGTATCCCGTGCTGAAGCTGGTACGATGGGCGCCTTGACTGTGACCAGTTCCATCTACTTCCTTCTTTGGGCTGTAAAACTGAGCTCTGGGCACCTTGTATGGCTCACTGAATGAAACCTGGTGTTCCCTTCACTGTGTCACTGGAAACCGTTTCACCCTCAAACTTAGATCTGGTTCAGTGGTAAATTTACAGACAAGGTTACATCGTATATTAAGTCAATTTATTCGGATCCATATTACTCCTCGACAGACCACTTACACTTCCTCGCATTTCTCTGGGTGAACACAAATGAATTGTCTTGCCAGAACCTAATGGAAATAATAAATTAACTGTATTCGTTGCACATTTTATTTCGTTTAAAAAACACTTTGAACCCCTGCTCCGCTCACATTTTCGAGCTTATTTGTTATGTTCATGCTAATATAGATTATGTGTACTTCTACACGCTGAATTTAGGCTAATTTATCTACAATTTTCTGTTCTTCTTCTAGAATAATATTCGGAATATTTCTAAAGGAATATGCCAACATATTCGAATCTTTATAATGCCGACATATTCCAGTAAATGAAGACTTGCACAAGACTTCCCACACGGCATATGGTGCTTTTCTTCTTTCAGTGTCTGCAAGTAGCGCTTCTTAAAGAGAATCTTTGCGGGATCATTTCCAGAGCTTGACACTGCAGGAGCGGATGACACAATCATTTTTTTCTGTATTCATTGACTTCAGATGACAAAGAGGGACAAGTGATGGTGATTCAGTGTTGGAAGAAATTACCTGGCAAAAGACGGTTGGGTTATGAAACAAAGGTCAGAATTATAAAACTGACGTGTTGCTACGTGACGGAAGACCAACCAATGCCATGAAGAACAAGTGGTGATGTGTCGGCAAGACGTGAAATGATATCTGGCAAGGACACTGGGAATTTTAACGTCCTCCAGGATAACGTGTGGAGAAGAGTAGCTGATATGGACGGCGCGCTTTTGCACACTGCCCAAGGCTAGTAATACAGAAGAACAGACTGAAAAATTCAACTATCAACATTTTTTCCGTTGACACTGACTGGTTGTATCTTTGTGACACTGTGTTGGGACGGGGACTGGGGCGGTGTTGGGAGGGTTTGATGGAAAGGTGTAGCATTGTCATTGCGCTGCAACCACGCACTGCTGCGAGCTCTGGAGCTCTCGGAGCCTTTGACTGACAGAGCTGAAGATGCTTTACCTCGCCCTGACACCGCACTGTCAATCCCCGGGAGAGTTGGATAGCGAGTTACAGGAGCTGTCAGATCATCCTTCATTCGGTGCGTTTTCTGGGATAACGGGGCGACGGCTTCACTTTCTGTTGATCGAGTTCTGAACCTGCCTTTGGAATAGGATCAGAGACAATTCCCCATGGCAACAGCGACTCAGATGTAAGGACACAGGAATAAGCCAAAACTTTATTCGTTTGAAATGGAGAGTTCTCTTTATTGTCAATAAAGCATACCTCCTTGTTCGTTACCAATGTCCCGCACACATTTCAATCAGTAATCGCTGATACTTTGAGAAGGAACTCAGTGAGTGATGGAGAATTCACAAAGAGAAGGTTCGTCAGACTTTAAATACAACGAATCAGAAATGTTGCATTTGAAGTAAATACTTGTCGAATACATAATAACCCAGAATGTGCACGTATCTGAGAGCAGAATGACGGCAACATGGATGAGAAACAAGGGCTCTAGACCAGGGCTTGTATGCGCCAAGAATCTGGGGCCAGTCCGGCCCCATTGGGATGTAGAAATAGCAAGGGGTGAGGTTGTATCTATGTAGGGCAGTGTCCTTTCTCACGGCATGGTAATGTCCGAGGGTGGCATATCTCTTCCGTACAGAGATATTACTCTGTTTGTAGTGACACCTAAGTCCAATAACGGATAATAGCTGAGCAGAGAATGAATTGTCAAGGTAACGTGTGTGGAGCCGCAGGTCACAGGATCTTGCGTTGTTCCTGTCTCCCTCAGTAACTGGCCATAGCGGCCGGGGTATTATTGACTGATGCCACAAAGTGACCGAGACTTCTTCTGATGGAGCAGTTTCACGGGGAGGTAAAAAGAAGAGGATGGAGAACCTCAAGGTAAACATTTGGGATGATCCTCAGACCAGACAGAGGCAGGAGAGAAGAAATGGTGACGTCACCCCGGGGTAACGTGATGACATCTGTTGTCTCTGAACAACGTTGCTTCGGTTGTGTGAATTGTTGGCGCTGATTTATCGTTAATCACAAGTGCAACAAGAATGTCATGTCGAACCGTGTCGGGCAATGGAAGGTGAAGCAACACATGCCCCACACAGGGATGTGTTTGCAGAGTCACTGTGGCGCGTCCTAGAGTCTGCACCAGTTCAAAACTTCCACATCCTTCCAATGGAGGTAGCCCTATTTCAGGATAATTAAATAATCCTTGTCCTTGTGGGAGAAGCGGACCTCACGCGGTCTGGGATTTCGGGACTGGTTTCCGGATTTCGGATTGTATTGCCAAGCCAACACACGTATGTAGGGGTGACAATGTGGGCGAACTTTCACAACGTTTAGCTTACTGCCCAACCTAACTCAGTCCCTCTTTATCTGCTCCTTCCACAGTGTCGACATTTCTTTCTCTGTGTCTTAGTTCCGTACGTCATTAGCGGTAAACCAGGGGAGAGTAAGTGTTAAAATAAGAAACAAAAGTAAAGACCTGCACTTGATGGAGGGTGGAGAAGGTGTGGACACGAATAATCAGAGTGGTCGAGAGGGTGGAAGGAGAGGTGCACGCAAGGAGAGAAAAAGAGTGAGCGGCGGGGATTGCAGCGAAGGGAGCATCAATAAAGCGGAGAATAAGCAAAGTGGGATGGTGAGGAGAGTAAGCGAGCCCGACCTGAGCAGGCGAGTGCAGAGACCCACCTGGAATAACAGAGAAGCAACTAGAAATATCAACGGATCATACAGGATGGACAGGATGAGAAGTAGCGTTCGCGCCTCAGTTTATGACCAATCGTCAGAATTGCGAAGAAGAGAAACGGTGCGGGAGGAGTGATGCAGGGTCTGTCGATAAAGAGAATTTCTCTGACAGGGGGAGACCTGGGAGGAGTCGAGATCCGCTGGAAGCGACTGCTTCAGAACTCTGTAAATACATGATTTACACTTGCTGTTATTTGGGGTGTTAGGAGAGTTAACACGAAGGTTGATAAAGTTACACGGTTTACATATTTTATTACAGTCATTTCATGAAGTAAATGATCCGATTCAGCGGGTATTTCACCGCATTTTGCAGTTCCTCTCGGAATTTCCTGTGAGTTACGGCGTAAATACATGTCTTCGTGCAGGAAATGAGAAGTTGAAACATCGTTGTTGTGTATTGTGTTATATAATGAGGATTGGTGGCTGAATAATAATAACTGTTTGAAATTCGTCAACAGGTAGAAAACGTCTCCATTGTTACCCACATCAAAATAAAACTACCGGTTATACTGAAGAGTAAAACGATTGATTTCCTTCGGTTCTCCATCTCCGGGTCCTTGTCATTCTCTCCATTGTTGCGGTCCCGGATCCCCCTGCGGACTCGACTGGTCCTTAAAATCCGTATGACCGTCAGAAAACTGAGCAGTAAAATCAGAAGAAACAGGACACAAGTGGTTAAAATGCGCTGGAACATCTCATATGCTCCCCCATGCAAGGGATGTAGTGAGGCTGTGTTTCCGGATACAATCCTAGGGAACACTATAAATTACATCTCTTAGCTCGTATATGATGTATCAAGGGAAAGTCTCTGACCATCCCAACACACTCACTGTTCCGATAAACACAGCCGCAGTTTTCTCAGTGCAATATTTTGTTTTCAGCTTCTCACAACAAATGGTCACAAATAGATCAAAGGCGAAAGGTGCCGTCAGCCAGACAGAAACCGCTGTGCTCGCGAAAACTAACCATAGACCGATACGGCACGCGGGAGTAGTACGGAGGAATGATCGTGGAAAATTAATCAGAGAAGTCCAGTCAGTAGGGGGTCCGAAATAACGAGCAGGAGATCTGCCGCTTACATTGCCATCAGGGAGAGAATGATGGATTTGGAGGGATATAATTTCCATGGGACAGGATCACAATCGCCACCATGTTAACTGGGAGAGAGAGAGAGAGAGAGAGAGAGAGAGAGAGAGAGAGAGAGAGAGAGAGAGAGAGAGAGAGAGAGAGAGAGAGAGAGAGAGAGAGACAGGGGGTGAAGGTAGCAGAACTGATTTCAGACACGGAGACAACAGTTGGATGGGTTCAGATGATATTTCCGCTTTGTAGCTGCTTCCAGTGGTTGATATTAGCTCCTGGACCATGAAAGGTGCCGCGAGAGGACGCGGCCGCGCACTGAATCGAGAACGGGATGACGGAGCTAAATGACTGGATCAGTTCTGCGTCAGGATTCCATACTAAGGACTGGAAGGTTCAGGTGAAGTGGAGTGCCAGCGGGGTAACTGTCTCTGCAGAGGTAATAGGGGAGGGATCATCTTTTCCGGCGCTGGTCGTATCCCGCGGCGAGTGAAATGACTAAATCCGGTCGCTCTGTCGCGGCATTTTTCCATTGACGAGACACAAATTTCCTGCCGCTCCCTGTCAGTGGCAGAATAAAGAGAGGCCGGCTGATTCCAACAGATACAGTGCAGGCTCAGACAAACTCAGCACCAGACATTACGATCCATATTGAGATCACCACAGCGAGGAAAAGGAGTGTATTTTAAAGGCCAGCAGCTCACGTTGTTAACGGTGCCAGATGCAGAGATAATGGAGACATAATTTCACAACAGTGATCTCCATTCAACACATTTGAGAAATTGGTTGAAAAGAGATTGCAGTCGTTGTTCAAACTCCCCACATTACAGTACCGGAATGGTTTCATTGACTCCTCCATGAACTATCTCATTTTCAATGTACGACTCCGTAACGCATATTTATGAACAAAAATGGCAGCCTGCATATGATACATTTCAAAGCTGTATTTTTGTAAACAGCTACCTTAACTGGTTCCTGGTCATGTCCCGGGCACACGCCCCCTGAATATTTACAGTATTCAGTATCAACACGCGAGCAGATTCAATGCAAATACAGTGCTGCCGTTCCAAGACAAAAGGCGCAGAGACCCCGGACATACCATTGTTGAAATGCTTGGACTAGGCAGATGGCTGTGGAAAGAAGTAGCGACAGAAACAGTTCAGTGCAGTAGAAGTAAATATCAATGTCCATTAACGGCAGCGGAAACAGTGGCTTACAGTAAACTCCAACTGCTGAAATTACAGGGAAGTAAATGTCTCGTATCCGCCAGATTACTGGGTATCCCATTTCACCGAAAATATGTGCTCCGGTATCCAGAGATCCGGCAGACACTCTGAGCTGATGTACTCCAATATCTCCGATTTGTACAGAGGATCAGTCTCCAGTGACACGGTCATATCCCTGACCACAGCTCTACGTTACAGTTGCTTGAACAAACACATTACATCAGAGCCATTGTGGTGAATATCACAAAATACATCAACGTCCTCTGGTTTACCGTAACAAGATCTCTCTCGGGAATAAAACCTGAAGCCGTGATCATACGAGACTGATCAAAGAACAGCCATGGGCTCCATTTACAGTCTTTGTCGAGGTCTTCTGACAGATGTCCATTCTGGTGATGAATACGTAATTGTACCGAGATTTCTGCGGATGTGCGGTGTGTTGAGCGATGTCAGCAGGCCATCTCACTCTGGCCTGTAGTTTCCCAGAGGATTGTGCATCTCCTTCCTTCAGTTCTGCAGCTCACTTCTGGCCGCTGAGTCCTGGTAACAGATGCAGAACGGCACTGTCCTTTCCCAGCTTACCTCCGGTCTCGGCTGTGGACTCTCAAGTGGAGTCTTGTGAGGATAGGTTGAGAGAGCTATGGACTTTCATTTGAAGAGAAGAAAGATGAGAGGTGACTTGGTAGAGGTGTACAAGATGATAAAAGTCATAGACCGAGTGGACAGTCAGAGACTTTTTTCAAGGGCGACAATGTCTAAAACGAGGCAACATAATCTTAAGGTTATTGGAGGAAGGTATAAGGAGGATGTCAGGGGTAAGTTTTTAACACAAAGAGTGGTGGGTGCTTGGAACACACTGCCGGCAGAGGTTGTGGGGGCAGATACATTGGGCACATTTAAGAGACTCTTAAATTGACACATGAATGATAGGAAAAAGGGGGGGGGTATGTGGGTTTGAAGGATTTGATAGATCTAAGAGCAGGACAAAATGTCGGCACAATATTCTGGGCTGAAGAGCCTGTACTGTTCTGTAGTGGTCTATCTTTCTATTGCGTTTTCACAGATATTGATTTGTTTCTATCCCACTAAAGATCTGCGCGCCGACGTAAACACGCACAGACACTAACACACAGAAACACACACACACACCCACACCCACACACACACACACACACACACACACACACACACACACACACACACACACAGACACACACACACACACATACACACACGGTTGGTGGGGTGGATTGAGAAATGGCAGATTGAATTCAATCCTGACATATGTGAGGTGGTGTACTTTGGAAGTCCTGCGGAGCCGAAGACATACACCGTAAATGGTCAAGTCCCAGGGAATATTGAAAAAAACTGACGGACTTTGATGCGCACGTCCAAAGATCCTTGACGGTGGTGGTGGAGGTCGATAACGTTGCTCCCAATGCACATAGAGGACTGGCCGTCATTATTTGGGATATTGAATTCGGGAGCAGAAAAGTTATGCTCCAACTTCGTCAACATTGGTCAGACCTCAGCTGGAGGACTGCATGCAGTTCTGGTCACTACACTCTCGGAAGTATGTGGTGGCGCTGCGGAGAGTGCAGAGGAGATTTACCACGTCGTTGCCTATCATGGAGCGTTCCAGTTATAAAGTCAGACTGCTGAGTCTGCGTCTGTTTTCCCTGGAGTGAAGAGGTTTACATGTGACACGATAGAAGCATTTAAAATTATGAGTGAATTCGATAAGAATTAATAAAGAAATTCTTCCCCTTATTAAAGGCGAATTTAACGAGAGGAAATAGGTAATAGACTTAGACAGGATCTGAAAGTGAACTTTTTCATCCTTAGAGTGGTTAGTACCTGGACCACACTGCGTGAGAGAGCAGTGGAAGCAGGCCCGCTGACAGCATTGAAGAAGTATTGAAGAGAACGCTTGCATGATCTCGGTACAGAAGGCTGTGGGCCACGTGCTGGACGAACAGATTAATACCGATGGGTCTCCTCTGGTCGGCTTGGACGTGTTGGGTAGAATAACCTGTCTCCATACTGCTTGGCTTTATGACTTTATGGCTCACAAACACGCAAACAAATACACACACACATAGAAACGCACCCAGATACAAACAAAGACACACAGTGACACATACAAACCTGCACGCACAGAAGCACGCACAGAAACACACACAGACACACACACACACAGACACAGGCACACACACACACACAACTTTAATGAAATGAGTAGAATCTCTGCCTCACAACATTGGATATCTGGGTTCATTCTGACTTTGGATGCCGTCCCTGTGCAGGTTGCACATTTCCGTGTATAGGCGTGAGCTTCCACCGAGTGCTCCGCTTTCATCCCACATTATAAAGACGTGCTTGTTGATAGATATGTCGGTCGCTGTAGTTTACCTCTGTCGGTGGGTGAGGAGCAGGCTAGAGAAACAGAAATAGAGATAGAGAGCGAGAGAGAGAGAGAGAGAGAGAGAGAGAGAGAGAGAGGGAGAGAGAGAGATGATTCATTCTGTACCTGTATTCACTGGAACAGTGTGAGGCTGTGGGTTCCTGCTCTGTCTTTCCTAATTCCGGGATTTAGTATCAAAGTGCAAGTAGACTATATATGTTATTCAAACTATATTTAGCACACAGCGTGCAGCTCCCACTGGTTGACAATACAATTACATTACAGGCAGTGCAGCCTGAAAAATGTTTGTGTTTGCAACAGTATATTTCGATTCATATAGATAGGAATTACAGAAACAGGCACTTATTCCCAGCGTATGCAGGCAGACGGCAGCTTTCTGTCGATATTCTTACCACCACTTGATCCGCAGCCTTCTCTGCCTAATTCAAGTGCTCGTCCAGATACTTCTTGAAATATTGTTAGGGTTCCTGCTTCCAGCACCCACTCATAGAATACGGTCCAGAATCAAAGAATATAAATCGCACTTCGCTCCCCTCTGAATGCCTTACAAGTTGTCCTTAGTCCATGTCCTCTTTGACGACTCAGTCGAGAGAAAGAATTTCCTACTCGTTGCTTTCTCTCTTCATCGATTTTCACACGAAGACAATCATTTGATGCAACGCTCTGAGTCTGCATGGTCCAGGCTCTAATAGCAGAGCCATTTGGACTGATGGAATTAGGACTGTAGAGCTCTGGGTAGCACTGTGTGATGTTGTGAGCGGGAATGTGAGCGCGGCTCTGAGTCTCACAGAACTGACACTGGGTCTCTCATTGCAGAATGTGGGTGATTGGTGAACTGCTGGGAAATTGGTATTTCAGGTTGAAAAGGTTGTAGACGCTGGCTTGTAGAGGCTGCGTCCTCTCGAATTTAGGAGACTGCGATATTATTTGTTGAAACACAAAGAACGCTGAGGTCTTAAAAGAACAGGCATGGAAAGAATTTTCACACTTCAGTGAGAATCACCAGGGCCCTGTGAGGCGTCTTTTCCCATGTACACAAACCCTCTTGCAAAATAAAGCCGGCACACCGTTCGTTTTACTACTCGCTAACTGACTTTGCATGGGACTCTTCAGTGTTGGTGTTCTGAAGAACACCCGGGTTCCTCAGAACACCAACAACTTTTGATCTCTCACAATGGAAATGATATAACTACTCCTCAAGTGCACCCAAAATATATTCCGCCCCACACACTGTCACCCACAATTGTGTCATCAACATAGCTGTGTACATTTTACACAGCCTCACCTTCCCAACAGATCAAAGTCATTGTGAAAATCCGGGTGTCAGCACCGATCACTGCTCACCGCTGTCCATCCTAATGATGAACCATGTATTACCACTTCCTTCAGGGAGTCACCGTGGGGTACCTGGTCAGCACATTCGGCTGCAGACAGACACGATGCTCTTTCTTCCCTAAAGTTTTGACGCAGCCCTCGCGGTATCACATTCCTTAGAACCATTCAAATATCCACTCCAAATTTCTCTCCATGAATTGCAAAATCTACCTTTTAAACACATATCAAACAACTTCTTTTTGCATGACAAATACTTACTGTCACAGGATATTCCTTTTGCGCCAGATTTAATCAATGGACGAAATAGAATATGTGATGCCTCCATTCAAAACCGATTACAAACATCTTGCTATCTTCCGCAACAGAAGAAAATCCTATTCTACGCATTGTGGATGTCTTGGCCAGAAGTACGTAGAGTGCGGGAGGATCACACGCGGTCTACCTGGTTCAATTTAATTACGTTTGCAACCAGTCAGTTTTACTGATAATTTACTCCGCCGAAGACGTTCACTCAGCATCCGAACGTCTGCGTTGGCATAAGCGTCAAAAGAGTGAAAAGCGTAAAAAAAATCTCGATTTTTTTGACGATCAGCGAAAGGCATGGACACTGTCCCCCATTACGAAAGAAAAATACAGACGTGGTTCCTGCGTTCGAGTGCCTCAAAGGAGTCAGTCGAACCGATGTGCAATGGGTGAGCCTTAGCTGATGATTTCGCATTCCTGACTGGCCAGTATACTGAAAGACGACAAGATGGGCTCTTGACGTCACAATCTACCTCGTTGTGACCTTGCACCAATACGGTCCACCAGCACTGCACCTTCCCTGTTGCTGTTACGCATTATTCTGTATTCTGTTATTGTTTTGCCTTGTCCTAGCTCAATGTACAATGTAATGAATTGATCTGTATGAATGGTATGCAAGACAAGCTTTCAACTGTATCTCGGTACATGTGACCATAATAAACCAATTTCAAATCCAGTTCCAAACTTTGACACTTCATTGTTACGGATAACATGCATGGGGATGTTGTTGTGAGAACTCCAGCAGCCGTTGTTTCGACAGCATTTATTGACTGGTAGACTTCAGATGTTGGAAATATGAAACAATATAAATGCAACGAAAAGACGCAATTTGAAAGGGGGATGAGTCGGGGATCTTTATTTCAGTAAACTAGTTGTGTTTATGCTTCCGTACTCAGAAGGCATTTGTCAGCCATGTGTTGAGTGTATGGAAATCCACTAGATTGCTGTTTAAATTATAACTTTTGTGTTTATTTTTATCATCTACAGTGATTTTTAATCTCATGATATGTGGATCAATAGTCCTGAGATGAAAATAATAAATAAAATTCCGTTGTCTAATCTAATGAATCAGTCTCCCTTATTAAACATAATCAATGTTCTGGAAACAACAGTCTCCTGGACTTCCGTATAAATGTTTTAATGATCAACAAATCGGGTTTGAATTTTATTTACAGAGCCTACTATTTACTGTGAAGAGGTATTTCACTCCATTCTTCAGTTCCTCCCTGAACTTCCTCTGTGTTAGTCCATAGATACTGGTATTGGTGCAGGTACTGAGAAACATTAACATAAACCCAGACTGTTGCAGGATATACCTCGGCGTGCTATAGTGTCTGTCTGTGAAGGTATAGTTTTCAGCTTTTCAGTTCATAAAATGAACAACATTGGGCATCCACAGCAATATGAAATTGGCTGATAGAGCGAACAACAAAATCATTGACTTTCGCCGGTTCTCCAACTCCTGATCTTGATTATCACTGCTGTTCCGGAGTCCCCGACGGACTCGATTTGCAGCTAAAATATGCCTAACAGTTAAAATATTAAACAGCAGAATTAAACAGATTGGTAATATCGGAGTCATGATTACGGCAAATAACTGGTAGGCTCTCCACACAGTCGATGTAAAGTATTCGGCTCTGGTGACGCATTGCGATGGATCCACTGTAAAATAATATGGAATACACTTGGCAATGTACACGACACCCACTAGCACTATCACAACAGTTGCTGTTCTCTCGGTGCAATATCGTTCCCGCAGTTTATGACAGCAGATGGCAACATAGCGATCGAATGTGAATACCACCGTCAACCAAACGGAACTGTCTGTCATTGCGGCCCTTACGACAAACATCACAGAACACGCAGGAGTTGTGAACAAGAAATGAGCAAACAAATAGATATAATTAATCTGCTCCAATATAACGCCAACGACAACCACCATCAGATCTGCTGCTGCCATGGCCACCAGGTAGAGAGTAATGCATTTTGAGAGACCACAATTTCTTCGGGACAGGATCACAATCGCGGTTAAATTTACTAAATGAAATGATAAGACATGGCGTTACTTCCCAAAGGACACTCATTCGTAAGTGTGAATGGAATTGCACAGTAAGCCTAATATTTTAGACCGGGCCTCTTCCTGGAGTCACCGCCAGGGTACCAGTCCGCCTGCCGGGACTGAGATGGGATGGGGATTGCCGGTCAGACTGACGCTGCACTAGCGACACGCAACTGACAGCACACCGATCTCAACCGACATGAAGGAAATCTGGAGGTTGAGCTTTCTTTGAAATAAAAGTGTTTCTGTCAGTTAGTGAACAGATGGCTGGATATATTTGTACTTGGCCTCAGCCCAGTTCCTATGGTTTGAACAGGGTTCGCAACTTACGGGGACCGGCACAGGCATATTACTTGAAGTTAATAGACTGTTTTATATTGAATGACCTCAGTACGGTGCGTTTGGAATGAATATATTTAATAATTACATCTGTAAAATATCTTGAAAATATTACATCTGTTTCGGATAGATATTTGGACGGAGGAAGTCTTCTGACCTCATGTTGTGCCAAACGGCTCTAAGGGTGTATCCGAACAGGGAATCACATCATCCTCTTTAAATTGAGCCGTCACTCGCTGACAGCTCTGCCTTACCGAACGAAGATACCAGCGAGACTTCTATGACTCAAGAAACCGCATGGCAGTAGAGATCAATTGTGTGATCGGGCATTGCGCACGATGGGAAAAGCAGAAGTTGTCGGGAAGGATATGATCAATGAAACGTTTATGGGAATGAATATGTTAATAGAAAATCTGTTGTAAATTATTAGTCTTGCCCAGATATTGAGGTCAATACACGCAGTAATCATTTAGTTAGATGCCAGAAGTGGAAAACGAGAAACAAAGCACCACATGAAAAGGGTGATTAAAGCAATGGGTCAAACATTGTATTCCCCATCCCTGGAGCGGAAGGAGCTGAATTTGGCGCTGAAAGGGACAGAATCAGTAGTGCGGAAACGGCTGCAGACACTGCTAAGAAGAGAAAAACTATTCTTGTTTAGAGAAATGTACATAAACAACTGAAAGACAGAACTACATTTTTCTAAAAGAAAGAAGCAAATTGACTATCAATCGGTACACAAGAGAACAGTGTTCGTGCTTGTTCTTTGAACACCAAATTTAACTTGGCAAGGTAACACTTAAATTGTATTCAACATGAATGCATTTCTGAATGACAATGATATTGGTTCGTAATTGGATGCAATTCGAACGAGTGGTGAAATGACATTCCCATTTATTTTCTACTCCAGCGTACAAGATATCTTCAGTATCAGGTATCTTGGTATGTTGCCAGTCAACAGCATTTGAGCCATTTTTTTGCCTGAGAGTTAAACGACATGGACTTGCGCAGAGACGGGACAATAATTTTTTCTCTCAGATTGGGATGACAACAGAGGAAGAACTTCATTTACATTTAGAGGCAGGAAAAGCTGCCGGTAACCTTGAATTTAATCGACCGCTGCCAGAATGTGTCTCCTTGTTTTCTCTCGGCTCCTTCAGTCAACCTTCACGATATTGTGAACACGATTGTGCTGAGACTGCCTGAAGCAAAAGCGGACTCAGTAGTGACCAAGTCTCAGCTGGCAAACCAGACAGACCTCAGCGGCAGTGAGCTCTGATTGCATTTGAAAGGAAGTGACGTTGTTGCAGAACCTTATCAACACTGCACTTTAAAAGAATAGTTAAATATTTCTGGTATTCGACGGTGTAATTAAAACAAATGCATGAAGTTCTTAGGTTGATAAGGCATAAATATACGTAAATGCATCAAAAACCACTCAAAGTGCCGTACAGAAATACACCACGGAGGTTACATTAATTATATTTTGAAACAAATTCCTGCTCTCTGAAATGTCACAATGGACTGAGCACCTGCACAGCAAGATGCAGCTAATCCACGATGCCGCAAGCGTAAATTACGAAGACAGCCACATATATACCAGTGAGTTCCACTACTTTACCAGGAATACCGACAGCTGCAAGTACAGGATAGTAAATTATGACGATATGAATAATTGCTGGATATCCCATTTTCTGCCAGAAGCAGCGATCGGTTGTACGAAAAGTTCCAAATGTTTACAACCTCTGTTTCACGGAGGTCTTATACACCAGTCGGAATATCAGTTGTGCCAATTGGTGTCCTCCTGTTCCAGATATAATACAACCCACTGAAAAAAACACCTCATGTTAACTATTTTTGTATTCATTTTGATATTGAGCAACATATTGAACCCTTAAAGAATATAACAAAGAAAAAACTGTATGTCGTTTGGAAAGAATCTCAGTGGAGGACGTTACAAGTTCTATTCTGTCACGAAGTTTGTGGAAACATATTTTGTCCAATGGTTCGTTCCTTCTGAAAACAAATTCCATCTACTTCACTTATCGATCAATTATATCATTGGTGATATCACCTGGACGTAGGATGAACAGAATTTCCTGTCGCAGGTGAAATGAGAGATAAGCCCTCCTGGGCAGGGATAGTTTATCCGCCGTCTTGTCTTTCAAGTGGGTTTAGTGCTGGAAGGAAAAATAATAATGGAAAAAAATAATGGAAGTAAAGGCTTAATTTTATTAAACTAGTCGAATTCCACCCTTCCGAATAAAAATCTACTGTTATTATTATAGCAATGAAAAGCGATCACAGGGAAAGCAGACGGGGCACAGACAGGGCGACGCCTCAAATGCGACGGGAAATGCAGCTGTGCAGCAAATCCACAGCAGTGGCTGGGTAACACACCCCATCACGCAGTCTGTGTGGCACTCTTCCTCACCAGAGGTTCCAAATATTCGCAGACCTGCCATGAATAGTTATCAGTTAATTTCAGTTAACTTGGTAATGATTTCTTCTCATGTTACTTTTTATATTTTACAGTTCTTTCCTGGTCTTTTGACATCCATGCTCAGAAATTGCGGCTTCTGGGAAATACAATAAAGGCTGATGGAGGAAATCTCTGATTTCATTGCAGCAGTGCATTATCAGAGAATAATAGAACAGTACAGCACTATACAAGCCCTTCGGCCCACAATGTTGTGTCGAACTTGAACCCCGCCTAAGGCTATCTAACCACCTTCCTCCCACATATCCCTTTATTTCAAATTCCTCTATTTGCTTATCTAGCAATCTCTTGAATTTGACCAACATACCTGCCTCCACCACCACCACCCCAGGCAGCGCATTCCACGCCCCAACCACACTCTGGGTAAAACAACTTCGTCTGATATCTCCCTTGAACTTCCCACCCATTACTTTAAAGCCATGCCCTCTTGGATTGAGCATTGGTGCCCTGGAATTGGCGTTGGCTGTCTACTCTGTCAATTCCTCTAAATATTTTGTATACCTCTATCATGTCTCTTCTCATCCTCCTTCTCTCTAAAGAGTAAAGCCCTAGTTCCCTTAGTCTCTCCTCATAATGCATACGATATAAACCAGGCAGCATCCTAATAAATCTTCTCTGAACCCTTTCCAACGCTTCCGCATCCTTCCTATAATGAAACCACCAGAACTGGACACAGTACTCCAAGTGTGGTCTAACCAGAGTTTTGTAGAGCTGCAACATTACCACACACTCTTAAACTCGATCCAAGGCTTATGAAAGCTAATATCGCATAAGCTTTCTCAACTACCCGATCCACCTGTGAGGCACGTGGACAATACAAAGGAAGACAAAACATTTCTAGTCCGTATTCCTGAATCTCAGTGAAACTTAAATGATGACTACAAATATAATGATCTCAGTGAACAAATATATAATTTTCTCTCTCACTTCTCAATAACTGACATGGAATATGAAGGAGCGATGGATCATTTCACAGTAAGAGACAACTGTAATGAGGGCAATTCCAGGAATACACTGAAAATTGGTAGCAGGATAATTCAATGGGAAAAGCTGCAGTTTTATTACTTCCCCCATCAAGTATCACACAGTGTCCCCATGTGCACATGTGCACAGGCACATTCCCCATCAGATTTAAACCTTTACAAGGTAAGTTTAAGTTAAACAAACCTAACATTCTCGAAGCACTCGGTATATAAAGAACATCCGTGGAAAGAGGAACAAAGTTTTCATGTCCAAGACGCTTTGTCAGAATGGTATTAAAGAATTTCTGCTTTATTTCCAATCTCCAGAATCTTAAAAATTTATTGGATTTATACCGGCTCACAGGTGAAGTGAGGGGGACTTTTCAAACTCGTTTCGATCCGAACCCCAGGTTCATATCTAATGTGGCAAACACATTAGACTTATTGACGGCAACTCCCAGTGGAAGGTGGAATGGAAACTCATTCTCTCCCCAGACTAACACTAACAGATTACAAAGGGACTCCAGACCCAAACATCTGAGCCCAAAGCAGAAGTGTTCACTCAGCACTTCATAAACCCAGGCAGCCTGATCTTCGGCCCCCATCCTCCCTGGCTCAGAAACTGTCTCATATCCCAGGACACATCCTCCCCGGGACAGACAGTGTGACCTGCCACTCACCTACCCCCATAGCATCATACATGGTCCCCCTGTTTCACTCCGGGTGGTGTTGTTAGTGATATCCTCACAACCAATATGAGAACAACAGAAATCTTTGCTCAACACCGCATAAAACCAGGCAGCCTGATCCCCGGCCCATTCTCCCCGGGCCATACGCACTGTCTGATACCCCGGGTCCCATCCTCCAGGTATCACATACTGCCATAACCCAGGACCCATCCGCAACAGGACACACATTCCAACCTTCTGCTTACCCTGCCGAGACGTCACACATTCTAATGCTTCGGAGCTCATCGCATCCGAGTGCCTAAAAGAAGTTTATTAATTTTGGTAAACACTGCACGAAATTGGACAAATTATCGCCAGCACAGCCAACATTGTTACAACCGAAAATGCATTGATGGAAGAACTCTGCGAGTCAAACAGCATATCTGGAGGCTAAAGATGTTAACGGAGAGGAGGCGATGGAAGGGGGGGCATAAGATGGCAGAATATAGGTGTAACCGGCTGGGGAGAGGGGATGGTAAAGGTGAGCAAAGGGAGTAGAAAACTATGTGGACAGCAACGTGTGTGGGGGAGAACACCAGTGGTCTGTATTAGTGGAAATTGCCCTCCACCACGGTTCAATCTTCCCATTGGCCCCTCCACATCTGGGTCAACCTGTTGCCCAACAGCCTCTATCACATCTTCCCACCAGATGTTGCTTCACCTGGTGAGTTTTCCCAGAATTTGGTTTATTTTGTTCCAGATTCCAACAAATACAGTCTCTTTCCGTTCTGACCCTGTAAAATCTTCCCCACTGGCACCTGGGAACTCGTGCCACAAAACCCCATTGATAGCGGCCTTAGCGGTAGCCAGGTAGGAGGTAGCAACCTTGGATGCCCTCAATAATAAATCCAGACCAAGGCAACATTTGGGCACAGGCATCTGTGAGTAACATATATGCAACACATGTTTCCGACACTGACCATCTCCAAAAAGAGAGATAAACCACCAACACGACATTCCATTGCCTGCCATCACCAAGCTGCCAATCAAGATCCTGGGGGCTGCAGTGAACAGAAGATGAACCAGGTCATGTCGATATTACAGGTTCAAGAGCAGGTCAGGCTGCGGTTAGGAACTCCAATTCATGTCCATTATCTGCAGGACCGCAAGTCAGGAACCTGAAGGAAGGCACTCCAGTTGCCTGGATGAGCGCAGCTAGAACAACTTCCAAGTTCGGCGCCACCCATGACAAGGTAACTTGACTGTCAGTCCATAAGTCACTTTGACAAATGGGTGATATTTGGATTAGCAATCAGTAACTAGTTGAGTGCCACGGGATGCAATGCTGGTCAGTGACTACTTACAATTTATATGAATGACTTTGATGAAGAAAGCAAGACTACTGTTGCCACCTCTGCTGATGACAGAAAGATAGGTAGTTTAGCCCATTATGCTGACATAAAGAATCTGCAAAGGAATATGGATAGGTTGCGAGGGAGCAAGACCTTGGCAGACGGCTTATAATGTAGGAAAATGTGAGATTATCCACTTTGGAAGGAACGATGAGAAAACAATATTGCACACATGCAGTGAAAGTCATTTGTTGCAGTACAAAGTGACCCAGGATCCCTGTGTGTGGAACAACATTCTATCATGTACAGTATATAAAGCATTTAATCAGGAAATCTTACAGATTGTTGGCCTCTTTTACCAAAATGTGAAGTATAAAAGTAGGAAAGTTTTGTTACAACTTGACAAGGATGACAAGCTCACCAAGCGCATGAGATGCCATCACCTGCTGGTTTCCCTCCAGGTCACACACAATCCAGACTTGCGAATATATCACGATTCTTTCTGAGTTTTTGGTCAAAAATGTAATTCCCTCCCCAAACAACATCGCATGCGCTGCAATAGGCGGGGTTGGGAACTTTCTAACCCTGTTCAAGGACAATAAATTAGTCTTCAAGCAAAACATATATTCTGAAACATTCGAGCAATGCAACACTGGACAGACCATTAGGCCCAGGACGTTGTGCCCATTAGTACAGAGCTGCTAATAAAAAATCTAAAAAAGGCAGAAATCACTGGTGAAAATGTGACTCCTGGCGAGTGGGAGGCAGCAGAGCCATCGGGGCCGCTCTCTGCACAAACACACGTGGTTCTGGGACTCTAGGCCATGCTGGTCAATGCTGACATTTTCCCCACAAACGGTTTGAAGGGGGCGTGGGTGGTCATGTTTGACATATGGATGGGGTCAAAGTTGGTGGGGTCCTTTCTCTGGGAGCCAACGTGGACCCGATGGACTGAGCCCCCGCCTCCTGCGCTTTTAAAATAAATCAGATGTACTCACACGTCCAACCACAGGAGCTGATTATTTTGTAGCTGGCTGCTATTGCCCTTGAGCAGGTTTTGTGAGCTGCCAATTCCAAACAATAGAGTCCAAATTGAAATAACGCAGCTTTGATAGGGAGTTTGAAATTTTGACCCAAAAATGCAGCAAAATGGTGATGTCAGCCTGGCGTGTGACCTGCAGGGAAACCTACGTGGTGGCTTCCTATATATCTGCGACCTGGTCACCCCAGTAAAGTGTCAAAATGCAGCGAGTTTGAGAATCAACATGCAAAATTTTATTCGCGTTCCTAATTATTTGCTGTATGTATACGATGGCTTTGTTTTTCATCCACAATAATCATGGGTCGTTTATACTGCAACATTGTACTCTCACTACAATTAGCTCCTGCTTTTTCAACAACTGACACTCAACCACTTACCTCCACTGCACAGACGTCACATCTAACTCTGCAGACGATGTTTGCGACGAATAGTTAATTGCAGTGTTCCAACAGCATAGGCTAAGACCGTTCAGCCCGACCGCCCAATGACAATCCTTCCTACAACTACCATACCTGCCCCCGCTGCTCTGCGGTTCTCTCCTCCCGCGCCTCTCCTGTTCCTCGGAAATTTCGGACCGCGACCACTGAAGGAGGGAAATGTAGAAACAGCCGGATAAAATGAAAATCCGGGTGACATTTTCCCCACAGCCCGTCTGGGCAGGTGGGCAAACGAACACAGGCAGCTTCAGATTCCTCCCAATCCAAAATAGGGGCGGTCGGCACTGGAAGCTGCAAATGACCGGTCAGTGTTGTGTAACGGATAAAGGGGTTAAAAGTAGGAGCGGATGGACATGTGGGGAAATTAGGAGAAGGGGCTGTAGGGATCCCTCCCTTTGGAGCCGGCATGGAACCTGTAGGACGAGCGGCCTCCTCCGGCCTCTCATCAATAAATCAGTCAACTCACCGGCTAAGGCCTCAGGAAGGAGCTTCAATCATGGGTGGGGAACCAGGTTCACAATTGCCCTGGGACGCAACTGGAAGTAAAAAAAAAGCGGGTCATTTCTTCCGAGGTTTGTTCGGGTTTCACCGGGAGTTATGGGAGGGAACGGAAGGCGCTGTCTGCATGGGGGACCAGAAACTCCCCCTCGGCAGTTCCACGTGCGCTCTTGGTTATAACCAGTGATTGACATCTGCTGTCACCAATAGCGGTTCAGCAGCTCAAGCACCCTTCGTTGACGTATGGTGGGTTATGTGACACGCGCCGTTAACCCGCCTCAGCTCAAGCCGATCAGCGCCTGTGTGATAAAGGATAAGAGAGCATTCGAGTGGGCAGCGAGTGGTTGTGCTTGCGCTGGTTGCTCGGAGAGAGGGAACGGGGCGGCTCTATTGTCCGGGGACCGTCCCGTATCTATCGCTCTCTCCCCATTGAATCATAAGCTCAGAGAGGGGTCAGCTACGGTCCCGGCCCCAGTGCTGCTGTTGACATCCCCACCCCAGCCGTGAAAGTGGCAAGGACGACGTTTGCTGGTGATGAACACATACGGCCTGCTTGCCTTCATCAGTCGGGCCACTAATTGTAATAGTTGGCAAGTCATATTTCATTGTACAAAATTACCGTTAGTCCACCTTTGAAGTAATCTGTGCAGTTCAGGTTGCCACATTGCATGACAGATGTGGCGGCTGTGCAGAAGATGTGTGTGCAATGTTAGCATTCATTTCAGATGACTAAAATATAAAAACAAGGATGCCACTCTGAGGCTTTATAAGGTGTTGTTCAGAGCATATTTGGAGTATTGTGAGCAGTTTTGGGCCCTGTATCCAAGGAAGAGTGTGGTAACGTTGGAGAGGGTCTAGAGGTGTTTTACAAGAATGATGTCAGGGATCAAAACCCCTGGTCAAAAAACCGGTCAGTGTTGTGGATATAAGGATGCTGCGGTCAGTATAAGGAGCGTTTGACTGCTCTGGAACTATACTCGCTGGAATTTAGAAACATGAGGGAGGATCTCATTGAAACCTGCCGAATATTGAAAGATCTGGTTGGAGTGAATCTGGAGAGGATGTTTCCAATAATGGGAGAGTCTAGAACCAGAGGGAACAGTCTCTGAATAAAACGACCTCACTTTAAAACTGAATTAAGGAAGAAATTCATTAGCCAGACGGTGGTAAATCCGTGGAATTCATTGTCAGACAGGGCTGTGGAGGCCAAGTCATTAGGCACACTTAAACGAGGATTGAGAGTTTCATGATTAGTAAGGGCGTCAAAGGCTGCAGGAAGATAGCAGGAGAACGGGAGTTGAGTGGGAATAATGAATCAGCCATGACCGAATTGCGGAGCAGAATCAATGCTCCGAATGACCTAATTCTTCTCCAATGGGTCATTGTCTAATGTTAATATTTCTCGTCCAAGGCCATTCGTCAGAACGGCTTCAAACGTTTTCTGTTGTTAATTCAGATCTCCAGGATCTTCAGTTTTTGTTTGATATCTACCGGCTGACGGACAGGTGAATGAACGGGGGAATATCCAAACATGGGTCAAATAGTGATCCACGGGTACTTGACTAATATTGAAAACACGGAGCTGTTAATTTATTCACGGCTTCTCTCAGTGAAAGGGAGATGATAACTCGTACTCCCCTCAGAATAATACTAGTAGCTTCCAAAGGAACTCTGGACCCAAACATCTGAGCCCAGAACAGAAATGTTCGCTCCACGCCTCATACTCCGGCAGAATGATCCCCAGGACCTATCCTCCCCGGGGCACACTGTGTGACCTTTTATTCACCACGGCCCCCCGCCCCCCCCCCCCCCGCAGCATCGCACATCGTCCCCGTGACTCACACTTGGTGATGGAGTCAGTGATCTCCCCGCAAACCAATGTCGAATCTCCCGAGACGTCTGCTTCATTGGGAAAGGAGGAACAGCCAGTCCGAGTGCAGAACTACTGACCTGGGCAGAAGCCCTGTTTACTGCAACTTCCATATTCTCGAAGTCACCATCCCAGGATTTTAACCCAGCAACAGACTCTCCCGCAACAGTCTGCTGGCGGCAATCTGCTGGAAGTATTACCGCCATTTCCAGTTCACAAACTAAGGCGGAAATGGAAACGAATGATCCTCCATCTGGGCTGGAGCACACGCTGGCAAACCCGGCTGTGGGTCACGGGGGGCATTTCATCTCCTCTCTAGCATCTACGTTGGGTTCATTTGATCATTGTTAATGTTGAGTGGGATCTTGTTCAGCACAATTGGCTGCTATTTTTCCTCCAGTGTAACGGGTACAAAATGCACAATATAAAATTGAAACCATGAAATGCTGGAAACTCGGTGGATCAGGCTGTAGAAAGAGAAATACTGGAAGACTCATTATCAGAAATGGGACTGGCCAAGATGCCGTCTGACCTGCTGGGCATTTCCAAACTCTTTTTTTAAATTTAAACTTTCTGCACATACATTCTGTTTCGATTTTGATGCACCGATATTAAGTAATTGCAAACTGTTTAGGACATCATGAAATAATCAACGGATCTGCGTTAATTCCATTCGCACCCCCCACCAGTTCGTTAGTTCTCAGTTTATTCCAACATAGGCATAATACATTCCAGGCAGTCTAAATACTCACAGCATCCTTTCCTCCCACCATTATTCGGTTGCAGCTGTTGCCGAGGCTACCTACTCTCCGCTGAGGGGCTGTGATTAGAGAGCGAGAAAAAATATGCGACACCCCTAGCAGCTCCAGTGGGCAGTTGCCCTGGCAATGGAGGGAGAGGCTCGGCAAAGATGGAAACCTTTGAATTGTGAAATGTAGATTGTGAAAATGGAAATGACAGACTCAGCATCACATGCTCCGGCTTGCTTTATGATAACATTGAATATTCAGTCATTATACAAAAGTGAAACTAAAATATCAATGGTTGCGTTTACCCTGCCTCTCAGTCAATTCAATTACTCCACTGGCAGTTTCAGTTCTACAGAACACTAAGCAGTGCAATATCGACAAAATCAGATCCAAAATCAAGAGTCATTGTTGGAAATGACATGCCTGCTCCAAACTTTCATGGGTGATATTTAAAAAAACACATAATAAATTCAGTGGTGAAACTCATGAAGTTTCCTTCACTGTTCAACTAATTCATTGAAAAGTCTCTCACAATATTCCTTCAAAAGACAGAAGTAAATAGCTCCCGCACAGTCGTTCTGCAACCAAAACACGATTTCTTAAGAACTCAGTGAGTTAAGAATCATCTGTGGAGACAAAAGTTACAAGTCACTATTCCAGGTCAAACCCTATTTCACGACAACGGGAAGAAGAAAGATCGCCGATATATCACAGTGGAGTGATGGGAAAGAGGCTGGAAGATGATAGGTGGAAACGGATGAGCGTGAAATGGGCAGATCGAACCACGAGAGTGAAAAGTAAACAAAGGCAGAAGAGAACTCGGTGAACAGGTGAGTGAGTGTGGAAGAGAACACCGGGGTGTGGATTCTTTTCAGTAGTTTATTTTCCTCTTGCCCCTCGGACCTGATACAACGCCACGGCCTAAATCGTCAACTTACACCTTTTGCTTCCACAGCTGCTCCTTGACTGTGAACTGGAATTGGTTTATTATTTTATGTACAGAGGTACAGTGAAAAAGCTGTCTTGCATAGGTTCCACGCAGATCAATTCGTTACAGCGTGCATTGAGGTAGTCCACGGTAAAACAATAACAGAATGCAGAATAAAGTGTAACAGCCACAGACAAAGAGTAGTGCGGTAGACAGTAAGGTGCAAAGTCGTAAAGAGGTAGATTGTGAAGTCGAGAGTCCACCTCATCATACTGAAGGACCGTTCAGTATTTTTATAACAGCGGGATAGAAGCTGTTTTTGAGCCTGGCGGTATGTGCTTTCAGGCTTTTTGTAACTTCTTCCCGATGAGAGAGGGGAGAAGAGAGAATGACCGGTGTGGGTGGGGTATTTGATTACGTTGGAAGCTTTACAGTGGCAGCGATGTACAGTATAGACAGAGTCCATGGAGGGAAGGCTGCCGTCTGTGTTGTGGTGAGCTGTGTCCACAATTCTCTGCAGTTTGTTTGCGATCAAGGGAAGTGAACTTGCCACAGCAACCCGTGATGCATCCCGATAGGATGTTTTCTGTGGTGCAGCAATAAAATTGGTTCGGATCAACTAAGACATGTCAAATTGTTTTAGATTTCTGAGGACGTAAAAGCGCTGGTGAGCTTTCTTGCTCGGTTTTCGCAGCGTTGTGATTTTTTTGCTGCAGATTCCAGCGTCTACAGTCTCTTTCATCTTAGACCCTTTAAAGACTTCCCCTCAGGCATCTGGGTGCTTCAGCGGCAAACGCACCAGTGAACCAGACATATTATTATTGCAGTTACAAGAACAGCTCGAAGGCTGTGCATCCTACAATGAAGAACTCACCTCCGAACACACAAAAACTTCCCCATCATCCACACAGGACAGACGCCAGGTACCTGATGGATGACACCCCACCTGTATGGATGAATGCAGCTCCAACACTGCCACCTTCAACACATACTGAGGACAAGGCAGCCCACTTGACTGGCAGCCCCTCAATCAATGTGATAAATTAGTCATGTTTGGAATGGCTGAGTAATCGACTGAGTGCCACAGGGATCAGCGCTCTTCCTCAGCTACTTACAATCTATGTTCGTGATGTGGATGGAGAGCATGAAAGTCCTGCAGCCAAGTTTGCTGACACCACAAAAATGGGTGGGTTAGCAATTTGTGAGGAGGACAAAAAGAGCCTGCAAGCGATGTCGATCCAATAAGTGAGAGGGCAAGATATTGAAAGTTGTAGTGCACTTTAGGAAAATGTGAGGTTATCCACTTTGGAAGAGCATGTCTACGCCTGCAGTGAGGATACATTGATACGGTACAAAGACTCCCAGATCATTATAATTGAAAGACAAAGCTGGCTTGTATATTCAACAAGTAATTAGGACGGTTCATATAACATTGGCCACTTTTATAAGGATATGGAGTGTAAAAGTGGAAAAGTTTTGATACATCTTACAGGGATGGAGTAGTGGAAGAGCAATGGCTGTCACGTGACAGTAACAACACTGACCGCTCCAGTTAGAGGACAGCATTGCGTATCGGATCGGAAGTGACACCACTGTCAATCCGGGTTTGGCTCCACCCCACCATTATGTGTGAGCATAGGGTTTGGCCTTAGAGAGCTCCTTTGTTCCTGGGACAGACTGAGTCTTAGCCTTGGTAAACACCTTTGTCATTGAAACCCCAAACCATTCGCCTGTCTAAATTACCTGGACTGCCTCCACCCAGCCTCCCAGCACTATAAAGAGTGCTGCACATTCCTGGCTCGCTCTCTCTCGACTGCCCCAAGAATAGTGAAACAACGCTGCAGAGACCATTGGTGAGAGTGTGCACCACTACGAGGCTTAGGAGCGTTGTAGTCAGAATTCAGGGAGCGTTAGAGCCAATGCTTGTCTAGGTCAAGGTGGTCAGGCATTGAAGTGTTTATCCCTTGATAAGTTGTAACTTGTGTATTGTGTGTTTGTGTGTGTGTGTGTGTGTGTGTGTGTGTGTGTGCGTGCGTGCGTGCGTGCGTGCGTGCGTGTGTGTGTGTGTGTGTGTGTGTTTGGGTTGGGGGTGTATCTCACCCTCTTTTCGATTTCCCTTACTTTTGCGATCTTCTGTCTGTGTGAGTGTACATTCGTTCCCATTCATTCTGTTCCCGCGTTTGCCTTTGAGATTAAATTACTTTTAAGAACCAAAGCCTGTATCCAGAGTTCTCTATCTTTAAGATCCCAAAAGAACCTTTTTCACACAACAGATGTCAATGGCATAAGGTGCATGGGATGTCACCACCTGCACATTTCTGTGCAGGTCGCACACCATCCAGATATATCACTGTTCCTTTAGCATTTGTTGGTGAAAGTTTTGAAATCCCTCTTTAAACAGAATTATGACCACATGGTTGGAATTGGCAGCTCACAAAATCGGCTCAGGGAGAATCACTCACAACCTTCTGGCAATATGCACTTGCTGAGCTGTTAGTATATTACAACTATATAACAAGCTCATTTTACAACAAGACTGGAAGAAATGATAAAAAAATAATTATGTAAAAAGATCAGACAACCTGGACTGCTTGAGATGACACTGCTGGAGCGAGACTTCATTGAAGTGTACAAATTATTGTGGTGTCCAGATAAATGGAAAGGCCTATTTCTCTTATCATACCGCTCAAATACCGTAATTCATAGGTTGCACTTCTGAAGTTTGTAGGAGTGGACAGGAGAGAGAAAAACTGAATGGCCGACCCTCATACCCATAACAAGAGGATGCGACATCAGTCTTACTGCCTTGCCTGAACGGACGAATAAGGCAGATACTCACACACGTGGAGCTGTCTACTGAAGGTGAAATTGTTCGGTTTAATCATCTCTTTATGCAGGGACACAGTGGGACGAATGGCCGCTTCTTGTGTCCAAGCATCATGTAAAATTATAATAGACCTCAGCCGTCGATCAACGCGGAGTTTGGATCCCGATGCCGGACAGGGTGATTGAGGTAAAGACCCGCAGATACAAATGAACGGATGGGTGTTGTCGTGGTGTCACCACTCTCACCCCGCTCCAAGGAGCAGAACATGTAGCGACATGGCGGTTGTTGATCTCAGGTGGCTCGATGTTACAGCCCCATCACCTGGGTCGACTCCGCTAGGTTTTGCGTAGGTGTGTGTCGAGGCCGCCTGTTAGAGTAATTTAAGTGGAGTCACCGCCGAACATCAGACCTTGCCTTCCCGGGATCGACAACACGCAGGCAGGGTGGGAAATTACCCGCGATGGGAAATTGTCGCCCTCATGTTCACGTGACTGTAGGAGGGTTCTGATCTTACCGGTGACTCTGGTCCTCGCCCCACACACGCTGCCCGACCTGCCGATTTTTCTGATTTAATTCAAATTTGCGGCATCGAAATTTTTTGCTTATTTTGCACTCCGTATCTTCCCCGTCACCTTCCCCCCACGTGGTCCCAGAGTCACAGGCTCGATTCGCATCCTAACTCTATACTCACCTTCAGTGGAAACATTACCATTCGGGCCAAGAGGCAGCGCCTAGCAGTCGGGGAACGACCAATCTCAACTCACAGCTGCCCCCTGATCTCCTTGCAGAACCCTCCCGAGCTCCAGCCCCCGCGACTGCAAGAAGCACCGTCCCTATTTCACCCAGAGCACTGACCCTGCAGCCGGATGGGTGGATGCAACACTTTTCCTGGGCGCTGCTCAAATCCTGGGACCCACTGGTCTTCCACTTTCAATTATTGACATTACCTCCTTAGCTCTCTCCTGGGGGCTTACTTGGACCGGAAAGGGCCTGAAAGACGTATGTGTCTAGGTGAAGGAGCGGTAAATGTTTTGAGTGGGGAGGGGAATCTCCATCACATTGACCGCCCAGCGCAGCTAAAATGGGGACAAATTTCAGAATCTCCGTTGTCAAAAAAAAATCAGTGCGCCCGGGTAAAGGATGACACGAGAGAAGACGAAGAAAGGAAAGGGAGTTGGGTATGTTAACTCGTTAACCATCACAAGAGGGAAAACTCAAACTCTGCACAGACAGAGCTGGGCAAGAAGTGGGGAGGAGGGAGACAGAGAGAGTGAGGGAGACAGACAGACAGACAGAGAGATACAGGCAGATAGAGAGTTATTAACAGTTGCTGGATCTGTCTTATTCCAATTCAATTATACATCGTCAATATTGCTCCACCGACTAAAATATCTGGAAAAGTTTTGTAACCTTTCACTCTCTCACACATATTCCAGAGATTCCTTCACAGAGACGGATGCTGGTTGCTGTTGCGAGACGGGAGGAATATTATAACTCGAAATTTTATCACCATCAAAGAAATAACATCTGTGCAACTAGGTATCTGTAGCTACCGGAAACACCAACGTCTGCAAAAATGCCTCTGTAAATGTTTGTCGAATTTGCTGCCGAAGAATCTCTTGGAATGTGGAATGGTTTTACAGCTTTCCACTCCTGAAGAATGATGTGAATGAGATCAGGAAATGTACCTGATTTATTGGGACAACGTATTCACAGTAAGAAAAAAATCGAACTGCTTTCAAAATAGCCGATATCAGTAACAGTATCTTTCTAGCTCCTGAGAGCAGGGTGGGTGCCTCGATAAATCCGCACTTTCTATTATACCAAAAATCGGTTCATGGAACATAAAGTAAATTGAGATGATCCAATATTCGGTGCCAGTCATAATCAATTTGTGAACAAGCATCAAACTTTCGCTTCATTGCGCTAGGACTCCAATGGAGAGATGGTTCTGTTAGGTTCCTGATGTTAACTCATTGAAATCAATGAACAGAGATGCTCGGCATTACTGAAGATCACACCGCTCTTCTTCGTTCTCTCAGTACCTGGTCTCCTCTTCGCTTGAGAAAACAACATTTGGATGGTAAATTGAGCACAGGGAAGACTCTGCTTCAACCTTTGTATTGTCGGCTCGACCCTGACAGAATGGGAATGTTCCTGTATTTCCATCACCTCAAACATCAGGGCGACGGTAAATATGCCGACCCACCTGTGCTGTTGTCGATGATGCTTTTGTTCCTATATCACTGCTATAAATCTCTTAATGATGACTATGTCATTCGCGGTGAAGTCGTCACTGAACAATTACTACGGCGACCCCGCTATGTTTTGTGTGGTGATAGCCATGCTTTCAAAACAACATCCTTTTACCTGTCCAACATGAATCAAATCTCTGGCTGATGGTGACACTGGGCTGAACTTCTGTGAGATGATGGCCCTCTGTCCCAAATAGAACATGATCATCCTGTTCCAACATCAATGAGGTGACGGCAGCCTAACTTGGGAGTGATGTCAATGACTGGAGCCCATACTGCAGCAGTAGTTGAGATGCATGGGATACACTGTGACTTGGCCGTTTCGATTTAGAATTGGCTTGTCCATAGAAGACAGATGATAGTATTCGATGGTACTTATTCTGCCTTGAGGTCCATGACAAGTGGGGTTCCTCAGGGATCCGTACTGGGACCTCTGCTGTTCGTGATATAAATAAATGACCTGGATTAAACATAGATTGATGGGTTAGTAAATTCGTCGATGACAAAATGATTTGTGGCGTTGTCTACAGTGCAGAAGATTGTTACGGACATAGCGGAATGGAGACGTCTTGCATATATGGGCGGAGCTATGGCAGCTGGAGTTTAACCAGCCAAATGAGAGCTGTTGCGCTTTGGGATATCGAATATAAAGAGGCTATGCACAGTTATAGCAAGACCCTTAATAGTGTTAATGTGCAGGTTGTTCTCGGGGTCCAAGTCCAAGGCTCCCTGAAAGTGGATGCACAGGTTGTTAGGGTGGTAAAGCTAGCATATGGCATGCTTGCCTTCATTAGTCGAGGAATTGAGTTCAAGAGTCGGGAAGTAATTTTGCAGATTTGTAAATCTCTCGTTGGGCCGCATCCAGAGTATCGCGTTCAGTTCTGGTTGCCACATTACAGGGAGGATGTGGCGGCTTTGGAGATGGTGCAAAATAGTTTACCAGAATGCTGCCTGCATTATAGGATGTGCTATAAGGAGAGGTTACACAAACTCGTGTTGGTTTATAGGGAGCGGCGGAAGCTGAGGGGGGTCACCTGATAGAATTTTATAAGATAACGAGAGGCATAGACAGGGTAGACAGCCGGTATCTTTACTGCAATGTAATACTAGGGGTGATATGTTTAATGTGAGAGGGGGTAAGTTCAAAGGAGATCTGTAAGGTAGGTTTTTTTTGCACAAAGTGAAGGGTGCGTAGAATGCGCTGCCGGGGTGGTAGTGGGGGTAAATCCGATAGAGTTGTTGACGAAGTACTCAGGTTGCCACATGGATATGCAGAGATTGGAAGGATATGGACATAATGTCGGCAGAAGTGATCAATTAGTTATTAATTTAATTACTCCTCCAATTCTTTGGGCACAACATCGTCGGCCAAAGGCAATGCTCCCGTGCTGTACTGTTCCATGTTCCATGTACAGGGGACAAATCTGCCCGAACATTCATGCTGGTCATCATCATCTCTTTTGACCGTCATAGACCCTTTCCAGCAGGAATCAAAGTAGCTTCAAATGGTGATGGATATGCTACAGTAACATTGCCGGTGATGACATGAAAACAAGGTCACGTGAAATAAATCTACTTGAGAACCACTTCTGCCGTCTTTCCACTTGCACTGATCACGGACAAATCCCCCTAGAACTATAAATTTCGTTTTAACATCATTTCATACTATTGCCGAACATTATTCTTGAGGTCAGCAGAGCAACACTGCCTCGCAGTCCAGAGAACGCGCACGTGTTGACGACCTGCACTAATACCAGTACAGTGACTGGACTTAAATAGCATTGGTGAGGGCTCCAGCAGAATAATAAAGGTGGCGACGACTACACGTATTACACGTTACTGGCGATGACGTGATGATTCTAACCCTAATACAACATATTGTGGTAGGTCACACGGCACCACCTTCTGGGGTCACCCTGCACGGACACCGATGAAGGTGACCGCACTCAAATGTATCTGGAGGTAACTGTGTTCCACCATTCCAGGTGGAGACGGCAAACCGGGACAACCTGTTCTTCGACTTTCCAGCCTCAGTTCTCTTGCAACTGGTCTGAGACCATTGGTACCTGTTCTCATCTAACGCAAACAGAAAACATAATTGGACTCTGCTGGACTCAATTCCTCGACTAATGAAGGCAAACATGACATATGCTAGCTTTACCACCCTAACAACCTGTGCATCCACTTTCGTGGAGCCATGGACTTGGACCCCGAGAACAACCTACACATTAACACTATTCAGGGTCTTGGTATAACTGTGCACTGCCTCTTTATATTCGATATCCCAAAGCGCAACAGCTCGCATTTGGCTAGTTAAACTCCAGCTGCCATAACTCCGCCCATATCTGCAACTCGTCTCCATTCCGCTATGTCCGTGACAATCTTCTGCACTGTAGACAACGCCACAAATCTTTGTGTCATCGACGAACTTACATCAATCTATGTTTAATCCAGGACATTTATTTTTATCACGAACAGCAGAGGTCCCAGTACGGAACCCTGAGGAACCCCACTTGTCATGGACCTCAAGGCAGAATAAGTCCCATCATTTCAAGTCGAAAACCCTTCGTCGGATTTGGCAAGGAGAAGGTAGAAATGTTCGCATTGTCAGCAGGGCGGGCAGGGATGTGAAGGTCCTATATCCAATCTGGGAGTCTAGCGTTGCATGGAACGAGGTCATATGTGTTCGGTTAATAGGAGTACATAAGTAGAGATAACATTGCTCATAAAAGCTATGAAATGAGGACAGTTATAGAATGAGAATACAGAGTAATGTGTGTGAACGTTGCGATATGTAGAGCTGCAACCCATGCCCATTATATTCCGGTGTGTTGATGGAGAGAAAAATCATAAGCCGCTTTCACTGATAGACGACCTGGCCATTTGTTGTACGGAGAGAAAAAGCGAGTGAACTGACGCGTAGAGCTCAGTATCGAGTTCGGAGGAATGCAATCGACCAGGACGGCCGATGACTGCGTTTGTTAGACCGGATGCTCGACCACCATATACGGTGCAGGAGGGCAGAGACAGGAAGATCTGTATGGGAGTGGGATGGTGAATTAAAGTGGCAGGTAACAGGAAGTTGAAGTCTCATGTTACTGAATCGTCGTTCGTTGTTCAGAGGGTAATTGACGGTAATGGAGTATCTTCATATAATGAGTTTTGTCTGAGACTAACACGGCCCATTTTTCAGATGGAGGTGAAGAGACCTTTCTCTCTCAACTGCCAGTGAGTCTTTCAAATTCTTTGTCCTCCAGATCTGAGGAGGCTGAAACTGAATATCTTCATGACTGAGAGAGACGGGTTATTGTATTAGAGTTGATCCAGGTATTACAGGGACAAGTTCTCAGTGCTCTCACGCCTCTCATATTTCATAAGGACAGAAAGAGGTCATTCAGTCCATTGATTCTGCCCACTGTCAGAGCAAATCCAATGACCCTATTCCCCCACTGGAACTTGAGCTCAGATCGGAGCAGCAGCGAATAGTGCAGTGGGCGTGCAGCGCTCAGTGTCCGACCACAATTTCAATGGTCAGTCTTGATCCTTCTCCTGCAGCGTTGGAATCGAGCCACATTTGGTCATCGGAGACTAGGACCATCTCCAATAACATTGTAAGTGTTGGACAGCTGGATATGTTGGATTTTCTTAAAGGCCGTCTATGATCAACATTCCGCCTTACTAGTCGATCAGTATCATTACTCACAATGTTATGTAAATATGAATCGCTAACAGTTTTTGTGAACTCCCTTCTCAAGATTACAGCGACCGCACTGGCAGTGAACAGCAGGGGGCAGCGTGAGCAGCTGCAATGCGAAAACAACATGGTGCAGATGGAGGCGTTGAGGGGCGGGGGAAGGGGTGAGGTGGGGGAACAGAGAGACCTCAATGCAGGATAAATCAAATTGTTTTTCGAAAGGTGCTACCCGATCGTTTGTGTTTTACTCTGATTATCAGTCGCATAACTACAGGTGACTCCAACGTTTAAAAGTGAACATATTCAGTAACTGCTGGAAAGGGGTTTCATATGATATTTTGGAGTGACCACGTTACGCGCTACAGTGGAATCTCCACCAGCAATCGCAGAATGATGACATCAGTAATGTTAGTGTCGGGACGTCACCCTCCTTGTCAGAGAGCCGGCACCATTGGTTCTATTCAAACGTGACCGCGATCAGGAATGCATCGCAAGCTATAATATTTACCGGGACCGCAGACTTCAGGTTAGGTAAGAATCATAAAGGTCACGGTTAAAGACGAGTAATCACGAATAAGGTGAAGGCAAGAGCAACAGCAGCAACGTTTGAGTTAGCTCACCGCCGGAGATCCCCACAGTGCAAAACAGATCCAACAATAGAACGGAGAAGTGACGTGTCACTGAAACACTCTGAGGCACCAAGAAGTCATGTCGCCCTGTAGGGATTGTTACCTGCAGAGATTTCAAAGCAAGCCTTGGTGTCACTCCCTCTGGGGGTATTTTGCGTTGTGGAATGTGAATGAATGATCTTCTTGCTACAGCTGCACAATTGACCCATTGGAGTCTCGGTCGCACTGGAGCGGAACATCGCCCCTTGTTTGTTCAGTGGCTATAACGAACGACAGTTATTGCACAACTTGTTTCTCTCTGACCGAGTATCCGTGTTTGTTATGAAGCAGGATGGTTTAGAGATCGCAGTCATAATCTGATGTGAGCTACAAGACGGGACAGAATTGGAATAGTCTTCGAAAATGTATCGCCCCCCGACTCTCCAGATAATACATATTTGTTACCCAATTCCAGCAGTCTTTGGTGTCCCCGGCAAGTCAAAGTAGCGCATCGCCTCACAGTTTTTGACCATCTGACACTTCATTGCGTTTTTGGATGCAACGGGTTGCAATGATGCACAGCAATGTACACAGTATATTAAGTTGTTCAATAACCGCAGAATTCCTTGTAGTCCTTAGGGCCGGTGAGGAGCCATCAGTGTGGGCACACCCGTGGGGCACAATGTCCCCTCCTGTAAAAAAAAGGGAGGATCCTCATCTCTGATTCCCACAAAAGAGGTTCTTTCAGTAAGGAAGGGATTATGCATGGCCCTCTATTCCTTAGTATAAAGTCAACTTTGTTAACTTGTTATTCCCTCAGAATGTGGCCGCAGTAATGTTACAAGAGCGCACTGATCAGGGGATTCTGTGGGTAACGAGCACTGTGGTCCTTTGGTTCCCTCACTGATTTGGACTCCAGAAGGCGGGACAATCTTTTCCGCCACAGCTTCTGCGAAATTACAGGAACCACACAGATGTTAATTCCCTCCGTATTTTGTTAAGAACCAGAGGCACTTTGTATCAATAATTGTGATGATAAACCGACCCCTGACTGTTCACGGACGAATCTGATCATCAACGTGTCCTGAAGGCTCACGGCCTTCCTTACTGGTCTTCTTTATATGTGAATCCAGTCCCACCAAGCCGCCTGATTCCTCACTACATCTCAGATTAGGTACATGCACGAACGGACAATATGAGCTGGACTCGAAGAGGACGCCCACCTGCCGTGAATTAATGAATATAATTGATTAATTTGTAGTTTGGTCTCAATATTCTTCCCTTCCCTCGGCTGCAAATAACCCGCTCACACACTGTCAGATGCGGTTCCTGCCAGAAATTATAAGAAAGCACAGCAATCTACTTTGAATGCTTTGCTGTTGCCTCAGCTGGAAGTCTTACTTCAACACCTGTCCTGCTGCTAATTGCTCAGAGGTTATTTGAGTGTTGGATGGTACCAGCCCCCAGAATAATTCGTGCGACCTGTCAAGATGACAATAAGCGGATGGGCAAGCGAATATTTGCACCTTTACAGACGACTTTTCGGTTTATATTTTAGCGAACTTGCTGACAATTATTATTCTCTCCCGAGGGAACTGCGGTCATTCCAAATGTATCGGCGCCTACATGATGATCATGGCAGTCAGATTTATCGGTCATCATTATCAATGTCGTTATCTATCAAATTTTATTTAGACGTCTGCCAGGCACATTTCTGTATCACACGATCTTCCTTATCGTCATTGTGTACCTGATGGGCGTCAGTCTGAAATTATCACAGTGGTATACAGTCGCCTTCACCGTTGACCGATATGTTGCCATGTGTTGTCAGAAGTTTAAAACAAAGTACTGCAGATTGAAAACAGTGAGAATCCTTGTAGTACTAATTCTGATCCTGCTTTCCTTGGAGAATATCCCCTACTTTTTGTATTTCAACCTCTACGAATAATTGGCAACATTTCTTGAGGTATAGAATTCAGACTGGAGGCCTTTAACTCCCCAGCATTTGTGGCGTTCACCCGACTGACGTCATTTCCAGATTTATTCTGCGTCTTTGGTTCTATATTTCTATTTATGGGTTGACCGTCAGGCATATCTTGGTGTCCAGCAAATCCCGAATGGGATTTCGGAGTCAAACAAGTCAGAATCGTCGTGACACAGAAATGGAGAGCAGAAGAAAAACCATAATATTACTGTTCAGTGTATCGTGCAGCTTCCTGTTACTGTGGCTGCCGGCAACTGTGACCCATTTTGTTGCCGGTCACACCATGCATTATAATCGCGCCTATTCCTCTCCAGCATATGTCGCTGCTCAAACTGCAGCTCTGCTCGTGCACCTCAGATCCTGTACAAACATGTACATTTATGCAGTGACCCAAACTAAATTCAGGGAGAAGCTGAAGATATTTTTAATGTCTCCTTGGTCACTTGTTTTGGCATTGACCCAGAAAAGCTCTCATTCGAACCAATCCTTCCTGTCCTAAGTAGAGTTCAGTTCCAGCTGGTGTCCCTGTCACAACAGCCACAATTCTCTCCCGAAGCCAAAAATCAAATTAATGCGATTAATACCCCCATGGCCCGAGTAATTGACACAATCTCATTGGTGTACCGTAATTATAAGAATAAGTTTGATGCAAAAGAAAAACGTTTTATATTGAAGAATCGACAGCGGTTTTACCTTTAAGGCGGAAGTTTTAGCAGCGCCACGGCGGAACACAGACGGAAATCAACACAAGAGTTACAAGTTTTATCCTGAGCCAGAGCGACCTGACTTCCACCTTGGTCGACTGTAAAACAGCGGGCACAAACAATCAATATCACCCCGAAACCTATTTCGCAAACTGTTCCTCAATGTAACCTGAAACAACGAGGAATCGGGGCATTTGTCTTGCAATCCTGACGGCACAGCATACTCCCAGGAACTGTGCTGGAATGGAGAATATGAACAATAATTTTGCAATAATTAGTGGAACCACGCAAATTCAGGAATAAAGCTATGTAGCCCCGCTGCTGGTCATGTGTTATTTTATCTTCCGTTTTCCTGTTGACTTTTTTATGCTATGTTAGTTGGCCTTGGGTGGAAATTCCGCGGGAGGTTATCATTTCCCTCTGTACATTTAGGGCGTTGAATAATTGTTGTAGCAGAGACGCCCGTGAAGTACTCTAACACGGGCGCCACTCAATAAGTTCACAGCTGATTGTTAGCTTCAGCTCGAGCTTCCAGCCCGTTCCACAGAACCCCGGACTGCTCTATAGCTCAAACACACACCCATTGCAGCCTCAGATATGCACAACCACTGAGCATCAATGAGTACCTGGGTTAAAGGAGCCGAGGTCTATACAGTGTTTCATTTCACTAGGAAAAACCTCATCACAACATCAACTCAGTCAGTCGCAGCACGAACTTACTTTGCGACGAGTTCAACATTTTCCTGAACGTCAGGAAGTTTACACCTATTCTGTCTAATCGTTCCCCGCAGGACATCGCGCACACCCCAGTGTTCGATCCTGGGAAGCTTCGTGGACAGCCTAGGAATGAAGACTATATCTCCCATTTTATTGGAGACCAAAATTATCTGCCGTCCTCCAGGCGTGGTCTCTCCAAACCCTACTCAGTTGCAGCGAGTCATTTATTCCATCCCCGGCAATAGAACCCAACCTTATTATCGCATTGGGGTAGAATTTGTCATTGAGCCTGCTGGTACGTTCGTTCAGGCTTCTGTATTTTCTGACCGATGAGTGGGGGCAAAAAAGAGAATGTTTGGGTGGGTGGACTCTTTGATTGTGCCGAACGTTTTATCGAGGCAGCGAGAAGTGCAGACAGAGTTCATGGATGGGAGGCTCGTTTCCGTGACGTGCTGAGCAGTGTCCACAAAGTTGCTGCAGTTTTTTTGGGTCACGGGCAAGGCAGTGGCCATACCAGGCCGTGCTACATCCGGATAGGATGCATTCTAAGGTGCATCGACAAAAATTGGTGAGGGTAATAAGGGACAAGTCAAATTTGGCGAACAGTCCGTCTAAGTTATCTCCGCGTTGATATTTCATGAATATAAAATATTCCATGCCATAAATTGAAGAGAGTAAGATCGCAGAGGTGACCGCAGAGGCTATTACTCGGGTAAATGTGCTGGAGAAGCTGAAAGCCCTCAAGGTGGATAAATCACATGGACTAGATGACTACACCTGGAGTTTTGAAAGAGCAATTGAAGAGAATGCGGAGATATTCGTAGTGATCTTTGGAACATCATTGGATTCGGGGAGGGTCCCATTGAAGTGTGAATTCGCAGATGTTACACCGTTGTTTCAGAAGGAAGGGGCAAACGACAGGAAATTATCGGCCCCAGAGCCTGCCTTCTGTGGTTGGTCAGAGTTATCAAAGATGAAATTTCAGAGTACTGGGAAGTATATGAAAAAATAGGACGAAGTCAGCATGGTTTACTGAAAGGGAGATCTCGCCTTCCAAATCTGTTGGAATTCTTTTTGGAGGTCACAAGCAGGTTTGACAAAGGAGAGCTAATTGACGTTATTTACATCGGTTTTCAGAAGGTCTCAGACAGTGTGTTGGTGGTGCTCGATGGACTGAGACATAACTTGGCTTTGGTCCAAACACTATTCAATCTATTATTTACCACTCCCTAGTAAGTCTTTTACAATATTGGCACAGGTTTAATTTTGATTTTTAACTGCTAAAATGAATAGCGGATGTAAAGCGTCAGATAATGGTAAAGGTAATGGAGACCAACCTACTTCGGAAGCTATTTCTAATCTGGATAGAAAGTTTGACAGGAGCTTTGCCGAATTGAAGTTCATTTTACTGTACTTTGAAGAAAAATAAATTACTTTTATCCAGAAGAATGCCAAACAAATGCAACTAATTGCTGAACTCGAGCAAACTGTTAAAGAGAGAGATGCCAAACTTCATTCACTTGAAAAAGCTTTAATGACGACCAAGTAAAACCTGGAAAACAACAACAGAGGATCATCGACTTAAAAGGACGCAGCAGGAGTAAAACATTAAGAATCTTCAATTTTCCAGCAGACACCGACACTGGTAACCCTGCGGAATGCTTTTCTAAACTTTTGGTCGATGTGTTAGGTTCCGATATATTCCCTGATGACCCCATTCTGGACAGAGCTGATGGAGCATTAAGATTCAAACCTGCTCCAGATCAAAAACCTCGGCCAGTGATTTTGAGATTTAAGGTTTTCAGCGTCAAGGAACTCTTGATTCGTACTGCTCGTCGACGGGGGATGATTGAATTTAAACAGTGGAAGTTTCGAATAGTTGAAGATTACGCCCCAGAAGTTATGAAAGAAAGGCTGACCTACAAACTAATTATGGCTCGTCTCTATCAAAGCAATTATCATCCTGCATTATGATTCCCAGCAAGGCTGCGAATTACACTGCCAGATAAACTCTCGCAAATGGTTTAAATCTATTAAAGAAGCCGAACAATTTCTTCTGAAATAGGTTTTAATTTTAAAAGCTAACAAATGCGGAAGAGATACAGTGTTTTCCCTTTGATATCGGACGTATTCGCTTCATTATCAAATTAATTTTTAGATTTAAACCTCTCTTTTTTCTTCTTTTAATATTTCTAATGTTTTGTTTTTATTATAATTAAGAATGTAACCAATTATTTGCTTTCTTTCTGAAATAATTATTAAACTGTATTCTTGAAATGTTGACTGTTAATGCCCTTTGGCTCTGTTTTAATTCCACAACTTTGTTGTTATTTCGATATCTCTGTTTGGGTTATCTTGTTAATTCTTAGTCTAAGCATGTGTGGTTTATATATTTGTTAATTTGGACTACCGCCACCAATAGAATTGGGGTTAATTCAATTAGAGGGTAGTTTTCTGGCTGTCTGTTGGTCAGTTTTTGGGCTGTGGGGGGGGGGGGACAGTTTTTACGTTCATTTTTCTTCTGGAATAAACTACTAATTTTTCTAAATTGTAGTTATATCCGTTTCCTCTTTGAACTTTTTTACTTCTTCCTGTTAAGATCCGTATATACCAAGATTAACCCTTTACATACCGTATGTTTTTTTTAATCTATTAAAATGGATAAGACTATTAATTTTATTTCATGGAAAGTTAACGGCTTAAATAATTTGCTTAAGCGCAAGAAGATCTTTAAAGTTTTTCATTGATTAAATGCTCAGATCATTTTTGTTCAGGAGACTCACATCAGGAAGAAAGACTTTTTTTTTAAGATTTTGGAGGGGTCAAGAGTTCCATTCAAATTCACAAGCAAAGGTGAAAGGAGTTGCTATTTTTATCGACTCCTCAATTTCGTTTGTCCATCATGAGACAATATCAGAACCAAATGGTAGACTTTTATTAATTACTGGTCTACTTAATAATAAAAAAAGTTTTTATGGTTAATGTTTATGCACCTAATGTAGATAACACTGATTTTTTAAACATTTGTTTGCATTATTTCCTAATTTAAATGAATACAATGTGATTATGAGTGTAGAATTTAACTGTTGTCTAAACACTTCAATGGATAGATCTGCGTCAAAACTACACCTCCAAACACATCTGCTATCTTTATTCATTCCTTTTTAGTTGAATGCGGAATGTTAGATTTTTGGAGATTTCGACAGCCATTTGAAAAAGAATTTTCATTCTTTTCTCTTATCCACCATAACTACTCGAGTATTGATTATTTTTATTGATGCGAGATTAGCTCCACTTACTATGAACTGCAAATACGATGCAATTTTCATTTCTGCTCATGCACCATTGAAATTACCAGTTCTATCCTTTGATGTAAGACAATGGCGATTTAACACTTCGCTATTACAAGACTTAGATTTCGTCCACTTTAATAAAGAACAGATTTCATTTTTCTTTTTAACTAATTTTACTGAAGTAATCTCCAGTGGGATAATATGAGATACGTTTAAAGCATAAACGTGTGGTCAAATTATTTCATATTCCGCTGGATTGAAAAAACGAACTAATAACGAAATATATATATTGGCTGACAAGATTAAGCAAATCGATAAAACATATTCCGTTTCTCCTAATATGTAGCTTCTTAAAAAGAGAACAGAACTACAACTACAACATGGTTTACTATTAGCATCTAAAATTGAAAATCTACTACTTAAAAACAAAAGTCAATTTTATATACATGGTGACAAATTTGGTAAATTATTGGCCAACCAATTGAAAGCTACTGTATCTAAACGTCAGATTAATAAAATTTGTAAACCAGCTGATACCTTCACGCTAGATCAAGTTCAAATTATCAAATCCTTTCAAGAATATTATTCTTCTTTATACGAATCAGAATCCCCTGAGAATCCTACTTCAATACATGAATTTTTAAGAGATTTGAAGACTCCCCAATTATCTTTAAATTAACGATATACATCAGATGTTTCAATTTCGGAGGAACAAATAAAGAAAATGATATTTTCAATGAATTCGGGTAAACCACCCGGTCCTGATGAATATACAGCTGAATTTCTTAAATCGTTTTTCTGATATTCTTGTTCCCTGGTTAGCCAAATTTTTAAAATATGCCCTATCTGTGGGTAAACTACCACAATCTTTTTATGAAGCAACTATTTATTTAATTATTAAAAAGAATAAAATTCCAACTGATTGTGCATCTTACAGACCTAATTCTTTATTAAATGTAGATTCTAAAATATTTTCCAAAATATTGGCCTTTAGATTAGAAAAGGTTCCTCCACAAATTATCTCTGAAGACCAGACAGGATTTATTCAGAATCGTTATCTACATATTAATATTAGGATATTAATGAATATTATATATAGCTATTCATCCCAAATTCCAGAATATGTTGTTTCCCAAAATGCTGAAAAGGCGTTTGACAGAGTCGAATGGGAATATCTATTCAGTACACTCCAAAAAATTATTTTTAGTCCTAAATTTATATCTGCGCTTAAAATGATTTATTATGCACCTATGGCTTCAATGTTTACTAAAAAAAAATCTCCTTTGCTTCGGCTTTTTCGAGGTACTAGACAACGCTTCCCGTTAAGCCCTTTATTATTTGATATTGCTTTAGAACATTTGGCTATTGCACTTCTGGATTCTTCAAATATATGTGGTATTACTAGCGGACAGAAGATTCATAAGATATCTCTTTACACAGAAGACCTGTTACTTTATATTTCTAATCCGGAGGAATCTATCCCATCAGTACTATCACTACTAGATCAGTTTAGTGTTTTTTCTGATTATAGATTAATTTTTAATCAGAGCGAACTTCTTTCATTGAATATGAAAACCCCTATTTATCGTCAATTACCTTTTAGATTGGTAACTCACTATTTTATGTACTTAGGTGTTAAAATTACCAAGAGATATAAGGACGTATTTAAAGCTAATCTACTGCCTTGAATTGACCATATTAAACAATTACTTACTAAATGGTTCCTACTGTCTCTATCATTGGTAGGCCGAATTAAGGCGAATTAAGATAAATATTTTACCAAAAGTTTTATTTTTATTTCAAGCGATTCCGAAATCTTTTTTTGACTCTATTGATTCTAAAATTCTTTCATATATTTGGCAGAATAAAAACCCTAGGCTAAGTAAGAAATATTTACAAAAACTAAAAGAAGTATGGCCTTGCCTAACTTTAGATTATATTACTGGGCAATCAATATCAGATATATAATTTTTTGGATACAAAATTCAGATATAATTCAACACCCCTAATGGCTACACCTTGAGTCCCAATCAATACTTGAATTTTCATTAGTTTCTATTTTAGGAGCTGCACTCCCTTTTGCACTAACCCAATTAAGTAAACATATGATTAACCCAATTTTTAAAAATATAATACGAATATTATTTCAATTTCGTAATTGTTTTGGATTGAATAAATGTAATCTATCAAGTCCCATTGAATCTACTTTTTTCTTTCATCCATCCAGAGTTGACTCAGCTTTGTCCATATGGAAAAGGAAGGGACTAGCATGTTTTCGTGATTTATTTATTGATAACTGTTTTTCATCCTTTGAACAATTATCTAACAAATACAATTTGCCTAGATCACACTCTGCTCGATAATTGCAGGTTAGAATGTTTTTTAAAAGCTACTATACCCTCTTTTCCGACACCTTACAAAACTGAAATTACGGAAAAAAAATTCGGTTTTCATCCTTGTCATAAGGGCTTGATAGCAATAATCTGTGATCTAATTATGAAAATTCGTTCAGAACCACTGGACAAAATTAAGAATGAATGGGGTCGTGAATTCCAGACATGTTTTCCGACAGAGACTTGGAAGAAAGTTCTTCATTTAGTTAATACATCTTCAATGTGTGTAGGACATTCTTTGATACGGTATCAGGTAGTTCAGAGGAGCCACATGTCAAAAGATAAGCTAGCTCTTTTTTTAATCAACATATAAATGCGATGTGTGACAGATGTAAATCGAAATAGGCTTCTTTGACACATATGTTTTGGTCTTGTCTTCTTTTGGAAAAAATATTGGAAAGATATTTTTAACATTATTTCAAATATATTGAAGATTGATTGACAATTTCATCCTATCACTGCAATTTTTGAATTACCAAGGATAGAGTCTTGCCATCTATCTGCCTACGCTAACCGTATGATTGCCTTTGTTATATTAATGGCGAAACGATCCATTTTGCTTAAAAGGAAGGATACAATACCCCCTAATTCTTTTCAATGGTCTCTCAAACTATATCATGTTTAAACTTGGAAAAAATAGGAGTGGTACTGTTGATCCTTCGCTTAAATTTGAGGAAGTTTGGAGTCCATTTATTTAATATTTTCAGATGATATAGATCTCCTTGTAATAACCTTTCAACTTAGAGGAATGGAGTTGACGACATAACATTGCTTTGTTTCTACTGAGAAATTTTAGTTCAGTTTTTTTTCTGTTTGCTTTTTTTCTGATTTTTTCTTAAGCTTAGTTTGGTTTGATACATCGTTTATATTTTTTCTTATTGTTTTGGGGATTTTCCCCTTTCCTTTATATTTTATAATAAATCCTTTTCTTTCCTTTATTTGATGTTATATTCATTGACTAAGAGATTGTTGGATCTATAGATTATTTTATACTTTATTGTTCTTTATGATTATCCATGCCACGATAGTTCTCCCGATCTCGTTGTATTACATGTACAAACATTGATGCTATATATTAATCTGTATTAATTTGAAAACTGAAAAGAAGATTGAAAAAGTAAGAGAAGAACCTAGGGGCAGGGATTCTGTTGGATCAGGAGAGGGAGGGTAAAATAATGAACCACATTCGTCCTATAGGGCACCAAACTGTCCCCGTCCCCCATCACCAATTGGGTTACAACTGATGCATCAATAACACTCCTTTTATGCGGTTAATTGGGTAATATTGTGGGTAATATTAAGAGAGATGACTGACAGGTTGGTCACAGTGGGAGGGTCCAAGTATCATCTCAGAGGACAAGGGTTCAGTGAGACAAGCTCAGAGCTAATCGCCCAGGCAGAAAAATTTATTGCAGGCAGTGATGGGTTGTCACAGTCACAGGTTTGTAGAGCACAGGAACAGGCACTTCAGCCAACCACGTCTATGCCGACTACCATGCCTGGCTATACAAATTCACCTGCCTGCATTAATTTCACATCCTTCTCTGCCTTGCTCATTGAAGAATCTGTGCAGATGTCTCATGCGTTGTTACACAGTTCCTTGAACGTGGCAACACAGGCAGACAAGGTCATGAACACGGCGTACCGCACTCTTGCCTTCATCCACTGAAGCATTTAGTGCAAGTGTTGGGACGTCATGTTACAGTTGTACAAAACGTTAATCAGGCCGCACTTGGAGCACTGTGTACACTTCTGGTCGCCACACTACAGGAGGCATGTGATAAAGCCTGAGAGGGTGCAGGAAGGATTCAGTAGGATGTTGTATGGACTGGACGGCTTGAGATATAAGGAGAAATTGGATAGGCTGGGTATGTTTGTCCCTGGAGCGAAGGAGGCTGAGTTGACAAGATGGAAGGAGATAAAATTATGTGAGGCATAGATGGGGTAGATAGCCAGAGTCTGTTTCCCATTGTACGGGTGTCTAAAATTAGAGCGCATGGGATTAATGTGAGTGGGAGGAGCTTTAAAGGGGAACTGAGGAGTAAATATTTTATGGAGAATAGTTGGTTCCTGGAAGGAGCTGCCAAAGGAGGTGGTGGAGACAGGAACACACGAAGTATCTCTGTTCAACAAAGCTCCCCAGGACCCTGCTGTTCACTGTGTTCCTCCTGCCCTGGTTTAACTTCCAAAAATGCATCACTTCACATCTGCCATTTCCTTTCCCACTTGATCCATTACCTGTTGTAACCTCAGACAAACGCTCACTTCATGACCAGACTTATGAGGATGTAGCCAGGACTCAAGGTATTGAGCGGCAGAGAGAGGTTGAGCAGGCTGTGACTATATTCATTGGAGCACAGGAGACGGAGAGGTAATCAACAGAACTAGACAAAATCATGAGGGTCACAGATGGGGTGAATGTGCACAGTCTTTTTCCTCGGATTCGGAAATCAAAAGCCAGAGGGCAGAGGTTTAAGCTGAGAGGGGAAAGATATAATAGCAACCTGAGGGACAACTTTATCATCCAGAGGGTAGTCAGTATCTGTAATGAGCTGCCAGAGGAAGTGTGTGAGGCAGCTACATTAAGAACATATAAATTCACTTGGACAGGTCCATGGATGGGAAAGGTTCGGAGGGACATGGGCCAAACGTGATCGAACGGGACCAGCTCAAATGGGCATCTTGGTCAACACGGACAAGTTGGGCTGAAGGGCCTTTCCTGTGCTGTATTATTCTGTGACCAATTATGGTGTCAGCTGCAAACTAACTTAGCGTGCCCCCGACATTATCATCCTTATCCATAAATAAGACCAACAACAGAGGACCAGCACCAATACCTGGGACACACCACTGGTCACAGGCCCCAAATCTGAAACAGAAGGGATGTGAGGAACATCCTGAAATCTCTTTTGCACCACCTCCAGTTTAATGACCTCCCTTTGACAGCAGGACACCCAGAACTGTAAGCAGTGCTCCAAATTCTGCCTTCCCAACCTCTCGTACAGCTGTAACATGATGCCCCAGTTCCGGTACCCAATATTCTGACCGATGAAGGCAGGCATGTCAAACATCTTCTTCACCACCCTGTCCACCTGTGTTGCCACTTTGAAGGAATAACGTAACTGCACCTCCAGGTCTCTCCGTTATACACACTTCCAGGGCCTGAACACTTCCTGTGTCAGTCCTGCCCTGGGTAGTCTGACGAAGATACAACATGGAAACAATTTTCAACATAGATGCAGCATAGATGCAACAATACAAACAAAAACGCATTTATCTGCCGTTCCTCGGCTCACTGACCGAGTTGATCAAGATCCCTTTATAATCTCAGATAAATTTATTCACTGTCCATTATAACACCCAGGTTAGTATCGTCTGCAAACTAAATGACCATGCCACTGACACTGTCATCCAAATCTTTAATCTAAATAATTACCATATAAACAACAGCAGACCCAGCACTGATCCCTGTGGTGCACATCTGGTCACAGGCCTCCCGGCTGAGAAACGACCCTCTGTTTCCCATAGTCAAGCCAACATTGTGTCCATTTGACCAGCTTGCCTTGGATCCCATGTGATCTAACTTTCCAGACCAGCCAACCATGTGGGACTTTGCCAAAGGCCTTGCTGAAGTCCATGTAGACAACGTCTAACACACTTCTCTCATCGATCCTCTTGGTTGCCTCTTCAAAAAAAGAGCTCGAACAAATTTAAGATACACAATTCCCACAGACAGAGCCACGCTCACCATCCGTAATCATTTCTTGCGTTTCCCAATGCAGGTAGATTCTGTCTCCCGGAACCCCTCCAATAACTGTTCCACCACTGATGTTATCCCCACCAGTCTGCAGCTTCCAGGCTTTTCCTTGCATCCCTTCTTAAATTACAGCACAACATGAGACACCCTCTCGTCTTCCGGTCCCTCACCCGTGGCTATCGATGATACAAGTCACACGATGTTTTCCCGACCTTCCCACAATGTCCCAGGATACACTTGGTCAGGTCTCAGGGCCAAATATACCTTTGTGCAATTTAAGACCTCCAGCACCTCCTCCACTGTCATGTGGTCTCTCTTCAAGACATCTCTATCCGATATGCCTGGTGTTCATGTCCTTTCCTACAGTAAATACAGGTGGAAAATGTGTTCAGGACCTCACCCATATCTTATGATTCAACATGCAGATGATTTTAGTGATCTTTAAGTGACCCTGTTCTATCCTACTGTTTAACTGTTGTATTGGAAATGTGTGTCTGGGCCTTGGTCTCAGTGTGGGACTTAATGTCTCTGCTGTCTGACACTGTGGAACTGATGAGTTGTCGGTGGCTCTGTGCTCTGTAACGTACCTCCTGTGTGAGAGACGGAGCGGTTGCTCTGTTTCTTGTGCCTCGGGAGGAGGGAACATCAGATCTGATTGAAGTCTCTACCCGTGGGAAGGAAAAGGAAACGGGTTCGGTGAGGGAGAGGGAAAAGGCAGAAGGCTGTGTGAAGCGGCCGGTGCGGCCAGTGCCAGTGTGTGAGGCCGCTGAAGGGCTGCAGCTCTCAGCTTCTGCCGACCAGCAGAGGGCGGCAACCGCACACCAAGTGAGGGACACACACACACGGCCACATCCCGGCACGGATCCGGGAATGGGAATGCCCATGGAGCAGGTAGAGTTACACAGCTCGCATTTCTACTCACTTCTTCCGTGGGATTTGCCACTCAACCGGAGTCAAACCGCCGCTGTTTAAACTGTGCCCCCCACACTTCTCACCGGGAGCCTGCAACAAACGGTATTTGTAAAACTGCCCCTACCCTGAGTGCCCGGCTCTGTGGCCACTACTCACTGTCTCGTAACAATACACATGGGGAGACTGGAACCAAACCGGGGACTTTCCCTCCTGGTCTGGGGAGAGGAAGCAGCAATGACCGTCACCTGCAGCTCCTTCCCACTCCATGTTCCGGCCCTAGTCGCTGATCCACTCCGCCTCTTCCCCCTAGCCGTAGCCTCCACTGCCCCGGGTCCGGGATCAATGCCGGTCTCTGAGCCCATCTGCAGATCCGCTCCCAGAGCGATGCACTGCTGGAAGGAGGCTGCTGTCAGCGCCCTGTCCACGGGCCCGGAATATCTCCATTCCAGGCTGCTTTAAAGCCGCTCCCGCCGCTCGCTGGGGGAATGGTGCTCACAGGCGGAGCTGCAGCAGACGGCGCATATGCTCTACTGCCCGCTGTCAATGAGGGCCGGGGCGGAGCTACACAGCGCATGCGTTCATGTCCGCCTAACGTCACAGAAGGAAGGCCAGCCGGACCTTCCCCAGTTCACTTTGATCAGAGTCTAAGCGAAGGGTCAGGGGCTCGGGAAGGGACTGGGAGGCTTTTCACCCGGGACCCGTCCGCATTAAAACATACCCACTTGGGAACGTTCTCTGCAAACTGTTTCAGCTATTCCTGAGGCTGAACACAAAGTCCCTTATTCGTGGGAGACTTTTCCGTCCCGGGCTCTCTGAAGACGGGCTGTTCCACATTCAGGATGTCCGATGAACTGATCACTGCGACGACAATCTCTTTATCGCATTTACTTATGTGTTATTCATATTTCTCTTGTATTTGAACAACACGGTGATGCTGGTAGGGACTCAGCAGGCCAGGCAGCATCCGCGGAGAAACGCAGGCGGAAACGTGTCGGTTTAGGACCCTTTGGAAACAGAAATAAACATCTCCCCGTCGGAGAATTGAACCCCCGTCTCCCCAGTAACAGGCGGGGATGCTAACCACTACACTAACGAGGAAACCACGGCAGTATGTGATATGTCACTCGGTTGTCAGGGTACTGGAGGGTTCATAGGTTCACCTCGGTGTTTGCTGGTTGACTGTAAAACCGGCGCCTTTCAGACGCCCACCTCACTGTGTGACTGGATGGTTCTCAGGATTCTACAGTGATTCATTCACTGATTGTGTTCAAGGACAAGCCGAGGAGGGGCTGCTTTTCGGATCTGGTTGTGTGTTGTGTAAGTAACATTCATAATGAGAATATACTTTCTTGGTAACTAATACAGAAGAAGATTTGTATGTCATCAACGAAGACAGTGCGTTGTTGATTCCAACCACCTTCTGTAGGGAATGGGGAAAGGGTAGATCTTCGTCTCATCCTTTTGTCAGGACTGCTCATCTCTGCGTGTCATCCACCTGTGAGTTAAGGCTGTTTCTCTCTTCCCATTAGTGTGTGCCCTGCTGGGGCGCAACTTGGGATCATTCTCTTTAAAGTGTTACAGCTGTTCCCGACCTGTCTGACACACACAACCCCGCAGACACAGCGTGACCGCGCTGGAGCTGATAGCTGACAGCAGCAGTCCCGGTTTAATGTGTTGAGAGTGATGGACTCGTTCACTGAGTTCAACACCGAATGGCGCTGAGTTACAAACCTCCTGAGGTGATAATTGGGTAAAGAGGCTGAACACAAAGTCAGTTCTTGTCGGGAATCTTTCCGATCCCGGGCTCACTACAGGCGGGCTGTTCCACATTCCCGATGTCCAATGAACTCATTACTTTAACACTGAACTCTATATTGGTTTAACATTCTTTTTAAAATTGCTTTTATTTTTCCAGTTATATTTGGAAACCGAAAAACCGTCTCCCCGTTGGGGAATTGAACCCCGGTCTCCCGCGGGGATACTATCGACTACACTAACGAGGAACCGATAGAAGGATGTAGACTGTCATTCGTTTGTCAGGGTACAGGAAAACTCACAGATCTCCCCGATGTGTGTTTGTTGATTGTAAAACCGGCGCCTTCCAGACACCCACCTCACTGTGTGATTGGAGGGGTGTCATGATTCTCCAGAGATTCAGTCACTGGTTGTGTTAATGGACTGGCCGTTAGTGCTTAAATGCATGTCGTTGAAAAGGATATTTCAAATCAGGATTTACTCTCCCAGTTACTGATGAGACAGGGAGGAAACTATTTATAGCTCTTCGACTATTTCAGGATCGACTCTCACATCGGTCCGATCGCGGTTGAGTAATCACCGGATGCTGTGTGACTCCAGGACGTTGGCGGGTGGCAACATCAACCCGATGGCCTGCACATTAGTACGACGATGGTGGTATAGTGGTGAGCATAGCTGCTTCCCAAGCAGTTGGCCCGGGTTCGATTCCCGGCCATCCCAGGTTCCAAAGTTTTAATCAGCCGACATCGGGACTGTCACATGCAAACCTCTGACAGAACAACGATCTGTACAGGTCTCGAGTGCTTTACTTATGCTAATCCGTGGGTGACTTGCTGAATTCATTTAGTTCGATGAGTGAGGGTTAGAGAGATCCCATCGCCGGTTCATTAATTATCACTTACTGTGATCAGATCAGTGGGTCGAGGAGGAATTCCCATCCCTCACCTTTACCCGGTATATTGATGAAGGTATTATTGAAGCTTCCGGTTCTCACACTGTCCCAGATTCCCACAACAAACTAGGACATAAGAAATCGCCCCATTACAGGAAGTATGTGGAGGCTTTGGAAAGGGTGCAGAAGAGATTTACCAGGACGCTGCCTGGATTAGAGGCTATGAGCTATAAGGAGAGATTGGACAAACTTGGGTTGTTTTCTCTGGAGTGTTCGGGGCTGAGAGCAGATCTTATAGAAGTTTATAAAACTATGTGAGGCATAGATACGGTAGATGGGCATATGTATTTCCTAGGGTAGAAATGTCAAGTACCAGAGGGCATGCGTTTAAGGTGAGAGACAGTAAGTTTAAATGAGTTGTATGTAACAAGTGTTTTAAACAGAGACTGGTGGGTGTCTGGAAGGCCTGTAAGGTGCAGTAGTGGAAGCAGATACGATACTGTTGTTTAGCAGGCTGTGAGATAGGCACATGAATTTCCGGAGAATAGAAGGCTATGGGCAGGAATTGAGGGGGTGGGGGGAGTTGGTGGATATGGATCATGTCTAGGCATAGCAGTTTATTCTAACCCTGCAGCAAGTTCGGCACAGACATGGTGAGCCGAAGGGCTTGCTCCTGTTCTGTACTGTTCTATGATCCATGATCCTAACATGCCCCAGATGATGTGTTCAAACTGAGTGACGTCAGTCTGTTCACTCTCGCTCTCTGTCTATGTTTACCCCGTGCAATCTCTCCCCTCACTACCCCTCCATTCCGACACAGACTACACCCTGTGTTTCTGCACTGACAGGTGTAATACAGAGCCACAGTGTCACACAGCACAAAAATGTCCACACCGACCATAACATTCCCCTCTCTGCTAAACCTCTTTTCCAGCACTTGTCCCACAAACGTCTCCGCCTCAGCGATTTAAATGTTAATCTGGATACTTCATCAATGTTGTGCGATATCCTGCCTCCGCCGCCCCCTCAGGCCGTGCGGTCCAGACATCAACCACACTTCGAATGAAAACCTTCCTCAGACCGTGTACAACCCCCTCCCCTCTGTCTCGGAACTGGATATTTCAGCCCGTCACCCGTCTGTCATTGTGGCTCCGTGTTTCCCCTTTCCAGGGGTAAAGCCGGCCTATTCTGTGTGTCCCACAGCCCCATCACGTGGTATGTTTGGTCTCAACCTCTCAGAGATGTTCCCCTTGTTCTCCCCACTGTACACTCCCCACCTTCTCTGCTGCCGAACATTCACTTGTTCTCTCTCTGTCCCAGTTTTAATCACGGATCCCGGGACTGAAATGTCAACTCACTTTCGATTTCCACAGGCGCTGCCTGACCTGCTGAGTATTTCCATCACTTTCTGCTCTGTATCAGAGCTCAGCCTCATAGAGCAGAGAACATTGTGTATTGGTCCATAGCTGAGCACAACAGGGACCGTCGTTCTCCCCAACGAACCTGTCCATTTGGAATAATAGAATGAAAGGAACTTTAATATTGAAACGCGAGAATTTCATTCAAAGTGAAGTGAAATGTATATTGTGGGGATACGTGACGTGACAGCGTCCTGTTGCAAAATTTTCAGCTGAAGAATAGCAAAGGATTGTTTCGATCCATCGACCTCTGTGTTATGGGCCAAGCTCGCTTCCGCTGCTCCACTCTGGTGTTGGTCAAACAAGTTGCATCATTCTGTATTCCCTCTTTTATCGTTCTTGCCGTTTTCCTTTCCGACTTCACACTGTTACTTTTGCTGGCCTCTCTTCTTTTCCCTCGCTTGCAACGCTGGTTCTTCCCATTCTCTCTCTTTCTCTCTCCGATCTTCGATGCGTGCTTTCTGACCCATCCTGCCACCATCACTGTGCTGCCTGTGCTCTCTCCCGGGTACAAGGTAAAATTAAAAGACACATATCTGGGAGTTGGCAATGCAACATTACAGATGATTTATCCATGTCTGATGTCGCTTTCTCAGCTCTCTGTGGCTCGACACAACATCAGGTTTGGATTTCACAGTCCGAGTCCGTTCTCAGGTCAGTCAGAATTCCTTGCAGGGACTTGTTCCGAGAATTGTCCAGAATTCAAGATCACCAGCATGGAGATGCCGGTGATTGAACTCCAAACGTATACATGCAAGGCATGCGCTCACCCACTGAGCTACATCCCAGTGCTGCCGGGTAATTTAGGAAGTCCGCTTTTTTTCTGGGTCTCACCCTTTGATCATAAAACAGAGGCATTGGAGCACAGAGAACAAGGTTGGCACCGTCCCTACGGCCCATCCCGATTGACCATTCAGTGCGATCATGATTGATCATCCAAGTTCAAGACCCTGTTCCGCTCTCTCCCCACACGTCGTGAAAACATTTTGGGGCAGAAACCATTTGGAATTAAATCAAAATAAGACATTAGATCTGGCAAGTCCAAGGATGTCGTCGGAGGAAACACGCACATCCCGGCTAAAGGGAAGTGGAAAATCCTGACACCCGGACGTGAGACCCCGCAGGGAGGGCTTCCAGTGAGCCCAGTGAGGTAGCAGTAGGGAGCGGCCGCCTACGGACAGAGCAGTGTTACCCAGCTGACAATGACACCCACAGAAAAAGCTGCCGGAGCACCAGCGTCCCTGGGTGGGTTCGAAACACCAACCTTTCGGTTAACAGCCGAAAGCCCGGACGGATTGTGCCACAAAGACACCCTGTAGGAAGAGGGCAAAAATGGGCCGTTTTCGGGTTGGCAGGCAGTTACAAGTGACGGATGCTGGGACCCGACTTTCACCATCTGCATCATTGTTTTGGATCAGGGAGTCACGGAGAATACAAAACAGAATACAGTAGGAACACCCAGTACGTCGAGCAACTTCTGTGGAGAGAGAAACAGACGTAACGTTTCTGGTCGGAAACCGGGTCAGGAGTGACCAGGACCACTGCACCGGAGAGAATTTCCCAGGTCAACTTTCCAAATTCATAACGGATGCATTGAATTACCGTAAAATCAGTGTCATTTATTAGATGGAATTTTCACTCCGGGACCAAACAATCAACAGCCCCTCAAAATTACACTGGTTACTCCGTCCGGACCCGCTGCTCCCGTAGTCGGAAGGATTCGAACCTCCGCTGCAAAACCCCAATGTATTTCTAGTCCATCGCCTTAACCACTCGGCCGCCAGTACCGCGCTCCCCACAGCTTGGCAGCCAGAAGGACATTGGCCATGGGCTGGGGTCAGTGTGTCCAGGGACGGACGGGGCAGCACTGATCCCGCAGTCAGAGAAAGAGGATTGATCCTGAACTATAAACAGAAACCGCTGGAAACACTCAGCAGCTCAGGCAGCGTCGGTGGATTTACAGAGTGAAAGTTTCAGATCAATGACCTCTTGAAATCCAGGCGGGCAGTTGGACGGAGGGAGTATCACTCAGAATGTGACAAGGTTTCCTCACTCCGCCACCACACTCCCAGACATTCCATTTTGCTCTCAATGTCTAAATGAGGGCATCAGCAGCAGGGGAAACGGTTATTGCCGTTCCCCTGCTTCCCTGGAGAAGGTGATGACTCCCTGGCCGCTGCGCTCCAGTGACAGGGCTCCAGGATCCTAACCCGGCGTCCAGGCAGTGATAGCGATGAGAGGTCTCTGCAGGGTGGCTTGCGCTGGGTGGCCGGGCCAGTTTCACTATCCTCCTCCTCTCTGATCCATCAGCCGGGCTTCCTGGGCCGCTTCAGAGGACATTTACAAGTAACTACGCTGGTGTGGGCTGAAGTCACATACAGTGCCGAGCGGGTGAGGACGGCGGGTTTTCTTCAGCACCCGAGAGGCATCAGGGGGGAGGGAGGACGCCCGTTTGGTGGGCGGGAGCAGAAACACATGTTCTTTTTTTGTCTTTAGAAGAGTTGCTTGGCTTTCTGATATTTCCGTGCATTTCATGCGGTGACTTCCGTTTGCAGCAACTGCCGTCTTTTCCGGCTGATCCTCTGCTGGCCATCTAGGTACGGGAAGTGGGTAGATAATTCCTCTATTCACCGAGCGCATTCTTAAAATGACAGGACCAGTACCCAACGTCCGGTCTGTTTGTTCCCCAATCAACCTGATCGCCAATATCTGAAGCGATCACACACCAAGTCTTGTCCCTAGGTACAACGAGCAAGCGGGGTGGGGTGGGAGGGTTTGTCCGGGTTGGCAGTAAGGAAGAACAAGAGAGAGAGAGAGCGAGGGGGAGGAGAGAGAGGGAGAGGGAGAGACAGACAGACAGTCAGACAGTATAGAGGGGTGAAAATGGTGGTAGGCGAGGGAATGTTGTTGGACGGAGCAACATTGGTTTACAAATACAAAGGTCCTATGAAATTACAGGACACTGCACACCTGTCTTCCCGAGCTGCACAGAGAACAGAAGGGCGTGGCCCTCATGACATAACGACATAAAACATCGGTTTGGCCACCAATGGCTTTCTGTGCACAGTTCTGGTCGCTGCAGGAGAAATATAACGTGATGGCACCGTGTTGCGTGCAGAGCGAATCACAGGGTTGTCGCCTAGACATGGGGTTCCATTTATAAGATGAGATTGGTTTGACTGTCTTTATGTTCCCTGGAGCGGGGGAGGCAGGATGGTGGGCGATGAAGGGGATGGTGGAGTCCTGTTTCAGGTATATAAGTCATGAGAGTCAGAGATAGGTGGCTAACAGGACACGTTTCCATACATCGAGGTATGTTCACCTGGAGGGCACAGGTTTAATCCTAGGAAGTGAGGTGATATAGATAGGGAGCCCAAACACGGCGGGAGGACGCTCAGTACATGGGGTATGTGGAGAATGTGGAGGGGTAGAGGGACCCTGGGGCGAATGAGGACAGGTCCCTGAAGCTAGGGGGACAGGTCAGTCAGTGGGTTAAGGAGGCGGATGGGAGACTCGTTTTTGTTGGCTGAAAACACAGAATTCCAGAGCAGGAAGCTCTGCTGGAACCACAAAAACACAAGTTGGGCCACATCTGGAGATCTGTGTACAGTCCTGGTCACCATCCCACAGGGACATACAGACACATTGACATCCGAATTTGGAGCAGGATCCCCACTCAGCTGCGCAAACGCACTGCTCCATTCTGTCAGAGTTCATTACATCCACAACACATTCCCACGTACCCGCGGTAACCTGTGTCCTCCTTCCTCAGCAAGAATGGCTACCTCTGTCTGAGATATACTCAAACATAGCTCCCATTGCCTTCAGAGGAAGTGAGTTCCACAGACTCAGGAACGATTGAGGAAATCACCTTCATTGAGTGACCGCATATTTTAAATGGTCTCGACAAGTTATAGATTCTCCCACATATGGAACCTTCGCTCCACTTCGGCCCCTTAAATACTGTCAAGGATTCGATCGGTTTTAACAAAGTAACGTCAATCTGCTGAGCTCCAGTTGTGTTGGAGCCAGAGCAGCCCTCACATTCCAACTCACAACCTCACACAGTGTCAGGCCGGAGCTACATCATCAATCAATAGCGCATCGATCGATCAAAAGTTTATGATCCTATCAATATTGAGGCAGAGATGGTGTGGTTAGTCGGAACATCCTCCCCTTCATTGTGTGTGAAAACTCGGACAGTAAGGAGTACGATATACGGTCATTGACTTCAGTAAAGGGGGCGGTGGAAATGCACCTGTCTATGTCAATAGTGCTGAAGTCTAGAGGGTTTAGAGCTTCAAGTTCCTGGAAGTGAACATCACCAACAGCCTGTCCTGGTCAAATCACGTAGATGCCACGGCCAATAAAGCTCACCAGCTCCACTACTTCCTCAGGAGGAGAAAGAAATTTGATTTGTCCCCTTTAAAACTCAACAACTTTTACCGATGCACCATAGAAAGAATCCTATCTGGATTTATCACGGCTTGATACGGCAAATGCTCTGCCCAGGACCGCAAGAAAGTGGAGAGTTGTGGACACAGCCCAGCGCATCACGGACACCAGCCTCCCCTCCTTGTACTCTGTCTTTACTCTCGTTGTCTTGGTGAAGCAGACAGCAAATCAAAGACCCCACCCACCCGGCATTTTACCTTTTCTCCTCTTCCATCAGGTAGAAGATACAGGATCCTGAAATCACGTACCACCAGACTAAAGGACAGCTTCTACCCCACTGTGATAAGACTATTGAATGTTTCCCTTGTACAATGAGATGGAATATGAATTCACGATCTACCTTGTTGTGATGTTGCACCTTGTTGCACTGTATTTTCTCTGCAGCTGTTACACTTTACTCTGCACTGTTGTTGTTATTACCTGTACTACTCCAATGCACTCTGTACTAACTCAATGTAACTGCACTATGTAGTGAATTGACCTGTCCGATCGGTTTATAAGACCAGCTTTTAACTGTACCTCGGTGCAAGTGAAAATAATAAACCAATGCCAATACCAATACCATTACCAATATAGATAAGGCGTTCAGAGGGGATTTGTGAGATATTTTCATTCACGCAGAAGGAGGTTGGAATCTGGGACGTTGTGAAACATTTAACATTTATCCAGACGAGAAGGTGAATGGCCAAGACACAGAAGGTTATTGAGCGAGTGATTCTCAAATGGATTAGTGTAAATACATAGTCAATGGTCTGCATGGACATGATGGGCCTAACAGCCTGTTTCGGAGCTGAATGACTTCCTGACTCTCGCTGAGCTGCTCCATTATAATCAGCTTCATTCAAACTAGCACTGTGTGTAATGAATTTAAGTATCAGACAGTGATAGTTAAATATAGATGAGCAAATGTAGTTTGAGCAACAAATTTAGATTATTATGTATAGCGAGTACTCTCACACTTTACCAGAATTATGGAGCAACAAGCAAGAAATAGAATGAACCCCACACTCTCACACTGTACCAGAGACCGACAGGTACAGAATGGACCCTACTATCTCACACTATGAAACAGACTGACAGGAACAAAATGAACTCCACTCTCTCACACTGTACCAGAGACTGACAGATACAGAATGAACCCCACAATCTCACACTGTACCAGAGACTGACAGTTACAGAATGAAACCCACAGTCTCAGACGGTATAATAAGCTGATTAATGCTGGATATAGCTGGATTAATCTCTCTCTCTCTCCTCTCTCTCTCTCTCTCTCACACACACATACATACACACACACACACACACACACACACACACACACACACACACACACATTTTACGAAACACATACATCTCATGTTGTATCTTCTGCTTGTCTTTTTCCCATTGACTTCTAGCCATCTTACATCTTTTCATTTCCCAAGAGCGTGATTCTTTCAATTATTTAACCAGTCTCTCCCTTCATTTGCAGATTGAGACGTTCCTCTCACATTTATCTTGCTCTTTGGCAGACTGATGTTCTCACAAATGTCTCCTACTTCTGCAACATGGCTCTTTGACTGTTTGAAACTCTCTCCTGTTCTCTCTGCGTTTACACGGACCCAGCCGTGGATGATTCGGGAACGTTTATTGAGGAACGGACGATGTGTTTGCCTGTGTGTTAGGTGTGCGCCTTACGTGTGCGTTTTGTGTAAGTGTGTGTATGTTAACTGTGCATCTTAGGTGCGTGTGTGTTTGTGTGTGTTATGTGTATATCTTTGTGTGTGCGTCTGTGTGTGTTTTAGCTGCGTGTCTTCAGTGTTTATGTCTGGGTGTGTGTTTTTGTGCGTGTGGGTGTGTGTGTGTGTGTGTGTTTGCGTCTGTGTGTGTGTGTGTTGTGTGTGTGTGAGATAGAGAGAGATAAGGTACTGAAAGCAAACTAAAGTCAATGACGACACGGTTACTGTTATTCCAGTCCTGGGTCCCTGTGGTGTTCCAGAAACGGGAAGTGTGGTTCTAAACCGGTTACATTTATGAATAAACCAGCAGGAGAAAATGTCGTCAATACAACTGTTGTGAAAATTGTAAATGGAGAGGCTCACTATTGTCCCTTTCTCTCACTTAGTACCAGTCGACAACTTTCTGTCTCTCCGCTTGAAGGAGGTTATATGTCTTGGTGTCTCCACCATGTTGCCCGAGTGTGTGTGCGTGTGTCGGCCTGTACCTCTGTATGTGTGCGGTGACAATGGGCTTCACGTTTGGTGTTGTGGCGCTGTGCACTCCCGTTTGGAAGTGGTGTTACTGAGGGTGGGTGCCGCGGGTGAGTGTGGCCACACGCGCGTTGCTGTGAGCTGGATTCTGGGCATTGAACCACAGAAGAAGATAGAGAAATACTGACTGTGAATTCCAAATGTACACAGCGGCAGTGCCGAAATGGATACCATTTGTTTCTCTGGCACTAATGCGTTCGTGCAGAATGTTTGGCTCAGTAGCATTGCTGGGCCTATAATCCAGAGGTGGATGAATCAAACCATTCTGCTACTTGTTCTATCAATACCGAGTCATCAAAATTACCCTGCAGCACATAACTGTCTCGGCACCTGTACATTAATGCCGCTTTCATATATCCGGCAAATATTTCAACCCGGAGCACTCTCGAGAAATCACCTTCATTCCCTCACCCGCATTAGCTACGAACGCTGCAAACATACCCCAGCCTTGCGCCCCCTTCTGGTAACCATTCCCGCCGCGCCGCCTCCGCACCATCGGACCAACACTTCACTGCAGGGATTCCGGGGAAATGGTCACAGCGAGGAGACAAGCAGTAGAAGAATATATCTGTATACAGAGCAGAATTTATACAACAGAGAATAACTTTGAACAACAGACCAGTTGTTCACACCTCAATTTACCTGTACACTCAATAGGTGGAAGCTTAACACAACAGTCCAAATGGTTGCACATCAGACCCTGCACGCAATATAACGTTCTGTAAACTCTAACGAACATTTTGAACCACCGAGGTATCGCTCACAACAGGGAATATCTCTGCAGAGAGAAACTTCAAATAAGTGGGAGCACTGAAGAAGGGGGAAACGACGAGGGGACCTGCGCTGTGCTGGACAGGGAGAGCGGTATTTACTGTTGCCATTTACGAAGGGTGGAGGTTGGGTGAACCTCCAGGAGGGCGCAGAAGGACTGAAGGAAGGAGATCCAACTGGGTAACTGCAGAGGCAGGGGCAGGGTTGAGGGGTCAGTCTGTGTCGCTAGACTCATTGCAGACTGAGGACAAAACAGCTCCATTTACAGATGAATAAGTTGCCAATAAAAAAGTCAAAGATCTAAATGGAGCCTCTACGTGACAAAGCTGAGTCACGTATGATTAATGCTCCCGGCCTTATTTCCACCAACACACTGCTGAGGTAATGCCGAGGACTTGCGATGTATTTATCTTCAATCGCCCCAATATTTACACCAGAGACAATTCAGTTGAGGTAACGTGTTTGTTCAAGTAACAGTAACTGAGAACAATGGTAAGGGGTATAACCGTGCCACTGGAGACTCATCCTCTGTATAAATGAGAGCCTGTTGAAATACATCAGCTCAGAGTGTCTGCCGGAGCTGTGGATTTTGGATATGGGATATCCATTAATCTGGCGGATACAAGACATTTACTATCCAGTTCTTTCAGCCGTTGGAATTCCCGGTAAGCCGCTGCCTCAGCTGCCGTTGCTGGGAATTCGTGTTTAATTCTAATGCATGTTATTGTTTCTCTCGCAAGTTTACACAGCCACCCGTTGATTCCCAGCATTCCTGCATTTCAAAAATGGAATGCAGACACAAGAGAAGGTAGAGTCTGGGACCTGTAGCTAAAAACAAACTGCTGCAGGGATTCATTGGGTCGGGCAGCATCCGTGGTACCCAGCGGGTCAGGCAGCGTTCCTCCAGCAATGCTTTCTTATCAATAACAGTATGTTCGGTGTCTCTGAGGTTTTGGTCTTGTCGCAGCTGCACTACATTTGCAATTATTTTGTTCACGCAACCCGGGATGATTATACCAGATTATTTTTTGATAATGTACTGGGAACGGGTGTCTGGGTTCGGAGCAGCAATCAAACCATCGGCTGGTAGTACTTCAGCAATTGTGAGGAGTTCCATGTTGTAGTACGAATCAGTTGTGGAATATTTTTAATATATGTGTGAGCTACGACTGGGTATAAGGCAGTTGATGGATAACTCAATGAAATCCTCCCGGCTTCAATTAACAGAACTTACCTCGTTCTTGACAGTAATCGATATTGCGAAATGTCGCTCTGTTGCATCTGCATCTTACATCGCTGCAAACGTCTTACGAATGCACCGAGATTGCTGCCGGCTGTTGAAATCCTCTGTCAGCCTCCTTGAAATGGATTCATTGGAAAACGATCCGTCTGGCTGTGAGGTTGTGTCAGAATGCGTTGCAGCTATTGAAATCAGCCGTCGTTTTATTAGAAAACCGTTCAGATGGAAAATGTTGAAATATGAAACAAAAACAGGAAATTCTGAAAGCACTCAGCCCGGCAAGTGGGTTCAGAACGAGAAACCAGTTAATGCTTCGGGTCAGGAGCTTTTCTCACAACAGTACTGAGGAGGAGTTGCTGACCCGAAAGGTTAACTGGTTTCTCTTCCCACAGGTACTGCTTACGTGGATGATTTTCCAGCATTCCTTGTTGTTTCTCCGACCTTTTGCTGCTCTGTCACTGACAGGAAGCGACGGGGATGTTGATGGTTGGTTCATGGAAGAATCCCGGCATCAACGGCCGCATTTATTCATTTCATCCCCATGAGACGTGGACGGCGCCAGTAAAAACGACCCATCCCTTATTGCCTCTGAGGAGGCAGTTACCCAGTCAACTCCTCTTTGCACCACAATTTCGGTCAACATTAAGCAATCCGTATTCAGATCTTACTCATTTAATTGTACACTGTAAACTCCTTCGCTGACCAGACCGGCACTGCGCACTTTCTCTCGGTCCTTCACATGACATAGAAATCAGTTTCCACCGCTGGCTGCAAGTGTAAACAACACTGTATCCCGTTAATCTGCTGCATTGTCTTCGGGTCTGGTCAATATTTTCTCAACTTTCTGCTCCCTGTCTCTCTTACAGTTAACTTGGTGGCGATTGTGAGCCTGTCTCGCGGAAATTGCGGCCTCTCCAAATGTATCAGTCGCTACCTGGTGGGAATGGCAACGGCCGATCTCCTCGTCGTTATCTCGGATCCCCTGCTGAAGTGGACTGCTCTGATATATTTTCCGCGATCATTCCTCCGAATTACTCCCGTTTGCAGTCTCGGTATATGGCTGATTTTTTCAGGCACCACCGTCTCTGTTTGGCTGACAGTCGCTTTCACCTTTGATCGATTTGTGGCCATTTGTTGTGAAAGGCTAAAAACACAATATTGCACCGAGAGAACGGCGGTTCTGGTTATACGGACAGTGAGTGTGCTGGGATGTTTGGAGAGTGTACCTTGGTACTTTATATACGAACCTCTAGAAATAATTCATGATGTTCCCTGGGATTGTGTTCTGAAACGGAGCTACGATACGTCCCCATCATGGGCGGCATTTGAGATGTTTCAACGCATTTTAACCCCCTGTACCCCGTTCTTTCCGATTTTGCTGCTCAATAACCTGACAGTCAGTAAGATTTTAGCGGCCAGTAGAGTTCGCAGGGCGCTCCGTGGCTGCATCAATGGAGAGAAAGACAAGGACCTGGAGATGGAGAACCGAAGGAAATCCATTGTTTTGCTATTCAGTATAACCGGCAGTTTCATTTTGTTGTGGGTAACACAGGTGGTGTTTTATATCTACCGAAGAACTTCGAGAATTTACAATTATTCTGTCACGGATCCCCGTTATATCACAGCACACGCAGCAGCGATGCTGCAGCTTCTCAGTTCCTGCACAAACACGTGTATTTACGCCGTGAGCCAGAGCAAATTCCGAGCGGAGCTGAAGAACGCGGTAAAATACCCGCTGAATTGGATATTGAAAATCATTAAATGATGGAAATAAATGGTGTATAATAATATAATTAAATCTGAAGACATGTTACCCACCCTGCATCCCCCACTTGTGGTAAGTGGAAATCGTGTTCTGAAGAGAGCTCCGAAACAGCCGTTTACAGCTGATCCCGACAGCACCCCTGGCGTAATCCACCTAGAGACATCCCCTTTGTTCCGTCCGTCACTACCATTCAACCAGTGGCTTGACAAGAACACGTTATCCATGATTCGTGATTCTGACGAAGCTGTCTCATCTGTTGTGTGCTTGGAGTATTTTTTTCGTCTCTCTCTACCCTCTCCTGCTCTTGTAATGACCCGCTCCTTTTCTTAACCCTCTTAACCCTCATTTTCTCTGTCGCTGGGTCTCTGTCTGTATGTCTGTCTGTCTGTCTCTCTCTCTCTGTCGCTCTCAACGTTGCTCTACATCGTCTCTTTCTCCTTCTGTCCCTGAATTAACTTCCATTAACAAAATATAACTGTCTTGTAACTGGCATTACCTTAACCTGCAGCTTCATCTGTACCAGAGAGAGAAATATCTCTACTTATCTTTTTCGTTTTCTTCACTGCTGGAATATCCATTCTGTGATTGGGTCATCGTCGCAGAGTCAGAGCACAGCACTTTGGGTCCGCACATCGATCAATGGGTTACACTGATCCCATTTTATTCTCACAAAATTCCCATCAACTCGTCTCCATTCTAGACCACTCGCGTACACACGAGAAGCATTTTAATGTGCCAATTAACCTGCCTTCCAGATTTGCAATTCTACCTTGGAAATGCTTTCGGGCGCAATGGTCCTCGCTGCTCCTGAAAGTGGACATATTATCTGTCGGCAGCATAGACAGCATTAGCCGAATGGCCTTACCCTGCTGAGCTGCAAAACAAAAACAGTAATTGCAGGGAATACTGAGCACCTCTGGAAAGAGGAACAGAGTTAACCTTCCAAGTCAAACACCCTTCGTCAGAACTGAAAAGGGGCAGAAGAAGTTTGCAAGATGCAGGAAGATATGTTGACCTGAAATGTTTACTCCTTTCTTTCCCCACAGACGCGACTGATATGTTCAGCATTTCAATATTTCCTGTGTCAGTTTTATGTTTCCACCATATGAGTTTGTTTCTTTTTAGCTTTCGCTTACTTTGACATGTAAAAATCTATCATTGGCTTCAGACCCGAACCTGAGGTCCAAGAGTATGTGTTGAACAATAAAATCATCTTTCATTCTCTGAACTCGAGAGTGTCAGCCCATGCTGCTTAAACTCCCCGCAGAGGACAGACCAGGTGAACCTTTGCTGCACTCCCTCTGTCACTGGTGTATCCTTACTCAGGTAGGGGGCACGACCTGTACACAGGAGGCCGTGAGTCTTTGGATTTCCCTTCCTCAAAGGGAGGTGGAATCAGAGTATAGAAATATATTAAAGGCAGTGTTGTGGTCATAGTCAATCAGCAAGGGGTTAAAGGTCACCGAGCGTGGCTAGAATGTGGAGTTCAGTATCCATTCAGTTGAGCCCTGATCTTATTGAATACCGGGGAAGCCTCAAGGAGCCGAGTGATCTAATTATCTCTCCTGACTTATATGTTCGAATAGTCCAGGTGCCGTATCGACAAAGCCCCATATAATTCCTTGCTCACTGACCCTCCATGTTAAATTTCAATATTTTGTGCACAAGTACACCCGGGTTCCTCAGAATACCAACATATTTCAGAAGAGGTAACCTTGGATGTCAGGGGAGATGGTGAATTTAGTCAAGAAGAAACGGAAACATATGTAAAACTTCGGAAGCCAAGATCAAACAGAGCCCTTGAATATTACGAAGAAGCCATAAAATAACTCAGGAATTGAATTGGAAAAGCCAGTAGGGGCCATGAAGAGTCCTTGGCAAGTAGGATTAAAGAAAATTCCAAGGCATTCGTTACGTAACTCAAGAGCAAGAGGAGAACTATGTAGCAGGTAGGGCCACTCAAGGATAAAGGAGGGAACATGTGCTTGGAAGCGGAATATGTGGATGAGGTCCTAAATGAGTACTTTGCATCGGGGTTTAACAAGAAAAGGACACGGAGGACAGGGAGATCAGTGCAGAGCATACTAATTTGCCTGGGCGTTTCCTGATAAAGAAGGAATAGTGTTGGGTCTCTTAAAGAACATTCAGGTCGATACGTCCCCAGAGCTTGATGGGATATACCACAGGTTATTGAGAGGCATGAGACGAGATTGCTGGGGCCTTGACCAATGTCTTTGTGTCCTCTCTAGCCACAGGCGAGGTCCCGTAAGACTGGCGAGTAGCTAATATTCCATTTTCAAGAAGAGAAACAGGGATAATCCTGGAAGCTCTTGACAGGATAGTCTCACGTCAGTGGTCGGGAGGTTTCTGGAGCGTATTGTTAGGGATAGGATTTATGAGCATTTGGAAAACCATGGCCTAATTAGGGACTATGAGCATTGCTTTGTGCGGCAAGTCGAACCTTAATTACTTGATTGAGGAGGTGAGGAGAGTGATTCAATGAGTATGAGCTGTGGATATTATCCAAATAGATTTTGACATGGCGTTTGGCAAGGTCCCTCATGGCAGGCTCATCCAAATTAAGATGCATGGTCTTCGCGCTTGTATTAAGAACTTGCTTGCCGTTGAAGATAGTAAATAGTGGTTGATGGGACTTATTGTAGCTGGAGGTCTGGTGACGAGTGGTGTTTCGCAGAGATTCGTACTAGGACCTCTGCTATTTGTGAAATATAGAAATGAGCTAGATCAAAATGTAGATGGGTGGGTTGGTAAGCTGGCAGATGATACGAAGATTGGTTGTGTTCTGGATAGCATGGAACACTGGCAAAAGCTACAGAGGGATATAGATCAGTTGCAGATATGGGCGGAGAAATGGCAGATGGAGTTTAAACGAGCCGTATATGAAGTGTTACACCTTTGTAGATAAGATGTAACGAGACAGTACACTGTCAATGGCAAGACGCTTAAGAGCGTTGATGAGCAGAGGGATCTTGAAGTCCAGGTTCATAGCTCCCTGAAAGGATACACAGGTTGACAGAATCGTGAAGAAGGCGCATAGCATGCTTGCCTTTCTTTGTCGAGGCAGTGAGTTCAAGAGTCAGGAAGTTATGCAAAAAACGTTATAAAATTCTAGTTAGGCCCCATCTGGAGTATGCATTCAATTCTGGTCATCCCATTATAGGAAGGATGTCGAGGCTTTGGATAGGTTGCAGAAGAGGTGTACCAGGATGCCGCCTGGAGTAGAGGGCACAGGGTATAAGGAGAGTTTTGAATAAACTTGGGTTATTTTCTCTGGAACGACGGAGGGGAGATCTGAGAGAGGTTTTTGAAAGGCATAGATAAAGTAGAAAGCAAGTATCTTTTTCCCAGAGTTGAATGATCTAATACAAGAGGGTATGCATTTCAGGTGAGGGGGTAAGTTCAAAGGATATATGCGGGGCAAGTTTTTTTCGTAGAAAGTGGTGCCTGGATTACGCTGCCTGAGGTGGTGCTGGAGGAATATACGATAGAGGCGTTAAAAAAAGTTCTTATACAGACACATATTTGTAGGGGAAATGGAAGGAAATAGATTGTGTGAGCGAAGGGAATTAGTTGAGTGGGGTATATAATTACTGACTTACTTATTTAGGCACAGCATTGTGAGCCTGTTCCTGTGCTGTATTGTTCTGTGTTCTATGTTCTTTCAATCGCTCAGCATTAAATGACATACTGCTTCTGCAGAACTCCTCACTATTGCATTCTCAATCGCGTCGTCTTCCCCACTCAACTACCCTGATATGTTTTACTAGAGGAGACACAGAGACTTCCTAAAATGATCTTTTATTTTAATGTCGATGTTTTATCCTCAGCGGGAGAGAGACGCATGGGAGTTCAGTTGGAAAGCCGCTCATTATTGTCGGGGATGTAGCTCAGCGGGAGTGCGCATGCTTCGCATATATGAGCTCCCGGGTTCAATCCCCAGCATCTCTACCCTGGTGACCATGAAGTTTGAACAGTGAGAAGACATACTCAGACAAGTCAGACCATATTTTAGAAGTCATTTCGAACTGTCAGCTCCGGTGTGACCCCTAACACCATAGAAACGTGGAACTGACAGCTCAGAGTCAGAGAGTCATATGGCACTGCAACATGCCCGTCGGTCCAACTGGTCCATTCCGACCAAGAACCGCATCCAAGCTGGTCCCACTTGCCCGCGTTTGCACCACATCCCACTTTCCTAACCATGTACCTGTCCAAGTAGCTTTTTAATGCTGTTAATGTACTGCATCAAACACTTCCTATGGCAGTTCCTTCCATATACAGACACCCTCTGGATGAAAACGATTCCCCTCGTGTTCCTATTAAATTTTTCCCCTCTCACCTGAAATTTATGCCCTCCGGTTCTTGATTTTTGAACCCTGGGAAAAAGACTGCGCTTTCACCCTCATAATTTGAAATACGTATGTATGATCTCCCATCATTCTCGTAGACTCCAATGAGAAAAGTCCCAATCTGCTCAACCTCTCTTCACACCTCCTTCTCTCGAGTCGTGGCAACATCCTCACATATCTCCTCTCCAGTCTCTCCCGCTTAATGGTAAGGGCAGGGTCACCAAAACTGAACACAATATTCCAAATACGGCCTCACCAGCATCCTGTAAAATTGCAATATAACATCCCAACTTCTCGACTCAATGTCTTGACTAACGAAGCCGAGTTCTCTGGTCTCAAAGTGCTCTCCTACTGACACGCAGGCCAAACTTTGCTCCATCCTTAGCAGGGCCTTTCATTTATCACCTGAGAAAACTCTCCTGAACACACTTAACAAATTCCACCTCATACAAGCTGATAGTAACATTGCAGCCTCAATCTATATCAGGAAAGTCAAAATCCCCTGTTATGACAATCGAATTATTCTTGCAACCTTCTTCCTCTCCCTGCATATTTGTTCCTTGAATTTCTATTAACTATTTTGGGGCATATAGCACAATCCCAACAAGGTGATCATCCCTTTCCTATTTTTCACCTCCACCAATAAAACCTCACGTAATTTCACCTCGGACTAATACCGTTCTCCTTAATCAGAAATGCAAATCCCCACCCCCTCCTCCATCTCTATCATGCCTGTTGCACCCGTGCCCTGGAACTTTGAGCTGCCAGTCCTGTCCCTCCTGCAGCCATGTTTCTGTCATGGCTATAATATCCCAGTCCAATGTAACTGCCCATCCATGAGTTCATCCTCCTTACCAGTCAGGCCTCTTGCATTGAAATAAGAGAAAATTAATCAAACATTCTCTCCTGGCTCCCAGCCAAGCTGCTGTCTGTCTCGTCCACTGACCTTACTGCAATTGAATTCTGTCTGAACTTCCAGCCTCCCGTCTGCCTCACTGCTGATTTGGAACCCAGCCACCGTCAATCAAGTATAAACCCATTTTGGTAGCACCAACAAGTCTGTTTCCAAAGATATTGGTCCCACTCCAGTTCAGATGCAAACTTCCTACTTGTACAGGTAAATCCTGTCCCAGATGAGATCCCAATGTTCCAAAATATCTTAGACCCTCCTCCCTGCGCCAAGCCTTCAGCCACGCATTCATCTGCCCTGCCCTATTCCTGGCCTCGCCAGCCCGTGAATGTTGTTGTTCGGATGCTGAGTAACTTCGGTCTGATGGAAGATGAAGACATCTCATGGCTGGCACAGGAACTGCAACAGAGCGAGAATTTATCTGCCCACATGCATTTCAGAACTTTTATCAATTATTCCAAATGTCCTTGTGCAATTTTAAACATCAGATGCTCGCTGTCAACGACCGAGTCACAAAGTACTCAGAAATATCGCACTGTTTCTTTTTCTCTCTCTTTGCACGAAGCAATGGTGGTGCAGCAATGAGTATTGCTGCCTTCTCACCATTGAACCCGATTTAGATTCCAGTGCACCGTAGTTTGCGAAGATGATACTACCTTGTGTTAGTAGCTGCACAATCTGAGCTCCTTCCATCTCCTGAAAACAGGCGTGTTCATTTTTCAGAGCATAGTTAACAACACACTTAAAATTCAATTCGCACAATACTCAACGCTGGGTACAAGGGATATTCCATCACAATTTCATTGGTTGTTATCCACTGCAAGATGGTCAGTAGGTCAAGGATGAATGCCTGTCCCTCAGATTTGCCAGGTAAATCGAGGAACGGAACTGTACAGATTCCTGCTCTCACTCAATTCCAGACTCCCATGGCAGACTGGGACACATCATAACACATCCAGCTAAGTTTTGTTCACACTTAGTATTTTTTTCACCTTCGCTCTGTCTATTTTTACCCGGTGGAATCTTTCTCTTCACTTTCCCCTCATTCCGTCCTGAACTTCACCCCATCCATCCTATAGACAGATGGCATTTCTTGCACAATAGTTTACCCCTCTCCTCAGTCTCCCGTATTCTGTTTCATTTTTCTGATCCTTCTTTGCATCATCTGCAGGCAGATCATCTTCAACTATCAATCCTCAACCCCCTCTCACGGCCGGCATTACCACCGTGTCAGTCAGTCTGTCTTGGGACGCTTGCTGAAGGAGCAGTGCGGAAGAAAACACGTAAAACAACGTGGATACGAACCTTCACTCTCTATCAGACTGGATAATCACGGCCACGGGCCACTGTGCTTAGCAGTATCAGTGTCTCTCAGAGACTCCATCTCCGTCCATGACAACTCCCGATACCCACCGGCGCCCAGAGCCCAGCCGATATCGACTGAAAGCGTCCCTTCGATTTCGTGCACCTCTTCCATGTCTCCAGTGGCGGAGTTGACGGGTCTGCGGGGTAGAAACTAGTGAGGGACACATGGGCCTCCGCTTCTCTGAACGCATGCAGTGTGAGTGCAGTTCTATTAACGGTGAGCAGCACTTGTGTAATTCGGCCATTGTAACGCCGCGGTCTGTGGGCTGCTGCGGATGCTCGTTGGAATAACTTGTGAACAACAGGGGGCGAAGGTCGGCAGGAATGAATGAATTAAACTGTAAGCTGAAATATGAAGTATGTGGGAGCAGAATTCCTGGAGGATAAGACAAGCGAGAATAAGACAACTATGGGTGGAAGGTGCGGTCATTTCGGCTCCACTGGAATGGGACAACAGGGGAGGGAATGATTATATCTTTCCAGGAAATGATCCTCTCGCGAGACTCAATGGCTAACACGGATAGTGTGAGTCTTCTGTACCGAGACTCTCTTCATACCGTGGTGACCCCTGCGCCACATAAGAGCCCGTGAGCTGTGAAAACAATGATATATGGATGGGTTAAAGGCTGGGCCTTCCATAACAGGATCCTGGCTTTGTCTGTCTCCCCTCTACACAGACAGTGTCGGCTCAGGTACTCCAAATTGATTCAGCTAGGATCTCCCGGCATTTTTGTAACATGAATCTATATGAAGCGGATATATAATAGAGAAAACAGGACGTCGATGATCTCTGAGAGAACTTATGGGACTCAGCAGACACGGTAGAAACAAGAGTCGGAGGAACAGGGAACAGACGAATTGTGAAAGCACCTGGGGTGCAGCACCCAGGGTGTAAATTGCAAACTGCTGACCGGGTTCTGTCTATTCCAGGGTATCGTTTGTTTTGTTTAATGTCCAAATACTGTCGCCGGTGATGGACAACAACGAATCATATCTTATATTGAGAAGTTCACCAGCACACAATACCAGCACTGGGCCGTGTCTGAAGACTACTGTGGCGCGGTCCAGGGTCAGAAAGGTTCAAGACATTCATATCCTTCCGAGACTCAGCCCGAGTCCACAAATGTGAATCTTGCTCTTAGAAGCAGTCCACAGCCGGTCCCGGATACCCGAAGCAGCTCTCACCGATTCCTGGGATCAGTGGAGTTGCTTCACTGCGGCTGGGTGTGAATGTCTCACTGGAACTGCGATTACACTTGCGGAGAGCCGTTCTCTCACTATGTCCTGCCCTGAGTCTGGGGGAGGAACTCTCATTGGAACTGGAATTACACCTTAATCCGGAATAGTGTTATGTGGGATACAGCACATTGGCCTGGTACGGTCCTGGGAGATGATGTTCCATTGGCTCTGGGAGTTTAGTACTCCAACCCAACCTGAAAAAACGACAAGACCTCACCGCGGTGCTGATCTGAGGGTCCCTTTACCCATGGTCCCTGGAGGTAGCAGCTTCTGCCAATACGTCGTGCACCAGATCACAATTTGCCTGCAGTGAACCCACCCCTTTCATAGGGGAGGATCAGACCCGTAGAGGTCAGGACGCTGTTCTGTTCTCTATCAGAACATCTTAACGTGAACAATATGTAAATACTGGTTGATGCTAAAATGTGCTGCATCATTCTAACGGTAGTTTTGTTTTCTTTTGCTCTGTGATTAAACAGCTTTTTCATTGTTCTTGTCTTTACGTTTTATTTTATTGCTAACCGCCGATTTTACTCCCTTTCAGATTTCACCTATGAGAGAGCTCATCCACCCCGTTACATCCTGGAGAATGAAGGAATTTGTTCTTTCACCACCTCCTTCCGAAGTCCCTCTATGACACGAGAAATAAGCGCCGCTACCAACACCTTCTGAAAATGAACCGGATATTATGGATCTGGAGATTTTGGGTGGAGGAACTCCCGGAGCTGAAGGATCCTCTCGTGATCGTGGGGTTTCTATAATGTTGCTGCCAAAGTGCGTAGTCTGGACACATCGCTACAACAGGGGCAGATGAAGTTCATGCTGGGTGTGGGTTCGGGTCCGTGGCTGGGTGGACCCTGTTGTAAAATGATGTCGTGTTGTGACGGTGCTCATGGACAGAAACTGGTGGACCTTGTAATCGACCCCAAGCCCGAGTCTGTGAATGTAACGGTCAGGGATTAATCTAGCAGGTAATTCTGGATTTATTGATTTACCGGAATAATAAAAACATGCAACACAGTAATTGAGGTAAGAAGTCTGTGTGTAGTGTGTGGTATGGGGGTGCAGGCTGAGAAGGTGAAGGGGACAACGGAGGGAATGTGTAATCGTGTGTAATGAGTCGACATGGGAGGAGGCTGATGTGGAGAACAGCGTTTGCTTCTGACTATCCATTTCTGGGCTCTAAATTCCACATCAACCGTGGCTCAGTGATTAACTCTTTCACCCAGAGCTCGAGGATCCCGTGTTGAAGCTGGTATGATGGGCGCCTGGACTGTAGCCAGTTCCATCCACTCTCTTCTTTAGGTTGTACAAGTGAGCTCTGGGCCCCTGTGTGGCTCACTGGGTGAAACATGGTGCTCCCGTCACTGTGTCAATGGGTGACGTTTTCACCTCAAACTTAAATCTGATTCAGTAGTAAAGCTTTGATCTGATTCAGAAAAGATAACACCCTGGTTCTGTCCATTGAGAGACCTGTTTATTCACATCCGGATAATTCCAGCACATTCCCATTGCCTTTCCTCGTGACTCCCTGTGCACAATTAATTACTGACACACGGCGACCTGTCCATGTTATTTGAGGCACGCTCGTGTTCTGGTTTGCTCCTGTGAAAAACCAGTTTTATTTACATTTTCCGTTTTCATCCCGTGTCAATACGACTGAATGAATTCCTTTATCACAGCTTCCTGGAAAGAAGCAAATTAATTGGCTTTGGTACAATTTTATTTCGTTCGGTTCTGGGCTCCGCTCATATTTGTCGAAGTTATTTATCACGTTTTACCCAGTGAAGTCCATGTCAACTTCCACAAGCTGGATTTCGGTTAATTAACCCACAATTTAATGTCTTTTTTCCTATCTCTTTTTTTAACAGTGAGGCCCGGAATACTCAACATACAGTATTCCACTCTTTCTCATGCCGCCTTGTTCCAGCCAGTGAAGATTTGCTCAATACTTTCCACAGGACGGATGATGTTTCTGCCTGCTAGTGTGGAGAAGTGGCGCTGTACTCGGTTCAGCTGGGACCTGATAAAGGAAGTCAGTGTGGAGATGATTCAGGGAGGGATTTCCAGAGTTGAAAACTGCAGAGGCCGACGACACAATCCATTGATCAATTAACTCAGACTGTAAACTGGGACAGACCATACAGTCCCATTACTCACTATCGGGGACGTATTATCCAACCCGGCCCCACATTCGCTGAGACGCGCGTATTGACTGTAATTGTTGTCACTAAGTCTGATTCAGCACTGCCGGAAGCAAGCCAGTAAATCAAAGATATTTGATTGGGATTCCTAGTGTCGAGATGAATGGCAAAGTATGGGACAGGGGTTAATGGGAATGTGGGAAGAATAACACGGGTTTAGTGTCAATGGGCGATTGATGTGTGGACCCAGTGTGCTGCAGGACCAGCTCTGTGGTTCGGCAGCTAGGGCTCCATTAGGTAAAAAAAAACTTGAGCCAGGACAGAAGAATGAATAGAGAGCAAGATCGGTGTTTATAATTTCTTCTGGAACAGAGGAAGATACAGGAATAGTCAATCGTAGTTTACCGCCATTTCTGCAACAGTTGAATTCATTTTCTGGTAGGTAATCCGCCCATTGCCATTGGCCATTACAACCACTGCTGTGAGACGCCCTTGAATAAGGTTGAGGGATGAGAAGACGGATGACCGGATCAGGATACAGGAATGGAAACAAAGAAAGGAAGAGAATGTGTACAACATGGGCGAGAGGGAGGGAAGGAGAAAGAGAGAGACAGAAAGTGAAAGAGAGAGAGAGGGAGAGTGTGTATGTGGGAGACGGGAGAGAGAGAGGGAGTCAGGCAGTGAGTACGAGAGAGAGAGAAAACAGTGGGATCATTAGACAAGTGCTGGAGAAAGAACAGAATAATGGTGAGGGAAATGTCATGTTGGAGACAGGAGAGGGTGGAGAGAGTTCTGAAAAATAAAGAGAAAATGTTGGATCAGCAGATCAGGCAGGATCCGGAGAAAGGGGAGGAGGTTTATCTTTTAGCTCGAAGAGTTTATTTTTCGAAACAGGAAGCAGAGGTAACAAGTTGGCATCAACCTGCAGCGTGAGTGGGGACGGACGTACGAGGCACTGGGGATATCTGTGGAACAGCGAGACCAGAGCTGAGGTCGAGATCAGCTGGAAACGGCCTCTGTTTATGACAAGATTTCCAGTTGCTCTGGAGTGGGGAATGTAAGGTTGGCAGCGTGTATGTAAACTTATTTACATTGTTTTGCACATTCTTTCGAAGATGTGATGATGTTAACAATCTGATTCAGCGGGTATTTCACCGTGTTCTTCACCTCCGCTTGGAATTTGCTAGTAAATGCACGTGTTGGTGCAGGAACTGACGGCATGCAGCATTGCTCCTGCCTGTGCGGTGATAGAACGTGGATCTATGACACAGTACATGTAAATCCTTGAAAATCGTTTGCAGATGTAGGATATCACCTGTGTTACTCACAACAGTATGAAACTGCCGGTAATACTGAAGAGCAAAACCATGGCTTTCCTTCGGTTCTCCATCTCCGCCTCCTTGACATTCTCTCCGTTACTGCGGTTCCGGAGCCCCCTGCGGATTCTACTAGCCACTAAAATCCGTCTGACCGTCAAGAAATTGAACAGGAAAATCAGAAAGAACGGGGCAAAGGGAGTTAAAATGCGGTGAAACATCCCATTTGCTTCCCATGCTGGGAATGCAAAGAAGCTCAGCTTAGTGACACAAATGCAGGGTTATGAAGTATTGCTGGAGGCTCTGACGTTAAAGTACCAAGGGAAAGTCTCTAAACAGCCCCGAACACTCACTGTCGCTGTAAGTACAGCTGCCGTTCTCTCGGCGCAATAGTTTGTTTTCAGCTTCTCACAACAAATGGCCACACATCTATTAATGGTGAAAGCGACTGTCATCCAGACAGAAGCAGCGGTGCGCGCAAAAAATAAAGCAATAAACGAGACACGGAGTGATGAGGAAACTGCTGGTGGAAAATAAATCACAACTGTACTCAAAGGCGGTCCGCGATTAATACCAGGAGATCGGCCGCTGCCATTCCCACCAGGTAGCGACTGATACATTTGGAGAGACGGCACTTTCCTCGAGACAGGATCACAATCGCCACCAAGTTCACTGGAATAGAGATAAAAGGAAGCAGAAAATTACTGACAGACCAGCAGCCAACGCAGCTGTTTGACGGGAATGGGGGATATTTCCACTTTATTGCAGCTCAAGCGGTGGAAACTGGTTCCTGTATCATACTAAGGGCCGAGAGAAGGCGCAATCCCGTATGGACAGGGAAGGGGTTTCGGCGTCGTAATAAATCAGTCAGATGTGGAAAAGGATTCCTTACTATACCAGGTAGCAGGGAACAGACAGCAGGGTAACTGCCTCCTCAGAGAAATAATGGATGGATCAGCTTTATCGGCAACGTAAACAACCACTGAAAAATTTTAAAAAACTCCCGGTATAGATGGCGGTGTTGTTCCATTCAGCAACCACGGATTCCCGCCGCTCCGTCAGAGACGATAGAATCGAAGGACGAAGCAAAAATACAGGAGCTGCTGGAAGAGCACAGCCAGGCATGAAGCATCTGTGGAAAGTGAAACCAATTAACGCTGCGACTCAGAGACCGTTCCTCCAAACTGTTATCCGATCTGCTGATGCTCTGATTCCTGCCCTGACCCAGCCGCCCTCCTCCCCTCGCAGCACCTTTACAGACAATCATCCAGTATCAGTCCCCGGACTATTTAAACGGAACCATAGCTAATGCAGTGCAGCTGCAACCAAACGAAAGGTGGGAGACTGGGGAAATTCCATAATTGAACAGCTGCCACTGCACAGATGGTTTGCAGAAAGAATTCGGGAGACGCACAGACCCTAGCATCGGAATTACACATCTTTTTCCACTAACCACAGCTGAGACAGAGGCTTCAGGGAAATTCCAACGGCTGAAATAACGGCCGGCTGAAATGTCTCGGGTCCGCGAGATTATCAGATGGCCCATTTCACTGAGAAGTTGTGACTTTTGTTGGTCCGGAATCCACAGCTCCGGCGGACACCCTGAGCTGATGTACTCCAATAGGCTCCGATTTACACAGATGATCAGTCTCCAGTGACACGGATATACTCGTGATCATTTACCTCAGTTACAGTCACCTGAACAAACACATTGCAACAACACCACTGTCAATGATGTAAATGTTGTGCGATGGAAAACAAATACATCAAAGTCGTCGGCATTACTTCGTCAGTGTCTCCTCAGACAATAAGGGTTGGCAGCTTTAATGATCTATGACTTACCTTTCTCACAGAGCGGGCATCTTTTACAGCTTTCACACTTTTGTATTTGCAACTGATTATCCAGTAAGTGTCGCTGATATTTCCCAGGTGTGCAATCAATCCAGCGGCTCAAACTGACCGCTCTCCTCCGTACCTGTAGTTTACAGTTATAACCGTTCATGTCCTTCCTTCAGTCCTTCGGCTCCTTCCTGGCCGATCACCCAAACTCCACCCTCACTAAATGGTAAGGGATCCAATACACCTCTCCCTCTATCCAGCACACCGGAAGTCCCGTTTACCACCACCCCCATCTTCAGTATCCCAGTTATCGAATGTTGCTCTCGGTAGAGATATTCCCTGTGGTGAGATGTCCCCCGCTGGTTCAAGATGTCCCCATTGCAGTGCACAGAATTCTTCATTTCATGGGGTGCAAGTGTGCGAACATTTTGACCACTGGGTGAAGACACCGCCCATTGTGTAAACATGTCACCTCTGTTACCAACAAGTAGTCTGTTGTTTAAAGGTATTCTCGGCCTAATATTGATTCCGCTCTATATGCAAATGTCCTTTCTTGCTGCGTGTCTCTTTACTGTGACCATTTATCCGCACGACGTGATGAAGTGTTCGTCTGATGGTGCAGAGACAGCATTGCGGGTATAGTTACCAGGAGGGGCGCAATGCTCAGGCGCGTTTGCACCGTTCGGAGCTTATGCTGGTGACGGGATAACGGTGGTTGGCCGTCCGTGCTCCTGGTTGAAATGTTTGCCAGATATCTGAAGTCGACATGAAAGCACACGTAACGCGACAGTTATGTGCTAAAGAGTCGTGTCGGGCAATAGGTAATGACAACACAAAGAACAGAAGTGTTTGGTTCATCGATTTCGAGAGCATGAGCAGAACAACGCTCCCCTATACTGACTGGACTAAACTTTACGCACATCCGCTGTGCATTTGTGCAATTCATGCCCTCTGTTTCCTTGCTCTTTTCTGTCGCCCGATGTCTCCTTGCAGGACGGCAGGCCCCGACGGTGCACCTGACAGAATATAGAAAATATGTGCCGACCAATTGGCTGGTGTGTCCCAGGACATCTTCAACATCCAACTGCTGCAATCGGACGTGTCCACCTGCTTCAAAAGGTCATCAATCATACCGGTGCCCAAGAAGATCAGAGTGAGCCACCCCAACCACTGTCGCCCGGTAGTACTTACATCTCCTGGGATGAAGTACTACCATGACCATGAGAGTTTGGTCATGGCCAGAATTAACTCCTGTTTGAGCAAGGACCGCGACCGGGTGCAATTTTCCAACCGTCACACCAGGTCTGCAGTGCACATAATCTCATTATCTCTCCACTCGGCTGTGAAACACCTAGACAACAGCGATACATACGTCAGGCTGTTGTTTATTGATTACAGCCCTGTGGTCAACACTATCGTTCCATCAGTACTGACCAACAATCTTCAAATCCTGGTCCTCTGTACCTCGCACTGCAACTGGATACTCGACTTCCTATCAGGAGACCACAGTTGGTGCAGATCAGTAGTAACATCTCCTCCTCGCTAACAACAAGGACAGGCGCATCTCAAGAATGCGTGCTTAGCCTACTGCTCTACTTTCTACACATTCAGGACTGTGTGGCTCGGCACAACTCACACGCCATCTATAAATGCACCCATGACACCACTTGTTAGCAGAATTTCTCACTCAACCTCGCACTCAACGTCAACAATACGAAGGAACTAATTGTGGACTTCAGAAAATAGAAGTCGGGAGAATACACACATATCCTCTTTGAGGGGCCAGCGGTGGAAAGTGTCAACAGCTTCATGTTCCTGGGTGTCAACATCTCATAGGGTCCACTTTGGGTCGATCATATTGATGCAATCACGAAGAAGACGCGATAGCTGCTCTACATCTTTGGGTTTGAGGAGATTTGGTATGTAATCAAGGACTCCTGCAAATTTCTGCATCTATCTCATGGAGAGCACTCTGACTGGTTGCATCCCGCCCTGTTATGGACGCTCCAATGTGCAGGATCTAAAGAGGCTGCAGAGGGTTGCAGACTCAGCCAGAATTATTACTCTCATAATCCGCCCCGCCATCGAGTACATCTTCAATGGACGGTGTCTCAAGAAGGCTACATCCATCATGAAGGATCCTCCCCATCCGGGACATACCCTTTTCAAGTTGCTGCCATCGGGGAGGAGGTGCAGAAGCCTGAATACGCCCACTTAACGTTTCATAAAATAGCTTCTTCCCCTCTTCCATTTGATTTCTGAACAGTCCATGAATCTATGTACACTGCATGGTTCTACCTCTTTTGCACTATTCATATACTTCTGTAAATCATAGTGATTTTTATGTCTTGTACTGTGCTTCTTCCGCAAACCATGAAATTTCACGACATTTGGCAGTGATAATAAAACTGACTCTAATTCTGATTCTTATTCTGATGTCGAGAATCCCACTCAGAGCAGCACCTGTTTCCACACTCACCCGTTGCGCCCACCCTCACAAACGACACCTACAATGGGGCGTTCGCACCGCCACACCATCAAACTAGGAACACGTTATTACCGCACACAGGGAAAAGTGCGCTCGCGCGCGCAAAAAAAAAAACACACACACACACACACACACACACACACACACACACAAACACACAAACACACACAAACACACACATACAGAGTCAACAGAATGAAGACACTGAGACAGAGCTTGCTACAAGTGTAGAGACAGAAAGACAGCAACTAGTACGGAGAAGGAGAAACGGGCAACAATGAGCGACTTTATTTGGAATGTTCACGCAATTGTATTGGCAAATGTCGCTCCTGCTGGTTCATCTGCAAATGTAACCGTTTTAACATCTTTCCACCTCTGTTAGGAATACCTCTGCGAAACTGGACTTCAGTAATATTACATCTGTGATCACTGACTTTGATTTGCTCTTGGTACCGTCATACCCCTAACACACACAGAAACACACACACACACACACATCCGCCGTCCCCACCGAATAGAGAACATAGGAGCGGTTGAAACAGTCAAGGGGCCCTGTTGCAGAAGAAGGAAATATTTGTGAGCACCTCAGTTTGCCAGAAAGTAAAATAAAAAGAATGAATGTATGAATTGTAGGAGCAGAGCTGTTAAACAAACAAGAAGGTGGGTAAGGAATAGTCGTAAACTGGCTGGAAATCTGAGAGAGGGAGTGTGTGTGTGTGTGTGTGTGTGTGTGTGTGTGTGTGTGTGTGTGTGTGTGTGTGTGAGTGAGAGAGAGAGAGAGATAGATAGATAGAGAGAGAGAGAGAGAAGGGGGATAAGGGGTAACTGGAGAAGATTCCTAGAGAAATATTCATGGGATTTAGAGGAGGAAAGGCTGATTGGTGACAGTCATAATGGAATTGTGAGGGACCGGTCGAGCCTGACGAGCCTGATTGAATCCTTGCGGATGGAACAAAACATATTGATGAAGGTAGAGCAGTACTTGTAGTGTACACGGATTTTTGTAAGGCGTCAGATAAGTGTCCTCATGGAACGCTTATACAAAAAGTCAGAAGGCATGGGATCCAGGGACACTGGGCTGCGTGGATTCAGAAATGGCCCGCCCACAGAAGACAGGCGGTGGTGGTAGATGTAGCGTAATTTGTCTGCAGGTTGGTGACCAGTGGAGTTCCACAGGGATCTGTTCTGCGACCCGTGCTCTTTGTGATTTTCTTCAATGATTTTGATGCGGATGTGTCTGGGTGGGTTAGTAAGTTTGCTGATGATACAAAGGATTGTGGTGTTGTGGGTTGTGCAGAAGGTTTCTTTAGATTACAACAGGACATTTATAGAATGCAGAGCTGGGCTGAGAAGTGGCAGATGATGTTCAACCCAGATAAGTGTGAAGTGATACACTTCCAGAGATCGAATTTGAAGGCGGATACAAGCTTTATGGCAGGATTATTAGCAGTATCGAGAAACAGAGAGTTATAGGTGTGTAGGTATTTAGATCCCTTGAGGTTGGCGCGCAGGTCGATAGGTTTGTTAACATTGCGTATAGTGTGTTGTACTTCAGTAGTCAGGGTATTGATTTTAAGAGCCGCCAGGTACTGTTGCAGCTTTATAGAACTATGGTTACACAACGCTTGGAATATTGTGATCAGTTCTCATCGCCTCATGACAGAAAGCATGTGGAAGCCCTGTAGACGGTGCAGAGGAGATTTACCAGGATGCTGACAGCATGGGCGAGCATTTCCGATTAGGATAGGATGAGTGAGCTGGGGCGTTTCTCTGTGGAGCGAGGGAGGATGAGAGGTGACTTTATGGAGGTGTGCAGTCAAAGACTTTTTCCCCAGGGCGACAATGGCTAATACAAGGGCGCATAACGTAAGGGTGATTGGAGAAGGTTATAAGGGGGCTGTCAGAGGTAAGTTTATTTACACAGAGAGTGGTGGGTGCGTGGAATGCTTGCCTGCAGAGTTTGTGGGTCAGATACATTGGGGAAATTTAAGAGATTCTTTTTCAGTCACATGAATGATAGAAAAATGATAGGGCAATGTCATATGGAAGGTTTAGATAGATCTTATGCAGCATAATATTTCACCATAACATCGTGGGCCGAAGGGCCTGCACTGTGATATAATGTTCTATGTTCCTTCACTGAACTGGCAGCAGGGAAAAAATTGGGCTCTGTGACACCATCACCCCTTCACAAATATTTCATCCTCCCCAAACAGCAAGTCAGCCCCCTGAACCTGTCCCGCCTTGTTCACTTCTATCTCTATTATTCCTGTTCTGCAGTTACTCCCTCAATTAGTTTCTGGCCTTCAATTCCCCACGGCTCAGACACTGACGTATGACGTTTGCCCCTCAATCCCCAAGTCTCAACATTCCCAGACCCCAGTTGGAATTACAGCCCCCACTGTCGTCCCGAAATCAATTTCCCTATCCGTCCGCTGTAAATAACACAGCGCCACGAGGTCGATTCGAACAAATACCTTTATTAGCAGTGCACCGCTAGGAGAATTCTCTTCAGCACGCACTAAGAGTCGCTTCCCGAGTTCTCCCAGTACAAAGGGGTATACAGAGATTTATACAGGTATTGTCACGAATACTTTAATGAGTCAGGTGCCGGAGTTCTTGGTTGAGCAGGAAACGGACAAAGGGCTACTGCAGGTGGACAAAGAGCAGCCTCACACCACAGGTTCAGCTAATCATTTTGCAGTCGGGTGAGACAAAGGCAGGTATCACCTTCATTGTTTGAGACAGACTTCCCATTTCCCGTTAAGATTGACCATCATCCCCATAGTCAAGCATAATGGGAATCCAATTAAGTTCCAGACACAGCAATTACCACACAGCACCCAGCCCAGGAAAGCAGTGATGTGGCTGTTCAAGCCTGAAGGACAATTTTTAAATCAGTATTTCGAGCATCCATAATTCTCATCCGTCTTAATATATAAATACAGTTCCAGTTTATTAATCCTACACCTCCTCATTCCCCCCTTTTTATCATTACATGATAAACTAGAGCGGCGCTGAGAACGGGGCCGAGAACTTATTAATAAGGACATTGCAAAAAGTATTTAGACAGGCAAGCACCACACAGCATACTATTATAATCACAATTAGTCTCACAGCTCAATGCAGCAGGTATGATGCCCACGATCCTCCTAGCAGCCACCCCAACCAACCTTTCCCTCCTGTAAATCCCTGTCTAAAGCTATCTACTTGCATCTGAATGTCCTGAATGGCATGGGAGATGTAGTAGGATTCGTCTCTCACGTTGGTGATGCATTTGTCCCCAACTATAGCACATACTCCTCCTTGCTGAGCCAACTGGTAGTCCACAGCATACCGGGTCTGTTGGGCATAAAGTCGAAGCTCTGCCAGTTCCCGATTCACTGCCTTCAGGCCCTCCATAGTACTGTTTCCCAGTTCAGCCAGTCCACAAATAAGGTAGTTCCGGTATTTTGCGGCTATAGCTCCTGCCGAACCCCCCAGAGAGAGAGTACTCAGGAATCCATAGCCTAACGATGCTAAGGAAGATCCCAAGTACATAGGATCCTTCCAATCCTCACAGAACTCCTCACTAACTGACCGCACCATAAGTATTCGTCGGACATGAGCCTTCTGGGGGCAGGGGACCGTGACCGGCCCGATCGTTCCTATTGCAAACCAGGCTGGCAGAGTGGGGGTGGCTATGGTGTAAGTGCCATTAAAGAGGAACACAAACTCTTCCTTAGCCCGGTAGCGGGTTACATTACCCGATTGCCGTGGACTGGGCATTTGAGAATACCAAGAGATCCCAGCAACATTTCTCCCATGCTCCCTCAGGTAATTCTCCCTGGTTAGCCATTCTAAGGAGACATTAGACAAACTCACGTGGGTCCCGTTCCCTTCTCCACAAACCCATCGCTCTCCTCTAAGTAACGTAGCACACCTGATGAAAGCGCATTCACAGCTAAACCATCCCCCTTTAAACCCGCAATTCCTCTCTGTACAGGTAGTGGCGGCACATTATATCGTATGCTGTACAATTGCCAGCACACAACCCCACCCTATGCCGGTGAAACAGTGGGAGAAAGACTGGTGGTGGGCTGTAATATTAGGTCCTGTTACTGTTCTCTGCAAGCATTTACCCGGCAGCACCCTCCTGTAAGTTCCCATCTGTCCAACACACTTCGTTTTTGAAAATTCATACTTTAAGATGGCCCTGGGGCTCCAGCTTGGTGTGGCTATAAAAAGGCCTTCCACTGACTCTGCCAAGGGGTAACAAACGGTGCGATTCCCATGTAGCTGCATATGTATTTTGTAAAACAAATTATCCTCTAACGCCCACACAAGAGTACTGGTAATGGTGAGGAGTCCGAATTTAAAAGGTATTAGCTTTCCTCCGGTGGCCGTCGTTTGCAGTCGCTCAGCTGAACCCAACGTTCCTGGCCTTTTACTTTCACAGCTATCGGTGTTTGGAGTAGTATCTCGAAGGGGCCTTTCCACCGAGGTCCCAGCTTGGGGCGCTCCTAATCCCGTATCAGTACTGAGTCTCCGATTTCCAGGTCAGTCGATTACGTGTTCTGCCCTTCAGGTGGTTTAAAGGCACTCTCCACCTGCGAATGAAGGAACTTTAAAGAGGATGTAAGTTGTCTGAAATACCTTCGTAGTTCATCCCCCATGATATTAAGGTCAACCTGTGTGGGGGGTTGGGTGGCAGCGTCCCATGGGGTTCTTCCCGCACGCCCATAGACAATTTCAGCAGCCGATACCCCGGTGGCTGAGTGGGGGGGTGATTCTCATATGGTATAATGCTAAGGGGAGAACCTTCAAACAGTTTAGACCTGTCTCTGACACTAATTTTGTTAGTTTATTCTTAAGGGTGCAGTTAGCTCTCTCTACTACACCTGCTGACTGAGGGTAAAGACAGTACTTGTAACAATGTACACGCGGTAATTCAATAAAGTCTAGTTGTATGCATTCAAAAGGACCACCTGGTAAGGGGGTTTTGCCTGGGGTGCACTTCACCCCTTTCCCAGCATTGGTTTGTTGGCATATTAAGCATGACCGTATTTTGCCTTGTGCTGCTTCCTCCAATCTGGGGTGCCACCAGGTACGTAGTAAAATGTTACTCTTTCGCTCCTTGCCAAGCTGGGTGTCAGAATGTAGGCAGTCAATAAGCATTGCTAACAAAGAATCAGGTATACATACTTGACCGACTGGAGTAACCCAGAGGCCATGTAGCGCAGAGTGCGTACACCCGTTCGCGGTCCACATTTGTTTTTCTGAGTTAGGGGCATCCCCCTGTAGGTGCTGCACAGTGACCATGTCTTGGGTGCCCGGTGTTGCTATCTTTGGCTTGCAAACAACTGCTTGTTTTTCCATAGTGCAAACGGATTTAGATCCCTGGCGTGCTGCCAGTTTCGCTTCTATATCTGTCCTGTTATTTCCCTGGGTTATTGGGGAGGCATCTGAAAGGTGAGCGGAGCATTTAATGATGGACAATTTGTTTGGGAGGAGGATGGCTTGGAGGAGGTTCTTTACATAAACCGCATTCTGTATGGGGCTACCTGTAGAGGTCAGAAATCCATGTGTGCCCAGAGTTGGCCAAATTCATGGGCAACTCCAAAAGCATAGCGGGAGTCAGAGAAGACATTAGCTACTTTGTCCTTGGCTAAAATGCAAGCTAGGGTCAGGGCAAAGAGTTCTGCTTTTTGGGCAGAGTCTGGGGGCTGCAGAGATGCCGATTCCACACTCTGGGAGTCGTTAACCACAGCATAGCCGCTCAGGCGGATGCCCTTTTCAGAAATGTAGGGACTACCGTCGACGTACAGGTTTAAGTCGGCTGACTGGATGGCCTTATCTGAAAGTACGGGTGGGGTGTAGTTAAAAAGTGGTTACGCATTTGACAGTCATGAGGTGGGTCCGCAAGATCCTCAGGTGGGGCCTCTAGGAAGGTGGCAGGATTAATGGTCGTACAGTAAGCAAACGTGAGGAGTGGGTTATTCAGGAGTGCTACCTCGTATCTGTTTAAGCGGGCCTGGGTAAGGTGTTGAGTCTGGTGAGAAGTTAAGAGTGCCGTTACGGTATGGGTGGAATAATCCATCACTGCCTGTTGCAAGGTTATATTGGAGGCTGCTGTTACTAGGGAATAAATGGCTGGAAGCATTTGTGAGCATGGTTGAAGTCCCCTTGCAACTGGGTCCAGACGAGTGGAGTAGTATGCCACCGGTATTTTCCTATCCCCATGGGTTTGAGTAAGGATGGTTGTAGCGCAGTCCTCAAGGACATTCACGAAGAGCTGAAATGGGCTATCATACAAAGGGCGTCCCACGGCCGGGCCGCTGGCAAAGGCCTGTTTGAGGCTATAAAAGGCCTCCCTTTGTTCCTTGGTAAGTTCAAAGGGTCCCACGGACTGGCTTGAGGCCAAGAGTGTGAGGTGCTTAGTAAGGAGCGCCACGTTAGGTAGCCACTGTCTGCAGAAATTTACTAACCCTAAAAAGGCGCGCATACCCTTTGGGGTAGTGGGCGGTGGGGTGGCAACGATGGGCATAATACGTTCGGGAGTGAGCCGCCGCTCAGTACCACTTAAGAGGGTGCCAAGAAATTTTACCTGGTGCTGGGTTCGTTTTACTTTCTGTGGAGGTATTACGTATCCCCACGAGTGGAGCGTGTTAAGTAGTCTATTCGTGTCCGCGATGTTGGCGGGCTCCGAGGGGCTTGCTAGTAAGCGGTCATCTACATACTGGCAATGGTGGATTTATCAGAAAGGTGCAACCCTTGGAGTTGATTTTGTAAAACTTGGGAAAAATAGTCGGGGGTGTATAAAACCTTGCGGGAGGCGCGTCCAAGTGTATTGCTGACCTTGGAAGGTGAAAGCAAACAGGTACTGTGAAACGGGAGAGAGGGGAATTGCGAAAAATGCATGCTGCAGGTCCACAATGGTAAAAACGCAACAGTCGGCGGGGATACTACTGAGAATGGTAGCTGGATTCGGCACCACGGGATGTAGTGGCTCCACTATCTCGTTGACCTTACGTAGGTCTTGTACAATGCGCCACTCCGTTCGTCCGCTTTTGGGGACGGGAAAAATGGGGGTGTTACAAGGTGATTGGCAAGGAACCAGGATGCCCTGTTTGCAGATTGAATCTATTAACTGAGTTATTCCGTCGACTGCCTCTCTCCGAAGGGGATACTGTGGGACGGAAGGCAGTTGTGCTCCCGGTATTACACGGATCTGGACTGGGGTCACTGGGGTGTATTCCACCTCGGACTTCGATGCGGCCCATAAATAGGGGGTGGGTTCATCCGAAGGGAGTCAATGGGGCCGGTGATTGTGTGAATCACCCGTCACCGAGAAAGGGACGAGGTAGTAAGTCAGGGTCCCCCCTGGCAGAGCCTGAGTAAGCCCGAAAAGGCCTTTGTCTGCCTGTACCTCAAGCCGGTGGGCTAGGAATCCCAGTTCCAACGGTCTATGTCCCTCGTTAACTGACAGGGTAATGTGAGGGGACATCAAGCCTGACTGATTCCAGAATTCATTAGGCTCTTGGACTAGAAGTGCTGCCCCCTCCTTCCCCACTACTTCCCCTAAAATAGTGACGGTCACCATGCTACCCAGGAGAGGAGAATAGAACCCTTCTAGTTCCCTTGAGGCCCCAGTGGGGTCGTAAGCTAGCGTCACATGCGGGTCAGTGTTTTCCAATTGTGGGTTAAAATCGCTGCTCGTGAGGTTCACCGTCCACCACTGAGGAGGCTGGTGAATCCAGAGGATCCGATGGTTTTTAGTACCAGTAATGGTAATACCGTCATCCAGGCATTGTATTTTGAGTTGGAAGGAGCAGAGCAGGTCCCGTCCGGCTAGGTAAACCCCCAGGCTTGTGGTTACTGCAAACTGGATCAGGCATTCCTGATCTTCAAATTTAACTTGTAAGGGTTCAGTTAAGGGGTAGGATCTTTCCTGTCCCTCCAGTCCGCTCAATGGAACTGAAGCAGTGGACAGTTTAAAATCATGCTGGGTAATACAAGGGGCTTCAAGGGACGAAGTATTTGCTCCTGTGTCTATCATAAAGGGAATCGGCTTTCCTTCAACTTAGAAATTGACGATGGGTTCATCGTCCGGGTTATCGGTGAGGGCTGGGTACATGGAGAGGCTACTCTCCACGTCTAGTCAGGCAGAAAACGGGTTGTTGGTTGAAAAAGGTTGTCTTCTACCAGGGGGTCTGGTCTGCCGATGACGGTAGTGGGGCCAGTCCCTCCGCCAATGGTCAGGTGCCCCACAAAGTTAGCGTCCCGTCGGCCTGGCGTTCGCTGGTCGGGTTGTTGCGGTCCCCTGTGTCCTAGGTAATTACGAGAGGGTGGTGGTGGTGGCCCACGAGGGGGCCCGTACACTTTTGCTCTTAAGTCATTGGGGTATAGTGGGTATCCTTTACCGGACCAGTCAACCCCTTCTGGAACGCAAAATTGCCGCTCCATTTGATAGCCCGTATTGACGGAGTAGGAAGGTTGGGGCCTCTGGGGTCTCTTACCATTTCCTGTTTTATCTTTGTGGCTTTCGACTCGCGCCCGTTACTCCAGAAATAGACTAGCGTCCTCCTCATGGCTTGTCGTGTGTGGTCAGGCCAGTTCATGTCATTAGTGCGGATTGATGAGGCCACTCCCGCAGGGATGCATTGTAATAAGAGGGCGTCAAACTGGCGGGACGCATTGCCTCTGTTGTAAGCATCGTCCCCCGCAAAGGTACCGTAAAGTGAACAGAAACGGTCCCAAAAGTCTGGGCCGTCCTCACCGTGTTTTGGTCGGCATTCTAAAACTTTAGTTTTGTCAATAGGCTATTGGAGGGTTTCACGAAGGGCAGTTCTAATAGTGGCCAACTGGTCCTGAGGCTGGACGGCCGCCTGAAAGGCTGTCCAGTCAGCATAGTTCCCCAGGTGTTCTTTCCACTGTGCCACTTCATTAGTTGTAAGGGTCATGCAACAAAGGCTGAAAAGGTCTTGTGGGGCGGCCTGATACATCTGAATTGTCCCCATCACATAATCTATGAAATCCTTCGGGTTGGTTTTACGGTTGGGCGCCCGACTCAGGATTAAGCACATCTCCTGGGGCTTCCAAGGGGTGCAAATTTGGATTGTAGGATTAGCGCTGGCTTGGGCGGGATCAGGATTGGGAACACTCCTGTTGGGGAATTGTTTCTTAACCTTGGCTCCCTTAACCCCGTTCAACATGGTCGGTAGGCTGGGATCTATAGGGTCGCCATAATCAGTGGTAGAATCAGAGTCGGTGTCCGTCTGAGAATCTATTGAATGACCGTCCCTTGCCAGAAATCTCCGTCGTTTGTCTGTGGCCTTAGAGCCACCTGTCTGTGGGCTTACCATTCGACTAAACCGCATCCTGGTTCGGGACGCAATAGGTTCATGGACTTGTCCTGTGGGCGGCACTTGGCTAGCAGTCGCTGGTGGTAGGGGCGGGACGGCTGGCGGGCTAGCCGCATTACATGGGGGCGGCAATGAAACCGGGGGGATAGGTAGGGGCTGTGGTTCGGACCATCCAATCATCCTCCTCTTCGTCCGTATCATTACTTTGGAACAACAGGGGCACGCCAGACATGTCGGGAGGTACCTCCACTTTATCCTTACTACTTTTATTTTTATTTCTGCTCTTCTCCTTATACACCTCATTTACCTTTCCTCTCTCCCTTCTGCTCCTTTCAGAATCGTGGTCTCCGCACTGAGACTTCAGGACTCCCCAGCTCTTAGGATTTCCCTGTTCATCACACACAATCTAATTCCCCTTCTGCGCGCATTATGTTCCCAGCTAGCCTGCTTAGATTTATTTGTTAGCTCTTCCGCCGTTTTTCTCCAAGTAGACATTAATAATTTCCATTTTTCCCCTGGATTACGCTCCCAAATTGCCTTTTCTGCCTTTAGGCATTTATCTACGTCCCAAGTTCCCCCGAATGGCCTTATTTCGTTTCCCAATTTCTTATTGAGGCATGCTGATAATTTACGGAAGTTACTCTCGTTCTTCGGATCGTATTTACATAACTTAGATAGTGGGGTATTGGACCCTTACTTATCGAGAGTTTGTCCCATATTTGTATTCTACCCGATCGGACGGTACGAATCGCTGCGATTACCTATAAGATCGTTCTCTTTCCTTCACCCACTTCCTGTTCCTGACCTTCCCGTGGGGGATTTCCCTTCTTAAGAACCGGTCTAAGGCAGGGTGGTAGTACTGGAGAACCGATCTCAGAACGTAGATCTCAAAACCTTGAAATTCACAACTTAAAATCCCAAATCCAAAACTGGGGACTCGAACCCCCAACAGGACTTAACTTAACTGGGGACTCGAACCCCGAACAGAACTTAACGTAACTGGGGACTCGAACCCCGAACAGAACTTAACTTAACTGGGGACTCGAACCCCGAATAGAACTTAACTTAACTGGGGACTCGAACCCCTTCTTACCTGTGGCTTTCGGTCAGGTTCGCCAGGAGTCCGTCAGAGCATTGTCGGTAAACGAAGGGATCGATCAGGTGTCCGAATGCCTGAGAGGGATCAAGGTGAATCGTACCCTGTGGACCCGTCCGTCTCTTGTGGCCGTTATCCCCGTCGGTCGCTCACGCCGCTTCCCACACCTCGTCTTGGACTCCTGGCTGGCTTGCCAAATTGTCGTCCCGAAATCAATTTCCCTATCCGTCCGCTGTAAATAACACAGTGCCACGAGGTCGATTCGAACAAATACCTTTATTAGCAGTGCACCGCTAGGAGAATTCTCTTCAGCACGCACTAAGAGTCGCTTCCCGAGTTCTCCCAGTACAAAGGGGTATACAGAGATTTATACAGGTATTGTCACGAATACTTTAATGAGTCAAGTGCCGGAGTTCTTGGTTGAGCAGGAAACGGACAAAGGGCTACTGCAGATGGACAAAGAGCAGCCTCACACCACAGGTTCAGCTAATCATTTTGCCATCTGGTGAGACAAAGGCAGGTATCACCTTCATTGTTTGAGACACACTTCCCATTTCCCGTTAAGATTGACCATCATCTCCATAGTCAAGCATAATGGGAATCCAATTATGTTCCAGACACAGCAATTACCACACAGCAACCAGCCCAGTAAAGCAGTGATGTGGCTGTTCTGGCCTGAAGGACACTTTCTAAATCAGTATTTAGAGCATCCATAATTCTCATCCGTCTTAAGATATCAATACAGTTCCAGTTTATTAATCCTACACCTCCTCACCACCAGATGTTGGAATCCACGCCCCCTCTTGCACAACCTGTCTCCGATCTGATCAAGCCCAAGCCTGAACTCAGAATATAGACAACAGGTGAGAAATTCTGCTAATGAAAGCGAGACACCAGAGTTTATGGGAATTAATCTGACATGAGGCAGCAGCACAGTGATGAAAACATGCACCGTCCATTACACTGGCCCATGTCAGCCCACACACAAACATCTAACTTCTGTGCCCAAAATATACATCGATATTTGAAGTGTGTAGTTGTGATGGAGCGGGAAACAAGTCTGGTGATTGATGGAGGCAGTGATGGAGACCAATAATTTCAGACCAAGCCATCAATGGAGGCAGACTTGGGAATTGGTGAGGAGTTTCTTGTCTCAAGCACATGCTTTTCAAAACTCTGCTAACCACCTGACATTGCATTCCAACATTAACCTAGCCTTCATCCAGTGTTCAATGGCTGACACTCACTCACCGTCTAGCAACGACTCAAGGTGGTGGATGTCCAGAATTCTCCACGCTCTGCACCAAATTTTTCAGATGCACCGGAGAAAGCATCATGTCCGGATGCATGACGGGTTGCATGACAACTGTTCTAACCGTGTCCGCAACAAAGTGCAGAGAGTTTTGGACACAGCTCAGCAGATCACGGAAAAAAGCCTCCCTTCCCTGGAGGAACTGCACTACTCGCTGCTTCACAAAGTAGCCAGTAGTTTATAATCAAAGACCTCACCACGCCGGCATTCCCTCTTCACCCCCTCTAAACGGGCAGAAGATGCAACACCCGGAAACTCGGAACACCAGGCTCAAGAACAGCATCAATCCCACTGTGATTGGACTCTGGAACGAACCTCCCATACGTTAAAGATGAACACTTGACCTATCAATTTACTTCGTCTTTGCTCTTGCAGCTAATTGCCTGCCTGCATTGCACCTCCCTGGAACAGTAACACTTCATTCCGCGTCTGTTATTGTTTTTTTCTTCCTTTTTGTACCGTCTCAATGTACTTCTGTATGGAATGATCGGTCTGGATGGCGTGCAAAACAAAAGCTTTTTACTGTACTCCGTAACATGTGACAATAACAATTCCAATGATAAACCAATTACCAATCAAGGAAGAGGCTAAACATCAGAACAAAACGGGTAGTGGAGTCTGGATTACTCCCAGTGCCACGTGCCAGTGAGGGCAGAAACATAAAGATGGGCCAGATAAACGTGTGACTGAGGAGCTGGTGCAGGGGCAGAGATTTAGGTTCCTGGATCATTGGGATCTCTTCTGGGGCAGAGGTGACCTCTCCAAAAGTCAACGTCGAGTTCATTGTCTTAATAACAAGTAGATAAACGCACAGGTGCCATGAAATACTGGCTTCTCGCAGCGCCACAGGCACATAGAGCTACAGAGCAATACAGAAAGTATACAGGCCTTTCGTCCCCATGAGTCCATGCCGATAAAGTTGACAACCCAACTATTCCCAACACCTTTATAATATCAGCAGCATTCACAACAAAAACATCAATTAAACACAAATTGTACACAACTATACAGAAGAGGGACCGGTTGCACCTGAACTGGAGGGAGACCGATATCATGGGAAGGAGATTTGCTGGTGCTGCTCGGGAGTGTTTCGACTATATCGGCAGAGGGTTGGGAACCTGAGCAGGAGGCCGGCCGAGGAGAGGTTGCCGGCAAATCCTGCAGTCAGCGAGAGCACGTTTAGTATCCAGGACAGGAGCATGACAGAGGGAGAGGTCAGAGTGCTATATGAAACCGATTAAATCAATATAAGAGGCCTAAAGGGCCGGCGACGAATTCAGCACATGTGTTGGCTCTGGAGACTAGGATATTATGGGAGGTCACGTCTGACAAATATTTTGGTCATTTTCGAAGAGGTAACCCAGGAGATAGAGAAAGGCAGGGCAGTGGATGATGTTTATATGGACTTTAGTAAGGCCTTTGACAATATCCTAAATGGCAGGATGATCTGGAAGGTCGGATCACATGGGAATCAGGGGGAGGTACAGAAGTGGATTCAGAATTAGCTCGATGATTGGAGGTAGAGGGCGATGGTTGAAGTTCGATTCTACGACTGGGGCCCTGTGACAAGTGGGGTTCCCCAGGATTCTGTGTTGGGCCCTCTGACAGTGATTGTGTATGTTAATGATTTCGGTGTGAATGTTCGCGGCACGATCAGCAACTTTGTTGATGATAATAAATTAGGACGTTTTGTTTACAGTAAAGCAGATTACAATGATTTTCAAAGGAATCTTGATCAGTTGGGGAGATGGCCTGAGGAGTGAAAAATGGATTTCAACTTAAGTGAGAGTAAGGTGATTATTTTGGACAGTGAAACCAGGGTAGGACTTAAACGGTCAATGGCAGGACACTGAGAAATGTTGTGAAACAGAGTGATCTGGGAATACAAGTGAACAGGTCGTTGAACGCGGCTGCGCAAGTAGACAGAGTGATGAAGAAGACGTTTAGCATGCTGGCGTTCCTCACTCAGGGCATCGAGGTTGGAACAAACACATGATGTTCCAGTTGTATAAGTCGCTGGTGACGCCGTGCTTGGAGTATTGTGTACATTGGCCCTCACCCTGTAATACGAAAGACAATGTTAAGCTGGAGATGGTGCAGAAGAGATTTACGAGGACGCTGGTTGGACTAGAGGGCCTGAGTCACAGGGAGAAGTTGGTCAAGCTGGCTCTTTATTGCCTGGAGTGTAGGGGAATGAGGGGTAACCTGATGGAAGTTCATAAAATCATGGGAGGAATGGATTAGTTGGGCGGTTATAGTCTTTTCCCACAGGGTTGGGGGGTCCAACACTCGAGGGGACAGTAACAAGATAAGCGGCGAGAGATTTAAAAGAGACCTGAGATTTAACCTCTTTACACAGAGGGCAGTGTGTATCTGGAATTAGCTGCCAGAGGAAGCTGTTGAAGAGGGTACAATTGCAATTTTTAAGATCGATTTGGACATGGGAAGAGCTTTCAGGGTTGGGGGTGAACGCGGACCACTGGGATTAGCAGACAAGATGCTGTGGTCATCATGGTACAATTGGGCTGAATGTCCTGTTTCCGTGTTGTATTATTCAGAAACTCCATGACTCCTGCATTCCGTTCATCTCACCCCCCTCTCCTCCCAAAATAACTCTCTCCCTCCCTCTATCTCCCACCCTACCTCCTTGCATCTCCCTTCCCCGACGGTCCACAATCAGTGATATTACTCTGTGAGCAGTGGATTGTCCTCTGTTCTTCTTGATACGTGAAAAGAACTTGGATGAAAATGTAGATGGGTGGGTTAGTAATTTGCATATGATGCGAGGATTGTTGGCGTTGTGGGCAGTGTGGACGGCTGGCTAAGAATCCAGCGGCATTTATATCAGTTACTGATATAGGCGGAGAAATTGCAGATGAAGTTTTATCCATGCCAGTGAGAGGGGTTGCAATTTAGGAGCTCAAGTGCCAGAGGAAAGTATACAATTGATGGCAAGGAAGTTAACAGCACTGATGCACAGTGTGCAGTACTGGTGGTCACACTATAGGAACAACGTGGAGGCTGCGTAGATGGTGAAGAAGATATTCGCCAGGATGTTACCTGGATTGGAGAGCACTAACGACAAGCAGAGAGTGGACAATCTTGGATTGTCTTCTCTGGAGTGTTGGAGGCCAAAGGGCGATGTCACAGAAATGTCTCAAATTGTGAGAGGCATATATAAACCAGATAGTCAGGGCCTTTGTCCGAGGCTGAAAATATAAAATGCCAGAGGAGTTAAGTCGTAGAGCCTGATGAGATAAGCTTCATGTTATTGAGAGAGGCAAGAGATGAGGTAGAATAGGCTTTGATCAAGAGCTTCGGGTCCTCACCAGCCAGAGACGAGTTGCACGAGAAATGGCGAGGAGTTAATGTTGTTCCGTCAGTCAAGAAGTGAAATATAGGTATTCCTTGAAACTCTTGACCAGTGAAGCTCAAGTCAGCGGTAGGGAATTTATTGGTGAGTATTCTTAAGGATGGGATTCATGGAAATTTCAGAAACCTTGGCCTAATTATGGGCATACAGCGCGGCTTAGTGCGAGGAATGACATGTCCACGAAATTGATTGAGCTCTTGGGGGAAGTGACGAATTTCACTGATGTAGGTGGGATGTTGATGTTGTCACATGGATTTTCGTCAGACATTTTGCAGGGTCCTTCATGGTAGGATCATCCATAAGATTACAATGCGTGCCATCCACGGTGAAATGGCTGCTTGGATTAATAATTTGCTTGCCCATGGAAGATAGAGGGCAGTAGTCGATAGGACTTATTCTGTCTGGAGGTCGTTGACAAATGGTTTTATGCAGGGCTGCGCAGAGGTACCGATGCTCTTTGTAATATATCAAAATATCCTGGATGAAAAATTGGATCGGCGAATTGGTTATTTCACAGACGATACAAAGCTTGTTGGTGTTGTGGATAGTGCAGAAGTTTGCCAAAGGTAAGATAAGATATCTTTACTAGTCGCATGTACATCGAAACACGCAGTGAAATGCATCTTTTGTGCAGAGTGTTCTGGGGACAGACCGCAAGTGTCGCCATCTTTCTGGCGCCAACATTGCATGCCCACAGCTTCTAACCTGTACGTCTTTGTAATGTGGGAGGAAACCGGAGCAAGTAGGTAAACCACGCAGACACGGTGAGGACGTAAAAACTCCTTACAAACAGCGGCCGGAATTGAACCCGGGTCACTGCAGCTGTAATAGTGTTACACAAACCGCTACACTGCCGTAATACAGATCAGTTGAGGTATGGGCGTTGTGATGGTTGATGGACTTTAATCCTGCTAAATGTGAGATGTACTACTTTGGGAGATCAAAAGTAAAGAGAGAGTGCCTTGTGAATAGCAAGACCTTTAATAGTGTTGAAATACAGAGGGATCTAGGGGTGTAAATACAGAACTCCCTGAAGTGGATGCAGAGTTTGATAGGATGGTGACGAAGGCATGGGGCATGCCAGTCTTCTTAGGTCTGGACATGGAATATAAAATGGAACGTGGTGGTGCAACCTGCATTTAGAACAGTATGTGTAATTCTGGTCACCACAGTGGAGGAGGGATTCGATTCTGCTGGGAAGAGAGAAGAGGAGAATCGCTGGAATTTGGTCTGATTTGGAGTTTATGGCGAGAGATTGGATGGTCTGAGCTTGTTTTCCCGTCGAGGTGATTTGAAGTAAATCGGCCAGATTATGAGAGGCACAGACAGGATTGATCTCTATAATCTTTGTTCCCATGTCGGCGCCTGATAAACAAGATCTTATTGGATTAAAGTGAGTTGACGGGCTTTTAAACGGGATTTGATGGATCGGATTTTGTCCCAAATCTATTTCATAAATAAAACAATTGAAACACACGTAATTCCCGAAGTGTCTGTCATCAGAGTCTGAATCATCCATGCCAGCCACCGTACTCGCAGTGGACTCAGATTAAGTGACTCAAAGTTCCAGATTTTCTGTATCCACCCTCTTATCTACAGAAAAGATTCATCTGGTCTTCATTTTGAGGAAACTGTTCAAAGCCCACAGACTTCCGGATCACAAGTCCTGGCACCATTGGTCCTTCAGAAAGCTTCCTGACCCCACTGGTCCATCTCACTGAGCAGTGCTAATTTGGTTTATTGTGGTGACATGTACCGAGGTGCAGTGAAAGAAAACTTGTGTTGCACACCGTTCATATAGATCAATTCATTACAACAGTGCTTTGAAGTAGTACAAGGTGCAAGGACTAGCTGAATGCAGAGTAAAGTGTTACAGTTACAGAAAAAGTGCCGTGCAGGTAGACAGGTGTAAGGTCATAACGAGGTCGATTATAAGGTTGAGCATCCATCCAATCGTTGTGGAAACCGTTCAATAGTTTTATAACAGCGGGAAAAATTCTGTTCTTGAGACTATTGGAACGTGCTTTCAGGTTTTTGTATCTTGCACCCGATGGAAATGGGGAGACAGAGAAAATGTCCCGTCGGTATGTATAAATCTGGGACATCTTCACCGAAATCACATGTTTAATTTTACGTGATGCTGAAGCCGTCCGGATGCAAAGGGGTTAACCGTAGATGTTTGTTCAGTGAGTGTAATTAACGTCCGTCTGCACGGAGCCCGATTGAGTCACCAGGGTTTTCCCCACTGCTTTTAAAACCTGTTCCTTTCAATGAAGTCTCGTAGTGTCAGTGGGAGTAGCCCCTCCGTCACTGACAGAGAGTAGCTTCTCTACAGAGGAAAAAGATAATTGGAGAGCTGCGAACAATAATGTGCGATGGTACATGAGCGGATGGAATCTGTCAATACTGGAGTGTGAAGTTCTTGTCACATATTGGAATCTGGGACCAGGGGAGTGAGGTGTTACAAGAATGGGTCCGGATCAGCAAAGAGGAGAATTGGATGTTATTCCGATGCGGAAGGGCGTATTTTTATATGCTGAGTACATCTTTTCCGATGCTCCTTGGATGACAGTAGAATATCGGATCGCTTTTTTTCTCATTGTTCTTCAGCCGATCTGCTATCCCATCCTCTCTTTTGTTGCTGTTCCAGGTAAGTCCCCGTAGAAAGACACAAACAACAAACATGTGTGAAGCAGTGGCACGGGGTCCTGTAAAGATGAGCGTTCAGTGGACTGTTCATGACGTGTGCCGGTTAATAAAGGGGAAAGTCCTCACTGACTGGGCTCCGGTTGAGGGAGTTGTCACATATTAACCTGGTCCATGTGCGGGGATCAACGCCTCGATGGCGGTTATTACCTTGTTACTTATTCTTCGTTATCGATGTTAACTTGTTATATCGCTGACATGTCCCCAACGACATTTGTTTGTCCGATAGACCATTGCTATCTGCACTGTCGTTCTTGTAATTCACGCCCTCCTCATTGTTGACGTGTCTGGTGATCCCAGATGTCTGAACGATCTGCGGCAATCAGTAAACTAATATTATTGCATTAATCATGATCCGATTTCAATCTGAAGCCTCTGTTAGTTTCCCACTGTCTCCATCCCTCTTCCGGACACAACCTGCGGCTGAATTAGACTACTCCGCTGGGGACCTGGACAAATTTCACCTCAATCTCCAGTGTGGCTGTGTCATGTTCCTGACCAGAATCAGGTGGCGGTCCCGACACACAGACGCCGGCTCACAGGATAATAACTAGAGGGACATCCCTGGGTGGATTCACCCGCAACTAACATGAAGTCACTGCATATAGAGCAGGAACATTTATCGGGTCTCCAACCCCACTGACCGTCGGTCTCCACAAAATCATCAGCGACGCCCTCACAGAGCACTCAGCAGCAAATAGGATCAGGTGCCTCGGTTGATTCTGCAAATTGACCAGGTCAACATATCACCTCTCCTTCAACCGAAGCTCAGATAGTGAGGGGACTTTGATGTTTATGAACTGGAACATGTAATGAGTTGTTCACTTGTCAGGCATATTTCCCGGATCACGGAACCACCTCTTCTCGCCTTACTGTGGTTCGATGAGATACCGTTGTTTTCCAGTTGCTTGTTGATTTCACTGGTCTATAATCCAGACTCCAGCAAACAAACCCGATGTCGGGTACAATCACCTCCAACTCTGAATCCAAGAACAGGCTTCGACATTTTATTTCCCTCTCCGTGAATTTGCTAATGTGGCTCCATATCCGCTGTCACGTTTGTGATTATTTGCCTCCTCACAGTGAACATCCTGACGATTGCAGTCCTATCGCGGAGGAAGTGCGGTCTCTCCAAAGGCGTCACTCTCTACCTGATGGCCATGGCAACGGCGGATCTAATGGTCGTTGTCCTGGACCTGATACTGAGGCAGATTCCGATTGTATTTCCAAACTCGTTTTATTTCCTGAGGAACATCCCCGTGTGTAATATGCACGCTGTCCTGGTTTACGTAGCCACCGACTGTTCTGTCTGGTTCACCGTCGCTTTCACCTTTGATCGGTTTGTGGCCATTCGTTGTCAGAAGCTGAAAGCAAAATATTGCACCGAGAGAACGCCGGTTGTAGTTCTTGGAACAGTGACCGTGCTGAGCTGTTTAAAGAACATTTTCTGGTATTTCATGCTTTCAGGAGACTACACGTTTGTTAATTATCCTTGGTTTTGCTGGGAAAGAGACGGTGTTCTGTCCTCAGTGGTTTGGAGTGCAGTGGAGTTCCTTCATTACCTCCTTACGCCTGTGATCCCATTTGTCCTCATTCTTCTGCTCAATGCTTTGACCATCAGGCACGTTTTAGTGGCGAGCAGAGCCCGCAGGAGACTCCGGGGTCCCAGCAGTGGGGGAGTTCCATAGACCCGGAGATGGAAAGCCGCAGGAAATCCCTCATTTTACTGTTGGTTGTGTCGGGGAATTTCATCCTATTGTGGGCGCTGTTTACGGTGAATTCTGTGTGGGTCCGATTGTCTTACATTTCTGCGGCTGGTCCTGCACCTGATTCCATCAGGGAACTGGGTTTCATGTTGCAGCTCCTGAGCTGCTGCACAAATACGGTTCTTTATGCAGTGACCCAGACTATGTTCAGGGAGCCGCTGAAGGAGGTGGTGAAATCTCCCCTTATTCTTTTAAAGATGTGCTCAGCGCGGAGAGGAGCTGAGAAACCTCCGCCGCTCCCGCTCCTGAAGCAAATCCGCCTCGCCCATTCCAAACACAGAGGGGAGAAACAGGCAGAATCGGGCCAGGCATTGTGAACTGGAACAAATATAGTCTGAACACTGTGACTCTGTGTTGTTCGAAATGTGTTTTTTCGCTTCAACAAATTGTGTATAATTCACGTTTAGTTTGTTTTACTTGAGAATGTTGTTTCTATGGTGCGATGTCCCTGTGATGCCGCTGCAAGTACGTTTGTCTTTGCACCTTGGTGTTCGTGTACTTGTGCTTCTGACTATAAACACGACCTTGACTTTGACTTTGAATTATCTGAAGTCGGTTATTCCCGGCAGAATTACTTCACGCAGTTTAAGGTTTTAATTCACAGATCCAGAGTCCTGGGATATAAAACAAGTTGCAGCACAGGAACTGTCCTTTCGGCCCACGATGTTGTGTTGGACTAATTAGACAAGCTTTAAATGCTTAACTAAAGTAATCTTTTCTGCCTACACAATGTCCGTAATCCCCCATTCGCTGTACATCATGTTCCACAATCGTATTTCCCTCCACCGCCACACCTGGCAGTGCAATCCAGGCATCCAGCACCCGCTGTGTAAAACAAAACCTGCCGCGCACATCTCCTTTGAATTTACCACCTCTCTCCTTATTTATTCTCATTTATTCTGCTACCAGACATTTCGACCCTGGGAAAAAGTTACCGGCTGTCTACTCCATCTGTGTCTCTCTTTGCCTTACGAACTGCAATGAATTCCCCACTCAACCTCCGACGCTCCAAATGAAACAACCCAAATCTGTCCAACTTCTCCCAACAGCACATGCCCTCTAATGCACGCGGCATGCTGGTACTTCAGCACCCCCTTCAAACACTCCGCATCCTTTATGTACCGGGGCGATCAGAAGTGAATGTAATACTCCTGATGCGGCCTGACCAGTTTCAAACAGCTGCGAGATAACTTCCCGACTCTTGAACTCAGTGCCTGGACTAATAAAGGCAAACATGCCATACGCCTTATTTGCCGACCTATCAACCTGTGCAGCCACTTTCAGAGAGCTTTGGATATCTACCACAAGCTCCTTCTGTCCACCAATACTTTTGAGGGTCTTGCTATCAACAGAGTACAGTCTCTTTAAGTTTGATATCCAAAACCGTAACGCCTATAATGTGGCCGGATTAAACTCCATCTGCCAATTCTCCGCCTATATCTGCAACGGACCTATATCCCACTGTAACTTTGTCAATCTTCAAAACAATCCATAACACCACCAATATTTGTATCACCTGCGAATTTACGAACTCACCCATCCACATATTCATCCAGGTTATTTTGATATATCACAGGCAGCAGAGGTCCCAGTACGGTCCCTGGGGAACACCAATAGTCACAGAACCGCAACAAGAATAAGTCCCATCGATCAGTACCCTCTGTATTGCATGGATCAGCCATTTCTGAATCCGAACGGCCAAGTCACGGTGGATCGTACATATCTTCACAATCAGAATCAATTTATTATAACCGTCCTATATATGCCGTGAAATGTGCTGTTTTGTCGCAGCAGTGGAATATAAAAGCATGACACTGCGAGAATATATCAAATAACTATATCGTAGAAAATGGGCAACAATCAGCTCGCTTCGCACTTGCACTAAGAATGTTCCGGCACCGGGGATTGTAATGCAACAAGGTGATCTTGGAGTACTAGTTTATGGTTCGTTGGAAACGACGTCACAGGGAGACAGCGTGGTGAATTAAGCGTTTAGCACGCTGGGGAGACCGCACTTGAATTACTCTGTGGAGTTTCAGTCATCATGTGATAGGAAATACGTGGGTAAACTGGAAAAGTGCAGAAAAGATTTACGAACATGTTGTCAGGACTGGAGAGCATGAATCAGAGGGAGAGGCTGGCCAGGCTAGGCCATTATTCCTTGGAACGTAGGAGAATTAGACGTGACCTAATAGAAGTGTTTAACATTATGAGATGATTAAGTGACTGTAGCAGTTTTGCCCCCAAGGGAGGGGAGTCCAAACCAGGGGGCAGAGGTTTCGGCTGAGCGGGGAACAGGGAGCTGAGCGGCAACTTTTTCACGCAGAGGATGGTGAGGAGATAGAACGAGCTGCCAGAGGAAATCGTTGAGGCAGGTACAATAGTATGTCACCAAGCAATTGGATAGGTACATTGGGCTGCAAAGCTGAAAGGGATATGAGCCGAGCCCAGGAAATTGGGACAAGCTGGGCGGTCACTGTGGTCGGCATGGACTGGTTGGACCGAAAGGCCTATATATTTGTTGCTTTTCACCATGACTCATTCACTCTATGATAAATTTGCCTGCACACCTTCTTTCAAGTTCCCAATGGCTATGGCAGGGTTCTCGAATACAGCCCCATGAGAGTGACCCTCCCCTTCTTGTTTTTATGTTCTACCCACGTGCCTTCCCCTGGAATGTCATGGTTGAGCACCGCTGTTTCGTCCTCCCTTATCTAAAACGCTCCGCTCCTTCACATTATCTTGTTCCTCTTCATCTTCATTCTGCCAGATGCCAGGTCTTCTGCCAGTCCTGCCGTTCTCTCAGACGTGTTTCTTTTATGGAAAGAGCATTCCAGTCCTCAGAGCCAATCCATGCTCTGAGATTGTACGCCTTAACTGTTAAGCATCGAGCACTGAAACGAAAGCAGTTTAACTGATTGTTCATGATATCTAAACTTACTCTCGCTGGCGTTATCCCAAGATTTGGTCCTGTTCGGAATCCCACATCGTGTGAGTCTGGTTTAAACTCTCCATGCAGCACTGACAAATTACCCTGGAGGGATATTGGTCCCTGTCTGGTTCAATGCAAACTGTCCCTCTTTAACCGGTCGCCCAGACCCCAGAAGAAATATCAGTGGACCAAGGACATGAATCCCTGTCCCCTGCACCAGCGCCTCATACCGGAATACACTTCGCGATGTTGTTTTCCATCAAGTCTTCATTCTCCGCAGTGCAATGACACCCCAGTCCTCCCTGCACCCTCTCCAGTGCATTCACACCTACAAAAATTTCTGCACCTCCCCAGTCCAATCAATGTCGTGTAGACCGCATTGTGAACACGGAATGCAATGGAATGATTGGAAAAATAAAAGTGCAAGTGAATCGCTGCTTCACATGGAAATGCTCTTTTGGTCTCTGGACAATGGGAAGGGAAGAGAGGAAATGGTCTCTGGTGAATGGGAAGGGAAGAGAGGTAAGGAACATCTTTGCAGCTTCCGCAGTTGCATGATAATATGACGTCAGAATTGGTATTTGGGGTTTGAAGAACAGAACGTTAAACTGATGGAAGCGATACCATATGGATCACACTTCCCTACCGGTGAATGAGTTCCTTCAGCTTCTGATTTATATCCCACATCTCTGTTCTCGCAGCCAGATAAGGAACATTGATACCTTTTTCTTACCTTCTACCCCAACAGTTCCCTCATTCAACGTCTGGTCTTTGGCAATTGCACTGAGATTAAACCTGACTCCGCCACCTGATCCATTTTCCTCTCTCTCATTTTTCATCACTTCGAAGGATTTCTTACATTTTAATTCCCTCGCCCGCTCTTCCGCTCCGCCAATCTCTCCCTGATGAGTGTTTCCAAAATCATTGTTTATGTTTTAGAAGTTCAGCATGTTCTTTTTTTTTTGTTTTCCGAAACGAGTCTATCCTTGTTCTGGAATGATATACTGCCATGAACTATACATCACCTGTTTCGTTGACAGAGCACAAAGAAATTCGTCTGATGAATGGACGGCATCGATGCGAAGAGCGAGTGGAAGTATTGTACAATGGGACCTGGCGAACAGTGTGCTCCGACAGTCTGACTCGGGTCGATGGGGATGTGATTTGCAGGCAACTGAAATGTGGACCACTCAAATCATTTGAAATTGATGCGAAGAGATATGGACAAGTTTCTGGCCGCATATGGGTCGATGATCTGGAATGTACTTCGCACGAGTCGACGCTTTGGTAGTGTAAATCTTCGCCCTGGGGAGAACCCAACTGTGACCACAGGGAAGATGCAGGTGTTGCTTGCACAGTTAAAACAAGGAAACCGTTAAATGGCGACCTTCACTTACATTTAATTAAATTTCCATGTATAATACCGGAAGCATATTTCATTTGTTAACAGATGTCAAGGAACCGGGGACATCCGATAGGGTAAAGGTCTGCGATGGAGAAACTAAATCTGAAGATGCCCTTTCAGCAGGTCATTCGTTGTTGGAAATACTACATGAACTGCATGACGTCTATTTCCGGCTTGTAATGAATTCGTGGAATCTGATTTTATTTTCTGTTTTCCTCAGAACTACCATTACAGCTGGTTTGGTCAGCAATAACTTTGCCGGAAGGTTGGAGATAATGTACAAGTACAAGTGGGGCACGGTATGTGATGACTTCTGGGATATGGCCCGTTCCAATGTCGTCTGCAGACAGTTGGACTGTGGATCGGCTCTTTGGACTCCAGAAGCGCCTCCCATTGCCCACGGCGACGGGGATATCTTTCTGGATAAAGTGAAATGCACGGGAAGCGAATCCTTTCTGTCCAGCTGTTGTTCCTCACCACGAGGTCAAAGTGACTGTGATCACAAGGAAGATGTTATCGTCATCTATTCCGGTGGGTATCGTTGAGAAATTTCCACGTTCTTTTCAACCGAATTGTTAATACTGTAATTGTCTTATCTTGAAGTGAAATTCAAAATAAATGAATTTGCGAATCTGTCTGCGCAATAATATCCACAGGCCCGTTTTTGCCGCCCACTGACTTCACTGATTCAGGTATTTATTACTGATACATTTTTGACTGTTTGAGTCCGAATCAATATAGAGAGTGTTGATGTTCGGTTGTTCCCAAAATCAAGGTGGTTGATTTTAAGTTTGTTTTTTTTTGTTTTCCATGCCACATACTTGGATAAGTACTGTTAAAATACTTAAAACTATGTTCTCTAACTCAAGACAAATATCTCGGTGGCGTCACTGGATGCGGTCATCACGGGTAAGAGCAGATTATTGCCCTTTTATTAATATTAACGAGAGGGGTTGATAATCGCCCTTATTCCAACAGAGTTGTCCATCAAATGGCTGAACCTGTGAGGTACTTAAAATTGAGGATTCCCGAACTTCTCCAAAGTACTGATTGTAGGATCGTAGCATTTCTTCGAATCAAGATAACTTGTGAATTTGAGAACATTTTGAGGTGGCAGTTGCTATGTTCTCGCGTCATGGTCGGTCAGAAAAGAACCTGTGCAGTGGTGATAGGCAAAGCAAAAAAAAAAAAACTGTCAGAATCCTAAAAGCGAGTCATTTGCCTCACGTTGTTCTCCTGAATCAAATCCCAGGCCTGGTCTTGCACCTATATAATTCTAATGCATCCTACCACACTTGGCGAAGATTTTTGAATGTTCCCAGCATGTTTGCAGACCTTACCTTTTGGGATATTTTCAAGTTCTCATGAATAGGAACGTCCCAAATGCAGGATTCCGCCGACAAGGAATGACATTGAACAAGAAATTATCGGGTGGTCTGGAGAGAGTCCTGACCACTGCCAGGGGTGGTGTTGACATTTGAGGCTTGGTTGTAAAACAGTCCCTATATTAGCATCCATTCAGCCATTCACCTGGTACAATGCATACACAGAGTGTTGGGAAAATTGCTCACGGATGAAGATTGAGGCGCAGTAGTTAAAGATCATAAACACTCGCCGCAAACATTTAAATACTGGACCTGCAGCGTTTGTTTTGAATATTTCTGTAAATTTGTATTTCAGTGTTGGGATATAAGAGCCCTTCCATCATGGTTGCCGCATGCATAACCCTTGGTATCATTATTATCGGTGAGTTATTCACACTGATGGCCATTATACGGAGAAGATCGGCAAGAAGAGATAAAGTTCACATTTTACGCTAAATGACTGTCCCAGAACTGTAATAACTTGGCGAGACTCCTATTTACGGCACATCCAAAAGTCTGCTTGCGTCAAAAGCAATGAAGGTTTATCAGTACTTTTTTTAACAAAAAGTGGTGATTAATTCGACTTCGGAGGCATGTTTCAATGTGCATTTCTCTGTCGCTCGTCAGTGACACCCGAGAATTTGCCATTTGTGATAGTGGAAAGGAAACGTCAATTGTAGGTTTTTGGGCGCCTTCTTGATTGTTCATATGATTCTTACTCAACTTCCATTGAACAGCAAGCTCGTTTCAGTTTCGCGAATGCGCTGTACAGCGCGTCACAGTCATGGACCAGAAAGCTGGAATTGATATTCACTGATAGATCACGCTTTCGTTCTTCCTGATGCTAACAAACTTAGCTTGTGCAGACTGGAAGACATTTACCTGTTCATTCGAACTCTTCAATATCCATGCTCACTAATATTTAGCCTTGTCAATCCTCAATCTTGCATTTTCTTCGGAAAGTGTGATCTGTTAATTTCGAATCATGCAAATCAACATATCAATTTCAACTCTCTTCAGCAAGTGCAAGGATGAGTGTCAGGGGCTCACCAGTTGGCTTTCATCAAGCAATTTACGAAGAGATTGAGAATGCACTCCCAAGCAATTTTTCCAGTGAGAAGCATGGGTCAGGTGGGTATCTGAATTTGAAATCAACCCTTTAAGTGATAAATATCGTATCCACACTGATAATTGTATTTATCATCAATATACAAGAAGAAGGAAAGAACATACTCGAAAGCTGAAATAAAAGTGAGAGAGAGAAGCGGGACAGAGGGAGAAATGGGAGGTCATACAACGTCGGTAGAGAGATAAAGGAAGTTTCATATAAATGATAATTGATAAGAGCCGAGAGGAGATGGTTTATAGTGTATAGAATTGGTAGTACGGAGAGTACTTAGATGGCTGTGACACAGTGGAGAGGAAAAGAGAGTGGATGACATACATATTGCTGGGGGCAGAGTTTGCTTGCTGTTTATGAAATTTCACTACCCTCTCTCAGCTTGGTTCATTACTCGTCATATTGCTGCTCCCTGATACAGACATCCCCGTTTTCTCTCGTCCATCCACCGTACCTGTTCCCCTCAAGTTCAACCAGCCTTGATTGCGAACCGTTTCGTTTCTGATGAAAGACGTTCGACCTGCACCTTTAAATCTGTTTACATCTCAACAAATGCCACCTGACCTCTGACATTACGACCAATGTTGAGGTTTATCTGTGATCAACACATCGACTGGACACAAGCATATGTCAGACATTTTCCCGACGTGCAACATGGCGAAATCTCAGTACCTATGTGGTATTCCGCAATTGTATTCTGTGATATACCATCAAACTGTCAATGAATTCATGCAGGATTTATGAATTCTGTTCCGATGTACAAAGTAATCTCTCCAATAACGTTTAGTTTTATTTACTTCGAGTCGCTGGTTCCATTGATTCCATCAATAAGATCGACTATTGCACCAGCGACCCTTTGGATGGCGCTGTTTCTGGTCAACAATCTTCTCCGGGACACTCCTCCAGATTTCATGGTTTGTTGTATTTTGTTTGGACTTCCATTTTTACTGACATATTTTGCCCATTTATTGCTCAGAATCTGTCTGAAAAAGCACAACTGAAACTCACAGAGAATTGACCACAAGATTTTCAGAGAAACCTGCTTTACAAAAAGCATTGAACTAGTTTGAATGTGTAAAATGAAATCATAATCTCTCAACTACAGCTAGCTGTGTTATATGTCAAAGGATACGCTAAGTTTTTTTGCTAGCAGTGCTTTGACGGTCTTGTAATTTGAAAATGAGTGCGGAGGCTAAGTGCGCAATTTAGTAGTTCATGCCATGGTAAGGCTCAATATTCTTCCTTTGTCCAAATGTGCATCACAAGAACAACAAAATATTTCGTCCTGTGAAGCTTGCTTGATTTTATGGAATGTCATTGTGTCTTGTCAACGACAATTTCTACTTCCATCTAGAAAAGGACGGCGCTGTGAGTAAAATCATGAATTCTCAAGACTGTCAGTTCGTTATGAGCGGTGGCGCTGATGATCTTCTGATACTTTCGGTTTCCGGCTGTGATCTTGAGACTTTTAGTGAGTTCAACCTATGTCATAACCCCAGTAACCAGTTGTCTGTGAAGCGAGCATTAGCCAGATTGTGTTTCGTTTTATCTTATTTTTGCCGTTGAACATTTTGTTCCCCACAAAAAATCATACCTTCTGCGAAACTGACCCCTATGGAGTTGTGTTCGCCTCAGGACTATTTAGAGTGTACAATGTAAACCACATGACTAACTGATATTGCGTGGTCTTTGACTGCTACTAGACTGCTTTTTCAATTTTTCACGGGAATGGTGGTGGAAACAAGAAACAATTCCAGCTGCATGTCACCAATAATAGACCCTTACTGAACCCTGAGATGCATTAAATACGTGATTGTCAACAATTGGATTATCCTCTCCGTGCCATGATGTCAAATATACACTGCGTTTGGTTCCATTCATTTCCTTTCGCACAGATAAGAGTTCGCAGACTCTCACAGATCCTGCATTCCCGGTTAACAGCACTCCAGGTATCAATGATAAGCTCCAGAGCGACGCAATCACAACTCCTGTATCTGTGGGATTCGACGGGTTGGTTCCATACTTCACAGCATCCCTGGCAGGACGGTAAGAAGCACATGTTCATTGTTTCCGTCCATTCTCTGAATCCCGTTACCGTTGCTATGCAGCGGGGACGCGTTGGGCGAGCAACCTGTCCAATGATGGGTGGACTTCACTATATCACCAAGAGTCCGCATGAACTAAAGGTGGTAAGATTAAGGATATTTGCTTAAGAAAGGTAATTGAGTGTTTGATCACGAAAATGAAGGAAACTTAGTTCTAATATGGGGAACTGTTATCAAGTATGTCTTTTTAAGTTTTTCTAGGACATGGAAGAGATATTTAAGGAGGTTGGGAAATATGAAGGTATGAAAAGGCCGGGGCCAAAAAAATGAGAATTCCAAAAAGTTTTAGAAGTATTAAAGAAGCAAAAATGCCAGCTGGGCAAAAAGTATAGCCCTCAATGATCAAAACTGAAATCTTTGTATGAAACCAGGTGATATTTATGGTATCCTAAATTCTAAGCTCTGAACCATACTCACCAGGGAGCGGGATGGAGAGGATGGAGATTTAAAGGAGGTGTACGCTAGTAATCACAAACATGTGTGTATCAGGACAGAGATATGTTGGCGCACATTAAGGTGGAGAAATTCCAAGGACCTGCTTGTATCTATCTTAGAGTGTTAAGAGAAGCAAGGGGGGGGGGGGGGTTGACGGTGTGGGCGGCAGGTGGTGGTGAGGTGGACAGATTGCGGGGGATCCGACGGATATATTTGCATTGTCTTTCACAAATGATGAGTTAAACGGAAAGCTGGAGGTTAGTTCATGTTCCCATATTCAGGAAAGGTGGTTGGGATAATCTGGGAAGTTCCAGGACGTTTCGCCTTGCACCATTGGGATTGAAACTCTTAACGATGGGATCTATTATCAATTGGAAATTCAAGGATTGACTGGGGGTGTCAGCATAGTTTTGTGTCTCAAAACCTGATTGAGTACTTTGAGGAGGTTACTAAGTAAATGGATAAACGTAGGGCGGTGGACGTCGTATACACAGAATATAGTATGATTTTCAAAAGATCCCATAAGGTGGACTGGTGCACAATGTTCAGGCAAATCAGGTCTAAGACTTTTTGCAGACTGATTCCAAAATTGTCCCAGTGATATGAGGCAAATGGCAGTGCAGTAGAATTATTCTTTTTCTGATTATAAGGCTGTTACAGGTGCTATCCGGCAGACAACAGCGATAGAACCTTTGTTGTTCTTCATGTCTCTATGGTATTTGGATGAGAATGTTTGTGATCTGCTAACTAGGCTTGCTGACAGCACGAAGACTGATGGAGTTGTAGACAGCGAAGATAGTTGACTGAGGATCCCAATAACCACAGAAAAGTTGGAATGTTAGGTGTAGCGAAAATGGCGGAACAGCTGGATCGGGTAGAGAGGAAGGAATTTAGCCTGCTTGATTTCATTGGCAAACGTATTAGAATTAAAGTTAGGCCATTATGTTACAGCTGTACGAGGCATCGTATAGGCCAGGCTTGTAATATTGTGTGCAGTTATGGTCACCACACGAAAGAATGTGGCAGCAGAAGAATAAGTGGAGAAGAGATTCACCAGGATATTGCATGGAAAGGCGGGCTTTAGGTAGATGGTGAGATTAGACAGACTCTGATTGTCTCACTGCAGAACAGTAGGCTGTTATAATAAAACTCCGAGGGACATAGATAGGGCATAACAACACTCTTTTCCCAAGAGCAGTTAGCCTAAACTAGTGGGCATAGGTTTAATGTGAGGGGGGAACTGTTCAAAGCTGATCTGAGGGGCAATAAAGTGGCGGGTAGATACAACAAGCTGCCAGCGGCAGTGTTAGAGGCAGGTACGATCACAGTGCATTTGGCAAGTACATGGACAGAAAAGGAATGAATGGATATGGGCCAAATGAAGGACATGGGAGCAAGGTAGACAGGCATCTCGGACGTTATGGAGAATTCGGGTGAAGGGTCTGTTTCAGTGCTGTACGATGCTATCTTTCATTAGAGTACCGTCTTCAGATGTCAGCGACAGTGAATCGAAGTAGCAATGTCGTCATGTGGAATATCCAATATGTTTGCTATTGAAATACATATATTTTGCAATGCCTTTATTTTCATTGATGACATGGATTGTGCAAATAATTTAATGACTCTGATACTTTCAACGAAATTATATTTTGCATTTGCAATGTTGATAGTGAACTGAAATCGCAGAGAGAATATTCTCGACATTACATGCATATCACGACATTGTGCATTTCAGCCGCCTACATGTGTTATCTTTCCTTTATTTTGCAGGTAAAACTTACAGAAAATCAGGTATTCATTCTTTCAACTCGAGTCATGATGGAAAGGAAGGAAATCTGTGTTGAAACCTATAGGATGTCCTTTTCAGATTTTCATCAAGATGAACACACAGTTCTTCACTGCGTTACCATCACTCGACTTATTTTCCCAATCAGACACGTTGACACATTAGATTTGAAACCACTTGCATTATTTTGTTCCCTATAGCTTGAATGAAAGCGATTTTATTCTGCCTGATTGACACATGTTGAAACATAACTTATTAAATCATTCTCCGGGAATTAAGACCATTTTTCTTGATGATCGATCGGTTGTAAACGTTTTAGATATCTCCCTGCAGATTCTTAAAACTCCGGAGGGTATTAGATGAATTGTACTGTGATTTGATTATGCTTTGCTTTATGGACCCTGCAATAGTATGCTTGACCGTTTGCAGCAATTGCACACTCGTATTGTTCAATGTAAAATTCGAACAACGTAATAAATATTTCAGATGAAATTTTGTATTAATATGATCGTATTTTGTCATAACACGTGTGCAAATCTCAGAGACACAATACAGCCGTCCATTAATCCCTTGTGATTTCAAAGTATGAGCAGGTGATGCAGTCTGGACTTTCATGACCAGTTAATTTTTCTCAAGTAGCTGCGAATGACGGTTCAACAATCAGTGCAATAAATAGAAACAGGACAATGTGCCGTTTGGTATGACGACTTACCATATTGCGAAACCTTGGTAAACGCCAGCTCAAATGATCATGTGGCGATAAATATTATAGCCAAAACAATAAGGAATAAACAATGAGCAAGCAATCACATCAAAGAGAGAGAAACTGAGAAGAGTATAGAATTATGTTGTTTGTGTAGCGGTTGCTACCGCGGAATAAAACAAGACTCTACTCGGAGGATTGCCAAACAGAACTGGTTTATTTTCCCGCCTTGTGCGGGCCCTTTAAGGGAGAAAAACTCCCGCCCAAAAAAGCCGGCAATGACGTAAGTCCTACGTCATCAGGACTTTCCCGCGCGCGGGTTTTCCCCGTCGCTCGGAAAGACGAGGCCCGCCGCCATCTTGGGCCTCGTCGCTCCGACGCCGCGCGACCCGACTGCCGAGCCGGTTCGCCCGACTAGACGGTGAGTCGCCACATTTGAAACACAAGGAAGCAATGTCGTCACTTTAGTTTCAAAGACAGAGCTGGAGCAGGGGTGCAGGAGGAGATTAATATGAGGAGCTGATTCACAAGATATTATTTCAGAGATGTCCTTGGCAATAATCTCTTGCCTCTTAACTCAATCACTGAACCAACACCATGAATACAGAGCATCTTCCCATTACCACGCAGCTGTTTGTTAATGCTTTCTATACACATAGAGCTTGCGATGTCTTAATATCAGGACTTGTGCTGTACAATTTACCTAGTTATTTCATTCAGTGAAAATGAAACTGACAGTCTTTTATTAACAAATCACGATTTTTTTAGCATTCCCAAAGATGCACAGATAATCTCACTAAAAGGAGTGATAGCTCAGTCACCTTTACTCAGAAAAAATGTTATTTCGACAAATTGTAGAAATCATAGCACTTTGGAAAATTTTCCCCCTTTCTCGGCAACTGTTGGGATTTAACTAAATTAAGAATTCTCATCGACTGTTCCAAAGTTTAATTGCTTACTCTGGTAACAGGACAAGTACATGTTTGTTTTTGAAGCTTAATTTGTTTCTTCAAAGAATGAACTGATCAAAGTTAGATTCTGTGTTGGTTCTGGGTGCGTCAAGGAAGGTAGAAATTCATGCTGGTTCCGTTGGTGCTCCACTGGTTGTGACAGCCTGGATCTTCTTTGTGAGATGCGATCCTCGATTGCAATTCCAACATTTAATGATCACCCCAAATTGCTATTAAAATGGCAATGCTAGACAGGTCCTTAGAACAACAGCCGAGTTATATCGCACGAAAATATTCCCTTTGACCAATCCAGAATTCTCCGATCAGCCTTTTCTGCTCATCCAATATCAATTTCATTTTATTCACCGAGGTTTCCATTAACTTCGCACTGGATGCAATTTAAACTAGCTGTTAACCAATTTATCTTCATGCCTTTGATTGAGATGTGGAAACAAAAAGGAGCAAGGGAGAAAACACCCGTAATCACAAGAAGAACTTTAAATTATTCATGCAATTTATTGTCTTTATTCGAACCCCGAAGACCCTTATCGATACAATTAATTGGAGCTGATCACCCACATTTACCACACCTTGTGAAAAGTGTCGAATGTATCAATTGGCACAACTCTCAGAAACATTGCAGCCTCACGTGGTGGTGTAAATTAATGGTCCTTTGACTGGAAAAAATCCAGGATTTTGGGAAACAGATTCAAAGCCTCGAGCTCAAAGCCACAACGGAAACTGCGACATTTAAAATGAATAAATAATCTCGAACTGAAAGTCCAGTCTCAGTAACAGAAGCTCTGAATATCTGGGGTGTTGCAAGCACCCATCTCGTTCCCGAACATCTTTCAAGGGATACCTTCTGTTGTATTTCTTCCATGGCTCCAATCCAGCAAAGGGCTCAATTCTTATCTGCCGCCTCAATTCAGAGTCAATTAAAGCAAGTCAATAAATGCCGTCCTTACCAGCGATGCCATATGCTATCAATGAATAATTTCAAAAAAGGAGTGGAAGAAAATACCTGAGGGCGAAGAAATACTTTCATATTGTCGTGGTTAGCGGAATGGACATGGCATGATCAGTGCAGGTGAAATGTATGTTTTGCAGAGTAATTTTTGAAATCATTGAATCTTGCAGCACAACAACCTTCAGCCCTTTGTTTATGTGTCAGCGCCTTAACGGAACCATCCACTTTAATCCCATACCATCTTGCTTTCCCCAATAGCCCTTAAACATAATTCATCATGAATATATAGACAGATTTTCTTTTTAGAGTCATCGTTAAATCCCCATCGACAACTCTTCCAGTGTTTGAATTCCACATCATAACATTCGTTGTGTATTGTGTGAACACAGTTTCATTTCCCCTGTGGTTCTTTGGAAACTAGATGCAATCTGTATCCACCCTGTACTTCCCTCCAACAGTTTACAGTTTACGCTTTTTTTTGAAAAATCTTAATAATTTTGAACACTTTCACACACGTGTCTCAACTTCCCCCTTCATTGTTGTCTTGATGAAGTCCCGAATATGCATAAAGAGCTTAGTGATGGCAACACAGATGACATTTGATTTTTGTGTAACATGATGTGTCATGGAAAACTATTTGCCCAATCGCATTCATCGGTTTCCAGGTAAGTATTTTGCGGATTTGAACGGATCCAACATCAGTGTGTGGCGTGCTGAGTAACTCATGTCTCACTCTGCTTTTGTCAAAAGGAAATCTGCCTCTTTCACCGAGTGAAAACTGTGTCTAGCCTGAGCATAGAACTGGAAGCCTCATTAGTTTGACTGGATTTCCCCAGTTGGAGACCAATTGACTACATTTGGTCCACACTCATCTAAATATCTCCTGCCCATGTTGCTGTCAAAATGCATTTTAAAAGGTGCCTCCAGCACTTTCTCTGGCAGATCATTCCATATACCCATCATTATCTGAGTAATAGACTTCGCTCGATGGTTCAGCGTAATTATTTAACCTATGACCTCAAAACTATGACCTCTGGGTTTAGACTACACGACCATGGCGAAATGACTGCAATAATCCGACTAATATACACCCCAATGAGTTTTGGAAACCTACATGTGGTCGCCCCACTGTATCCTTTGCTTCAGAGAAAACAATCACAATATATCCTCCCTCGCCTATTAACTGAAGACCTCCAGTCCGCCAACATCCTTGCGAATCTTTTACGTTCGTGGTCCAGCAGATTTGCAGCCTCACTCTATTATGGCGCCCAGAACTGCAAACAGTATCCAAGTGCGGTCTCATCAACGTGTCGTGAAGCTGCACAATGACATCCCAACTCTGGTACTCAATTTGTCTACCGAAGAAGCCAAGCGAGTCATACGTCTTCTTTACTACCCAATCTGCTTGCGTCGCCACTTTCAGCGGAATATGTGTTTTTAATCTTAATTCCCTGTTCTATGACGCTCTCCAGGACCCTGTTGTTCACTCTGCATATTCTGCCCTGGATTAACACTCGAAACACTATCATTTCACATCTGTCTGATTGAAATTCCATCCGCCATTTCCTTGCCACTTTCGCAGTTGAACAACATCCTGTTGCAACCTTAAACATACGTAGTCACTGTACAAGACGCCATCAATTTTGTTGTGATCCGCAAACGGTATAATCACACCAATTACGTTCTCATGCAAATCATGAAGATGTGTGGCATTCAGCAGGGGACGCAGCACTGATTTCTGCGGCAAACCACCACATAGGCCTTCAATATGACAAGAAACTATCCACTAAAATGTTCTGCAGCCTTTCCAGTTTAATCGGCATTTTTCTGTAGTTTGGCGACCAGAGCTGCACAGAACATTCTAGATGCTGTCTCACCAATGTCTTCTGTAGCTGTAACAAAACCTCCCTACTCTTGCGCTCAAAGCCTCGTCCGGTGAAGTTAAGAATATCATACACCTTCATCACCACTTGTCTACTTTTGTCTCTACTGGCAGGGACCTGTGTATTTGAATCCCGAGGCTTCATTGTTGTACAGCACTCCCTCGGGTCCTGCCCTTCAGTGTGTATGTCGTGACTTGGCTCAACTACATCACATCACGCTTGTCCGTGTTCTATTTTATCTGTTATTCGTTTTCTCACTTTAAAGTTAAACCAGATCATGTTGTAACCTCAGAAAATCTTCTTCACTGACTTGGTGTCATAATGCAATCCTACTAATCATGCCACATACATATGAAACGCATAACAGGGAATCATTCGTAAAACCAATGTGCTGATAATTGATAATTAGTTGCTTAAATTGCTGCCTAATGCGTTCCGATTCCGGAAACTGTGACTTCGAAAGGGAAATGTTGAAATTTTCCTCATTTATTGAAGAAGTGGAGGAAGTTTGGGAAACATAAAACAGCTCTCTGTGTTTGCAAACTGTTGTGGGGAAGTGACTGAGATTTGCAGCGTGGACCAATTTTGTCATCTTGTGGTATATGTGAATTTATGAAATTCACGATGTTTAAATAACAAAAACAAAATCGTTTCAATGTTCTATGTGTACGTTCGGTAATAAGAACGATTGATATGTTGAGAAGAGATTTTGAGAGTAACATCAACAGAATTGTTTCGTGTGTTAATAAAGACATACATTTGCTGAATTGGCCTTTTCTAATGTGAGTGTTCAGACCTGCTCAGTTACTCAGCGGGAAACATCCTTTATAAACGTAAGATTAAGGAACTTATCATGGCGCAGGAGGAGTCTCTGAAAGTTTATCCTCCATTAATTTTTAAATACTCTAATTTTTAAATTTAGTGTTCTTGAGATGTGAGGGTGAGGAAGATTCTGACTTTTATTATCCAAGTACGAATTTCTTTGCCAAGATGTGTCCAACATTTAAACACATGGACGGACTGGAGGTACAGCGAGTTCAGGCAGTGTAGAGATGAAATTAATGTCCACAGTGGGACATAAGTACAGCAAGATGGGCTTTTACAGCAATATGTCACAAATTATTTTAATCAAGTATTTTGATTTTGTATTTGAACTGAGATTCGCAAAATAACATGCAATAATTCAGTTGTGCCATTTACGTTCAGGCCTCCACAATAAACATGCAGTTGCTGAGCCCATCGACTTTTAATTTCAGCTGCAGTCCCAGTTTATTATACTGCCGAACATGCAACAGCAACATACAGAAACTGCTTAATACAACATTGGATTGACATCCTAGATTTTGGGGTTAAATCCATGCAAAGTGATTTCAATCCACACTCTTGGGTGATGAAGAATGAGAAGTATAGGGACCCATTGAGCCAAAGCCAAAGCAAATTCAAAGGTTATACCGAAGTGACTAACAGGTGGTAAGCAAATCACTTTGGAATTGACTGAATGAGAGTGTGTTCAGAGTAAGTTCTTCCAAGGAATTACCTCGGCAGTGTTCTTGGTTGTAGTGGGGCACCTAATGATGCCAACGCTCTTTAGTTTGATTAAGCCTTGCAACGTTAATGCAAACTAAATGGTGAAGTATGAATGATTAATCCTTCGCAATAATCCCACGAGACAAATTTGGTGTAAATAAATGTTAACTGAAACAAGGCACTTCAGAAAGAATAACGGAATACACGACCACTCCACTCAAATTCTCATCAAAAACTTTGCCCAACGTGGCGCATAAAGGAGAACTCCATAAGTGACGTGAGATTGACTGCCCTTGGCAACAAAGGAGTATTTGAGCATTCATGGCATCAAGGAGATCGAGTAAAACTGAAAACAATGGCTGTCAAAGGGAAACAAATCAATGCCTGGTGTCATACCTCGTAGAATGACAGGTTGTTGTGGTTGCAGAAGGTTAATGCTCCCATCCGAAGAAATTACTGTTGTAGTTCCTGAGGGCCATAACTTATTCCCAGCAAACTTCAGATGCTTCAAAATGGCATTAACTCCGGAGTACGGATATGTGTTATGTTCAACTGCATTTACAAACCTTCAGAAGGTGAAGCAGCTCATTCCTCCATGAAACAAGACCTGAGCATCAATTAATCAAAGGTTGATAATTGGCAAGTAACATGAGCACGACAGAGTTTCAAGGCATTGACAAACTTCAACGTGAATGAGTGCCACTACAAAGCCTTGATATTCAGTCGGATTACCATTAGCACCAGATTAGCAAACATAGGGTTGAAGACTGAGCAGTAAATTAAATGGACATGCGACATAAATACGACGAGAGTTGTTCAAAGACTGGATATCCTGCTGCGAATAACACCTCCTATCACTTAAAAGCCTTTCCAATACCCACGTGGACTAAGCGAGACACAGAAAATGTTCTCCACTTGCCTGTATGAGTGAACTTCTATCAATGATCAAGAAGCTCAAAACAGATCAGGCCCAGTGATGAAAAAGTCACTCCTTCCGTATACATTGTCTCCACCATCAGTAAACTTTGTTTAGAGCTACATTTTCGGCTGTGCCAGCGCAATACCAAACCAGTGAGTTCCACTATCAAGAAGGAATAGAACAGTAAGTGCAGGCGCCCACCTCTACATATATCATCGCTACACCAAGGCACACTCCATCCTGATCTGGAACTATTTTTCCAGTTCTCGAACGTCGCTGGAACTGCACGATGCGCTTGCCTCCACCAGAAGGATTAGAGTTTGAGGAAGGAGTTCACCAACTCCTTCCCATGGATATTTGTGTTTGGCGATAAATGCTGGACTTGGTAGCACTGCCTGGATACAGAAAAAAAATACATATATTAAAACAAATCCCTGCAACTAATTCTGTGCATGTTCTCAAAAATGCTGTTTATATTGCTTGAAATTTCATGTAGCTGAGTATCGCATACCATTCAGGTAGTAGGCACCAAATAAAACACCATTTATATAAAACTTTTCTTTTGGTAGTTTTATGGTCTGCCCTAACAGCTTGGAGCTGCCTTTACGTGTGCAAATGTTGTATATTTCAATATATTTCATGGAGCAAATGAGGATAATTATTCCCTTTGCAACAGGATCAGTACCAGAGGATGGAGATAAAAGATACTATGCCTAAAACCAATAAAATAAGAAGAAATCTGTTAGTTTCGATGCTCCAGGAGATTATGCAGGTAAATTATGAAGTTTTGCGCAGTCAATGCATACAATGCATTGTAGTCCTGCAAATTACTTATTCTTCAATTTGTGAAGGACGTTGTTGTACACTCTTGATATAATATGCTTAAAGGCACTGATGGGAAATAGTTATTGACGCTGTAGAATTCACAAATATGCACAATTGCTTGGCATGATGAACCCAAGCCTCTCAGATGAATGTAAACATTCCGCACTTATTAATCTATTTGCTTTTAATCATTCGCCAAATTACATATTTTGGGAAATTGGTGATAGTTAGGTTTCATACGGTCTATCTTGTCTACGCCTTCGGAAACCCAAATACTATTCCGTGATGACAACTTGAGGGCAGATGCGTACCGTGAGTGCAGACCTCCAGAGACTGCTGTTAAACAGGTTTACAAGAAAGATTTATTCTTGTTGAAGGCAATTTCCATTCAGTTATAATCTGCTTCATATCGAAGTTGAAGCAGCAAAAGCTCTGCACAGAACTAAATAATTATAAAACTCAAAGGAGATGAGAGGCTTCGTCAGACCCATTCGTTTCCTCACTTTGAAAAAAATAAACGGGACATTTACCAGTCACAGTGGTACTGGTTGGTTTGTGATTGTGTGATTCAATCCAGTCCGGAGCGTGACAGTTCTTTGTCACTTCTATTCAAAACCTTTCGTATTTTTTCTGTGCCGATATTAACCTCCTGTTGTCGAAGTGAATTCGAGACCGGACGGACTTGCTCAGTTCTCCCATATGCCAACAGACAGGTCGTGACTTGTTTTCGGATTAATGATGCAAACAGATGAATGCAGTACAAATGGTAACATGAGGACAAGAGCAAGCCTGTTCAACATTTCTCCATGATTATCATGGACAGATCTTGAGAAAAGTTCAAATCACAGATGAAGTTCAGAGCCAGAGAGTCATGCAGCACAGAAAAATGCCCTTTGGCCGAGCATGTCCACGTTTTGGTACCAATGGAAATTAATGGAACTTACCAGCGTTCCAGCTATTGTTTAATATGCATTGGCGTTTCATTTTATTTATCAGATCCTTCTTGAAGTTTGTCCTGTGGCTACCGTCACCGTCATCACTCATCAGGTCGTGCACTCCAGAATGGAATTACCGTCTAATTAATAAAATTATTTCTCAGATCAACTGTCAACTACATACATGTTAATACTATGCTGTATAGCCTTCGACACCTCAGCCCTGGAGAAAGAAATTCTTATGATCCACCACATCGACTTGTCTCTCGGCTTTGTACATCTGCATCAGAATCCCGCTCAGTTTATTCTGCGCCAGGAATATCTATCTTGCTTTTGTACCTTGTCCGCGTAACCAAAACATTCCAGCTCAGGTAATATCCTGGTGAATGTTCTCTGCAGCCTCTCCAGTAAAATGGCATTCTTCCTGCAGAGAAGCACGGAAAAGAACATGACAATTGTCGTCCCAGCGAATTTTGTATAAAGTTTCACAAAACGTCCCTGTATTATGCACTGTCCTCGACGAGTGAAGGAAATCAATCAATATGTCTTCTTCGTCAGGCTGTCTCCCTTTGCTGCCACCTTCATGATATTTGTCAGAATTCACAAAATGCATCATCCACACTTGGAGTCACAGAGCCATAGAACTATAGAACAGGGATTCTTCGGCCCAACTTAATCGTGACGACCAAGTTTCCCAGCTGAGCTAGCCCCATCTGTCTGCGTTTGTACCATGTCCTTCTGGATCTTTCAAATCCGGTTCAATTGTTTTTCTTTGATGTGCTCATTGACCCTGCGACTGCCACATCCTCTGGCAGCTCGTGACATAAGACACCGCCCTCTGTATGGTAAAAGTTACCCCTCAAATCCATTTTAAATCTTTATCATCTCACTTTAAAACTATGCATTCTGGTTTTTGACTCACCTACCCTGGGAAAAGATACCGGCAAGCCGCTTTACCTATGCCACTAATAATTTTATAAATCACAAACGCTGGAATCTTATAAAGTAAGGTGGTGATAGGAAGCATTAAAGGAAAGGTGAAGGGCAGATGGAACCAGAATATCGACGGTATTCGGTGGGTAAAATATGCGTGGAACCAGGAAAGAAACGAAATGGGTGATGCTGTGGGAATGCGAATAAAAATTGGAGACCAAAGGAAGTATCAAAATACGAGACAGAGAGGGGGAACACGTGACTAAGCGTTTCCTGACATTGGAAAACTTAGTGTTCACCCAATCGAGTTATACACTCCCCAGGCAGTACGACCACTCACCGTGCGACACTTGCCTTTTACACTTTGTTCCACAGCAGTGTTGCGAAACCTGTCGTCTATTAGGTAATTCTGTGAAATACCACGCTGACCCAAACGTCCCCAGTTCTTTCTGTTCAAACCCATTCTATTCCCTGGTACATTCTAATCCCTGGACAATCCGGTTAAACTGCAATTAAACTTCTCCATTGATGACGGCATAGTATTTGGCAGGTTATATCTGACAAACAAAAGGTAGCTTTGAGTTTTAGGAACTTAGTGTTCTCTGGGGCAGTTTAATGTCAACCTGCAACCATTTAAAGTACTTCTCAACAGACGGGTTCACTGATCGGCTGCTTAATTGTCAACGGATTATGCAACTAGTTCTGAATTAACGACGAAAGCTACCGATGGCTTTGACTGGAAACTCTGCATCAACAGCTCAAATATTTGATTAATGCGAGTTGGATATTACAATAGATTTCGACACATGTTGAGGACAAACTGTGTCTGTTACGAAAATACTCCTAATTGAAAAGAAAGCAGGGAGTGGGAAACAATGACATTGCATGGAATTGGGACTTTGGTCTTAATACTAGTGACTGGCCCCCAGGATGCGTTACCAAGAACGAACGCGCCTCTGGGATTATCGCTAAAAGCGGCCATGATAGTACTATGAAGAGAGATATATTATGGACGGGGCAGTGCTGCCACGAACCTGATAAAATACAGAAATTTGCCTCATAGCTCGATGCTTAGAGGCTGTTAATGAAGGATGGGGTTTTACTGGCTGTGGAAAAGCTGCAGACGCTCACTGCTGAGATGTGGGGCTCGTGGACGCAGTCGCGCCTGAAGGTCAGTGTTGCCAACTGCTCCGTGAGTTGATAGACGGTGCGGGATCCTGCGTCTTCCGAAACACACCATCACACCACGTGATGGAAGCTGATTTTTATGGCCAGGAATGTTTGATATATAATACCTCTTCTGGATGCTAAGTATATCTTTGGGTTTCCATCGTTTTGCAGAAATATTTAAAAGTGGTTTGTTTTCCGCAAATTTGGCTGAACAGGTGATATTTTATGTGAGGTGGAGTCGCAGCGGTTCCCTGAGAAAGAAGACCAATTTACGCTGCTGGAATGTCAGCTCCATTTCAATTGTGAGATCTATTTGCAAGGTGCTCCTGAGATCCAAGATACATTGCAACGTGTTCCCTACAAGATAGATTCATCCAGGACGTTCGTGGGAATTGATATATCTTACCGATTGTCCTTTCCATGTGAAATATATCTCAGTTGATGCCTTGTATACGTAAAGGATTTCTGTAATTTGAGATATATTTTTAAATGAATTCCTGGATTGTAATGTGTATTGCAGGTGGGACCAGAATGTCAGATTGGAACAGGACCTTGCAGAAAATGATCACTGGACTTAAGACTCATTTCATAGAATCTCCAAAACACTGTAGTCCATGACATGGCGATGGGAGGCATTTCACTTGCATCGACAGGATTGTCAAAAATGCATTGTCGTGTCATATGTTTTCATTGCACCCTTTCGGACACAGACATATTACACAGGGCGACGAGGATACAAAATGTATCATGGAGGGTTCCCGTAGTTTATCTTACGGTACAGTATTTCTCTGAAATGTGACTTTTTCGATTTCATTTTCTATTGTACGGCGTTCTTCTTGCAAAAAATTACAATGGCCCACGTGGACACAGATAAAAGTGAAGCAATACATTTTCGGCAGGAAAAGGAGAAAGGCAGCATACTGCTATTTTGGTGGATTGGCAAGTATTGACGGACGATGAGAATTGGATATTCTTGTACACCAGCCACTGGAAGAAAAAAAAATGCAAGTACAGCATGCAGGTAAGAAAAATGTCGAGAATGACTACAAAGGAAATGGACATGATCAGAGGGTCATTCAGTGGAGAACGTTGTAAATAGTCAGATGCCTCTCTCTCAGCAGATTCAGATTTCCAAGATGCATGGTATGTGTATAAGACTTCCGACGTTGTTGACACTACCCACAGCAAACAGGTAACGCAACTGGTTTTAACATTTTTTTTACTGACAGGATGTTGGATCCATGAATTTCATCAGCAAACTGGAACTTTTCTGTCTTTGAAAGATGTTCAATTCATGCGACTGAATTTCTTGGAATGATTTGTTGTTCATGTTAATGAAATTCGTGTCTGAATGTGTCCAATCTCGACAGCAGTTACAGCATCGTGTTAATATTCGTCATATTTTATTTGGATTATTCCATGCAATTTCAAGTGTTCTCTAGGATATCATTAATATTGCTGGTTGATTGTCAACCGACGGTCATTGCTCCATAGACTATTTCCCAAAATCTGAACTGTGGAGTGAAGTAATTTCTGATCTCAGCCCTAGAATGGCCAATGGCAGACACAAGATTTTTAAGGTTATGTTGGAGATGCAGTTATATTCAGAGGGGAAGTTCTATTTCCAAAGATGATCTCTGTATTTTATTACTGACTTGAGGTCAGATAATCTTCAAATTGGTTCACATCAGTTGTGAATGATGCATTTGAGCTCGCAAACCATTTACAAATTTTTCTGTTACAATCCCTTTTTCTTCTTGTAAACCTCCCACTAGCACTTCGTTGACTTCAGAAAAAAGTTTTCACCTGCAGTGAGCTTTGAGTAGTATGTAGTGTCTTATACTTTGTTAAATTTCCAGTTCTCCTTAAATTCAATGCAGAACATAATGATGTTCGTAAAGCAAGTCAGAATTAGAGCCAAGTTTTTAGAAGGTGCATCATTCATCAACCGAATTTAATGGAACTATCCATACTTTCAACTTAATTCATCAAAGTACTTAAATAATTCAATTTTTGTGCAGAGGCAAAATTGGGAGCAATGATGTATAAAATTACTTCATTTTGCGTGTGCAACACAATGGCATGCCACTTCCCTTATTAACCTTTAGTCTTTAACAGAATTTTAGTTTTTCACCCTCTGTGGAACCGCATCTGGATTGACATTTTACTCCTGTGGCTAACTTCATCACTACACACACTTGTACCACATTTCCAGGTATGTTCCATTGTGAAGGCAAGCATATCAATTCCCTGGAAGACTTATATTATAATTTTCCGAAAACGTTGTACCTTCAGCCAAGTGTCTGAGTTACTGCAAAGCCAGTTTGGGACTTTACCCCAAGGTGGGATTGTGTTGCAATTTAGATACAATTAGGTGGCCACTCCTCTTTGTTTTTTTTTGCATTTCCTTCAAGTCTTTTGTCAAGATGTGGGTCATCTGTCCTTTAGCTTTGTGTTATTTTTGGTCAGAGAGGATTAGCAAGAAACATCATTAAAAAGGTAAACAATTGCAAGGTATTTTGCAGTTGATTGCATTATGATATCCTCCTGAACCAGATTGACACCAGATCTCTCAATACTTTATCCCTGGTGGAAAAATGGCAAACGTGCTAAAAGGAGCGAGATGAGACACCTGGTTGAGTGGTGCCGCAACAACAACCTCTCACTTGATGTCAGTAAAACTAAAGAACTGATTGTTGACTTCGGGGGGGAAGGAGGGTGAACATTTGACAGTTTTATTGGATAAAATGTATTTCTTGTAAATGTTGTGTATCTGATGCTATGTGGCTGTGATGCGGCTGCAGGTAATTTTTTCATTGCAAGTGTGCATACATGGACTTGTGCATATCTCTTCTCATGACCCTTCTCTCTAATGAGTAAAGACCTAGCTCCCTTGGATTCTCCTCATAATGCATACTCTCTAAACCAGGCAGCATCCTTCAAATCTCCCCAACATCCTTTCCAACGTTTCCATATCCTTCCTATAATGAGGCGACCCGAACTGGACACAGTACTCTAAGTGTGGTCTAACCAGAGTTTTGTAGAGCTACATCATTACACCATGGTTCTTAAACTCGATCCCACGACTTATGAAAGCTAACATCCCATAAGCTTTCTTAACTACCCTATCCACCTGTGAGGCAACTTTCAGTGATCTGTGGATATAAACCCCCAGATCCCTCTGCTTCTCCACACTTCCAAGAATGCTGCCATTAACTTTGTTCTCTGCCTTGGAGTTTGTGCTTCCAAAGTCTACCACCTCACACTTCTCCGGATTGAATTCCATCTGCCTCTTCTCAGCCCAGCTCTGCATCCTATCAGTGTTCCTCTGCAATGATCGACAATCCTCCAGACTATCCACAACACCACCAACCTTTGTGTCATCCGCAAACTTTCCAACCCACCCTTCAACCCCCTCTTCTTAGTCATTAATAAAATTCACGAAAAGTAGAGGTCCCAGAACCGATAATTGTGGGACACAACTAGTCACAGCCATCCAATCTGAATGCACTACCTCCACAACAACCCTCTGCTTTCTACAGGAAAGCCAATTCTGAATCCACACGGCCAAGCTAACATGGATCCCATGTCCTCGGACCTGCTGAGAAAGCCTATCATGTTAAAACCCTGTCAAATGCCTTACTAAAATCAATGTAGACTACGTCTACTGCACTACCCTCACAATCTGTCTGGTTATCTACTCAAAGAACCCTATCAGCCGTGTGAGACAAAATCTGCTCTTCACAAAACCATGCTGGTTCTCCCTGATCAGACCATTATTCTTCAAATACCTATAGATACTATCTCTAAGAATCCTTTCCAACATCTTGCCAACCACAGACGTAAGGCTCACAGAATATCAAATTAGTAAAGATACATGTTTCCCATTTATCATCGGGAAAAGACAATCAGCGATTACGATATCTTTGCCTTTAATGTGAGTTATCATGAGATCAAACTCTTGCAAAATTAAACTCCAGTCTAACAGCCTTCTGTTTTCGTTTTTCACTAGGCTCAGGGACACCAATGGGTTATGATCTGTATACATAGTCAATGGTTTCTGAGCGGTGCAAACATATACACTGAAATGTTGCAAGGCTAAAACAAGTGACAGTAATTCTTTCTCTATGGTGGAATAATTCTTTTGATGCTCATTAATTTTTTTTGAAAAGTAACCTACAGAATAGTCAGTATCATCAAGGTCACCCTTCTGCAACAACACAGCTCCTTCAGCTTCATCACTGGCATCGACAGCTAATGAAAAAAGCTTTTCAACGTCAGATGACTTGAGCACATGATGGCAGCATAAAATGGCTTTCAGCTTCTCAAATGCTTCTTGACAAGGATCTGTCCAAACAAAGTTCACTTCCTTGTTCAGAAGATTAGTTAGGGGAAGAGCAATATCAGCAAAGTTTTTACAAAATTTACGATAATATTCAACCATTTCCAAAAATCTTCCAACAGTCCTCGTGCCCATGGAAACAGGAAACTCATATATTTCTTGAACCTTTGCCTGAACAGGAGCTAACTTGCATTGACCTGCAACATAACCAAGTCACGTCACAGTGGCATGGCCAAATTCACTTTTAGCCAAGTTAACTGTAAGGTTGGTCTCGGAAAGTCATTCAAGCAACCTTTCTAACGTAGAGATATGATCTTCGCATGTATAATTCCCTGTCACTAAGTAGTCAATGTAGGCATCTGTATGCTTTAACTCATGAATCACTGAATTAATCATTCTTTGAAATGTTGCCGGAGCATTTTTCATTCCAAATGGCAAAACATTATATTCATACAATCCAGAAGGGGTTGCAAATGCAGAAATCTCCCTTCCTCTATCTATCTGTTAATGGAACACACCAGTACCCTTTTAATAGGTCAATCTTCTTTGTAAGAAATTTAGCCTTTCCCACTCTGTCTTTGCAATCATGCACTGTCGGAATAGGGTAAGCATCTGACTTCGTTACAACATTCACTTTTCTGTAATCTGTGCAAAATCAAATAGTTCTATCAGGTTTAGGCAGAATAATACAGGGCGAACTCCAGTTTGAAGTGGAACGTCTAATAATATCATTTTCTAACATATATTCAATTTCCTGGTCAACATTTTACTCTTTTCCACATTCATTCGATATGGGTGTTGTTTGATTGGTTTGGCATCCCCAACATCAACATCATGGGTAATTATCGACGTTCTGTTTGGAACATCTGGGAACATATTTTTAAATTTTAAAAATAATTCTCTCATCTGTTGTTTTTGTTAAACCTATAAATGGACCAACTTCGTTTCAAGGTTCTCTAGCATATTTTGCTTTTTTTTAGTTTTGGTGGAACAACATTTGTTCCAAATTGGCCTTCCTTAATATCAACATCAGACATCTCAGAAACAACCTTCATATCATACACCATGTCCACAACTGAACTTCTCTCATAATAAGACTCAAACATGACAGAGTTTGTTTTCTTGTGTCTATCTGGTGTCTGGATTATGTATGTCAAATCAGTTACTCGGGATTCCATAATATGGTCCGATAAAACGAGATTTAAATGGGTTGTTTTGGCTTGGGAAAAATACTAACACCTTTTTCCCCACTGCAAATATCGTTGGTCGAACACGTCTATCTAAACATTACTTCATTCTTATCTGGATGGCTTTCAAATTCTCTTTCGCGAGCTGGCAGACACTCTCTAACCGAGTTTTATATTTTTGGACATAGTCCAACAGACTCAAATGCACTTCCTCATTAACCCACTGTTCTCTTAACAAGTCTAAAGGTCCTCTCACCCGATGTCAAAATAGAAACTCAAACGGACTAAATCCTAATGACTCCTGTATTGATTCTCTCACTGAAAACAAAAGTAAATGAACGCCATCGTCCCAATCCTTTGTGTTTTCAAAGCAATAAGTCTTCAACATATTTTTTGAGAGTAGAATGAAATTTCTCCAGATCTCCCTGAGATTCTGGGTGATATGCAATTGATTCAATCTGCTTTGCACCCGCTCATATACCAGTTGTTTAAACAAGTTAGACATAAAATTACTGCCCTGATCAGATTGGATTTCTTTTGGCAAACTAACCAAAGTTAAAAATAAAAAAAATCAAAAGAGCCTTTGGCACAGACTTGGCCTTAATATTACTAAGTGGTATTGCCTCTGGAAATCTGGAATTTGCACACATGATGGTTAACAAATACTGATTCCCAGCCTTAGGCTTTGGCAATGGGCCTACACAGTCCACAATCACCTTCGAAAAGGGTTCACCAAAAGAAGGAATTGACTTCAAAGGAGCCACAGGGGGTCTTTGATTTAGGTTACCTCCAATATGACATGTGTGACAGGTTCGACGAAACATCACCACATCTTTTCTCAAACCAGGCCAACAGCAATGTTTCAAGATCTTCCCTACAGTTTCATTGACACCGAAATGACCACCTAAAGGCATACTATGGGCCAGGTTTAAAATCTCTTTCCTATAAATGTTAGGAACCAAAACCTGATGAATAACATCCCATTCCTCATTAACAGGGACATGAGGACGTCTCCATTTCCTCATTAAAACTACATTTTAGACATAATATCCAATTGGCACTTTCTCAATCTCATCACATGAAAGTGCTTTTTCTCCCAATTCTGTAAGCTCAGGGTCTTTAGTCTGTTCCACCATAAATTCTTCCTTCGACAAATACAAATATTTATATTCAGGCCCAATACAAGGATTTTGATCCTCCAGTGAAGGCAGAAAAGTCTCAGACAAGTCATCATAACTTTCTTCCTGTTTAGGGCTGTCTAAGGGAACAAATCAGACTGCACAGAACTATCGACCTTTGCTAATTCTTTAGCTCTAGCTCGAGTCAGCGCACAGGATGGGTAAATATCTGGATCATTCTCAGACTCATCAACCCTTGGTTTGTTCGTTAACCGTACCACAAGGACAAATTCACCATCAGCAAGGTCATTCTCCAATAACAAAGAAACTCCTTCCACTGGTAAACTAGGTCGTATCCCCATATCGACAGGTCCTTCTACGAACTTCGACTTTAAAATCACCTTGTGCAAAAGGAATTACATCGTGTCACCTGAAACATTTCGCACTAGATTTACCTCACCAGTGTCAGTTTCTTCACCAAAATTTAAAACATCGTCCAGCAAGAGAAATTGGCAAGCCCCTGTATCTCTGAGGATTTTCACTGACATCTGCGGTGACTCATCATTCAGTGAAACAAAACCCTCTGATACATGAGAACGGAATTCCTTCCTCACCTCCTCCAACTTTTCAGCTCTTACCTTTGCCGATGACTGATCTTTAACAACAACCCCTAAAACGTTTTGATTTTCAGGTTTAATTACTTTAAAAGAAGCATTGGGCAAGCCTCCTTCCTTTTCTTCAAAAGGACACAATTAGCTATCAGATAACCAGGTTTCTGACAGTAATTACAAGTACGCTCAGCAGGTTTCTCCAGCACTGGCTTCTTTTTTTCCTTCCCTTTTTGAATACCTCCCAATTTAAACTACGGTTTACCTGGATTGTCCTTATAAATCCTTTGAAAGGTTTTAGCTGGTATCCATTTGGATTTATGGGTTAAAGAATAATCATCTGCCAAACTAGCAATTTCTTGTAAAGTGGACACATCCTTCTCATTTAATATGTTGTTGTTTCAGCTGGAACACACCTTTTAAAGTCTTCAACTTAGATTAATTCTGTTAATTTATCATAATCCCCAACTACATTGTCAGCCGTGCACTATCGTTCAAAATATATTGTCTTTCCATTGGAAAATTCCATGTACGTCTGATCTGCAGACTTCATCAGGATCTAAGTATTTGCCTGTCAGCTTCCGGTACTAATTCGTAAGCTTTCAACACAACTTGTTTTACTTTTCGATAATTATCTGTAACCTCAACAGACAAAGCAGAATAAGTTTGATGAGCTTTACCTTTAATTATACTCTGTAACATAAGGGCTCATTCTTCCTTTGGCTAGTTTGAACTCACAGCAACCTTTTCAAAATGTTGGAAATACTAATCAACCTACTTCCTCAAAAGGATGGACTAATCGAACTTCCCTACTGGCTAAAAACCATCATCAGAATCAGATTCCAAACTCCTTCGCTTCATTTTAACTCATGCTGCCGCTGTTTCTTTTTTCCCTTTTCCTCCCTATCCAACTCCATCTTCTTCATTTCTATCTGGGCATTTATCTTCCTTTGCTCTGCCTCAGCCTCGAATATCGTTTGTTCTCGTTCAGTCTCTATGTTTGCTAGCTGCACCTGGGCCTCAGAAATTGCTGGTTTACTCCCAGAACACTGTTTTAACACATCCTCTCCAAACACCTTCTTCTCCATATAATGGCAAGTTATCAGTCTCTAAGTATCTGCTTTTTTCATAAACTGCGTTACCGCTTTAAGTTTTCGGGCCTCAGCAAGGTTCAACAAATCAGGCTTCCTCATCCCCTGCAATTCCACAGGTGTTGGCTTTTTCAAAAATGTTTCCATTGTTGCTGGTTTCCACACACACAAATCAATCAAAATGAAAATTATCAGATTAACCAACAATCAGTTGACCAATAAAACCCCAATTTATTCAAACCCAGACCCCTCGTACCAGTATGGAGTTAGATTTCAGACCAGCAACAATAGGAACACACAGAGTCATGTACAAATGTTAAAAACTATTTCATTAATAACTACTTATGATAATAAAAAAGTAAAAATGTTAGATATTAATCATTAACCCGAAAACTAAATTCGAAGTGTGTGTGTGGCAAATTCCCAAACTCCAAATCCAGGAATAGGTCTCAAAGTTCAGTTCAGCAAGTCATATGATGAAACTAGAGCAAAGGCTTTTGCAAAACCACAGTTGACTGAAGAGAAAATATAGAGAGAGAATAGAGAGAAATTATGAAATCCAAATTTTCCACGATGGAACCCATACGACACCTCAATCACTGATGATCTCCATTCCTTTATTTCAGTGTGTTTCTTCTCCGAAGGCATTCGAGACGTGGTCATCCACACAAATACTTGTTTCCCTCTGCAGGTTAACAACAAAGTGGATTCCACCGTATTACTCAAAAAATCCGTAAGTGGATTGTAGTGACAGACAGTTATTGTTCTTCATCCATCGATACAGAAATCAAGTGTCAGTCTCTCTCTCTACCTGCCTCTCTTTCTGACTCACTGAGCAAAACCTTCAGTACGTTGTTTCTCGTTGTCGTGATGACATCACACACACACCACTTCTCTGCTGTACTATATTTTAAAGGGACATTCACCAAATCACAACGTAATCCGTCACACCTATATTTAGGGCCAAATCACGATTACATTTTACAAGAAGAAGCATAGTAATGTATTGACTCAGGTGATACGTCACAATCTTCCATTCATAAATATACCAATAAAATAGAATACTTATTTCAAAGTCAGAGACTGTGAGAAATCTTGAGATGAAGTTCGACACCTTCTTGTTTCAGTTGTTTCAATCTTCGCTCTCATTCAGCTCATTATCTGACCTCCACAAACGACATGCTGTAAATATTGTCTTGCTCCTGCACCGGTATTGCCGTTTGAATGAATTTGACTTAGATAACTTCCCTGCTTTTCTTCTGGAACTTACGTTATGTTCATCCTGTTGTTCACGTGACTTGGTCAGGCGATAATAAATATTATCGTTACATTATTTGCAAACATTTAAGTAACTTACATCAAAGTGGTAACAACGAACAAATGCGATATTGACAAACTGTTCCTCGAAATCTCAGTTGCTGTCCTCCTTGCGGAGGAGGACTTTTTCTCTACTTTGCTGGTTCTCATCCTTCCATTTGTGACTGTTCTTCTTCGATTCCGTTGTATTACACATTTCCTTTCTTTGATGATATGAAACCCAATGATGCTCCCAGCCAAATAATCCCTTTTCCCAGTGGTATTATATTCGGTTATATTTTGCTTCTATAGGTTCAGTCGACATCGAAGGTAGCCATCATGTCTGTGCTAAGTAATAGGACAATCTCAGTCCCCTTTAATTTTCACCGGAACACGCTCTGCTACCCTCTCATTTTTGCAAAACATGTCTCGCCTGAAGTGCTGGAATCGACTTCTTAATTGTGCTCCACATTGTGATTAACGCTCAAGCGGCTGATTGATCAGAAACAATTCCTTACACTTCTCTCAGTGTGGAAAAGCTGAAGGTCTTCAAATGAAGTAAATTGGCCCTTTCTTTTGTTTTGGTTCCTGTCGATGGGCATGACGTCAAATGATGAAAACCACACAGCAATAACGTTATCGGTAAGATGTTTTCTTTCCCATAGAACATAGAAGAGACCACTGCAGAACAGTACAGGTTGTTCCGCCTACAATGTTGTGCCGTCATTATATTCTGCTCCATTTAACCGTTCCCGCCCACATAGTCCCCAATTGTTCGATCATTCATGTGTCTAAGAGTCTCTTAAATGTCACTAATGTACCTGCGCCCCCCCCCCCATCCTCTGCCGGCAGTGCGTTCCACGCACGCACCACTCTCTGTATAAAAAATCTTACCCCTGACATTCCCCTTATACCTTCCTCCAATCACCTTAAAATAATGTCCCATCGTGTTAGCCATTGTCGTACTGGGAAAAAAGTCTCTGACTGTCCACTCGATCTCTGCCTATTATCATCTTGCCTATCATCTTGCCTATTATCATCTTGCATCTATGAAGTAACTTAGCCTCCTTCTCTCCAAAGAGAAAATCCCTAGCTCGCTGAAGCTATCCTCATAATACATGCTCTCCAATCCAGGCAACATCCTGTTAATTCTCCTCTGCACCCTCTCTAGAGCTTCCACAACCTTTCTCCAGTTAGGCGACCAGAATTGAACAAAATACACCAAATGTGGTCTGACCAGAGTTCTATAGATCTGCAACATTACCTCGCGGCTCTGAAACATAACATTCCGACTAATGAAGGCTAACACTCCATACGCCTTCTTAACAACCATATCGACCTGTGTGGCAATCTTGAGGGATCTATCGACGTGGACACCAAGATCCCTCTGTTCCTCCACACTGCTAAGAGACCTGCCATTAGCCTTGTATTCTGCCTTCAAATTCGATCTCCCGAAGTGTATCACTTCAGGCTTATCCGGCTTGAACTCCATCTGCCACTTCTCAGCCCAGCTTTGCATTCTATCAATATCCTGTTATCATCTACAGCAAACTTCTACACTATCCACAACGCCACCAACCTTTGTATCATCAGCAAACGTACTAACCCACCCTTCCACATCCTCATCTAAGTCATTTATAAAAATCACAAAGAGCAGGGATCCCAGAACATATCCCTGCGGAACACCACTGTTCACGGACCTCCAGGCAGAATACGCTCCATCTCCCACCACCATCTGTCCTCTATGTGCAAGCAAATTCTGAATCGACACAGCCAAGTTTTTCTGGATCCCATGTCTCCTGACGTTCTGAATGAGCCTTCCATGGTGAACCTTATCGAAAACCTTATTAAATCCATGTACATCACGTGCATTGCTCTACCTTCATCAATGTGATTTGTCACATCCTCAAAGAATTCAATCAGGCTCGTGAGGCACGATCTGCCCCTCACAAAGCCATGCTGACTGTCTCCAGTCAGCCTATGATTCTATAAATGCCCATAATTCCTGTCTCTAAGAATCTTCTCCAAAATTTGCCCACCACTGAAGTAAGACTCACTGGTATGTAATTCCTAAAGTCATCATTACTCCCATTTTTAAACAAAGGAACAAATATGCCACCCTCGCATCATATGTCACTGAGGCGATTGAGGAAGCAAAGATCGTGGCCAAATGCGCAGCAATCTCTTCCTTCGTTTTCTGTAAAACCTTGGGAAAATTCCTCTCCGAACCCGGTGACTATCCTAATATTTTTCAACAGTTCCAGCACATTCTCTTTCCTCAGGTCGACATACCCTTGCATATCAGTCTGTCGTACGCCATCCTCACCAACGTCAAGATCTCTCTCTACGGTGAATACTGAAGCAGAGTATTCATTAAGGACCTGCCCTGCCTCTTCCCACTCCGGGCACATGTTTCCTCTTTTATCCCTGATTGGTCTTCCCCTCACTCTCATCATCATCTTATTTTTCACATACGCGTTTAACGCCTTGGGGTTTCCTTGATCCTACTTGCCAAGGATTTCCATGTCCCCTCCAGCTCTCCGAAGTCCATTCTTAAGCTCCCTCCTGTCTACCTTGTGACATTCCAGAGCCCTGTCTGAGCCATGCTTTAAAAATCTTAGGTAAGTTTCTCTTTTCCCCTTGACAAAATATTCTACATCTCGTGTCAACCACGTTACTTCACTCTACCAGCCTTACCCTGCGTCAATGGGGAAAACCTATCGTCAGCCCCATGCAAGTATTCCTTCAACAAGCTCCACATTTCCACTGTGCACTTCCCCAAGAACATCTGCTCCCATTTTAGTCTGACAAGTTCCTGCTTCATATCATCATAATTCCCCCTCCCCCAGTTAAATACGTCCTCATATCATCTGCTCCTGTCCCCCTCCAAGGCTATGGTAAATGTCAAGGATTTATGGTCATTATCTCCAAACTGCTCTTACCGAGTGATCTGAAACCTGATCAGGCGTAGCAGGTCTAGTATAACGTCTTCTCTAGTCGGCCTGTCCACATACTGTGTTAGGAACCCTTCCTTTCTTTGTCAATATTTTTATTAATTTCAAATAAGATGTACAAAAAGCATGAAACAAAGGAAAAAAGAAAATGTTTCAAAATGAATTCACAATGATTCATATTGATAAACAGAAAATAATCAAGTGATGTTGATATGATGGAATAATTTTATTATAAACAAATCTTACCCCACTACCAAAACCAAAGCTGTTTAGTAACATCCAAAAGATATAGTAATATTGGCCAGTATCTGTACGTTTAGCACCAAATCAGTGGTTTTAAAAGAAGTTCAAAAAAGGACCCCATAATATTTCAAAGTTCAGAATAGATCCAGAAATAGAGCAACAGATCTTCTCTAAATTTAGATATGACATAACATCCCGTCACCATTAAACATGTGTCGGGAAAATAGTTTCCTTCCATTTAAGCAATACAGCCCTCTTGGCTATAAGAGAAATGAATGTAAGTCGGAAGTCTCCAGATTTATATATTTTTCTCCAAAAGTCCCGAATAATGCAGTTAAAGGATTTGGCTTAAAATTTATTTTAATAATTACGTTCAAAGGGAAAAGTTCGCTCTTCTGTAAATTCAATTTATACCCTGAAAATTGGCTAAAACGAGAAAGTAAAGAAAGCATAGAAGGTAACGAAGTCTCAACATTCGAAGTGAAGAGCAGTAAATCATCAGCATAGAGCGAAACTTTATGGATGGTTCCTCTCCTAGATGTACCAGCAATCTCTGTCGATTCTGGAAAAGCAACAGCTAAAGGTTCTAGGACTGAGTCAAATAGCATAGAACTCAAAGGGCATCCCTTTCTAGTTCCGCGTTGAAGTTTAAAAGGTTCAGAAAGTTGAAAATTAGTAAGAACACGGGCAGAAGCAGATAAAAAAAGTAAGTTAATCCATTGAATAAAATTGAGCCCAAAATTTAATTTCTCTAATGTTTTAAATAGGAAACTCCATTCGGCCCGCTCGAATGCCTTCTCAGCATCGAGAGAGATCACACATTACGAAATTTCATTGGAAGGAGAATAAATAATATTCAATAAGCGACGAATATTAAAATGGCAAAAGCAGTTTTGGATAAACTCCGTCTGATCATCGGATATAATTAATGGTAAAATATTTTCTAATCTACGAGCCAAAACTTTAGATAAAAAAATTAACAACAACATTTAGTAATGAAATTGGTCTATATGAAGAACATACCGTTGGATTTTTAGTATTCTTAAGAATAAGTGAAATGGTAGCTTCATAAAAGTATTGTGGTAACCTTCCCAATTTAAAAGAATCCGAAAAAAAACAGAACTTAAATAAGGTATAAGCAATGAAGAGAAAGCCTCATAGAGTTCTGCCGGAAATCTATCAGGGCCTGTTGTATTTCCAGAGTGCATTAATCGTATAACCTCGGCGATTTCCGCATGTGCAATACTTTTCCCTAATTGTTCTCGATTATCAGCAGAGAGTGTAGGAATATCTAATTGGTCGGAAAAAGTTGTTCACTACTGTATCTTCAGGAGAATCAGAACTATAAATTTTAGAATATAATTCTCTGGAAGTATCATTTATTTCTAAATGATCTGTTGTCCTTTGACCTTTGACCTTGCGAACTTCTTTCATTTGTCGTCCAGCTACAGAGGTTTTTAATTGATTAGCCAATCAATTACCAGTTTTATCTCCATGGATACAAAATTGAGTATAATCTTCTAAGAGTTGATTCTCAATTGAATATGTTAAAAGAATATGGTATTTGGTTTTAATTTCAACTCGCCTTTTATATAAAGTGGGACCTGGATCCAAGGCATATTTTTGGTCTAAAAGTTTCAATTGATTGGCTAAATCAATCCTCTCTGCATAAGCTTTATTCTTAACGTTTGCCGGTAAGAAATAATTTGTCATCTGATATAGGCTTTAAAAGCATCCCATATAATAAGACTAGAAGTCTCTCCCGGGGTATTCCCTTTAAAAAGAATGTGATATGTTTCTCCAAAAATTCTAAATAATCTTTATCAGATTGCAAAGTTGGACTCAAACGGCAAGATCTGTTTACTTGAGGGAGTTCGGGGAGGTTTCAAGATAAAAAGACAGGAGCATGATCTGAAAGAGCAATCTCTTTATATTCACAGGCTCGGATTGATTAAATCAATTGACTATCAATAAAAAAAATCGTCTGACCATTTATCTGCTTCCGTTAACCGTATGATTGCTTTTGTTACATTAATGGCCAAACGATCCATCTTGCTTAAATGGAAGGATCCAATACCCCCTACTACTTTTCAATGGTTCTCTAAAACTATATCATGTTTAAACTTGGAAAAAATTAAGAGTAGTACTGTTGATCCTTCGCTTAAATTTGACGATGTTTGGAGTTCATTTATTCAATGTTTTCACATGATGTAGATCCCCTTTCAATAACTTAGAGGAATGGAGCTGACGACATAATATTGCTCTGCTTCTACTGAGAAATTTTAGCCGATTTTTTTTCCTTTTTTTGTTGTTTGTTTTTTTTGCTATATTTATGTTTGGTTTAGTTTATATTGTTTATTTTTTTTCTTATTGATTTGGGTTTTTTTCTTTTTTTCTTTTATATAATAAACATTTTCTTTCCTTTCTTTTATATTATATTAATTTACTAAGAGTTTGTTGGATCTACAGATTTTTAAAAATATTTTATTGTTCTTTCTGATTGTCTATGCCATTATTGTTCTCCTGATCTGTTTGTATTGTATGTATACGTATTGATGTTATATATCAATCTGTATTAATTTGAAACTAATAAAACGTTTGAAAAAGAAAGAAAGAAAAAACTAATCAATCCTGGAATATGTGTGGTAAACATGAGAAAAAATGAATATTCCCTGTCTTATGGATGTAAAAAACGCCAGACATCAGTAACACCAGTTTTCCGTAAAAATATTGAAGAAAAATAACTGATTTCTTAAGAGCTGCTGGTTTAATAGATTACCTATCTAACCTTGAATCTAACCAACAATTAAAATCACCTGATAGAACCAGAGAGTAAAAATTTAAATCTGGCAAAAGTGCAAAAACTCTTTCAAAAAATCCTGGATCGTCCGTATTCGGAGCATAAATATTGGCACAAAGAACGAGTCTATTATCTAACTTCCCTGATACTATAAAGAAACGACCATGAGTGTCCGTTATAACCTTATGTTTAGCAAATGAAACAGTACTATCTATGAAGATTGAAACCCACCTGGGTTTAGCCAGTAAAGAAGAATGGTATTGTAACCCTCTCCATCGGATGAAAAAGCTTAAAGTATCGCAATTGCGTGTGTGAGTTTCTTGTAACAAAGCAATTCAGGCTTTGAGTTTTTTTTAATATAAACAAAAATATTGTTTCGCTTTACAAGATGGTTTAGTCCTATTAACATTAAAACTCATTAAATTAATCACTCAATCCATTTTAATATTGTTTAACTGTGAATAATAAACAAAGTCAAATACAAGCCATATTAAGATGTAGATTCAAATCAGACACTGAACTTTCTGATAAGGTAGCTACGCAACACACTTGGCTAAAAGCTCAAACCAGCTTGCAAAGAAAGAACCCAATACCCCTCCCCTCACCCAAAGAGAGAAATCAGCTGACCAAAAGAAATCCAGCATCTCTATCCACAAACAGTACAACCCAAATACACCTGTTGCACGTTCATTCATAATTTTAAGTGAGAAATCCTCAACGATTCTAATCTTATAATCTTGATAGTTAATCATTCCTCTTCGGCGAAATCCACGAATCAAAATGTCTTTAATTTTAAAGCCATGCAGTGAGATTATGACTGACCTGGATTTGCCTTCCTTAAGAAATTTGTTCATTGGTGACCTATGTGGTCTGTCAATCTTACGTGCAGCTTTAAAAATAGAAGGAAACAATTCAACCAGAAGGTTTGCAAAAAATTCAGTAGGTTGATTGCCTAACTCTGTCAGTGGAGAATTCTGATGTTGTTCCGTCTGGTCCTGCTTTCTAAGTCAATAATCTTCTGTTTAGCTTTCCATTAGCTTTCGATTGCTTTTCACAAAGCTTTTACAAGTCATCAATTTTCTCATCCAGAACCGGGAGAGATGCTTCATGCTGTTTAATACGTTCGTCATGATCATGTAAAGTTTCTTGGAAAAAATCCAATTTGGAACTAATCTGCTGAAGTTACTTTGAAATTGTTCACATTTCTCGGAAGAATCATCCATTTGTTTTGGAAGCAATTGTAAAATAGATTACAGAGATGCAGAAGGGTCATCTTCTTCAGTAATCTTAGTACCTTTGGCAGTCCTTATAGCCATGGTGACGTAAAATTGCAATTAGAGAAAAAGTTTCAAACCGGGTTGAATAAATAGGAGATAAATAGGAGATCCGGCCTGTAGCTGTTACTCCATTGACGACCAGCAGGATTCCGTAACCCTTCCTGTACACCCCGAACAATCTCCGTCCCATCCTTCCCCTTTACACTCAGGAGGTCCCATTTTGGTTTCTTGAAATTAAATCCTGTCCTCGTCCCATCATCTCTTTTGAAATTCTTACACAATGGCTTTGTCCTTATATCTCTTTTGGACTTGTTTCGTAGTGGGTATGAAACAAATGCTGGTGAACATAATATCTGTGCCTGTTTCACCTCAACGCTAAATGCATTGCAATTACTATTATACTCTTCTACCTTCCGTATTTTAATAGCTCGGCGCTATTAGCTCAAGAACAGCTTCTATCCTGCTGTTCTTGGACTATCGAACGGTCCCGCAGTACGAGAACTATAACTATTGACCTCAAAATCTACGTAGTGGTCTTGAATCTTGCTGTTGCCTGCACTGAACTTTGTCTGTAACTGTAACTCTATCTTCTGCATTCTGTATTTGCTTTCCCCTGTACAGCCTCATTGATCTGATGCGATATAATGATTACTATGGCATGCAAAACAAATTTTATCATCTTACCTTGTCACACGCGAAAAATATAAACCAATGTACCAATATACCAATTTGTTGGATTTGGTCAAAATTTACCTTCAAAGTTTCTCTTCCACATCTCGGACCGATAAGAAGTCGATCGTGTACCACATTTGTTCAACTAGCATAGTCTAACTCGATGATCTTTTCGATATTCATTCTTTCAGGTCATTGTTATTATTTGCTGACAATATCACCAGATTGCCCCCTTAGCGCTTCTGAACTCTGTGTCAGTAATTCTTTCAATATCATGTTTACAATTCTCTACCTGCCTCACTCAAACATTGTATTCTATTCTTTACCAGCAGATTAGTTGTCTAATTTAAAAATCTTGTTTAATCTGATCTGTAAACTGTTTGATATTCATGCTTTCCACCTCTCTCTCTCTTTCTCTCTCTCTCACGCTCTCTCTCTCTCTCTCTCTCTCTCTCTCTCTCTCTCTCTCTCTCTCTGTCCATTTCTGTGTGTGTGATGAAAACTGGAGAATATGAGTTATTTGTGTGGATGTGACTATGATCGCGACTGTCAGAAACATGATGATGGTGGATGTGCCGCAGTCTATTTCTATCTCAGTCATGGAAGGTCAATCCTGCCACAGCATATCTCCAATTCAGAACAATAGTTTGAATAATCTGTCCCTAAAGTCTTAAATTACTGATGACATTCATTTTCGGAGAACTGAAGACGGGGCCACAGTCTCGCTCTGCCACTGGTACTTAGATAAAGTATTGTCTGTTCTGCAGATACAATAGGTGGGGCAGATATTCTATCCAGCGGATCGATGATAAAGCTGAAATGCAGAACGTCCCATTGCAGATTATGCGAGTCATGCCATCGGCACTGTCTGGATAATTAACACACTGGAATGGTACCATGCTCGTGTCAAAGACAGGGAGAATCATGCAGAAGCGAAACCGGTCTTTCGGTTACAATGTCCATGACAATCTTCGTACCCATTTATACTGTTACGGACTCAGTGAAAGTCCCTTTAAGATAGAGAGTGTGTGTATATGTGTGTGGGGCGTGCTTACGTCAATAGAAGATAAAGGACGTAATGACGTTGTTGAAGAAGTCAGAAGAAGAAGAAGAAAGAGAGAGAGAGAGAAGGGAGAGAGACACCAGCCTGCTTGTTTTCTCTATCGATGGATGAGAAACAATAACTGTGTTTGCCATAGAAATCCATGTATGGAAGTTGGAAGTAATCCGGTGGAGTTCACTTTGTTGCTGACCTGTAGAAGGAAACAGGTATTTGTGTGTGGACGAGCACGGTTCGGATGCTTTTCGGGGTGAGGAAGTCACTACCGAGTAAACACTGGAGTGTCGTTTGGGGTCCATCGTGGAACATTTGGATTTCGTATGTACTCTCTCTATGCTTTTCTACATCTACATCTTATCTTCAGACAACGGTGGTTGTTTTAGAAGCCCTTGCTCATGTTTCACCTTATGGCTTGCGGAACTGAACTTTAAGAACCATTCCGGAACTGGGAGTTTTGGACTTTGTCACACACACACACACGAAGAGTTTAGTGTTGGGGTTAACGTTCGAGGTTTAACATTTTTGAATTCTAACAGACTAACATTTTTTTTACTTTTATTTTACGTATTATCATAAGTAGTGATTGATAAAATAGTTTTTAACACTGAATCATGCTCAGTGTGTTTCTTTTGTTGCTGGTTTGTGACAATACTATTCCCTTTTGCCAGCAGTTAGCCCAGTGCCTACTGTGCATTGGCTTGGCATTTCAAGTGCTTGGGCACATACTTCTTAATTTTTGAGAATCTATATCTTCACCACTCCTTTTGGTAGTGTGTTCAATATTCTCATCACAGTCTGCATAGAAGTCCCCTCAAGAGCCCGTCCTTCTCGCTGAATTAAAGACATCACCAGTTATTGATTGTTTGATACCACAAACAGGTCCCCATTTGCATTGCTCTGCTCCCAGGAAAACAACCCAAACCTAGCCTGTATCTTCTGATCACTGAAACACTCAGCCAGTGGTGCAAAAATACATGATGAATCTCCTCTGCATGTTAACTGGTGTACATACGTGTCATGTAACAACGGGAACTTCACTCAACGCTCCAGCTGTGGACTGATACAAATTTTTGCTATGATCTCCCTGCGCCTCTAACCTATGGACACAGCTCACGAACACAATGACCCCCTAATCAGCTTCATCTAACATCACAAACTGTATTGCTATCTATAAGAATAGTTGGAGCCAGACGGTAATTTCTCCTGTTCCGGCACTCCCACGACGACGCCACTGTGGCACCTGTGTGTATATAATAAACAGAAGTAATGTCATGTAGAATGTAGTATTAGCAGCGGCAAGCAATGGATGAAATGATCCGAGTTAATGAGCGTTTAATGACACATGTGTCGTGGTCGAATAAAACATGCGAACAAGTTACATTGTGTCACAGTGGAAAAATAGGGACTGATAAAATGCACACAATGACAAGGCAAATATGAAGCAAAGAGGAGAACGGGTGAGGGTAAGTGGAAACGATCGAGTCGACCTAAGCAGAAATACTGACGGTTGTGCCGCAAGAAGGCTGCAGGAGGAAGTTTGAGACTGACACTATGCAAAAGGTAACTCATTTCTTGACACCTCAAACTGGTTCACTATCTACAGGGAACAAATGAAGGCTGTGTCTGGCTCATTACAGATCCAATGAAACCCAATTCGTCACCCATCAAATTGTTTAAAGCTGGAGTCGGTGCTGACACCTGTGATTTATCAAGCTGCATAACCAGGGGGTAGAGAGGATGTCAAACTGGCTGTCACGGGTGAGGACATGTTTGCTGAATTTTCTTATGGCACAGAGGTTTACAGTAAAGTACGTTATGAACCGAGCGCGCTGTGACAACAGAGATATTTAGAGTCATTGTGTCAGAGTCATAGAGATAAGCAGCACAGAAACAGTCCCTTCACTCACTCTGTCCTTGCCGTCTATGGATACTCATTCATTGATACCAATCCCACTCGACAGCGTTTCATCTGTGGCCTTGGATCACAGCTTTGATTTCTTAAAAGCCTCTGTGTCCACAGCCCTCTCAGTCGTGGTGGCTGGAAATCTGGTCATTGTATTCAATTTCAGAAGATGTGAAAACGAAGTAAAAATACATGATGACGTATTTCAAAGCTGAGAATCAAAGAGCTTTTCAAAGCTGAGAACAGAGATGTCCCAGTGCATGATTCAAAAACGTCTAACCTGAAGATACAGCAGGTAAGTAAGGAGCAGCTCTGTGCATTTTGTCTTTATTATGTATTGCAAAAAAGTTGTAGACCCCGGAATATGTCCACTGGTGTTTATAATAGAGAGACGTGTAAGGGATTTATGATGATTTCGAGCACGTGCATGTGGAGAACGCCAACTTTCAAAGCGTTATCCCTGGGTAAAAATTCTGAATTGGTAAATCGGTACGGTGAAAACGTTTAATGTGCATGTCAGCCAAACTGATCATTTCATTATAAAAGCACAATGAGGTAGTACAATGGAAAACGATAACAGAATGCAGAATAAAGTGTGACAGTGAGAAGAAAGTGCAATGCAGGAGGACCATAAGGTTCAAGGCCATAACGAGGTGGACTATGAAGTCAAGAGTCCATCTTCTCGTACCAGGGAACAACTCAGTACTCTTATAAAAGTGGGATGGAAGCTGTCCTTGAGCCTGCTGGCCCGTGTGCTCAGGTTTTTGTATCTGCTTCCTTATGGGAGACAGGAGAAGAGAGATTGTCCGGGATGGCTGGGGTATTTGATTACGCTGGCGCTAACAAAGGTAGCAAGGAGTGTGGACAGAGTCCGTGGAACGGAGGCTGGTTTCCGTGATGTGCTGAGCTGCGTCCACAACTCTCTGCAATTCCTTGCGGTTTCAGGCAGAGCAGCTGGCACACCAGGCCGTCAAAAATCCGGATGGTATTATATCTATTGTGCATCAAGAACAATTGGTGAAGTCAAATGTGTCAAGCCAAAAGTATTTAACCTCCTGAAGAAGGAAATGAGACAGTGCGGTTTCTTGGCCGTGGTGTCCACGTGTATTGACCAGTACAGACTACTGGTGTTGTTCACCCTTTGAAACTTGTAGCTCTCAACTCATTGACCTCAACACCGTTAATGTAAACAGTAGACTGTGCACCACTCTCTTTCCTGAAGTCAATGACTAGTTCTTTTGTTTGCTGACATTGAGAGAATATTTGTTGTCATGACACCATGTCACAGGGCTCTCTCTCTCCTTCCTGTGCTTTGACACATCGATGTTTGAGATTCGGCCTACTCTGCTGGTGTCATCTGCAAACTTGCAGATTGTGTTACGGTAGAAACTGGCCACGCAGTAATGTGCATTTCGGGAGTAGGGGAGGGGGCTGAAGACGCAGCCTTTTGGGGCACAAGTTTTGAAGATAATCGTGGCGGAGATTTTGCTGACTATCATTACTTCTGTTGGCCTGAAGTTTGGGATCCAGTTTCAACAAGAGTCGTTGAGTCTCAGCTCTTGGAGTTTGGAGATGAGTTTGGTCGGAATTATGATATTGAAGGCGGAGCTGTAGTCAATAAATATTAGTCTTTCGTAGGTGTTTTTAACCTCCAGATGCTCCAGATATGAGTGTGGTGCCAGGGAGATGGCATCCTCCGTGGACCTGTTTCGATGGTCGGCGGGTTGCAGTGGATCGAGGTGGTCTGGGAGGCTGGAGTTCATGTGGGCTATGACCAGCTTCTCGAAGCACTTCATGATCGTGGATGTCGGAGTCACCGGGCTATCGTCATAAAGACATTTACCTTGCTTTTCTCAGGTATCGAGATGACAGTCGTCTTCCTCACGCAGGTGAGAAGTTAGGAGTGTTTATTCTCCCAATAACGACAGAAGTATCGTGATCTTTCGTCTTTTAAGATTGCCTGTCATGAAAGCGAGAGAAATGCAAGTTATTGGATAGTTGTGGTTAAGCCAGGCGTAAAAAGTTAGAGCGACAGACAAAAATTCAGACTGGAAGATGGATCAGCCATAATCAGGCTTTCAATCCCAATCGGAAAACTACTGCTCCTGATTCATGTGCTCTTACTTCTGCATCATCAATTCAAAACAACTGTTTCATTGGTATTCTTTTCACCAGCCTGTATGGTTATTACATTCAGCATCGAAGCACATTGGGTACCATTCCGAAAATGCACTGCAGTACAAACTTCTTCAGCGACTTCATCAATGAACTTTCTTCAACCGTGATCAGAATTAGGGATGCTTGCAGTGATACAGCAATATTCAGCAACATTCTCGACTCATCAGATCATAAAACAGTCAATATGCAAGTGCCACAAAACATAGACAATATCCAGGCCTGGCCTGGTCTCTGAAGTGACAAGTAAATTACCGGCCACACAATTGCCAGACAATGACGTTATACAATCAAATAAAGTCCAGCCACCGACCCCCGACATTCAGTGGCATTACCGTCACTGAATCCAACCCTATCAATGCACGGGGTGTATCATTGACCAGAGATTGGACTGGAGTAGGCCGACACTCAGTGTGGCTAAAATAGCAAGATAGAGGCTCGGAGTCCTGCGGCGAGAAAATCACCTCCGAACTCCTCAAAGACCGTCCACCATCTACACATGTCAAATCAGAGTGTGATGTAATACACCCCACTTTTCCATGGAGTGCTGCATCAACAATACTTAAGAAACTCGAAACATGCAGGGCATTGACTGCCTGGTAAGCATTCCATCTGCAACCACCCACTTACTGTGCCACTGACGCACAATCTACACGATCCACTGCAACAGTTTGCCAAGACACCTGACAAAGCTGATGCCAAACCCACGACCTCTCCCACCGAGAAGGACAAGGTCAAAAAACAATAGGAATAGCACATCTGGAAGTTGCCCTCCGAGCTACCTACCATCCTGACGTGGAAATATAGTTGCTCTTCCTTCATCATCGTTGGGCCAATAACCTGTCCTTCACTAACAACTTTTTGATTATACCCACATCTCAAGGACTGCAGTGGTTCAAGAAGCCAGTTTACAGCCATCCTTTAAAGGGCAATCAGGGTTAGGCAATTAAACGCTGGCTCACCGCGAAAAGCCCACATCTCCCAGCATTTAGCAGTTCCCAGACCTACGACTTCCGCCACCAGAAAGGTCAATGGCTTGAAATGCACTGAATAAGCGCTAGCTGCAACTTCCCCTCCAAGTCGCTCTACACGCGGACTTGCAAACAAAGTGTTGCAACTTTATTGTCGACGGCTCTATTTTCTGGAAATCACTCCCCAGAAAAGCCGTGGAAACAACTTCCCATGAGGACGGTGGTCGTCCTAGTGGTTGTCTTCAGATACCACCCTCAAGGCGAATTCGGGATAGACAATATAAAATTACCCTGCCAGCGATCCTCACATCCAGAAAAGTGATTTTGGAGATTGCCATCGCCGATTCACGTTGAAAACACCACGGCCGGAAACATTCTAAAGTTTAGGATGACGGCCTCTGTTTATGGGTACCATCCTTTAATGCTTCTAAATGTTGAGACTTGTCAAATTGTGCAGCAAATGGACACATATCTGATTAACATTGCGGCTAACATCAGTCGGACGTTCGACCTTGTTAGTACTTGGAAAACTCAAATTAAGCTAGGTAGTCAAGAAGTACTAGGGAGTTACTATTTATAAGTCCGTTCACCCAGTTCAACATGTGAAGGTGGTGCATGTGACAGTTCAGTCGCATCGATTCTGTGGCGTTTACAGATATTAAAATTGCTGACTTCGTGTTTGTTCGAACGAGGTGAACACGTTTGAAAAGAAATTTACAGTTGACTTTTTGAGGAAATTCAATAAAATTACAATTCTTTCGTGTTTTTGGATGTATGCTAAACCGCGGAATATTAATTCCATAGGGAAAATCTGTTTAATTAAATCAGTTGTTCAGGAGAATGAAACAAAAATCATTCCTCCCTCTGTGACTCTCCCTATGGACCATTATCTAAAGTACAAGTTAGGCTTCTTCCAGCATTTCTATTAATTTACTGTGCCTGGTCTCGTTTCGCAGAAGTAATGGAATATCACAAGATCACAAGATCACAAGATAAGGGAGCAGAAGCAGGCCATTCCGCCCATCGAGTCTGCTCCAAGGAAAAGGGAAAAAGAAATGGGGTGGGGAAAAAGAGAGAAAAAAAAACTATTCTAATCCCATTTGCCAGCCTTATCCCCATATCCCTTGATACCCTGACTATTTAGATATCTGTCTATCTCCTCCTTGAATACCCCCACTGATCTGGCCTCCACTGCTGTGCGTGGCAAGGAGTTCCACAATTTCACCACCCTCTGGGTAAAGAAACTTCTCCTCATCTCTGTCTTGAAACTGTACCCTCTAATTCTAAGATTTTGCCCTCTGGTCCTGGACACGCCCACCAAGGGAAACAGCCTAGCCACATCTACTCTATCCTTACCTGTCAACATTTTAAATGTCGCTACGAGGTCCCCTCTCATCTTTCTGTACTCCAGCGAGTACAGTCCAAGAGCCGACAAACGCTCATCATACTTAAGCCCTTTCATTCCTGGAATCATTCTCGTAAATCTCCTCTGAACCCTCTCCAACGTCAGCACATCCTTCCTAAGATGCGGGGCCCAAAACTGCGCACAGTATTCCAAATGAGGCCTCACTAGCGCCGCGTAGAGCCTCATCAACACGTCCTTACTTTTATACACTATACCTCTCGAGATGAATGCCAACATAGCATTCGCTTTCTTAACCACCGATCCAACCTGGTGGTTAACTTTTAAGGAATCTTGTACGAGTACCCCCAAGTCCCTTTGTACTACCGCACTATCAATCTTCTCTCCTTCTAGATAATAATCTACCCGCTTATTTCTACTTCCAAAGTGTACAACTGCACATTTCTCAACATTGAATCTCATCTGCCATTTCCTTGCCCATTCTCCTAAACTGTCTAGGTCCCTCTGCATTCTTTCTATTTCCTCTATGCTCCCTACTCCTCCACTTATCTTGGTGTCATCCGCAAACTTAGCCACACAACCATTTATTCCATCATCCAAATCATTGATGTACAAGGTAAAAAGGAGAGGCCCCAACACCGACCCTTGCGGCACACCACTAGTAACTGGTAACCAACCAGAACGAGATCCTTTTATTTCCACCCTTTGCTTCCTGCCAACCAGCCAATTCTCCACCCATTTTGCTACCCTGCCCATAATTCCATGACCTCTCATCTTATTAATCAGTCTCTTGTGAGGCACCTTATCGAAGGCCTTTTGAAAGTCTAAATACACAACATCTACCGCCTCTCCCTTATCCACCCTACTTGTGATTTCTTCAAAAAACTCCAATAGGTTGGTCAGACAGGACCTCCCCTTCACAAAACCATGTTGACTAGGTCCTATCTTGCCTTGCGCCTCTAGGTATTCGGTAACCTCCTCCTTGAGGATAGACTCCAATAATTTTACCACCACTGACGTCAGACTAATAGGTCTGTAATTGCCTTTGTGCTGCCTCCCACCTTTCTTATACAACGGAACTACATTCGCTACCCTCCAGTCCTCCGGAACCATGCCAGAATCTATCGATTCCTGAAAAATAATCGCCAACGCCTCCGCTATCTCCACAGCCACCTCCTTCAGAACCCGGGGATGCACCTCATCCGGTCCGGGAGACTTATCAGCCTTAAGCCTCTTTAGTTTTCCAAGCACCTTCTCCCTATTAATCTCAATTGAACTCAGCTCCAATTCGTGAGATTCCTGTCTAATGGGCACATTGCTTATGTCCTCCACGGTGAAGACCGATGCAAAATATTCATTCAATTCCCTTGCCATCTCACTATCATCCATTATAATACCTCCTGCACCGTTATCAATTGGTCCTATGTCAACCCGTGTCTCTCTTTTATTCCTTATGTATTTAAAAAAACTCTTAGAATCCTTCCGAATGTTGTCCGCCAGCTTCCTTTCGTAACTCATCTTTGCTTTCCTAATGACCTTCTTAGTTTCTCTCTGCAGATTTTTAAAATCGTTCCAATCCTCTGTTTTCCCACTATTTTTGCTACTTTGTACGCCGCCCCTTTTGCTTTTATTTTATCCTTCACCTCCCTCGTTATCCACATCTGTGCCTTTTTTTCATTCAAAACCTTCTTTTTTCTTGGAATATATCTGTCCTGCATTGTCCTTATTTCCTGTAGAAATTTCTTCCATTTTTCCTCTGCCGTCCCTTCAGCTAACTTACTCCTCCAATCAATTTGGGCCAACTCATCTCTCATACCTTTGTAATTTCCCTTATTCCACTGAAATATCAATACACCAGTTATCAGCTTCTCCTTCTCAAACTTGAAACTAAACTCAATCATATTGTGATCACTTGTTCCCAGTGGTTCCTTTACCTTTAGTTCCCTAATCACCTCGGGTTCACTACACAGCACCCAATCCAAAACAGCCGATCCCCTGGTGGGCTCCTCAATAAGTTGCTCCAGAAAAACATCCCTTAGACATTCCACAAACTCACTCTCCTGAGTACTACCACCTTGCTGCATTTCCCAGTCCACCTTCATGTTAAAATCCCCCATAATTATCTTCACATTGTCACTCTGACACGCTTTTTCTATCTCAATCTGCAACTTATGGTCCACTTCCTGACTGCTGTTTGGGGGCCTATATATGACTGCTATTATTGTTCTTTTACCCTTGTTATTTCTCAGCTCCACCCATAAGGATTCCACCTACTCTGACCCAATGTCCTTCCTTTCTATTGATTTTATATCGCTACTAACCATCATGGCCACACCTCCCCCTCTGCCTACCCTCCTATCCTTCCTATATACTGTATACCCCTTGACATTCAGTTCCCAATCACATCCATCATGAAGCCACGACTCAGTGATTGCAACGATGTCATATTTATTAACCTGTAGTTGTGCCACTAGATCATCTACTTTATTCCTGATGCTACGTGCATTTAAATATAGTATGTTTAGACTGGTATCTGCTATTGATTTTATTGTACCTCTATTGATCAGCAGATTATCCTGACTTTCTACCTGTCCATCCTTCTTACTATCTTCGCGACCTACTATCTTAGACATGTTCGTGTAGACCTCATCCCCTATCCTAACATTCGGTATCCGAACATTCTCATCCCCGATCCTAACATTCTGTATCCTAACATCCGGATTTGTTGTACTTCTATTATTCACTAAATTATCCTGACTTATCACCTGCCTGTCATTCTTGCCATCCTCAATGGATTCGTTTCTATACACTTCCTCCCTCACCTTAGCATCTTGTAACCTAGCATCCTGGTTACCGTCCCCCTGCCAGATCAGTTTAAACCTTCCCCTACAACTAAATTAAACATTCCCGCCAGGATATTGGACCCTTTGGAGTTTAGATGCAACCCATCCTTAGCAAATAGGTCTTGCCTCCCCCAAAAAAGGTCCCAGGTATCCAAGAATCTGAAGCCCTGCCCCTTGCACCAGTCACTCAGCCACGCATTTAACTGCCAGAGCTTTCTATTCTTCCTGTCATTGATACGCGACACGGGTAGTAGTCCTGAGATTACTACCCTTGAGGTCCTACTTTTCAACCTTCTCCCTAATGCCCTGTATTCCTCCTTCAGGACCTCTTCTCTTTTCCTACTTACATCATTGGTACCTACATGTACCAAGATTTCTGGCTGCTCACCCTCCCCCCTCAGAATTTTTCAGATAGATCTGATTCACTACCTGTTTCTTGCAGCTGTCGGTGTTCCCGGTGAGATACAGAAGTTAAATGTTGATATGCGACTGTTTATTTTTCTTCTCTGTGCATTGTTGTCCATTGCATATAAATTGATGATGTATATTGTTCGTGTCACATTAACTAAAAGGGGAAAAATACAATGTTTCATCAAATTTCAACAAAATAACTTTACGAGTGTAAAGGAAAGCTTTACATTTTTACCGGTTTCAACACAGAAGTGACTTTTTAAAGTTAAATGTGTAGTTAAGCCTTGTGAGACATATAAAATAACTGACACTTTGCAACATTTCCTATTCAATCGGGTGTTGAATCAGGCAAAAGGATTGGGATGTGGATTCTCCGTGTGATTAGTATAACTCAAGAAGAAAAGAACGTGTTCAGCGTGTTCTCGAGACCATAAAGGTAAACAGGGAGCGTGGGTTCCTCCTGCAGTCAAACTTCTGCAATACGAACGACAAAACCATAAGACTATAAGAATTAGGAGTAGGGTAATGCCAGTCGGCCCCTCGAACCTGCTTGCCAACTGGAGATGCTGATTGTGGATTATCTGACTGAACACCATTTCTCGGTCATATATCTTTCAATATTTCATCTATACAAAAATGTGTTGATCTCTGTTTTGAATAAAATCAGTGTTTGGACCTTCTTGGCATAGAATTCCAGAGAACCGAGATCTTCGAGTGAGGCATTTTCCTTATTCTTACCCCACATCATGACTGTACAGTTACCCCAAAACAGTGAGAAACGTCTACCATTTATACGGATCATTAGTCACGGATGTCACAATGCGTTTGGCACAGTGAACAGTCATTTGGCGACCAATAGCTTAGGGGAAGTCTGTAGTTAACTGGATTCACAACTTCCTATTTTCATAAACCAGATTTTTTTCAGAACTACGCAGAGTTCATGAAATAAACAAAGAAACAGCAGATGCTGGAAGTACTCAGCATGGCGGGAAGCGGATGTGGACAGAGAAACAGTATTGAATTTCCATATCGATAATCTATCATCATGGAGTTGCGGCTGTTCATCATCTTCTGTGTTTTTATTCAAATTCCGATTTTCACAACAGCTCTAACTTCAGTGATTAGATATGCTTCGGATTTTTTTTCACCTCGAGCTAACGTGTTAAGTAAGAAATGCATTTAATTTGCAGCTAGAAATCTTGCACTTCGATGCTGTTTACATTGTCTTTATATTCTCATCAGAAAACATTGTGGCATACTTTCAAATATAAAGGAAAGGTTTCCTATTTCTTACAGTGAACTTGGTGGCCATTGTGATCCTCTACAGAGGTAGGTGCGGTTTATCCAGATGCATTACTCTTTACCTGGTGGCGATGGCAGCGGCGGACCTCCTTGTTATTATTATCGAAGTGATACTGCGTCGCATTAATAGTATGTATTTGTACTTCGACTTCCTCATCTTGACTCCGGTGTGCAGCATTAATTTTGTTGCATATAATATAACTGTGGACTGTTCTGTTTGGTTTACTGTCGCTTTCACAATCGATCGCTTTGTCGCAATTTGCTGTCAGAAGCTTCAAGCAAAATATTGCACCGAGAAAACAGCTTCGATTGTTATCGCCGCCGTGGTTATAGTAAACTGCATGAGGACGATTCCTTTCCATTTTTTTGCATGAACCTTTCGGTATAATTAATAATGTTGGATGGGGTTGTGTTCCAACGAGACATAATTTCACCTCTTCGTTGTGGAAAGCTTACGAGTGGATTGACAGCATCATCACACCCTCATCACCAATCATTTTAATGTTCTCGTTCAATGCTCTGACCATCAGGCATATCGTCGCGGCAAACAGAGTCCGCAAGCAACTTCGGAGCAATGCTGAGGATCCAAATGATGCTGAGGTCACAAATCGGAAAAAGTCCATGATTTTACTTTTCACCATTTCTGCTAATTTCATGTTGTTATGGATGAGCTATGTAGTACATTCGTTGAATTGGCCGGTGAGAAACTTTTATTACATGGACAAATACTTCAGTAACCCAGTGTATGTCTGCCAGCAGATTGGGTTTATGTTGCAGCTTCTGAGTTCCTGCACAAGCACTTGTATCTACGGATTGACGCAGCGGAAATTCAGAAAGGATTTGACAAATGGCGTGCAATATATATTTGCATTAAACGATAAGTTGCGCAATCAATAATGAATTGGATAAACGTTTGCGCATAAGGACGTTCATTTGATGTAACTGAAACATTCGCGGGTAGGTACCGAATGTATTGAACGTTTATTATTTTCCATGCGATATTGTTAATGAATGGGTTGCGCGAGGCATGGGGAGTTACCACACAGGGAATTGAGTTAATAAGAATTCAAATGACTATTGGCCTTTATTTTAGAGGAGAGATTGTATGCCGGATTGGAAATATTGTTCCATTTTACAGGGAGCTGCAGGGACTACATCTGGATAAATACTTAATAGCCTTAGTGAAGAAGAACAAATGTTGTGGCAGATCCTAGAGTGCTGACTGGGTTGTTTCAAAGTCTCAGCGAAGTCTCGTATTTATACACAGATGATCCCTTGAAAAAAAAGCAAAGGGAAAACATAGTTGAATAGCGTGTCGGAACATTTTAATAAAAATAAAACATGTATTCATTTGTAACATAGCAACTTTTCTCCAGGACTTTACTCCGTGTTCATTTTTTCATCCTCATCCCTCTCATTGATAGCGAATGATCTGAATTCAGCAAATGTGTTAACAATGCATCCTGAAATCACTTTTCAAAATTTTATTTACAGCATGGTAACAGGCCCTTCCGGCCCAACGAGTCTGTGCCGCCCATTGTAAACCCAAATTAACATACCCGCACGTCTTTGGAATGTGGGAGGAAACCGGAGGACCCGGAGGAAACCCACTCAGACACGGCAGAACGTAGAAACTCATTACAGACAGCGACGGGAGTCGAATCCCGATCGCTGGCGCTGTAATAGCGTCACGACTAACCGCTACGCTTCCACGCCATACCGTTCCATAGAAATAACCAAATTCCCACCACCAATCCTGTTTCTTATTTACATTGATCATCTGCGAGTATAGACTGCGACTGTCGAGAAAGGGTTCCATTGGAGGACCCAATACACGACACAACACTACTCTGCGAGAGGCAGCGTTGTTCGGAAACAAACCTGAAAGTTTTCTTCCTGTTGTCCCTCCGCATTGAATGTCATTACTGAACCTCCGATCCGGGTCAATTCGGCGGACGTTTTTAATGGGAGATCTCATCCCTAGTCCCTGGGTATCAGAACAGTCTCATCATTGTTAGTACTTGTGGGAAGTCAGCTTTACATTTCGGATTTTTTTCTTTCAAAGTCCACAAACTTCCGTACAAATGTATCCACAAGACAGAAATTAAAACGGTCGACCGCAAAAGACACCAGTTTAAACTCATCCATCCCCCCACCCCCCGACGCTGCCCTGATGAGGGATCTGCACGTGTGTTCGCACCCGCCCTCGACATGTACGAATTGGACCGAAGGATCTCTTTCCATGCTGTATAACTTTATGACTGTGACAGTTCAGTTTTGGAAAGCAATGTAAAAAGGTTAGAGCCCATGGTATCCAAGGCAAGTTAACAAATTGGATCCAAATTAGCTTGGTAATAGGAGGAAGAGGGTGATAATTAAGAGTTGCTTTTCTTTCTGGAAGTCTGTGACCAGTGGTGTATCACAAGTTTTGTTGCTGGGACCACTGACGTTCATTAGATATATTAACCAGGGATATGAATGTAGGAGGTATGGTCGGCATGTTTCCAGATAACACGATCATTTGCGGTGATAAATATAGTGAGGCTGATTCTCTTAGGCCACAAGATGACACATAAACTGGAACATCAGGCAGAGCAATGGCAAATTGAAGTTAATCCTGACAAGAATGAAGTGTGGAAAATGTGATAGGGTAGGAAATTCCAAGTGAATGGTAGAAGTGTCGATGAACAAAGGGACGTTGCACTGCAGTCCATATATCCATGAACGTAACAGTAGAGGTCGATACAATGGTGAAGGAGGTATGTGGGATGCTTGCTTCATGAAGTGATGGATGGTCGAAAAGGGCAGGGACGTTATTTTGAAACTTTATAAAACATTTGTAACCCGACAGCTGAATTATCGTGTACAGTGTCATCACATGTAGGATGGAGAGATTGAATAGATGGGTTTGATGTCCTTACAGTGGAGCAGGCTGAGGGAAAATCTGATAGAGGAGTACAATCTCGTTGTCTTGGTGAAGCAGCTTGCAAAATCAAAGACCCCACCCGCCGCGACATTCTCTATTCTCTCCTCTTCCATCGGGTAGAAGATACAGGAACCTGAGGGCACGTACCACCAGACTTAAGACTGCTTCTAACTCACTGTGATAAGACTATTGAACGGTTCACATACACAATGAGATGGACTATGATCCCACGATCTACCTTGTGTGACCTTGCACCTTATTGCACTGCACTTTATCTGTAGCTGTGTTACGGACTCAGTGAAAGTCCCTTTAAGATAGAGAGTGTGTGTTTTTGTGTGTGTGGGGCGTGCTTACGTCAATAGAAGATAAAGGACGTAATGACTTTGCAGAAGATGAAGAAGGGAGAGAGAATAGAGAAGAGACACCAGCCTGCTAGTGTTCTCTATCGATGGATGAGAAACAATAACTGTGTTTGCCACAGAAATCCATGTATGGAAGTTGGAAGTAATCCGGTGGAGTTCACTTTGTTGCTGACCTGTAGAAGGAAACAGGTATTTGTGTGTGGACGACCACGATTCGGATGCTTTTCGGGGTGAGGAAGTCACTACCGAGTAAACACTGAAGTGTCGCGGGGGTTCCATCGTGGAACATTTGGATTTCGTATTTAATCTCACTATGTTTCTCTACGTCTACGTCTTATCTTCAGACAACGGTGGTTGTTGAAGAAGCCCTTGATCATGTTTCACCTTATGGCTTGCGGAACTGAACTTTCAAACCATTTCTGAACTTGGAGTTTGGGACTTTGCCACACACACACGAAGAGTTTAGTTTTTGGGTTAACGTTCAAAGTTTAACATTTTTGAATTCTAACATACTAACATTTTTACTTTTATTTTACTTATTATCATAAGTAGTGATTAATAAAATAGTTTTTAACACTGAATCATGCTCAGTGTGTTTCTTTTGTTGCTGGTTCGTGACAGCTGTGACACTTTACTCTGTGCTGTTATTGTTTCACCGGTACTACATCAATGCACTCTGTACTAACTCAGTTTAACTGCACTGAGTAAAGAATTGACCTGTACAATCCGTTTGAAAGACACGTTTTTTCACGGTTCCTCGTACAATTGACAAAAATAAACCAATCCCAATCCCAAAAATATGAATAAGATTTATCAAGTGAATAGGAAGAATCGTTTGTCCTTGGTAGGGTATCTAAAACAAGAGGGCAGAGGTAAGGTTTGAGAGGGAGAATGTTCAGAGGAGATATTTGGGGGAATTCCTTCACACAGACTGTGTTTAGAATGAGGAACGTGCTGCTGAGGAGGTGGAGACAGGTTCCATCACAACAGTTCACATGTATCTATACCAACCCGTGATCACCAAGACTCAGAAAGATATGGACCAAATATGCGTAAATGCGACTCGGATGGGTGAGTATAATGGTCGAGATGGACATGGTAAATTGTGTCTGTGCTGTGCACCTCAACGGCTGTGTCAATGAACTTCACTGAGAAGTATTACATTTCCGAATACAAATGGTTGAGACAGCAGCAACGTTCCAAAAGCAAAGAAAAGAGTGTTTAGCATCTTCTTCAGTGTTCCGTGGTCAGGATAAGAGAGCCGGAAAAGAACATTGGGAATCTGTTCGGATTTGTTCCTGTACTTGTACTGGATCAGCTGGTGTTGTGTTTTGTCGGGATTCGGTTAGTTCTGGTGGGGGTGTTGAGGGGATGTATGTGGTGCTCAAGCTGCGACTAGACGCAGGCCGGTTTTGTGGAAAATGACGGTCACTCTAATCATTGTTCATGTGCCGTCAAAGGCTTTTATTTGTTGGTTGCCATCTTGGATTACTTGGTTGAGAGGAACTGTTTAAAAAAACGCGTGCATTGTGGGAATGTTAATACTGAAGAGAACCTGTTAACTGTTAACTGTGCCGATCAACAAAGAAAAAAGAGTAAGGTGCCAAGCACTGAAACTTGCCACACATCACTCTTCAGAGTATCCCAATCACAATTTCCCTGCGCTTATCAGAACCTCAAAATATGAAACCTCTCTCTTCCCAGGATTAAGTCCCATCAGCCATAGCCCTGTTAATCTTAGTAACAGATCAACATCCTCCTCTAGTGTTCGACTATTCTCCTCTCTAAATTAACATCTCATATGGCCAGACATTACACATTAACAGGCATTTAGGCCCACCCTCTCTACTGACCCATCTACATTGATCGCACTTACCAGCACCTGATTTGTAACATTCTGTGCTTTGGCGATTCAATTGAATGCATCTTAAATGTTGCGAACATATGTGCTTCACCACCACCTCAGGCACCCGTTACAGATTCCAAACATTCTCCGAGTGAGGACATTCCTCCTTGACGCACTCTGACACCAATTCTATTTTATCCTTCGCCCTCACCTTTTGTAACCTCAGCAATGGGAAATATTTTACAAATGTGAACACTATTCCCTTCATAATTTCGAAAACACTATCAGATCGCGTCTAAGCCTCCTTCGTTATAAGGTAAAGCCGACATATGTTTCTGTCATCAGTCATCCTACTAAACATACTTTCTAATATCGTACTGCATCAAGTACAGGGTTGTTTTATGTCACTGGAAGCCCGTGGCTGTCTGTTCTCCTCGTTATCGAGTCTCATGTCACTATCGCCGTGTCTGATTGCACCTTTTCCCTCTGAGTATCAGAACTGATCACAGAACCAGATACCTGACTACTGCTGCGAGCCCCTGAAAGAATAGCCCTCTCAACAGAGTCCGTAGAGGTAGACCACAGGGGAAACCTGCAATAACTTCCTACTCAGCTCACGCATGAGATATTGAATCATTTTGTAGCAAAAAGGATATCAAAATCATTGTATCCTCTATTTCAAAAGTCCCCCCCCCCACCGGTAAAATTCGATTTCCACGATTCCAGTTTAATTGATTTTTCAAGTACATGTCTCCATCAAATATCTGATTTGTTTCACTCTTAGTTCTCCTGTTTATTTAGGAAGCAGTGTCTGTACTCCTCCATGAACACGGAACCAAAAGTTGTGCTCAATTACTTTGCCATGCCTTTTTTTCTCTATTTGAAGTTCATTCGCCGTTATATACACCATAATATGCTACATTGACTTTACAGGAATTCCAATAACAACAACGATAAAGTACAATATTTTTCCGACGTTCTTGTATATTTGCGACATTTTCCATATGAATCGTTTATCCCTTAATGGTGCAGTCAATCTCTCCAAATTCAACCTTGAGGTTTTACTCTCATAGTGCTTTTATACACATTACAATCTCCACAGGGACATAGAGATTTCAAAGCAGTTAAAGTATCAGTTTCGGAAATATGAAGGAATAGATGACGACGGCCGATTAAATCCCCGCTGTGATAAATTGCGTTTAACCGACAGCTTTAATTACGGAAGTCCACTGCCTGGAAAAATTCTGCCACTCCTGGGCAAAAATTGGGAGCGGAATACTTCCAACAATGGGGATATTGTTTCAAAAACCATCAGACTCATATCTCCAGCTAACATTGTATGGAAGATGTCCTGCAATCAGCTTCATTCAACTATGCATTTCCAAATGCCACGAGCCTTCTCAGGACACTTGAATACCATTTCTGCCAGTGAATATCATGTTTTTGTGCCCATGGATTAAACATCTAATTTGATAGATCTCATCAACTCTACGCTCCGAATTAAACTGATAAATTTACTAAAACCAAGGTAGCATTGTGGGAGTGTTGCGACCCATAATAGCATAGCACATCTCTGGCGCATTCCAGTATTTTAAAATCACAGCGTTTTAAATGGCATTTTTTAAAGGCACTCTATCCAAGTTGAGCAGAACTTGGCGCAGAACTTGGATAGCGGGATTAGGCAGAATCTGGTTCGGCAGATCCGACTCTACAGGAAACAGGATGGGTGATTTTTAAGCAGTGGAAAGACAAGCTTCTAGAGACAGTGCAAGATGGATCCTTCATTAGCTGGTTAATATGTTTTGGTCCTCGTCCGGAATCTTCCGATGGCAAAGTGCAGGGAAGACTTTAGTCTCTGAGCAAAAGGTGTTGCACCATCTTCGAGCTGTGTGTTGCAGCTGTCCAGGCGAAGCTTCACTTAATGGGTAACCTGTCCTGGGCTGGTCTGTGAAGGTCTTGTCGTTCAGTGCATGGAAAGCTTCAATATATGAGCAACAGGAGTTGAAACTGACCTTACATCCGTCTTCATGCCCCCTTACTCTGAGACTGTATCATCTGTACCATGGCTCTCCCAAGAGGAAAAACGCCAGACCAGTATCTACACTGTCAAGCTCCATTTGAAAGTTGGATATTTTGATTAGATCACCTCTATATGCTTAACTTGAAGGAACAGACAGAACCTGTTCAATATTTCCTCGTAAATTAGTACATAGTATAGGAGATTCTTTTTGACATTATTGCACTCATTGATACTATAACCTCCATAGATTCATAGTCATAGAGTTGGTCAGGACAGAATCGACCCATAAAATCCACCAAGTCCGTGGCGGCCGTTACACCTCTGTGTACCAATTCCATTTACCTGCATTAATCGGCATCTTTCTGTGCTTTGTCCATTCACACCCCATTTTGGTGACTCTTAACTGTTGTGAATTTATCTTCCGCGGCCACTTCCTCTGGGAGCACGTTCCGGATAACAACCAGTCTCAAAGTTGTAACACGACGTCCCAACGACAAATTCTGTGCGCCGTTCCATGAAGACAAGCGTGCATTTCGCGTTTTCGCTACTCGATCGACCTTTGTTTACATTTTCAAGAAGCGAGGGATTATACCCCGAGGCAACTTAGTTCAACAACATTCCTTAAAACCCAACCAATTATTATCGATGTTCTAACCTTATTTGACATCCCAAAATGCATCACCGTCATATGCCTGGAATAAAATCCATCCGCGGTTCCACCTGACCAATTCGCCTGCTTTCTAAATCCTGAGGTAGCCAAGGACACCTTCTTTTGCTATGTAGGCGCAATTAATTTTCATGTCATCCGGAAACTTACTAATCACACCACCCACAGTACACCCATATCGTCAATACATGTCACTAACGTTACAGATTCTGGCACAGATCCTTGTGGTAAACCATGCGTCAAAACCTTCCAGTCAGAAAACCATCCGCCCACTCTCTGTCTCCTATCATCAAGATAAGGTTGGATCTCATTTGAAAGGCTGCATTGGATCCCAGGTACTCCAATGTCCTGATCAGCTGTGAGACGTACCGTTGTCAAAAGCCTTAAAGTCCACACAGAAAAACATCGACCGCCCCGCCCTCATAAATCCCCTGAAATAATCTCTTCAGTAAAAACACGATCAAATTAGTGGTCAGCATTTCCGCACACAATCCCATGCAGTTTATCTTCAATCAAACACCACCTTTCCAAGTGTAAACAAGACTTGCTCCGTAGAGGTTTATTTTCGAGTAATTTGAACCATATCTCTCCGCCCACCCTCTGTCATTCCACCATTATCACCGCACTCTCCTCTACAAATAAGCCGTTTCTCTCAGTGCAGTCAATATTGTTTGACCATGCATTGCCGAACTAGAGCGGCCGTGTTCTCAGATTCAGGCCAACTGGAGCTGTGACCACGGAGACATCGAGCTTCTGAACGACACTGCAGCTTAACCAGCTTATTTTCTCTCCTCCCCAGTTCTGATGAAGGGTCTTTCACCTGCATTTTTAACTCTGTTTCCAGAAAACGCTTGGCAAGAAGAACTCAAAGTTTCGAGCAACCAAAATGGCGTAAAAGTAATTTTCGACTTTTTCTTTCGGAACCTTGCATCAGGACCGAGTCGTCCGTGCGTTATTTTGTTCATTCATCAATTAGTCCAATATTGTAGGAAAGTGTCACAATGTCAAACGAAGAGCGAGATCTCGGAGAACCCAAATGCGGAACACCGGGACGAGACTGGAGTCAGGATGCTTCTTCGGAACCGAACACAGACGGCGACCGGGAGGAATCTTGCCTCGGGGCTCTTGAGGCAGAGTCCCGACACGGAAACAGGATATCCGAGGGAAAACAGTGAAACCGGGACTGGCCTAGAGTTGACAGCTCTAAGCAGTCGGGAGATGAAGTAGACCCAAAGATTGACCAATAATCTGACAATCAGTGCTAGTGGAACCAGGGTTCGAATACCAGTCTCCGGATGGAAGTCAGGTGTGTGCTATTATGCAATTAGCAGATCCGTCGGGAAGTTTCAGCTCGAAATGCGGCGACTGCCAGTGTGTCCAGGAGAAATCGAGTGGTGACACCCTGGGAGAAGAGCCGGCCGGATATTCAGCAAAAGCAAAGCGTTGAATGCCAAATGGAGAGAGGACTATCTGCCGTGAATCGGATTCGAACCAAGGTTGCTGTGGCCACAACGCAGAGTACTGACCGCTATACAATCACGGCCTCACACTTGATCTGTGCGCTTCGTGCACTGTCAAACCCTCTGATACTGGTGTGACTCACACACTGCCGCACCGCGGACCAACATCGCGCTGCCCGTCGGCGCTTCCACAGTGACAAACACAGAAAATACTGGAAATTCCTGGCTGATCAGCCGGATCTGCGGCAGGAGAAACAAAGTCCGTGTTACGGACCCGAGAACCGTCGACAGAACAGAATATGCGGACAAGCACGTTTGTGTAGTGAGTGTGTGGGAGTGGGGTTTCACTGACAAGGTAAAACCGGGGAGGCCACGCAGAAAAAACCTGCTGGAGGAACTCAGCTGGTCAAGCAGCATTTGTGGAGCTCAAATGATAGATGGCGTTTCGGGTAGAGACCCTACATATGAAATTTGACATCAGGGATCGACTGTAATCAAGGTTATGTCGTCAATGAGTGGCTGTGAGCAGTTGAAGGGTGAAAACATTGACAAAAGGCCCTTGAAAAAATAAAGTAGAATAGGAAATGCAGAGCAGAAAGGCAATCCAATAGGTGAGGCTGGGCATGTGCTCCAGTCCCAGAGGGAAAATAGACAAGGTAATGTCACAGATGGATGACCGATACAGACGAGGAAATCAAACTGACAATTCCTGTTCGAGTGAATTGTAAGGCTGGCAGAATTAGGAACCACCAGTTGATAGGGCATATTGAGAATGCTCAGTAAAAATGAATGAGGTATATATCAGCTGTTGGGAGCTGGAATGCAGCGAATCCCTTGAGGGGTAGAAGAAATGTAGGGGTACACCTGAGAGAGAAGTCAGGTTAACATAGAGGGGACATGCGATAGCGTTGCTCGATAAGGTCAAGATGAAACCCAAGATATTGAATGTATATTAAGAGCAACGGGTAACACGGGACAGACGAAGTCCATTTAATGATCATTGAGCTAATCTGGGAGATGACCTCAATGAGCCACAAGGGAGATGGGCGAGGTCTTATGTGAATATCTCTCGTCTGTATTTATCGTGGAGAAGATCACGGAAGCTCGATAATTCAGAAAAGAATATACTGATGTGCCATCATATCTACATGATCGCAAAGGAGGTGTTGAGAGTCTTCAGGCGTATAATGAAGTGTAAATCCGCGGGGCCTGACCAGGTGCAACCTAAGACATTGTGGAAATGCAGAGAATATATTGCTGGGGCCCTGGCAGAGAGATTTCTATCATTGTTACACCTGTGTAAGCTGCCGGAAGACGGGAGGGTGACTGATGTAGTTTTACAGAATAAGGGCTGCAAAGACAAGCCATGGACTGTAGGCCGGTGACGATGGGAATGTTACTTGAAGGTAGTCATAGTGACAGGATACACTAGCATTTAGAAAGGGAAAGACACAATAGCGATAGTCAGCACTGCTTTCTGCGCAGGAAACAGTGACTCAGGGCCTTCATTCAGTTTTTGAAGAGGTGACCAGGGGTATTGACGAGGGAAGGGCGGTCGACGTTGTCTTCATGCCCTTTAGCAATACCTTGCACAAATCCCTTGTGTTTGGCTGGTCAGAAAGGTTGGGTCAAATGTGAACCAGGGTGAGATAGCCTATTGGATTGTTATTTGGCGTGCTGGGGGGAGACTGCTTGTGGCAGTGCAGTGTTTTTTTTTCATGGAGGCCTGTGACCATTGGAGTTCTGCATGTATCTGTGCGGTGACCCTAAGGTATACACATGGGCTGAACATGTCGGTGGCACAGTCATTACATTTTCGGGTGACACCAATATTAAAGTATAATGAAGAAGTTTATCTGAGATCACAACAGGGCCTTGATCACCTGGGTATGTGGGCCAATGAATGTCAGATACAATTTGACTTAGACAACTGCATAGTGTCGCATTTTCAGATGTTAAACCATGGTAGGAATTGCACATTAAATGGGAGGGCCCTGTGCAGTGTTGTAGAGCAGAGAGACCTTGGAGTTTTATTTATTGTGTGCATAGATCCCGGAATTTGGCGACACAGGCAGACAGGCTGGCGTTAACGATGTTTGGCACCCTTGCTTTCATCAGTCAGGGCACCAAGTCCAAGAGGTGGGACGTCGTCTAAGAGCTGAACAAGACGTTTGTGAGACTGCAGGTGGAGAATTATGCGCAAATCTGGTCTCCTCGCTACAGGGAAGATATCGTTAACAGGGAAAGTGTACAGAAAATATTCATAATGGTGTTGTCGTGACTGGACAGTTTCACATATAAGGAGAGATTGGATTGGCTGGGTCTTTTCCCACGAGAGCAATGAAGGCCGAATGCCGACCTTATAGAGGTTTACAAAATCATGAGCGGAATTAATAAGATGTATTCTCACTGTTTTTTTTTCCTGGGTGGAATCGTTTGAAAACGGAGGGCACACATTAAAGTTGAGGGGTTAAAGATTAAAAAGGGCTTTACAGTTGTGTTAGGAACATGATAAAATTATTCTCCGAAAAGAAATATTAACAAATAATATATTTAAGGAAACTGCAGATATGCCACGAAGGTGTTGCCGTGTAAAATCTCCTATTCCTTCAAACTCCACCTCACGGGAAATGTCCAAAACCTCAATTAGAAATTAATTAGTTAATTCTAATTATTTTTAATCCATCAATTAGAAAACGATGTAAAATTCTCGAAATCTCGTGCTGTTAATTTGCAACGAAAGCACAGAATGGGGAACGGAATTAAGTATCTTGATTTGTGTCCCTGCGCCGTTACATTGTCCGTCGATGGGCTATGGCATCAGCTGTCTCTGTGGCCCAATCGGCCAACGCGTTCGGCTGTTAACCGAAAGGTTGGTGGTTCGAGCCCACCAAGGGCGGTGAGCTCAGGTTTTCTTCCGGACATTCAACACTTCTCTGTGCTCTGAAACAGCAAATCGCCATTTCGTCGGAGGTGAAAACTTTAAAAGGTGTCGACCGTGGTGACTGATAAAAGGTTGCACAAATTTTAAAACGCAAATTCCATGGTTTCATGCAATCAAAAGATTGAAATGAAACGAAACGAAGATACATTGCTGTTTCCTGACGCCGAAAGGAAACCAGGCAATGTCGGATTGTTCTGTTGGTCACAGACAACGGCTCTCCAAGTGTCGATGACCACTGATAGTTCTGAAACTATAATTTCCTCTATTTCCACATGTCACATTTCGCTTTTCAATTTTATTTCAGCATAAATCCACAACTGATCAGGAGTATATCTACTTACATTCATTTTCAAAACTTTCAAAATCAGCAAAAAGCATTGTTATAGGAATTGGTCAAGAATTGTGATTTCAGTCATTGTTGTACCGATGATGCCGGTTCATTCTTCTATATGTTCGCACAGTTTTTCCGGAATATACTCCCAGCGACTGCGATGCTGAAAATACAAAATGCGATGCAGAGACATCATTCACCTAGACTGGGTTGAGAGCCAGACAGTCATGGGGCCACAGAGAATGGAGCACGGAAACAGGCCTTTCGGCCCATTCAGTCCGCAGAAACATTTATCACCCATCCACATCAATCTTACTTTACTCTTACCACATTCCTGTCAATTATCCCCAGGATCCATCGCTCCCCTGCACACCTGGGAATTCTTACGGCGACCAATTAAGCGCTCAACCCATACGTCTTTGGGACATGGGAGTTTACCGGTAATCCTGCAGGAAAGCCACAGAGTCATAGACCGAATTGTGCACTTCACCCGGGTAGTAATGGGTCTCGATTGAACTCGGACGTTATGACTGGGCTTGGTGGTGTAATAAACAACGCGCTGGACTTCTAACATTTAATTTACCTGAAACTGAGCCGTTTCACTTGTCATGAAAAGGTGTCTTGCAACTGAATGGTGCGGCGATTTAAAGGACAGCTCAGGCGTTATTCGTTCTACCCTGGGCTTGAGAAGCATTTCTTCGACCACTGTGCTCACAATCCAATAGCTTTTAGTTATTTTCTCTCCCTGAGAACACAGTTTTATTCCACTTTTATTCCACACGCTTTTCCTCTGTATTTTCCTCTTTTCTGATCAAACTTTATGCAGCCATGGCCAAGTCAATTAATTTGCTGCTTCCTCTAAGGTCTTTCCATTTCAATCACTGCACAATATTCGGCTCTCTCCATCATTTATCACCGAATGCCAGTCGCCTTTCGACGCTTCATGAGATTTTTCGTCTCTTTCCGTCTGTCAACTGGTGCATCAGGAGGCCTGTTTCAGGGAAGGAATCGAGAATATTTACCTATTCAAAGATGTTAACTCGGGTTTCGTCAGGGTAAGTGAAAACACTGTAACAAAGAGAACGGGGACCATAAGCAGTGACACATTGTGGGTTCTCTTCTGAATTTTAGTTTAATCCTTACGCAATTTGAAAGGATACCCGAATTCTGCCGTCAGCGTGCAGGAGACGGCAGTGTGCTCACGGCGACCTCACGCTGACAACTGCGCATGTCCTCTTCCCCGAAATTCGACTGCTTCGGGAGAAGCTATTCACCACGACGGCCTCTAGGGGATTTCAAACGGTACCCAGGTATCTCTGACCCTACGGTAAAATGCTGCAGCAGAAATGCATGCTGCACAATATTTTTCAAAACGTCATTCAGGAATCCGGTGCTTCAATTAGATGGGAAATAGAGGACTGGATTTGCCGCTTTTTCACTGAAAAAAATAAAAAGAGGGTATGAGAGTTTGCCTTTGACAATTTGCGATTTGATCATCAGTAACTTTATCTATATGCAGCACAGTGGGTGATTGTGGCGCAATGGATAGCGTATTGGACTTCTACTGCTGAGTTATGAAGTAATTCAAAAGTTGTGGGTTCAAGTCCCACCAGTGTCGGTATTTTATCAGCACTTGTTACAATGATAAAAAAGATCAGAGTTCGACTGGGTGATGACGTCACCGATAGTGTGTAAAATCTTGAAATCCAGGACATTGTTTGAAATAATCGAGTCGTTCACTCAACACGGACTGAGAATCGAGGTGAGGGCGGAAGGTTGGTATGGTGAGGGGCAAAAGGCAGATGGTGAGGGGGAGAGGGCATCTGAACAGCTGGGAGTGAAAGCCGGGAGAGGGAAACGTCGGGAATGCGGAATTCAGCAGACAATCTGATCACCCGTGACCTTCTTTGATGAGTGACCTGGGTGTCCGTATTCCTCTTGATACGTCTGGGGTAGTTCAGAAAGTAACGTCAATTTTCATCACAGAAATCTGTCTCCTCACAATACCCAAGTGCCGAGATTATCTGGTACCTGAACCCCACATAAACCCGGTAATCTTAATTACTTCTTTATATTAAAATCCCTGACTCCGAACCGAAGCGGCAGGAGAGTGTTGACGGAGCAGTTTCTGGTGCGTTCCACCTTTTGCTATTTGCTGAGAAGTCAACAGGGAATAACCGGTATTGAATCATGAAGACTTCATAAAATGTGTTTCGGCCAACATTGGACGTTGCTTTACACATCTGCTGTCGCAGTCTGGAACCGTTATGAATATCCCAGAGACGGCTGAGCAGAGACTTTCTGGAATCGTGGTCAATATCAATGATTTCATTGGCAATGTTGGGCTGAGGAAGCTGGGATTTCTTCATCTGGATGAAGAACATTGAGATTACACTTTATGGAGCTCTTGGTGTACAAGTCCAAAGGTTACTGAACGCAACAACACAGTCAGATAGGGTGGTGAGGTCACCTTTTGCATCCGCTGGGAATGTGTAAGCTTAACCCTGCAGACCCATGTCCAAACCGAGAATATTCAGGTAAATTAGTGCCCCTGCACTGACGTCTGGAAAACACCGTGTTCTGTCACCCTGCATGACGTGACAACCGTTTATCACTGCTCTCTCCGATCTGTTTTGAAGAAGTATTGGATGAGTTGGAAAAATGGTAAACGCATCAAGCCTCAATCAAAGGATCTGGGAGAGCGAATTTCAAAGCACACACGGAGGGCAGGAAACTACCAAGATTAACACGCTCAGCCTAATGCGCAATTGTGTATGAATGAAAATGGAATTTTAGTTGTGTGGTAGTGTGGCCGAGCGGTCTAAGGCGTTGGATTAAAGCTCCAGTCTCCACGGAGGCGTGGTTTCGAATACCACTACTGCTATTGGGTGAAATCCTTCTCTTCCACGAGCGTTTTCTGTTGCACTATTAAGAATACATCGGGAAATGTTTTGCCGAACAATATCTATCTAGCACAGATCACGGCAGCGTTGATCCTGCATTGGTGCTGTGGTCAGCGGTATCACTGCCGGGCCGCAGAACAGTCCTGAGTTAGCGGGGAGGTTGAGGACGTGCACTGATCGTGGCCCACATTTATACGAAGCAAATGGGTGTAAAGGTATTTAATATCCGTGTGCTTTCCAACGCATATCTGTAGCGCAGCCTGTCTGGTGTTTTGAAATAAGTAGCAAAATAGCAGGCGTTTGAGTAGAAAATACCTGTGCACCACGGTGTGAACCAGTTTGTCAACAGGACAAGGGCAAGGTCACAAAGCAGGACACACCCGCATTATGCAAACGATTATCACCCTACACAAAAACACACAGTGGAACACAAGATAACTGAAACAAAAGTAATCGGAAAAGTAATGTATTTGAACAGATCGCCCATTTTTCTCTCTCTTCAGACACTGCAAGACCGGTAGCATTTCTGGAAGTTTTGATTTGTTCTGTTTCTTTTTGCAGCATTTAGTTTTATGATTGGAGGTGCCTGATTGGCTGTGTTTGCATGGAACCCGCCTTCTTCACACGGCAATTCACCTCATATATGAACGGCCCCGCTGGTACTTGAAACCAGGACCTCCTGTTCCCGAGACAAATGATTTGACTAGTTAAGCCACGGAGCTCACGCGCCGTCCGACAGATGTATCAATGAGATGTAACTTGCATTGCCAGCTTTTGTGCATCAGCTGGCAGGGAATTGCATCAGATCCTGCTGATTTCTTCGGATTCAGGATCCACCCACCTCCGACCATTGTGTCACCGGAACCAGGAATGGATTCTCAGCAGTGCCAATTCGGCCTGACTTACCGAACACTACCTCGCCTCCATTTGCACCTCCCTCAATCCTTCTCCCGCCACCTCGCCACCACACTCAGATCTTTATGTGATCTCACCACAACTTCATAATAAGTCCTCATGACAAATAAAATGAACAAACTAATGTTTTACCGGCGTTTATCAACCGCCTTAAATGGGAAGGACTTTGAAACCAATTGTTCATTTTTCCTGTTGAACGAGACAAGAACAAAGGGTACGGCGACGCAACTGTCATGAGTTTGCTTCCAGCGAGGGGGGTGGCTGGTCGTTCGAATTTGTTCACCTCCGGGAACACATTTCCCCGCGAATGACGTTGGCAAAGACCAATATTATGAATTCTGGATCTCAAGCTGGTCTTCGTACAAATCCGTCGGTCTCTGCACCGTTGCGAGGACGAGAGAAGTGACTCCATGCGTTCTTTAATACCATTCTGTATGTACTAGGCTTGGACACCGAGATTTCTGCCTCGTCTGGCTCTTTCAATGAAGTGAAATTGTGTGACGTTCCCTGAGACCAACTACCCGCTCTGCTTGCTGAATGTGACAAGTACAAGCTGTCGCCGCTACTCACATCCCATCGGCAATTTATCGTGGAACAGGGTTTCAATTCCGCCGAACTTTCTTTCTGATGGAAGATATTACCGTTGTGTGTGAATTATTCCAAATGAACTGCACCGGTCTCTCCTTATAAAGAGAAAAAAAATCAGTGCACATTTTTTTTCCAGAATATGTTTCTCCGAAACTGTCTGGTCATCCTCAAATTACACTGAGCGCAGCAGCAATGAACTGCATTCATGTTGTTGTTTTTTCTCTGTGCGAGAAGCGAGAGTCGAAAATGAGAAGATACTTAATAACGATAGAACTTGCATTTCTCTATGTTCTTGGGATTTCTAACAGGGTTATACAATAATAATAATTCTGTTTCAAAGTTTGATATTCTTGTATTTTCTTCTTCTCTGTTCCACCTTCTCTTCCATCTTCTCTGAAGTTACTTCACTTACTTCTATGAAGAAAGGGATTCTTCTTAATTCGTGAATTTTCCTGGTGATGGTCAGTGTAGAATATTCTTCATTCTCCTGTTTATCACTTCCTTGCTCATCTCCGTCGGATTTCGACATTCAGCAACAGAAATGACAGTGGACTTACAACAACTAAATTTGAACTGTTTCCTTGTGTAATTGTGATTAACAGACGGATCTGGGCTCGTTGGTCTAGTGGTATGATTCTCGCTTCGGGTGCTGAAGTACATAATATGCGAGAGGCCCCGGGTTCAAATCCCGGACGAGCCCATTTATTCACCAGCTGGTGGACATTTTGAACACGGAGGTAACTTTGCGAAATCGGCCTCTTCCCACGCCAGCGTTCCAAGAAAGTCCTTCGTGTAAATGCAAAAGCGTTCGGCGCTTTCTGTAGTGTAGCGGTTGTCACGGTCACCTCATACGCGAAAGGTCCCCAGTTTCGATCCTGACCAGGAACACCATTTTGACTGCTGCTCCAGGCTGTGAGGACAGTGTGTTTGCCTGCCGTTAACATTCACCTTGACCGCAGCTGCCCAAAGATATTGCTATAAATAAACATGCAATGCGATTTTAGCTTGAACATCTGCTCGACCATTCATTCCCAGCGGCGGCCGGACGAGGGACATGACCAGTTCAGTATCGAGAACCCGGCGTGAAACGCAATAGCCTCCATCATGATTTCGCCGTCTCTGAGTTTCCCGCTACTGTTCCTTCCAACTCTTCCACTCCTCGTCTCCATCTCAGTTTCTCTCCAACAGACCCCTCAGTGGACGTCATTGTTGTTAATTTCTCTCTGTTACTGTTTTCCTAGGTCTGTCAGATTTACACCTCTCTCCTTCCGTCTCTCACACACATAAAGGAACGCTCTGTGAAATGTCTGGTGCACTTAGCACCCCTCGCCTTGATTCAGCGGGAGTCACGATATTTAGCGACATAATTATCCCCGGGTGTTGGGATCAGCGGGAATGGTCCGATGGATTCCATCCTTTATTGTGGCAGAGAACGTGTTTTTTTCAGATGTTTCAGCCGCCAGTCTCGTGTTTCAGAAGCACACAACCATCTGGCAAAGTCCGTTGGGCATTGGGATGTTCAGACCTGCTGCTGCAGTCTAGAGGAAGTGTCCGACAGTGCTTCTGTAGTGTAGTGGTTATCACGTTCGCCTACCACGGGAGAGCCCGCTCGTTCGAAACCAGGCGGAAACGTTCTGAAGTAATATTCTGAAAAACGTTGACTACCTGTTTTACTCCACGCATGCTGCCTGGCCTATTGAATTCCTCCAGCATTATAGATTTTCATAGAGATTCCAGCATCTGCAGTCCTTTGTTTCTCTGGTACAAATGTTAAATCTCCGTTTTCCAGAAATCAAGAGGAGTGAAAAGGACACAATCAGACATATATTCAATTAAATGCAACTGTTGCTCTGTCGACAAACCGAAGATCTCAGAGAGTCACACAGTACGGAAATAGGCCCTTCGGCTATCTCGACCGTGTGGACGAAGGTGCCGGTCTCAGCAGGTCCAATTTGCCTGTGTTTGCCCATATCCGAAATTTCCCTATTCGTGCACGTTAATCGAAGTCAAACTGCGCGATCCGCTTCCCAAAGAAAAAGAAAACGAGTGAAGCTCATTATATCCTGCAACAGTGTGGACTTTCCAAATACATAACAATGTTATATTTTGCGAACTCTAGATTCTTCACTTTCTTCCCCACATATCACTGCACGTAACCGGATCCGACATTATCCTGAACTTGGGAATACCCTTGTCTTTGCTCTGCCAAGAATGGGAAGTGTGACCTGATGCACTTCAGTGTAACGCAGAAAGGGAGACGCTATAAACGGCACAGCAGGGTTGTTAGCCCAGAGGTCTCAAGGACGTCAACATTCTGCTCCAACCGGTCACCGGATTCTCATCTGGATTGAAGGTTTCATTCGCAAGTAGAAAGAAGGTTGAAGCTGAATCTGACTGCAAATTTAGCAACAGAAGATATGTCGGAACCATTGGCAGTTTGTCTGGGGAAGGTTGTGAAACTGCATTAAATCTTATGACAATTGTCATGAGATTCAATGCAGTTTCACAACCTTCCAGCTGTATTTATTTCAATATGTAATATATGATCGCAAAGCCCCAAAGCACATTATAAAAGCAATTAAGCCGGGACTGATTGGGGAAATTATAGATTGCACTAAAACGATACAAATAGATAACCTGGAAAAATCGCTAAACCTTTAGGATTCGGAACGGATTAAAATACTGGTCAAGGTGACCAAGAAATGTAACTTGTAATACAAGGAAAACGTGAAAGTGAATGTGTGGGACATAGAAGAAGATTGTTTGAGTTAAAAAAACATAGGCCGATTATGCAAAACAGGTGAGGTGGCCGAGTGGTTAAGGCGATGGACTGCTAATCCGTCGTGTTTTGCACGCATGGGTTCGAATCCCATCCTCGTCGTGAGCTGTTGATTTGGGTAACGAGCTTTAAACGCGTTCACTTAAAAACTTCCAAGACTCCAAATTTCTTCACCCTCACACAAATCGTTATGGTTTGTGAGCCATGAAAGAAAATGTTTGTAAAAAGATTTCTCACGACATTTGGTGGAATGAGAATGGAATGAAAAGTCGAGATAAAATGGGGTGACGACCGGTTTCGCCCGTCCCCTTGACTTCCTCCAGCTGTTCGCAGAGGTGAACACCGAGCGGATGTAGACTTTGGAAACTTCTGAAGAGGGAGCAGAATGCACATTTTGGGAAGTTGGTGCAATTGAAACCTTCCTGCAGAGGGGACGTGAGGAGCGATTGAACACAGAGCCAGGCAGATCAACGTACGAGGCCACTGATTTTGGACCGAAAACAGGTCAATCCGGGAATGGTCCAGGTCGTGATATACTGAGGACTGCGGAAGGGCGGGTCAGTGCTCGGACTGAAAACACCAATCAGAAAACGCTGCCAGACACGTTCCACGTTAACATGGAAAACGCTGTGTGATGAAATGTTGCTTTCGACTTCATCACTGCTGTGTGAGAGACAGGTGAAACTGCCAATTTTCCCACACCTGTTCCTTAACTTCCGGCAACCAGCATTCAGTGTTGTTTTCACTTTTCGACTGTTCTGTAGTCTCAGGTTACATTTCTGCTGACATGGCTGCACCTTCATGGACAGACATTTTACATTCATTATGGGAATGGTGTATGGTAACCTGTGACTGATAATTAAACGGAGAAAAAGTGAGGTCATCATTGCAAAAGGTAGTCCTGGTTGTCCAAGTGAGAGAAAAAGCTCCACAGGAATTTATTAAGGCCTTGGAGGCAAGCGGGTAATTGTGGAATGATCGGGGCTAATTTGGACTGAAGCAGCAATCTGCGCGTTCAGCCTGGAGATGCAGACGAGGTAATAAATTGCATTTTCTCGGTGAGGTAAAGATGCAGTAGAACATTATAGTTGCAGAATGAGTGGAGGGACAGCATAATTCTCGAACACACACGGACTGGAAAGGATGAAGGACTAGAAAGCAAATGGTTTAGTGTGGATACATCCCCACGGTCTGATTAAGGCAGACTCTCGATGTCTTCGTGCAAGTATTACCGTTAATGCTCCGCAATTCTTGCTTTGCATGAACGCATGGTAAGTTCGGCAAGCTTGTAAATCTTGCACTGAAACCTACCCATCTCTATCAAAAAATCAATAGCCCCAGTTCTATCCCCAGATGCCTAGCGATCGCCGATCCTCCAGTCTAGAAACCAATTCTACCCTAATTCCCTGTCCTTCAACACGTTCATTATCCATGCAACACTGGACTATTTCATTCCACTGGACTCAATCATGTGTGTACACATCCTGCGGTGTTAACAACCCAACATGTGATGCTCTGATTTTTCTTCAGTTTTATGATGTTTTTCTCTTTCACAACAGAATGTCACACAATGTCTTCAGCAGTTGATTCATCGCTTTCGACTTTCCGCCAATCAATCAGAAACTGCAAGGAGTAGATCTGAGCTTTCATTTTTCCACAGTTTGTTGACTGGACCAAGAAGCCGATGATTACATCTGTGAATATCAACAGTCGAACGCTCCTAAAGTGAATAACATTGACATCTATACAGCGGTATATCATCCAAACCGAGGCGCTCAAAGACGACGGCGAAAGTTTTGCCTCTAATACCTGGCGTCTTGATGTTCGTTGGGACTCCAATATTGAAATAATTGAAAGTGAACATGTTTGCAGTGGGGTGAGTGCAAACCGAAGGAGGTAATTTATCAAGCCTTTCCATAATAATGTCCGAAATGTTTCATGTCACATGTAGACACAAGAGATCTTGCTCTGATATCTTTATCTCCTTGAACACGCAAAGCGCTGGAGTATCTCAGCTGGTGTGCAGCATCTATGCATGGAAATATCTGGAGCAGCAAAAAACGCTGGACAAACATTTCCCTCCATAAATGCTGCCTGACCAGCTCAGTTCCTCCAGCTTTCTGTGTGCTGCTGCAGACTCCAGCATCTGCAGTCTCGGTATCCCCATCGTAATTTCATTCCCCAGCTCCCAACGTACATCCCTGTGGGCGACATCACTCTTAACTTAGTTTCAACGAGTAAATGCTGTACCACGACTGAACCTTCGTGGTGCGGATCCTGGACTCTACAGATTTCTGGATGAAAAGGTTGGACAGGTAATTCCAGGGTTTCACTGTTCTTATTCACTCTAATTTTCAAACGATATTTCAGCTCCGGTGAAACTGTAACTGCAGACAATTTAAGATAATGATTCTAAGTTACTGACACATTGCTGAAACTTCTGTCTTAGACACTTGTCAACTCAACACGCCCACATAGGTGTCAAGGAAAGATGACGGTTAACTACTTTACCTCAGTTACTGTCAGCCAACGAGAGGAACAATAACAGGCTAACGATGGAGCGTCGAAACCATCCCACCTCATGCCACGTGTCCTTTTCATAGTGTTGGGATCCAGGACACAGAGTACGTTATCGTTATAACACTGGTGATGTGAATGAGGGAAACCGTGTGGTGCCTCAGATGACACACAGAGTAGGGAACGTCACGCCTGACTCAGGTAGTCTGCTTCGTTCACAACTTGTTACGACACTGAAACAGCTCTCCCCACACATCGCACCGAACCAGCGTGCAACCTTAGTATCCGTCAGCAGAAAGGGGTGAAACGCGGAAAGCGAACTCAAAAAATTTCGATCGGAAATGAAGACTCCTCCTCTTCAGGGAGTTCTCTCAGTTCCGTCACGGGAATATTCGACGTCTCAAAACACTTCATACTGGCTAATTGTCCGTGTGCTTGAAAAAAAGCGCCATTCCTTCTTCTCGCTTTCTCACAGAACTCCGGCCCCACCATCATTCTCAATTCTTTTTCCAGCATCCTGGAACAGGGAGGGACCGTGTGGCCGAATGGAGAAGGCGTCGGACTTTGGTGATTGATGTGAAGGTATCAGAATATTATAGATTAGGGTGCTGTCACCGTCGTTTTACCGACCTTACGTTTTTGGTACATTCTGCTGCTCACGCCCTCCACGACATCTGTTCGATCTGTTCAAAACAACCCATTCAAACCCCATCCTTTTCGAAAACGGTTTCCTGCACCGCATGTACTCCGGTTACCGCATGTACTCGTCATGAGGGCAGGAGAGAGGAAAGAGAATGGGCGAGAGGACACGGGAGTGAGATAAACAAAGGGGGAGGTGGAACTCCTCAGAATCAGTTTACAGAAAAGTGCATATTTCCACTCTCAGTGGCTGTTATGTGATGGCGAGAAACGGTAAGTCAAAAACTGTCGCTCTTTTAACCCGCAGTGTTTATCAGCAAGCCACTGTGAGACTTGGCAAGCAATCGGACCGATGTTCTTTTCAACCGTCTCGAATTTCTATGATACACCTGAGGCTTCGTCAATCCGATTGACTGGAGAAATCACCGGCCGTAATGACAATGGCACACGTACCTCCTGGTACATGACACAAAGCGTCTGCGGCCAGTTGCTCTCCCGCATCTTCTCGCGTTGAAACAACTAGAATGTCATTTCTCCCAGCGGACAGTGGAGGAGTCAGAGATAGAGCAGCATATTCCAACATCCTGTCTCCTGAATAAGGGCAGGTGAACATGTCCCCCTGTCGCAGGGTCTGCGATTCTGCACATTTTGTTCCGGGACATTGTTCCAACTCCCTGCTGCATTTTGTGTGATGTGGTGTTGGGAGGAACCGCAGCTGGGAAGCCGGACTTATGATGGTGGAGTGTGCGGCATTTTCAGCAGGTCGGATCGCAGAGGAGGACACACCAGCTGTGAAACTTCGCACCCATTACAGAAGGAACATACGATATGAGATAAAATAGAAATCGCCGTCATGTCATTGAAACTGAAAGTACCTATGTTAACCCAGGTATCAGCCCACTGATAAATCTTCCGCGTCGATTGTGCCGTGAGGCAGCGAGATTCAAAGAAAATATAAAAAAAATGCCGAAACCCAGGACCTTTAGATCTTCAGTCTAACGCTCTCCGAACTGAGCTAGTTCGGCTCCGACTGAAGGCACTGCCCGCACAAATGGGGAGACCAATGAGGGAACGGCAACACGGTCAAGAATGTTCAACACTGGAGAACTTGGCACTGGACCAGAATTGCTTGCAATATTGAACCTGGAAATTGTATCTCAATCCATTTCATAAAGAAAAGCTGGACAGTGGAGGAGATTGTGTGGCTAAGAGAAATATTTGGAAAATCCAGCAAATTAATGAATCTTCTGTTTGGCGATTCACCGGCTCTGGTTGGACACCTTATTGTTCAAAAGTTAGGTGTCCAAATAATCGGTTCAAGCGAAGCAGGGAGTCAACCTTCCAATCCAGTGTACTGCATTTGGAGTTCACATTTGAGAAACCAGACCAGATTGATTGATCTCTTTGCAGAGAACCTGCTTCCAGTCCACAGGGGTAAAGTTGAACTTCCAGTGTCCGCAAACTAATTCAACATCCCACTCCCACACCGAATAATCTGCCTGTGACCTCCTGCACTGCTGTAACAAAGCCCAATGAACATGTGCAGAACAACACCTCGTCTTCCATTTGGACAGGTGCTGTCTACAAATTGGTAGTGGGAGTGTGGGGCAATCATGGCCACCATCAATCCTCCACAAATAAAGTCATTCTGCACTTTAATTAACCGTCGTTCTGGCCACCCCGAAAGACACGCAAATGCGAAGGCAGTGCGTGCAACCTATTTACTGAGAACACCCCAGCAGAGTTGTAACTTGTAACGTCGGCTTTTGAATCAGCCGGATATTTGTGCTCTCTTCAGGTTTTCCGTTTCGGTCTTTGTATATAGAGGACCAATCACCGTGGATGTCGTGGTGATTATTCATTTTAATACATATGGTTGATGAAAAGTTGAAATTCAGAATATTCCAAGACATACAATATTAACGAGGAACGAAAACCTATGGAAGAGGATGTAAGGAGGACATGGAAAGCTCCACCTTGGTCGCGCCAATGGTTCAGTAAAAGCTACCTTACCTCAGGAAAATGTGACTTGAGCAGATTTATTTGACTCGGAACTTGAGAAGAATTTTAAAAAACCCGGATGTTTGAATAGATGGCAGCCCTCGCTTGCAAATTAAACTGTTGAAGGAACCCCTTCCTGCTTAGAAGATTCGCAATAACTACGAGGAAAAGCCGGAGGGTGGGAAAAGTCGGATTTCTCCTGCAAAGTGTGAGGAGATGGCCGATGGCACAATGTCCTCAGTTCCACTGTAATAATTCCATGTTTCTGTTAAACAGAACCTCTACAGCACTTCCGGATTAAAATCGATTTATTTTATTCAATCACTTTTCCCACTCACCAAAACGACTTTCTGGAGGTCCGCACAGATGTCAAGTTGATCATGCAACCGGTTGATATTGAAATCTGTAAAGAGTTATCTCCGTGTTCAAAAATGTGAGCAGCAATTACAAGCGATACACAGTAACCTGAAGTCATCGTTTCATGCAAGATCTGCATTGATCACAGGAATTAGTATTTTAATATTAAAATGCGCGCAACCAGTGCGTTCCCTTCACATTGTCCGTGCCATTGTTCTCTGTCAGCAATACGCTTCCATCTATGCTCCGTTATTTTCTTCAATTTAGTATTATACAAATGATTTGCTGAGTAACTGTGTGGTGTGTGTGTGTGTGTGTCTGTGTATTTGTGTATGTGTGTGTGAATGCATTTCCCTTTGTAGATGAGTTTGCTTGCTCCTGTCTGAGTGTACGTGTCCCTCTATTTGTGTAAGAGTGCATCTGCCCCATCTCTTGAGTGGACATTTCACTGACTCCAACTGCAGCTGTATTTGTATCCATCACCGAGTGTGTCTTATTCTTGCTATTACTGTGCCTGCATCTTTCTATGAGTGTCTAACTGTGTCTATCAGTATCTCAGTCTCTGTATTTGTGTGAAGCTGCCTCGATGTGAGATTGTTCTTGCACAGTCCACCGTTTTCTTGGTGGAACACCAAGATTTCAGCTCATCGCAACAAATGGCAACAAATCGGACAAAGGGGAATGTGACTGTGAACCAGACGGAAGATTCTGTGCCAGTGTGAAGCAGCAGAGCGTGGAAATTACTCATGGGGATGGTATTCACAAAAATAATGCTCTGAACAATTGGAATTTGTCTCAATGCCAGACCAAAGATAACGACCAGCAGATCAGCCGCTTCCATGGCCAACAGGTACCGGGTGACACACCTGGAGAGACCGCACTTTCCCCCAGACAGGACCACAATCGTCACCAGGTTAACTGTGAGAAAAACGAAAGACACAAATGAACAAGAAAGAATGAGAACAATCTCACCATTTTCGTGTAGTCGAAGAATAATCTTGAAGAAGCAAAGCTTCATGTGACAGAATTCGTTCATGGTGCAGAAATCTGTCTGAAGAGGAACATGCTGAAGCTGATATTATGGTTGTATAATTCCAATGTCAGATTATGTTGCCCACTTTCAAATCGAATGCAATTGTCGGTTCTGCTGCTGAGGTGTACACACTTGAAATAAAGGAACCAGAATCTGTTTGTTTTAATGAGGGGAGGATATTTTGTTAACCACGCCCCGAAAGTTACTCCAAACCTTTAATCTTGATGTGTAATTTCATTTGCTGTCTGTATCCAGGCAGATCATCACAAACATCCATTCAAACTGCTGTTGATGAATGTGGATTACAAAGATTTTCGCAGCTATTTGGGTACGAACAGATTTCCGACAACTTTTGGTGGTTTTATTGTATTTTTTGTACCTTTAAGCAGACGATATCTACCTTGGATGATGGAACCATTGCGGCAATTATGTTGGATGCCTGACCCAATTAGTTTGACATGGAACATTAAAGCTGTTGAAAGTAGATCAGAGATCCACGAGATGAAGGACGTTTGTATCAAAAAAGTGATCCAAGCTTTAATGTATTCAAGTCACAATAAACACAAACAATTGAAGGGAGATGGGGCTGGAGATGGTACAGAGACAGTTGCAGTCCCACCACAAAGTATTACCCAGCCGTTCCGAATGGCGTGGTAGCCTGTTATCTTCAAACATACAATTGTAAAACATCCCATAAAAGGACAAAGAGAAAGGCAGTTAAATAAATCTGGAATGAAAACTGCAACAGAACAGTGTTCACTGCAGCGCAAGTGGTATCCACGTCACTGGTAACACGTGTGACTGGTACTGGATCAGGGAACCATTGTCAATCACCCACTTACCTTCTGATCTGATCCACGCAGTCCACGTTTCTTTTTCTGGCCATGTTCAATAAACCAGTCCACACACAAACACACCTGTCAGGTCAAATTGAAGGGTTAGGTGCTCACCTGACAATGCAACCTAATAATGGTTGATTTCAGTCAACTCATATTGCGCTGAAAAAAGATTGACGTGTCCATTTACTGGTCCGTTGCAGCTCACCAATGAGAGTGTGGATATAACTATCAGTGCAAGGAGCGGCTGAGCGTGAACAGACTCATAGCGAGAGTAAGTACGGGATGAATCCCATCTCCGCAAATCGGGAATTCAGTTAAGGATATTTCATAGCACAATAAAGCGATTTACTGACTTACTGGTGACACCAAGAACAGCCAGGAGAGTACAGTATATTATCTCAAAACCAGAAAAGAGCTCATGTATCTCGAAATATAAGTACATCTTCTTGCTTTCGTCGAGGTAATTGCCGGAAACGTCGGAGGTAATATGTGTCTCTGACACTGGAACGGCAGCTGGAAAGGACTTCTATTTTAATAGAAGAGGAAACCTCTCCATTCGAATATTCCGAACTAAATCGCCTGATATTCACGGTCACAGAGAAAATACAACTTTCAATCCGTCTTTTTGAGCCTGTGATATTTACAGCACAAACTAAAGTGACATAAGTGAACTATCTCTGACTTTAATAACATTGAGGTCACCACGTGGTCGAAAGACAAGGGTTCACTACCTGTCATCTGGATCAAACTGCGTCATTCGTAAAAATCTCGCTTCCAAGTCCACTAAATCTACCCCGAGTTTAACACAATTTTCTGTTCAATACACATCTTTCTCAGTCCCTCGGTCCACTGAAATTTCACCCACGTCAGAGACAACAGAGGCCCTCCAAATTGGTCAAGTAACGCACGATGCATCAGCTCTTTATTTTCCCTCTTACTCAAACAGATGACTCTCATATATGGTAGCGTAGCGGTTAGCGCTGCGCTATTACAGCGCCAGCGATTAGGGTTCGATTCCCGTTGCTGTCTGTAAGGAGTTTGTACGTTCTCCGGTGTCTCCGTGGGTTTCCTCCGGGTTCTCAGGTTTCCTCCCAAATTGCAAAGATGTACAGATAGGTTAATTTGGGTTTAGAATGGGTGGCTTGGACTCGTTGGGCCGGAAGGACCTGTTACCACGCTGTAAATAAAATGTAAAAAAAATTAAATTAATTCAGAGAAAAGACTTTCTCCCTCAACAAAATAACACCGACCATGCTGTCAGCATGCAGTTACTGACATATGGTCAATGTAGAATTCGTCAGGACCATACCCCTGCAGACCTGATCATGAATCAAAGAACTGATATCCGGATGCGGGATGTGGGGGTGTACCAGTGAAAATGATGAACCACCCATGGTCAACATGGGAAGTGAAGGAGATTGTTAAGTCAAACACAAGATCATACAAGGTGGACAAGCTGGTAATAGATCCGAACACTAGGACTTTAAATTTATGAAACAGAAGTGAGTTTAAAAAATCAGGAGAATGAAGCGCTAGCAGATGCAGTTCTGTGGATTAGCTATTATCAAAATGGAGAGAAATTCAAATGAGGATACAGAGGGAATGGGGTGTCCTTCTGTCTTCAACCACAGAAGGTTCGCAGGCGGGTGAATCAAGATTTTAGGGAAGCAACTGGCTGATTGTCATTTCTTGCAAGGAGACTGAAGAACAGACATAAAGAAAACATCTGTTCAAATTGTACGGGTTTGTAAGGCCGTCCCTGGAGGAATGTGTACAGTTTTCCTCCTTTTATTCGGTGAAGGATAGTGTCGCCTTCCAGGCGGCTCGGACACCATGGATCAACTTTATTACCGGATTGAGTGCGTTATAACGAACAGCTGATGAAGTTAAAACTGTGTTCTTTACATGATAGAATTAGAGTATTCTTTTCTGAACCGCGTGAGGTTCTAATGGGCCATCACTGAGGAGACGTTGAGGTGTTTCTATATTTCGTAGAGGAACGGTCGCGGAAAATATGTCACAATAAATGCAAGGGATTCTCTACGATTTGGGGTTGTGAAGGATCAGTCACTGGGCGAGTTAAAGAGGACGTAGATGCACTTATGAATGATCAAGGATATCAAAGCTTTGTGGAATTGTCAAGACCAGATGTTGAGGCCAGGGGCAAAGCAGCTATGATCATTTCGAGTGGCCGAACTTAGGTACCTCCCGCTGACGTGGTCACCCAGACTGGAAGGAGCGTCTCGGAATTCTCACATCCAGCAAGATTCTAAACCTAGGGGACTGAGCTCCCCTGAGTTGTATAATTTGGAACGGGACTTAAAATGTAGTCAAATCTTTGTCCCCACGCTTCATTTCAACATAATGTTAACAAAACAGTCACAAACAACCTGTCCAAAGCGGACTAACGTCACTTTGTCCAATCGATGGCCAGAGATGAGAAAAAGCCACGGAGTCTACTCACCAACGCCCTCTCACTCATCAAAGCCGCACTCTGTCCGTTGCACTGCGATCCATTGTGAGAAAACCACGCGACGATTTTATACCCATTCCTTTATTTGCTCAAATCGCTCTGGTCCTAGTCACTGGAAATAATTGATCTCGATTGAAAAGGTCAAAACTAGAAATGCTAAAATCAGCAGAGGTCAGGAGTGCGATTGGGACCCACGCCCCCAGCTGGAGACCAGAGGACCCGCTTTAGTACGGAAGGAATTTTATTCCTTGAGTCTTGCACCTTGTAACGAAAGTCCTCCCGGTGCGGCCTCCGGTACTTTGTTGAGACCCGACATAGATTGGGTGACAGCTTCTTCAAGCATCTTCGCTCCGTCCACCTCAACAGCCAGGAACTCCCGGTGGCCAACTACTTCAATTCCACATTCCTCTCCCATACTGACATGTCCATCCATGGCCTCCTCTACTACCAACTTGAGGCCAAACGCTGGTTGTAGGAACAACACCTCATATTTCGCCTTGAGGGTCTCCAACCTGACGGCCTCAACATCGATTTCTCCAACTTCCGGTATCTCCACCCTTTCTTTTTCTCCAACATCCCACGCGTCTGTGCATCCAACACATCATTCTCCACAGCTTCAGCCACCTCCAACAGGATCCCACCACTGGGCACCTCTTCCCCTCCCCCATTTCCGCTTTACGCACGGAAGGATCTCTCCGCGATCCCCTTGTCCACTCGACGCTCCCTGCAAATTAGTCTTCTATTTCCACTTTCCTCGCCCTCATGATCTGCCCATCTATTCCCCTGCTCTCATGACTTGCCTGTCCTTTGCCCATCTCCTTCCCTTTATTCCATGGTCCACTGCCCTCTCCTACAGGATTCGTTATTGATCAGCTCCTTACCTCTTATAACTAGAGCCTCTCAACTTCTTAGTTCTTCCCCACCTCTACCCCACCCTGTTATATTTCCCCTCTTCCCTGAACTCGCCTGCCCCCGCCCTCGCACTTCTTGTTCTGGGTGATGTCCTCTTCTTTATCAGTCCTGATGAAGGGTCTCGAGCAGAAGCGTCGACTGTTTATTTCTCCATGGAGGCTGACTGACCTGCTGAGTTCCTCCAGAAACTGCAGAATCTCTTGTGTCTCCAGGTTGCCTTATTTCTTGTGGGGCAAACGTCTGCCCCAATCTGCGAGGAATGGGAAAATCCTGACTAGAGGTTAAAACTACCAGCGGCAGTTGGACGACTGGTCCCTGTTGTCTAAATGGTGATCGCTACGGGCAGGGTTCGAACCTGTATGAAGGAGGTCCAATGGATTTAACTATTCAGCTGTCGCAGCGCTGGCTGCGTTTAACCGTTCACCGTTAAACTCTGTCGGAGTTGTCGTTGTTGCCGCTGAGATGAGTATTGAAAATGTTTTGTTTTCGGCAAGAAAAATCCGTGAGGGGGTAAATCCTTATTCAGATACTATCAGAAAGCGCGCCGTTTGGAGCTGTGTTTTTCTGCATCGTTAGTTCGGAAGGTGAGTGTGTAGTGATGTCCTTGGCTTCTGTGCAGAGAGTGAACGAGTTTACCACAACAAGGATGAAAGTGGAGATCCTGCGTCGTGAAACAGGTACTTTCATGACAGTGAACCAGGCGTGTGTGTTCCTTCAACTTCTGAGTGTAGTTTGATGAGCAGAGTTAGTTGATGCATCCTCGGTGTTCCTTCCGTCCCTGTCGATGTTCAACAGTCCAGTTAAGTCCATTCGATGTTCCCCAATATCCCCCCCATGTGAGTGACTGTAAAAAATATTAATTCTCGTTCATTACTGAAAGGTCTTAATCTCTGCAGTCTCGTGTAACGACAAGTGGTGTCACCCCACACGAACTGTTTGGACCATTCGTCAGACGGACAGAGGGGCATCGACGACTGCATGGATTTGAGGATATTCGCCAGAGGGTTCATTTACTTGATCGCCATGGAGCTGTCAGGTTATTGCTCATTTGAGTGAGATCGTGGTCACTTCACACATTAGGTGAATACGCCTCTCTATCAGTACTCCTGTACACTTGAATCAGGATTATTGGTAACCGTTCTTTTTAATGTAAGCTACGTGAAATAAGACAAAGTAGATTCTTTGAGAATTAGCCGACTGGTGTATGATACAGCGGAGTTGGGTCCACACACAAGACTGCTGCAAATCAGGCCACTGTTGAATTGATCGAATATGAAAATATATCAGCAAATAATGAACGCTGCAAATGAAAGCTGGTCTGGAATTGTCACTTCCACCTCAATATTATTGGATTGTTTTCATTCCTTCAGTTATCAATTCTTCCTTGTGGAATTCCCCAACAAGCCTCTCAGTGCCGACTTATAACTAATAATCATATCCGTCAAGTGATTTCAGAAAGTCAGAATTACGACACAAAATCTGAGGCGGCAGAAACTGAGGTCAGATTTAAAATCCCAGCTCTCGCAATCCCAAAGTGACGACACAATAAAGTGACCGGTGTGAGCGAGGGCGTTGAATTCGCGGTTGGGACACAATTTCCGTCAGTGTCGGTTAAATTATCTGCAACTTCGAGCCACTCGTGTCCTGGCCAAAAAAACAGTAAGAGATGTTCGCTTCACCTCACTATTTCGGGCTCTTCCACATCAATGCCAACAACGCCCATCAACATGGAAATCCATCATTTTCCACAGGCTCACCGCGCAGACAAAGCTTCTGCATCTCATAACACATCTCCTGTCTTGCTCAATTATGAGTCAATTACCTTGCGACAGTGATAAGAACTACGAAGGAAATCGGTGTTTCTGAAATAAAACAGGGCTCGTCCGGGATTTGAACCCGGGACCTCTCGCACATCAGCCCAAACACGTCCCTAAGCATGAATCATACCCATAGACCAACGAGCCGCTGCTGACCTTTGGTGAACATCGGTGGCTCAGGAAACATGAATGCATTTAATGGAACAGTTTAGCTCACAGATTTGGAGGACAGGAACACGGATAAAGTGTCCTAGCAATGCATAACTATCGCAGCCGGTGGGGCAATCGGAAACGATGAACGAACGTGATGAATGTCCCAATTACACAGGTGGGGGATAAAAGCAGAACGTATTGAAAATATTCATGGATGTTCTTCCTCCAGATTCATTTGGCATTTGTTAGAAAAGTTCAGCAGGGCACATATTTGGCACAGGCCTCACTTAGGAGCCCCCACACACTGTGGCGGGAGTTAGTTGTTGGTCATTAATAAGGTAGTGATCTTTGAATGTAGTTCTGAAGTTTTCAAACCAGATATGAGTCACCTCTCGCCGACAGTATCCTACTATCTGTCCACCAGGTCCAATCAACCGTGGTTATCTCCAAGGTCGCTGCAGTGGACTTTGCATACGTGTCTTGGAGGCAGCTGCGGAACTTCTCGTTGATTCTTGTTGGGTGATCATTCAGGCCTGCTGACAACTGGAAAATTCGCCTGCAATGCTGACACTGTGGATAATAATTTGCATGGGATGAGATATGAGGAAGCTTCGTTCTCCCATCACCTTTGAAACCCGAATGCCTACGAATATATAACCTGTCAAGTACCGTTCGTGGCGTTCCAGTGTCTCCCGTTTGTATTATGTGAGAGCACAGATGAAAGAAGTCTTCCATCCTTGGCTCTAGCCAGACTGCAATTCATGTTGATCCACATGGAAATGCAAGTTAAGGTTTACTGGACAGTGCTGGTCTGGGAGAACGGATACTCTATGCCTCAGCGAGGAAGTAAGTTCACAGCACAGTCCATAACTTGTGTGTGGACAAGTGCCTCCTGCCATCAGTCCTCACCAGGTTTGATAAATGTTTGTTGTGGATTGCCATCGGCGGAAATCTATGTTCATAATTTGCACCGGCAAATCTTTCACATTTATCTAACATAACATTTAGGTCGCAACTTATTCAGTCACTTTCACTCACTTGTCCAAGTGTCTTCCGTGTTCCATCAGAACCGTTTCCCATTTCAACTTGCATTTGCCGTTAAGGACCTGGAACTGATAACAGAAAGGAAAAGAGGAAAAGAAACACCGGTCGCCCATCCCTCACGTTATTTCGATATTAATCCGATCCTTGTTAATGTTTCTTGTGCACATGTATAATCGTCAATTTCTGTTCTTGTAATCGCCAACGGTTCACGTGCGTGACGGTGGGAAAAGTATCGAGGGGGTGGAATTAAAATTGGTTGAACCAGTCAGTACATTGCATGGACCAATCACCCAACCGCAGCAAAGTGGCAACCGAACCCATCCATTCAAAGTACCACGATGAAGCTTCATATTACTGAAGGTATTGGCCAACTGTTCGTCCATGCACTTTAAACCTCATGTAGCTTGCTTCAACAGTTCTCGCGTTTGCTCCCAACGTTTCGAATGCTTTCAAGATCAGTTTCTCTGTAATACTTTGCTGAATTGGAAAACATTCCCAATCTTCAGGATCATTTCTTGTTTAGGAAATTTTAAGTGTTTCCTTTCGGCATTATTCTGTTCCTAACTGCATCTATATTTCATGGTTTTCAACCGTCCATACGTTTCCTGCTACACCTTTCTTCCCTGAGGGTCGCCTTTTGGAATTCAGGCTTTCGATATTCAAGCAATAACCATTCTCCATTCAGAACCGGATCAGTCGGTGTATTTCCGCGATCCACCTCAGACTACCTGCCAACTCAAAGTTCAGAGTTTCCTCTTTGTTGGATTGAAAGTCCTGCAGTCATCCTGAACTACACCAATGTTCGAATTGACTGTGATATTCTACTGTCGTCCCGAAATCAATTTCCCTTTCCGTCCGCTGTAAGTAACACAGAGCCACAAGGTCTATTCTAACAAATACCTTTATTAGCAGTGCACCGCTAGGAGAATTCTCTTCATCACTCACTAAGAGTCGCTTCCCGAGTTCTCCCCGAACAAAGGGCAGACAGACATTTATACAGGAATTGTAACGCACATCCCATGCAAACGGCGCCGCGAGTTTCGGTCAAGCTATAGAGATCCCGAGACAGCTATCACACCTCTTGTCTTAGTATAATTGAGTTATAATCAAGGCTTTCAAAGGCAGGTATCACCCTTCATTGTTCAGACCAAGCCTCCAACTCGATGTTAATTACACTCAGATTCGGCACCGTCTGACATATCGCAATGGTTCGTTACCCGAAACAAAGGCAGTTAACATACTTAACATACCAACCTAACTAGTGGGTCACACTCTTAAGCCTTCACTTCCTCATTCCCTCCTGTTTTATCATTTCATGATAAACTAGAGCGGCGCTGAGAATGGGGCCGAGAGCTCATTAATAAGGACATTGCAACAGGTATTCAGACAGGCCAGTACCACACAGCATACTAGTATAATCACGATTAGTCCCACAGCTCCATGCAGCAGGTATGATGCCCACGAACCTCCTTGCAGCCACACCAACCAACTTGTCGCTCCTGTTAATTCTCGTCTAATGCTATCTACTTGCGTCTGAATGTACTGAATGGCATGGGAGATGTTGCAGGACTCGTCTCTCACGTTGGTGATACATTTGTCCCCAACTATAGCACATACGCCTTCTTGCTGAGCCAACTGGTAGTCCACAGCATACCGGGTCTGCTGGGCATAAAGTCGAAGTTCTGCCAGTTCCCGGTTCACTGCCTTCAGGCCCTCCGTAGTACTGTTTCCCAGTGCAGCCATTTCACAAATAAGGTAGTTCCGGTTTTTTTGCGGAGATAGTTCCGCGGAAACCCCCAGTGAGAGAGCACTCGGGAATCCATAGCCTAACGATGCTAAGGGAGATCCCAATGACATAGGATCTCTCCAATCCTCACAGAACTCTTCACTAACTGACCGCACCACAAGTCTTCGTCGGACATGAGCCTTCTGGGGGCAGGGGACCGTGACCGGCCCGATCGTTCCTATTGCAAACCAAGCTGGCAGAGTGGGGGTGGCTGTGGTGTAAGTGCCATTAAAGAGTAACACATACCCTTCCTTAGCCCGGTAGCATGTTACATTTCCCGATTGCCGTGGACTGGGCATTTGAGAATACCAAGAGATCCCAGCAACATTTCTCCAATGCTCCCCCAGGTAATTCTCCCTGGTTAGCCATTCTAAAGACACATTGGACAATCTCACATGGGTCCCGTTCCCTTCTCCACAAATCTATCGCTCTCCTGCAAGTAACGTAGCACACCTTGTGGCAGCGCACTCACAGCTAAACTATCCCCCTTTAAACCCGCAATTCCGCGGCACATGATATCGTATGCTGTACAATTGATAGCCCACAACCCCACCCTGTGCCGGTGAAGCAGTGGGAGAAGGACTGGTGGTGGGCTGTACTACTAGGTCATGTTACTGTTCCTTGCAAGCATTTACCCGGCAGCACCCTTCTGTAAGTTCCCATCTGTCCAACACACTTTGTTTTTGAAAATTCATACTTTAAGAGGGACCTGGGGCTCCAGCTTGGTGTGGCTATAAAAAGGCCTTCCACTGACTCTGCCAGGGGGTAATAGACGGTGCGATTCCCATGTAGCTGCATATGTATTTTGTAAAACAAATTATCCTCTAACGCCCACACAAGAGTACTGGTAAAGGTGAGAGTTCCGAATTTAAAAGGTATTAGCTTTCCTCCGGTGGTCAGCGTTTGCTGTCGCTGAGATGAATCCAACGTTCCTGGCCTTTTACTTTCACGGCTGTCGGTGTCTGGAAGGGGCCTTTCCACCGAGGCCCCAGTTTAGGGCGCTCCCATTCCCGTATAAGTACAGAGTCTCCGATTTCCAGGTCAGGCAATTCCGTGTTCTGCCCTTCAGGTGGTTTAAAGGCACTCTCCACCTGCGAATGAAGAAACTTTAAAGAGGACGTAAGTTGTCTGAAATACCTTTGTAGTTCATCCCCCATGATATTAAGGTCAACCTTTGTGGTGGGTTGGGTGGCGGCGTCCCATGGGATTTTTCCCGGACGTCCATAGACGATTTCATCAGCCGATACCCCGGTGGCTGAGTGGGGGGTGATTCTCATATGGTATAATGCTAAGGAGAGAACCTTCAACCATTTTAGACTTGTCTCTGACACTAATTTGGTTAGTTTATTCTTCAGGGTGCTGTTAGCTCTCTCTACTACACCTGATGACTGAGGGTCGTAGGTGCAGTGGAACTGCTGTTCGATATGCAGTGCCACGCACAATACCTTATTTATTTGCCCTATGAATTGGGGGTCATTGCCAGAACTTATCCGTCGGGGTAACCCAAACCTTGGTATAACCTCTGTGAGCAATTACTTTACCACTGATGAGGCCCTATTGTTGGTGGTTCGAATAGCTTCAATCCATCTACTAAATACATCAACAATAATAAGACAGTACTTGTAACAATGTACACGCGGTAATTCAATAAATTCGAGTTGTATGCATTCAAAAGGACCACCTGGCAAGGGGGTGTTGCCTGGGGTGCACTTCACCCCTTTCCCAGCATTGGTTTGTTGGCCTATCAAGCAAGAACGTATTTTGCCTTGTGCTGCTTCCTCCAATCTGGGGTGCCACCAGGTACGTAGTAAAATGTTACTCATTCCCTCCTTGCCAAGCTGGGTGTCAGAATGTAGGCAGTCAGTAAGCATTGGTAACAAAGAATCAGGTATACATACTTTACCGACTGGAGTAACCCAGAGGCCGTGTAGCGCGGAGTGCGTACACCGGTGCGCCTTCCACATTTGTTTTTCTGAGTCAGGGGAGTCCCCCTGTAAGTGCTGCACAGTGACCATGTCTGGAGTGCCCGGCGTTGCGATCTTTGGCTTGCAAACAACTACTTGTTTTTCCATAGTGAAAACGGTTTTAGACCCCTAGCGTGCTGCCAATTTCGCTTCTGTATCTACCCTGTTATTGCCCTAGCTTATTAGGGAGGCATCTGAAAGGAGAGCGGAGCATTTAATGATGGCCAATTTGTTTGGGAGGCGGATGGCTTGGAGGAGGGTCTTTACATAAGGCGCATGCTGTATGGGGCTACCTGTAGAGGTCAGAAATGCCCTGTGTGCCCAGAGTTGACCAAAATCATGGGCAACTCCAAAAGCATAGCGGGAGTCAGTGAAGACGTTAGCTTTCTTGTCCTTGGCTAAAATGCAAGCTAGGGTCAGGGCAAAGAGTTCTGCTTTTTGGGCAGAGACTGGGGGCTGCAGCGATGCAGATTCCACACTCTGAGAGTCGTTAACCACGGCATAGCCGCAAAGGCGGATGCCCTGTTCAGAAATGTAGGAACTACCGTCGATGTACAGGTTTAAGTCGGCTGACTGGATGGTCTTATCAGAAAGGTCCGGGCGGGGTGCAGTAAAAAAGTGGTTACGAATTAGACAGTCATGAGGTGTGTCCACAAGATTCGCAGGTGGGGCCTCTAGGAAGGTGGCAGGATTAATGGTCGTACAGTAAGCAAACGTGAAGAGTGGGTTATTCAGGAGTGTTACCTCGTATCTGTTTAAGTGGGCCTGGGTAAGGTGTTGCATCTGGTGAGAAGTTAAGAGTGCCGTTACGGTATGGGAGGAATAAACCATCACTGCCTGTTGCAGGGTTATATTGGAGGCTGCTGTTACTAGATAATAAATGGCTGGAAGCATTTGTGAGCATGGTGGAAGTCCCCTTGCAACTGGGTCCAGCCGAGTGGTGTAGTATTCCACCGGTCTTTTCCTATCCCCATGGGGTTGTGTAAGGACGTCTGCAGCGCAGTCCTCAAGGACATTCAGGACGTGTTGAAATGGGCGATCATGCAAACAGCATCCCAGGGCCTGGGCGCTGCCAAGGGTCCGTTTGAGGCTATCAAAGGCCTCCCTTTGTTCCTTGGTAAGTTCAAAGGGTCCCACGGGCTGGTGTGAGGCCAAGTGTGTGAGGTGCTTAGTAAGGAGCACCACGTTAGATAGCCACTATCTGCAGAAATTTACTAACCCTAAGAAGGCGCGCATACCCTTTGGGGTAGTGGGCGGTGGGCTGGCAATGATGGGCGTAATACGTTCGGGAGTGAGCCGCCGCTCAATAGCACTTAAAAGGGTGCCCAGAAATTTTACCTGGTGCTGGGTTCGGTTTACTTTCTGTGGAGGTATTACGTACCCCCAAGAGTGGAGCGCGTTGAGTAGTCTATTCGTGTCCGCGATGTTGGCGGGGTCCGAGGGGCTTGCTAGTAAAAGGTCATCTACATACTGGACAATGGTGGATTTATAAGAAAGGTGCAACCCTTGGAGCTGTTTATGCAAATCTTGGGAAAAAATAGTCGGGGAGTGTATAAAACCTTACGGGAGGCGCGTCCAAGTGTACTGCCAACTTGGAAGGTGAAAGCAAACAGGTACTGCGAGTCGAGAGAGAGAGGAATTGCGAAAAATGCATGCTGCAAATCCACAATGGTAAAAATGCAAGAGTCGGCAGGGATACTGCTGAGAATGGTAGCTGGATTTGCGACCACGGGATGTAGTGGCTCCGCCACCTCCTTTACCTTACGTAGGACTTGTACAAGGCGCCGCTCTGCTCGTCCGGGTTTGAAGACGGGTAAAATGGGGGTGGTACAGGATGATTGACAAAGAACCAGGATGCCCTGTTTGCAGAACGAATCTATTAACTGAGTTATTCCGTCGACTGCCTCTCTCCAAAGGGAATACTGTGGGACGGAAGGCAGTTGTGCTCCCGGTCTTACACGGATCTGGACTGGGGTCACTGGGGTGTATCCTAGCTCAGACTTCGATGCAGCCGATAAATCGGGGGTGGGTTCATCCGAAGGGAGTCGATGGGGACTGTGATGGTGTAAACTGTCCGTCACCGAGAAAGGGACGAGGTAATAAGTCAGTCCCCCCCCGGAAGAGCCTGAAGAACCCCGAAAAGGCCTTTGTCTGCCTGTATCTCAAGCCGGTGGGCTAGGAATCCCAGTTACTTTGGTCTATGTCCCTCGATAACTGACAGAGTAATGTGAGGGGACATCAAGCGTGACTGATTCCAGAATTCATTAGGCACTTGGACGAGAAGTACTGCCCCCTCCTTTCCCACTACTTCCCCTAAAATAGTGACGGTCACCAAACTACCCAGGAGAGGAGCATACAACACTTCTAGTTCCCTTGAGGCCCCAGTGTGGTCGTAAGCTAGCGTCACATGTGGGTCAGTGGGTTCCAAGGGTGGGTCAAAATCGCTGCTCGTGAGGTTCACCGTCCACCACTGAGGAGGCTGGTGAATCCAGAGGATCCCATGGTTTTTAGGACCAGTAATGGTAATACCGTCATCCAGGCATTGTATTTTGAGTTGGAATTAGCAGAGCAGGTCCCTCCCAGCTAGGTTAACCCCCAGGATTGAGGTTACTGCAAACTGGATCAGACATTCCCGATCTTCAAATTTATTTCTAAGGGTGCAGTTAAGGGGTAGGTTCTTTCCTGTCCCTCCAGTCCGCTCAATGGAACTGAAGCAGTGGACAGTTTAAAATCATGCTGGGTAATAGGAGGGGCTTCAAGGGTCGAAGTATTTGCTCCCGTGTCTATCATAAAGGGAATCGGCTTTCCTTCAACTAAATATTTCACGATGGGTTCATCGTCCGGGTTATCGGTGAGGGCAGGGTACATGGAGAGGCTACTCTCCACGTCTAGTCAGGCAGAAAACGGGTTGTTGGTTGAAAACGTTTGTCGTCTACCAGTGGGTATGGTCTGCCGATGATGGCAGTGGGGGCAGTCCCTCCGCCAATGGTCAGGTGCCCCACAAAGGTAGCATCCTGACGGTCTGGCACTCGCCGATGTGGGTTGTTGGGGTACCCTGGGTCCTAGGTAATTACGAGAGGGTGGTGGTGGTGGCCCACGAGGGGGCCCGTACACTGGGGCTCTTAAGTCATTGGGAACAGTGGGTATCCTTTACCGGACCAGTCAACCCCTTCTGGAACGCACAATTACCGCTCCATTTGATCGCCTGTATTTTCGGAGTAGGAAGGTTGGGGCCGAGGGGGTCTCTGCACCATTTCCTGCTTTGTCTTTGTGGCTTTCGACTCCCGCCGTTACTCCAGAAGTGGACTAGCGCCCTCCTCATGTCTTGTCGTGTGTGGTCAGGCCAGTTCATGTCATTAGTGCGGATAGATGAGGCAACTCCCGCAGAGATGCATTGTAATAGGAGGACGTTAAACTGGGGGGAGACATTGCCTATTTTGTAGGCATCGTCCCCCTCATAGGTACCGTAAAGTGAACAGAAACGGTCCCAAAAGTCTGGGCCGTCCTCACCTTGTTTCGGTCGGCATTCTAAAACTTTAGTTATGCCAATAGGCTGTTGGAGGGTTTTACGAAGGGCAGTTCTAATAGTGGCCTCGTGGTCCTGAGGCCGGACGGCCGCCTGAAAGGCTGTCCAGTCAGCATAGTTCCCCAGGTGTTCTTTCCACTGTGCCACTACATTATTTGTAAGTGTCATGCAACAAAGACTGAAAAGGTCTTGTGGGGCGGTTTGATACATCTGAATTGTTCCAATCACATCATCTATGAAATCCTCCGGGTTGGCTTTACGGTTGGGCGCCTGAGTCATGATTAAGCACATTTCCTGAGGCTTCCAAGGGGTGTAAATTTGGATTGTAGGATTAGCGCTGGCTTGGGCTGGATCAGGATTGGGAACACTCCTGTTGGGGAATTGTTTCTTAACCTTGGCTCTCTTAACCCAATTCAACATGGTTGGTAGGCTGGGATCTATAGGGTGGTCATAATCAGTGGTAGAATCAGAGTCGGTGTCCGTTTGAAAATCTATTGAAGGACCGTCCCTTGCCAAAAAGCTTCGTCGTTTGTCTGTGGCCTTCGAGCCACCTGTCTGTGGCTTTCCCTTTGACTAAGCCACATCCTGGTTCGGGACGCAATAGGGCCATGGACTTGTCCTGTGGGCGGGACCTGGCTCGCAGTCGCCGTTGGTAAGGACGGGACGGCTAGCGGTCTAACCGCATTATATTGGGGCGGCAATGAAACCGTGGGGTTAAGTAGGGGCTGTGGGTCGGACCATCCAATCCTCCTCCTCTTCGTCCCTATCATTACTTTGGAACAACAGGGGCACGCCAGACATGTCGGGAGGTCCCTCCACTTTATCCTTACTACTTTTATTTTTATTTCTGCGTTTCTCCTTATACACCTCATTTACCTTTTCTATCTCCCTTCTGCTCTTTTCAGCATCGTGGTCTCCGCAGTGAGACTTCAGGACTTCCCAACTCTAAGGATTTGCCTGGTCATCACACACACTAATTCCTCTTCTGCGCGCATTATGTTCACAGCTAGCCTGCTTAGATTTACTTGTTAGGTCTTCGGCCGTTTTTCTCCAAGTGGACATTAATAATTTCCATTTTTCCCCTGTATTCCGCTGCAAAATTGCCTTTTCTGCCTTTAGGCATTTATCTACGTCCCAAGTGCCCCCCAAAGGCCATATTTCGTTTGCCAATTTCTTATTGAGGCATGCTGATAATTTACGGACGTTACTCTCGTTCTTCGGATCGTCTTTACATAACTTAGATCGTGGGGTATTGAACCCAGACTTATCGAGAGTTTGTCCCATTTTTGTATTCTAACCGATCGGACTTTACGAATCGTTGCGATTACCTATAAGATCGGTCTTTTTCCTTCACCCACTTCAGGTTCCTGACCTTACCGTGGGGGATTTACCCTCTTAAGAACCGGTCTAAGACAGGGTGGTAGTAACGGAGAACCGATCTTAGAACTTAGAGCTCAAAACCTTGAAATTCACAACTTAAAATCCCAAACCCAAAACTGGGGACTTGAACCCCGAACAGAACTTTACTTAACTGGGGATTCGAACCCCGAACAGAAATTAACTTAACTGGGGACTCGAACCCCGAACAGAAATTAACTTAACTGGGGACTCGAACCCCTCCTTATCTGTGGCGCTCGGACAGGTTCGCGAGAAGTCCGTCAGAGGATTGTCGGTAAGCGAATGCATCGATCGGGTGTCCGACAGCCTGAGATGTATCAAGGTGAATCGTACCTTCTGGGCCCGTCCGTCTCAGGTGACCATTATCCCTGTCGGTCGCTCACGCAGCTTCAGAAACCTCGTCTTGGACTCCTGGCTGGCTCGCCAAATTGTCATCCCGAAATCAATATTCCCTTTCCGTCCGATGTAAATAACACAGTTCCACAAAGTCGATTCGAACAAATACCTTTATCAGCAGTGCACCGCTAGGAGAATTCTCTTCATCATTCACTAAGAGTCGCTTCCCGAGTTCTCCCCGAACAAAGGGTAGACAGACATTTATATAAGAATTGTCACGCACATCCCATGCAAACGGCGCCGCGAGTTTCGGTCAAGCTATAGAGATCCCGAGACAGCTATCACACCTTTTGTCTTAGTATAATTGAGTTATAATCAAGGCTTTCAAAGGCTGGTATCACCCTTCATTGTTGAGACCAAATCTTCACCTCGATGTTAATTACAGTCAGTATCGCCACCGTCTGACATATCGCAACGGTTCGTTACCCGAAACAAAGGCAGTTAAGATACTTAACATTCCAATCTAACTAGTGGGTCAGCAGCTTGCTAGTCCTTGCTGAAGAAATACACACACACACACACACACACACACACTCTCTCTCTCTCTCTCACACACACACACACACACACACACACACACACTCACATATAGATAGATAGATAGATAGATAGATAGATAGATAGATAGATAGATAGATAGATAGATAGATAGATAGATAGATAGATAGATAGATAGATAGATAGATAGATAGATAGATAGATAGATAGATAGATAGATATATTGTTTGCCAGTTATAAGTATCGTTGCAATTCTTAACCCTTCACTTCCTCATCTCTTTCTCACCACCTACCCCCGCCCCCACCGTCTCTCTATCATGGCCGATGTTTTCTCTTTCTCCCTTGAATTAACTTCTGTAGGCAAAATTTAACTGTTTTATAAATGGCGGTAAACAGCCGTTACCTCTCCCTGAAACTTCATCTGTTCCAGAGTCAAAAATGTTACCTCCGTTCCTCCATGTTCTTTTCCTCCACAGCTTAAATATCCCAGTGCTGACAATATCTTCCTACATCGCTCTCCTTCGTCGCTGCAATCTGAGCTTTTGTGGGACAGGATTATCGTGATGGAGTCATGAAGCACAGAAACTGACCATTCAACACACTGGGTTCACACATAAATCATTGATTTACACTGACCTCAGTTTGTTCTCACAACATTCCCATCAACTCCTCCACTCACTTTTACACGAGGAGCATTTCAAAGGGCCAGTTAAGTTACCGACTACATGTTCAAGTCAACTTTGGAAATTCTCTCCTGCGCAGTTGTCCTGGTTGCTCCTGAAAGTCGACTGATTATCTGTGGACTACATGGACGCGATGAGTCAAATGGTCTCGTTGCTGAGCTGCAGAACAAAAACAAATTGTGCAGGAAATACTGAGAACCCGTTGGAAGAGGAATAAAGTTTCAGGTCAAACACCCTTCGTCAGACCTGAAAAGGGAACAGAAGATTCCTGCAAGATGCAGGAAGGGATTTTGACCTGAAACGTGAGATCCTTTCTCTTCCCACAGATGTGGCCTCATCTGCTTATTATTTCAGCATTTCCTGTGACTGTTTTATGTTTCTGCAATACGAGTTTTTTTTTAATTTTCACTCTCATTAGTTCTACAAATCATCCATCGGCTTCTGACAGAAACCCGTGGGTCCATACAGTGTGAGTAGCAATGAGATCACCTCTCACTCACTGAACTCCAGAGAGCGTCGTCTCACTGTGGCACCATGACAGGTTCTGAAGCGCAGCAAGGAAGCTTGAAAGCAGAACCACAATAGTAATATTAGACTAGGTAATTCGGAGGCAGACAGGAGATCCTGTTGCCGCAAAACGTACTCTAGGATGATGTGATGCCTCCCTGGTGCCAGCGTAGAGGATGCCTCTGAGCGGTTGCAGAACATTCTCAAGAGTGAGGGTAGGCAGACAGAAATTATTGCACACATTCGGACCAATGACACAGACGGAAAAAGGGATGAGGTCCTGCAGAGAGTATATCGGGAGTCAGGACACAGGATACAAAGGAGGACCTTAAGGGTAGTGATATCTGTATTACTCGTCGTGCCACTGCGATTGAGGGTAAGAACAGGGCGATATGGCAGACAAATTCGCGGCTGAAGAGTTCATGTGGCAGGAGGGCTTTAGATGTTTGGACCACTGGGATCTCTGTGGGACAGAAGCGACCTGTAGAAGAGCGAACTGTTCCAGAGGCCAATGATTTTTGGAAGGTCACCAACAATTATTCACTTCCTCCAGTACAACTCAGAGGGTGTCTACAGTTGAAAAGAATGCAGCCTTTGACAAAGCACGGCATCAAGTGTTGTTCCAACTGAAGTTAACGGGAACCAAAAAGAAGACACTGCAAGGGTCAGAGTTATCTCCCGCGCAGTGGATAACTGTTGTAGCTGTCAGCTGTCCATCATCCCAGCTCCAGGTCATCACTGCAGTATTTCGCCCCCAAGCTCAGCCACATTAAGCTGTTTCATCAACGTCTTTCCTTCCATCACAAGTAGGGATGATCGCTGACGACTTAGTTATCTTCCCACTCCCCGCAAATGAAGCATCCCATTCCTGTGTTCACCAAGACCATCACTGAGTCCCCGAATACCAAAACCCCGAGTGTTTAAATTGACCAGAAACTAAACTGAGTCAGCGACCGAAACATTATGACCATCGTGAGATCGGAGTGCTCTCGGATATTATTAGAAATCTCTCCTCTTGGAGACTTGCCGGGAGTGAGACTTAATTTTGGCGTAAACTGAGTATCATTGAAAAGCTAGAGTTTTGATTGATTCACAGCTGATGTGAGTTACAAGACACTCTATTCACAATTAATCAGCTGCTGCAGGTGTCGACTCTCAGCTGAATAATTCCTCTGCGTTGTGCAAATGCAATCTGTTGGAGGATGGGGACATCAGGTGGACGGAACAGGAACTGCAAAGGCGGACACATTTAAATTGAGGACATCTGAAGCTGCAAAAGATGAGATTCGCCGCGTCAGCACAGTCAGGGGTTAATTTCCGAGTAGAAATTCATACATTTCTCAAAAATTGAGATTGGTAATGAGTGTAAGAGAGATCACTTCTTCACTACAGGTGCCTGGCATGTCCCAGATGATGTGCTCACACTGAGTGACCACTCGCTCCTGTCTATGTTTACCCTTTGGAATCTCCGTCCTCACACCCCCTCCATTCCCGAGGGAGAACCTGTCCCTTTCTTTTGCACAGACCGATTTCATGTCTTCATTCTGAGTCTCAGTCACACTCCCTGTTCCACAGGAATATTCCCGTTTGTTTCCTGAGCACGCGCACTGAACGTTAGAATTCCCTCTCCTGTCTCAGGCCACATTCCCTGTTACTTCGGTGTTCAGCCCCCCCTCCCCCCCCCCGTCGTTTTCCGATAATTCACCTCCAGTCCAGGTACTCTTGTTCCAGTCCCATCGCCAACGGGAGCGGCATCTTTTTCCTTTGTCACTTCACGTACCCCAATTACATCACGTCGCAACCTCCGCTGTTCGAAAGGGAACAACATTTATAATGGAAGAGACATCGTGGTGAATCTTCTCTGCACCCTCTCCAGCGAAATCTTGCCCTCCCTACAGTGTGGCGAACAGAACTACACAAAACACTCCAGTGTGGGCCGACTCAAGCTCTGACATGTTTGGAACAAAGCCACCATGCTGTTAAATTCCAGGCACCGCGTCATGAAGGAACTCCCCGTTTAGATGCGGCGCACTCTTACCTGCATTAGCTGTCACGTTAAGGCTCTCTGTACTTGAACACCAAGGCTCCTCCAGCCTCTTAATACCCATTAAATCAGGGGAGAATTTAACGCACTGATGTCAGTCTCGCCCCAGTCCATGTCCGCCCTTGTATATCCAGTCAGGTCCAAACCGCCCATAAATACTGTAGTTGCTGGAAATTTGATATGGCAAGAAAAACATGTTGTAAAACTCAGCAGGACACGCAGCGCCCTTGGAGATAGAAGAGAGACGTGTCCGGTCAATACACTTTGACAACAAACGGGACATCAGTTCAGCCCCACCAACCGATCGCAGTCTCTCCCACCTGCTGACTCTCGGGTACTGGGGGACGAAAACCCGCCGACCTCATCCGCTCTGGACTGTATCTGACTCCAGCCCATACCAAATAGGGTTACCTGGTGACTGCCCTCTGAAGCGGCCCGGCAAGACCGTCGGGTAGATTAGAAAGGAGGAGGGGAGTGAAACCGGCCCGGCCGCCCAGCTCAGGCCACCTGCAGGTTCACGCATCGCCATCACTGCCTGGGCGCCAGGTCAGGATCCTGGAGCCACGTCATTGAGAGACCAATGGGAGCTCCCTCACTACACGGAACGCAGCTGCAAAGGGAGGCGGCCCGGCTCCAACTTGTCCAGGGCAGCTAGGTCGGCACGGTAGCGTAGCGGTTAGAGCGACGCTATTACAGCGCCAGCGATGGGAGTTCGATTCCCGTCCCTGTCTGTAAGGAGTTTGTACGTTCTCCCGTGTCTGCGTGGGTTTCCCCCCGGTGATCCGGTTTCCTCCCACATTCCAAAGACGTACGGGTAGGTTAATTTGGTTTTAGAATGGTCGGCGCGGACTCGTTGGGCCGGAAGGGCCTGTGACCACGCAGTGAATAAAATTTAAAATAAAAATAAAACGATGCCCCTGCTGCTGATGCCCACATTCAGAGGCTGAGAGCAAACTGGGAGATCTCGGGGTGTGGTGTCGGCGTGAAGAAACCCTGTCCCCCTCTAAGTGATCTCCCACCGTCCAACTTGCCACCTGTAGTTCAGGGTGAAAGGTCATCGACCTGAAACGTTAACTTCGTTTCTCCTTCCACAGACGCTGACTGACCTGCTGAGTGTTTCCAGCAGTTTCTACTTGTAGTTCAGGATCAGTCATGTTTCTCTGACTGCGAGATCGGTGCTGTGCCCGTCCGTCCTGGGATCAGCTGATTTCATCCAATGGCCGATGTCCTACTGTCTGCCCAGCTGTGGGTCAAGTGGTAATCGTGGCCAGAGTGGTTAAGGCGATGGACTAGAAATCCATTGGGGTTTCCCCTCCCAGTTAGAATGTTGCCGACTACGTGTTTCCAGCATTTTCTCTATTATATATTTTTCCGTGATCCCCGGAACCAAATAATTGATGTAGCTTGTGAAAAGCCGGATCCCAGCTCCAGTCCCTCGTAGCCGCCTCCCAACCCGGCAATAAATCATTCATTAACACAAACGAAATGGTCCTGAGAGAAATAAAAAGTCGGCGTTTCAGGCCGAGACCTTTCATCAGGACTGTTATTCATCACCTCTTCCTTCAGCTTGACTCTGTGGCGCAATCAGTCAGCGCGTTCGGCTGTTAACCGAAAGGTTGGTGGTTCGAACCCACCCAGGCCAGGCTATAAGGAGAGAACTTGGGAGTGTAAATTGGGATGTCCTTAATGAAGGTAAAATGTACCATGGTGATGTGGTCGATATTCAGGGATCTTATGCAGGATGTTATGGATAAATATGTCCCGGTGAGGCAGAGAATGAATGGCGTGGTGAAGGAACCGTGGGTGACGAGAGAGTTGGAACGACTTGTTAGGGAGAAGAAGGTAACATATGTGAGGTATAGGCAGCAAGGTTCAGAAAGGGCCCGTGAGGAATATAAGGTAGCGAGGAAGGATATTAAGAAAGGGCTGAGGAGAGCTAGAAGGGGACATGAAAAGGCTTTGGCTAGTAGGGTTAAGGAAAATCCCAAGGCCTTTTTCAAGTACGTGAAGGGTAGGAGGATGGTTAGGATGAAGGTAGGTCCGATTAAGGACAAAGGTGGGAGAATTTGCCTGGAAGCCGCGGAAGTGGGAGAAGTTCTGAATGAGTACTTCTCTTCGGTATTCACCAGGGAGAGGGGTCTTGATGATGCAGAAGGGAGTGCTGGTAGGGGTAATGTTCTAGAGGATGTTGATATCAAGAGAGAGGATGTGTTAGAGTCGTTAAATAATATTAAGACAGATAAATCTCCGGGGCCTGACGGGATTTTCCCCAGGCTGCTTCGAGAGGCTAGGGAGGAGAATGCTGAACCGCTGGTAAGGATCTTTGAGTCCTCGTTGTCTACGGCGGTGGTGCCGGAGGATTGGAGAATTGCGAATGTTGTCCCCTTGTTCAAAAAAGGTAATAGGGATAGGCCAGGGAATTATAGACCGGTGCGTCTCACGTCTGTGGTGGGTAAGCTGTTAGAAATGATTCTCAGGGATAGGATTTATGAACACCTAGAGAATCATGGACTGATTAGGGACAGCCAGCATGGCTTTGTGAAGGGAAGATCTTGCCTCACAAGCCTGATAGAGTTCTTTGAGGAGGTGACCAGGCAGATTGATGAGGACAGTGTGGTGGATGTGGTTTACATGGATTTCAGTAAGGCATTTGATAAGGTTCCTCATGGTAGGCTTCTTCAGAAGGTCAGAGGCCGAGGGATCCAAGGAAGCTTGGCTGTGTGGATTAGGAATTGGCTTGCATGTAGAAAGCAGAGGGTTGTGGTGGAAGGAGTGCCCTCGGATTGGAGAGAAGTGACTAGTGGTGTCCCGCAGGGATCAGTTCTGGGACCTATACTATTTGTGATATTTATAGATGACTTAGAAGAGGGGGTGGAGGGCTGGGTTAGTAATTCTGCGGACGACACTAAGATAGGCGGTGTTGTGGATAGTGTGGAGGCCTGTTGGAGCTTACAGAGGGATATTGATAGGATGCAGAGCTGGGCTGACAAGTGGCAGATGGAGTTCAATCCGGAGAAGTGTGAGGTGGTACACTATGGAAGGACAAACTCCAGGGCCGAGTACAGGGTAAACGGCAAGGTACTTGGCAGTGTGGAGGAGCAGAGGGATCTGGGGGTTCATATTCACAGTTCATTGAAAGTTGCCTCACAGGTGGAAAGGGCACTTAAGAAGGCCAATGGGATGTTGGCTTTCATAAATCGAGGGATTGAGTTTAAGAGCCGCGATCTTATGATGCAGCTTTACAAAACTCTAGTTAGGCCACATTTAGAGTACTGTGTTCAGTTCTGGTCGCCTCATTATAGGAAGGATGTGGAGGCATTGGAGAGGGTGCAGAGGAGATTTACCAGGATGCTTCCTGGATTGGAGGGTATTGAATATGAGGAGAGGCTTAAGGTGCTAGGGCTTTATTCACTGTAAAGGAGGAGGATGAGAGGAGACATGATAGAGGTATATAAAATATTGAGAGGAATAGATAGAGTAGACAGTCAGCGCCTCCTTCCCTGGGCACCAATGCTCAAGACGAGAGGTCATGGCTTTACGGTTATGGGTGGGATGTTCAGGGGAGATGTCAGAGGGAGGTCTTTCACCCAGAGAGTGGTTGGTGCATGGAATGCACTGCCTGGGGTGGTGGTGGAGGCAGATACATTGAACAGGTTCAAGAGCTTGTTGGATAGGCATATGGAGGAACGTGAGATAGAGGGATATGCGGGAGGAAGGGGTTAGGTAGTGTGAGGGTGGTCTGATGGACGGCACGACACGGTGGGCCGAAGGGCCTGTTTTGTGCTGTATGGTTCTATGGTTCAGGGACGCTGGCGAACCAGCAGCTTTTGCTGTGCTTGTCAAAATCAGCTGGGTAACACTGCGCTGTCCGGAGGCGGACGCTCCCTGCTGCTGCCTCCCTGCGGGGTCTCACGTCCGGGAGCCCCGATGTTCCGCTTCCCTTTCATAGGGATGTGTGTGCTTCCTCTGGCGATATCCTTGGAACTGACTGACTTGCCGGGACTATCGTGTTTTGATTTAATTTTGGCTCTTCGATAATTCAGTTGGAATCTAAATGGTTTCATCCCACGAGGTTTGGGGAGAGAAAGGGATAGAGGATTGATCAACCATGATCGCACTGAATGGTGAAGTGCCGAAAGGCCGGTGGCAGCCCTACTCTCTATGTTCCAACGTCTACGTCTTTTGATCAACAGTTGAGACACAGCAAGCAGCGGCTTTTTTTTAAATTACGGAGTGGCCGTGGGGATGCAGCTCAGTGGGGGCACGCATGTTTTGCATATATGAGGTCCCGAGTTCAATCCTTGGCATCTCCATGCTGGTGACCTTGAATTTTGAACAATTCCCGGTGAACGTTCCTGGTGAGACATCCGACTGACCTCAGAACGGATCCGGCCAGTAAAATCCAAACGTGATGTGGGCCCAAGCCACAGATAGCTGGGAAAGTGACATCTGACACGGATAACTCACCTCTAATATTTACATCGCCAACTGCCATAGATGTGCTTCTTAATCTTACCACGTGCAATACCAGAGAATGTGCACTGAAGGTGAGAGGGGTAAGTTCAAAGGAGAAGTGCGGGGCTTTTTTTTACACAGAGTGTTGTGGGTGAGTGGAATGCGCTGCCTGGGGTGGTGTTTGAGGCAAATACGAAAGGGGCGTTCAACAGGCTCTTAGGTGCATGGATGTGCAGGAAATGGAAGGTTATGGACATTGTGCAGGCAGAAGGAATTAGTTTAGTTGGGAATTTGATTAATAATTTAAATAGTTCGGTACTGTATTGTGGGCCGAAGGGCCTGTTCCTGTGTTGTGCTGTTCCTTGTTCGATGTTGGAGGAACTCAAGGAGTCAAACATCATCCGTGAGAGGAAAGAAATTGTCGACGTTTCCGGTCGACAACCTGCATCAGGAGGGTCACAAAGAGACGAAGTGAGCTGCTGGACCTTCAACACAAGGACATCTGACATTTATGGAATTATAGTGACAGGTGTGGGAAGTTAATGAGACCTCGGAATTCGACAAAATGAGCCACCACCAGATGTGGGTGAAGCCATTGCTTGGCTTCCCGCGGGGTGACCAAAGTATCCCTGGATCATCCCCCATTGCAGCACAGACTGTGTCCTCTGCTCTGTACATTCATATTTGACCGAAAGAAGGCGGAAGAGACACGGAAGAAGAGAAACAAAATGTCCGACAACAGGGCCGCAGTAACAGTGTCAATTAAATAATGTCAAAAACAGTTATTGCTGAAATATTGGGAAAGGGGATCCAACGGGGACAGAGTACAGACAGCACAGAGATGGTAACGGAATGGGACAGGGTGTAAGGAAAAAGAAAGGAAGGAGAGAGAGAGAGAGAAGAGAGAGAGAGAGAGAGATTATGGGAAGAGATAAAGTAGTAAGTGAGGAGAAAGAAAAGAGAAGCCAGCAAAAAAAACAGTGTAAAGTCGGAAAGGAAAACGGCAAAAGAGAATGAAAGAAGAAATACAGGAACATGCACTTTGCTTGTGTAGCAGCAGAGTGGCGCAACGGAAGCGTGCTGGTCCCATAACCCAGAGGTCTATGGATTGAAACGATCCTCTGCTATTCTTCAGCTGAACATTTTACAACAGGACGCTGTCACGTCACACATCCCCACAATATACATTTCACTTCACTTAGAATGAAAACCTTGCGTTTCAATATTATATCTCTCATTTTATGCGGACAGATCCGGAGGGTACAACGACAATCCCTGTTGTGCTCAGCTCTCGTCCAATACACAATATTCTCTGCTGCATGAGGCTGTTCTCTGCTGCAGAACGGAAAGTGCTGAAAACACTCAACAGGTCAGGCAGCGTCTATGGAAATCAAAAGTTTCACTCCCGGGACCCGTCATTAGAACCGGGACAGAGAGAGAACAAGTGAATGTTCAGCAGCTGAGAAAGTGGAGAGTGGGCAGTGGGGAGAACAAGTGGAACATCTCTGACAGGGTGAGACCAAACACATCACGTGACGGGGCTGTAGGACATACAGGGCAGGCCGGCTCTACCCATGGAAAGTGGAATCGCGGAGGCACAATGACAGACGGGTGACGGGCAGAAATTTCCGTTTCCGGGACGGGGAAAGGGTTTGGTGACAGTCTTAGGAAGTTATTCATCCGAAGGGTGGTTGGTGTCTGGGCCGCACGACCAGAGGGGGCGGCGGAGGCAGTAACTGTCACAACATTGATGAAGTATCCAGATGAGCATTTTCATCACTAATGTAGAGGTGTTTGTGAGACGAGTGCTGGACAAGGTGTTTAGCACAGTCGGAAATGTAATGGTCGGTCTGGACACGGTGGGCCGAAGGGCCTGTTTCTATGCTGTGTGACCCTGTGACCATGTTTTACACCTGTAACTGCAGAAGCAGGGTGTAGACCGTGTCGAAACGGAGGGGGAGTGAGGGGAGAGATTGCACAGGGATAGACAGGGAGCTGGGGGTGAATAGACTGACGTCACTCAGTGCCAACACGTCATCTGGGAAATGTTGGGATCATAGAACATAGAACAGTACAGCACAAGGATAGGCCATGCGGCCTACCATGTCTATGCCGAACACGATGTAGAATTAGACTAAACTATTCTGCCTGTACATGATCCATATCCCTGCACTCCCTGCAGATTCATGGGCTTATCTAACAGCGGGTTCAACATTGCTATCGCACCTGCTTCCCTTTGTACTCCAACAGCCCGTCCCAGGCACTGACAGCTGTCTGTGTAAAACACTTAACCATAGAATCATAGAACCATACAGCACAAAACAGGCCCTTCGGCCCTTCCATGTTGTGCCGTCCATCAAACCACCCTCACACTACCTAAACCCTTCATTCCGCATATCCCCCCGCATCACACACTCCTCCATATGCCTATCCAACAAGCTCTTGAACCTGTTCAATGTATCTGCCTCCACCACCACCCCAGGCAGAGCATTCCATGCACCAACCACTCTCTGCGTGAAAAACCTCTCCCTGACATCTCCCCTGAACCTCCTACCCATAACCTTAAAGCCATGTTCTTACGTCTTGAGCATTGGTGCCGTAGTAAGTAGGCGCTGACTGTCTTGCTCTCAATATTTTATATACCTCTATCATGTCTCCTCTCATCCTCCTCCTTTCCAGTGAATAAAGCCCTAGCACATTAAGCCTCTCCTCATATTCAATACTCTCTAATCCAGGCAGCATCCTGGTAAATCTCCTCTGCACCCTCTCCACCGCCTCCACATGCTTCCTATAATGAGGCGACAAGAACTGAACACAGTACTCTAAGTGTGGCTTAACTAGAGTTTTTTAAATCTGCATCATCACCTCGCGGCTCTTGAACTCAATCCCTCGATTTATGAAAGCCAACATCACATTGGGCTTCTTAACTGCTCTTTCCACCTGTGTGGCAACTTTCAATGAACTGTGAATATGAACCCCCAGATTACTCTGCTCCTCCACACTGCCAAGTACCTTGCCATTTACCCTGTACTCGGCCCTGGAGTTTGTCCTTCCAAAGTGTGTCATCTCACACTTCTCCGGATTGAACTCCATCTGCCACTTGTCAGCCCAGCTCCGCATCCTATCAATATCCCTCTGTAAGCTCCAACAGCCCTCCACACTATCCACAACACCGCCGATCTTAGTGTAGTCCGCAAACTTACTAACCCAACCCTCCACCCCCTCAACTAAGTCATCTATAAACCTCACAAAAAGTATAGGTCCCAGAACTGATCCCTGCGGGACACTACTAATCACTACCCTCTAATCCCAGGGCACTCCTTCCACCACAACCCTCTGCTTTCTACTTGCAAGCTAATTCGTAATCCACACAGCCAAGCTTTCTTGGATCCCTTGGCCCCTGACCTTCTGAAGAAGTCTACCATGAGGAACCTTATCAAAAGCCTTACTAAAATCCATGTAAACCACATCCACCGCACTGCCCTCATCGATCTCCCTGGTCACCTCCTAAAATAACTCTATCAGGCTTGTGAGGCAAGATCTTCCCTTCACAAAGCCATGCTGGCTGTCCCTAATCAGTCCATGATTCTCTAGGTGTTCATAAATCCTATCCCTAAGAATCCTTTCTAACAGCTTACCCAGCACAGACTTGAGACTCACCGGTCTATAATTCCCTGGCCTATCCCTATTACATTTTTTTGGAACAAGGGGACAACATTCGCAACCCTCCAATCCTCTGGCACCATCCCCATGGACAACGAGGACTCAACGATCCTTAGCAGCGGATCAACAATCTCCTCCCGAGCCTCTGGAAGCATCCTGGGGAAATTCCCATCAAGCCCCGGAGATTTATCTGTCTTAATATTATTTAACAACTTCAACACATCCTCTCTCTTGATATCTACAACCTCGATAACATTACCCCTACCAGCACTCCCTTCCGCGTCATCGAGACCCCTCTCCTTGGTGAATACCAAAGAGAAATACTCATTGAGAACTTCTCCCACTTCCGACGCCTCCAGAAAAATTCTCCCACCTTCGTCTTTAATCGGACCTACCTTTATCCTAGCCATCCTCCTACCCTTCACGTACTTGAAAAAGGCCTTGGAATTGTCCTTAACCCTACTCGCCAACGCCTTTTCATATCCCCTCTAGCTCTCCTCAGCCCTTTCTTAAGTTACTTCCTCGCTACCCTATATTCCTCACGGGCCCTGTCTGAACCTTGCTGCTTATACATCCTGTACGCTACCTTCTTCTCCCTAACAAGTAGTTCCACCTCTATCGTCGCCCACGGTTCCTTCATCCTGCCATTCCTCTTCTGCCTCACCAGGACATATCTATCCCTAACATCCTACATAATATCCCTGAATATTGACCACATCTCCATGGTACATTTTCCTTCAAAAGGACATCACAATTTACACTCCCAAGTTCTCTCCTTATAGCCTCATAGTTTGCCCTTCCCCAATTAAAAATGCTCTTTTCCTCTCTGCACCTGTCCCTTTCCATGACAATTTTAAAGGTTATGGAGCAATGGTCACTGTCCCCCAAATGCTCACCCACCAATAGATCCTTCACCTGTCCCGGTTCATTTCCTAAAACTAGATCTAACATGGCATTCCCTCTAGTCGGCCTGTCAACATACTGCGTCAGGAATCCCTTTTGGACACATTTAACAAATTCCGTGCCATCTAAACCTTTGGTACTAAGCAGGTTCCAGTCTATATTTGGGAAGTTGAAGTCTCCCATTATAACAACCCTGTTATTTTTGCTTCTCTCCAAACACTGCCTGCCAATCTGCTCTTCCATATCTCTACTGTTACAAAGGGGCCTATATAATACTCCTAGTAGAGTAACTGTTCCTTTCTTGTTCCTTAATTCCACCCATACGGACTCTAGAGATGATCCTTCTACAACATCCATCTTTTCCACAGCCGTAACAGTGTCCCTGACCGGTATCAACACCCCTCCTCCTCTTCTCCCCCCTTCCCTATCCCTCTTAAAACACCGAAAACCAGGAACATTCAATATCCACTCCTGTCCTGACCTCAGCCACGTCTCAGTAATAGCCATGATATCATTGTCCCCCATACTTATCCAAGCCCTCAGTTCATCCCCCTTATTCCTGGCAATTCTTTTATAGCCTGTATTCTGCTTCTCCTTCCCCAAAGCTTCTCGACCTGTTTGATCTAACTTCTCCCCATCCCCTTCTTCCTCTGACCTACTCCTCCGGTTCCCTTCCCCCATACAAACTAGTTTAAACCCTCCCAAACCACCCTAGCAAATCTCGGCGCAAGGATATTGGCCCCCTTCTGATTCGGGTGTAACTGGTCCTCTCTGTACAGGCCCACATTCCCGAGAAGAGATCCCAATGATCTAGAAATCTAAAACCCTCCCTCCTGCACCAGCTTCTCAGCCACGCATTTATCTGCCACCTCCTCCTATTCCTGCCTTCACTATCGCGTGACACACACATCTCCCTTGAACTTCCCACTCTCACGTTAAATGCATGCCCTCCAGTATTTTACATATTTACCCTGGGAAAATTATTCGGACTCAGTGCCTTATCTGTGCCTCTCAAATTTGAAAAACCTCTATCAGATCTCCCTTCAGCTCCTGGCGCTCCAGAGAAAACAACCCACGTTTGTCCAACCTCTTCTTATAGCTTATAACCTCCAATCCAGCCAGCGTCCTGGTAAACCTTCCCCGCACCTTTTTCAAAGCCTCCCCATCCTTCCTGTAATGGAGAGACCACATGTGTCCTAATTTGTGATGGGAATCTGGGACAGAGTGAGAGCAGGAAGCTGCAGTGATCCGTTCATGATTTTTAGGGAAAAATTGAGGGTCGGAATTCCTACCCTGATCCACTGGCCTGCCCACAGTAAGTGATAGTTAATGAAACAGCAATGGGACTCTCTTACACTCACCTCGTGTTCTGCCGAAGGTTGAATTCTGAGGCAATTAAAACAACCTGCAATGGCCGGGAATCAAACCCGGGTCAATGGATTGGAAGGCAACTATTCTCACCACTATACCAACAGCACTCCATGATGCGGCAGGTGATTCGTATACTGGACCGTCTCCAGTGCTGTTTGATTCTGTGACTCGATCACCAGTCCCCGAGCTGCTTTCTGACGGGTTATTCCTCACTCTGCTGCAGTCCCTGTTCCGTCCAATTGATGTCGCCACCCTCCAAAAGACCGTAGTTGCACAGCACCCAGTGATGATTCATCCTGGATCGGACTGAGGTGAGAGTAGATCCCTGAAATAGTCGATAAAGTACACATATTTTCCTGCCTCTCACATCTGAAAATGGGACATTAAATCCTGATTGTATATGTTATTTCCAATCACACGCAGTTGAGCCCCAAAAGGTCGCCCAAAGTACGCTCAATAAGAGACTGAATCTCTGGAGAATCCTAGACCTTACAGTCACACAATGAGGTGGTAATCTGAAAGGACCCTGCCTTGCAGTCAACGAATAAAAATAGTTATGATCCTGTGATTCTTCCTGTACCCTGACAACCGAAAGATAGGCTACATCGTTCTATCGCATCCTCGTTAGTATAGTGGTATGTATCCCCGCCTGTCACGCGGTAGACTAGGGTTCAATTCCCCAACGGGGAGATGTTTATTTCTGTTTCCCAAGTTAACTGGAAATACAAGAGAATTTTGAATAAAAATATTGTAAAAGTTGTAACGGGTTTGTTGTTTAAGTGATCAGTTCATCGGAGACTTACAATGTAGAACAGCCCGGTCTGCAGTAAGCTCGAACGGGAGTGTCTCACAAGAAGATGGTACTTTGTGTTCGGCCTCAGAGACAGCTGAAACATTTTGCAGAGAACGATCCCAAGTGGATATGTTTTTAAAGTGGACGGATCCCAGGTTTAAAGCCGCCCTGTCCCTCCCCTAGCCCCGGAACATTCGCTCTGACTCTGATCATAGTGAACTCGGGTAAGGTCCGGGAGGATCCAGCTCCATGATTCAGGCGAACAAGAGCGCATGCAGCGCGTTAGCCCTACCCTGGCCCTGATAGACAGCCGGCAGCAGAGCACGTGCGCTGTCTGCTGCAGCTCCGCTTCTGAGCCCCATTCCCTCAGCGGGCAGAGGGAGCGATTTAAATCAGCTGGGCCCGGCGCAGGGCGCTGATTGGCTGCAACGGACTGTTAACACAAGGGACTGCAGATGCTGGAATCTGGAACAACACACCAAGCACTGGAGGAACTCAGCGGTCAGGCAGCATCTGTGGAGGTTAATGGACTGTGGACGTTTCGGGTCGTGATCCATCATCTGGACCCGAAGGTCGACTGTCCATTTTCTTCAGCTGCCCGACCCGCTGAGTTCCTCCAGTATATTGTTTACTGATCTAAATTGCAGCATCCGTAGTCTCTTGTGTCTCAGAACCTGCTCACTTGTGACGGGGTAGTAGCTCAGTGGGAGAGCGCATGCTATGCATGTATGAGGTTGCGGCTTCAATGTCCGGCACCTCCACGATGGTGACAGTGAATTTTAAACAATGTGCTGGAATTCCTGGAGAAATGTGATCTTACCCCGAGCTCCCAGTGAGCTAGAAAAGTGACATCTTGCAGGGATAAATCACTTCCAATATTTCGCTCATCATCACAAGATCACAAGACAAGGGAGCAGAAGTAGACCATTCGGCCTATCGAGTCTGCTTCAGGGAAAAACGAAAAATAAATGAGAAATTGGGGCACGGGCAGGTGAAAAAAAAACTATTCTAACCCCAATTTCCGACCTTATCCCCATATCCCTTGATACTCCGACTATTCAGATATTTATCTATCTCTTACTTAAACGTCTCCAATGATCGGTACTCCACTGCTGTACCTGGCAAGGAATTCCACAAATTCACCACCGTCTGGCTAAAGAAATTTCTCCTCATCTCTGTTTTATGCCTGTACCCTCTAATTCTAAGATAGTGCCCTCTGGTCCTGGACTCACCCACCAAGGGAAAACCGCCGAACCGTATCTACTCTGTCCAGTCCTTTTAACATTTTAAATGTCTCTATGAGGTCCCCTCATTCTTCTGTACCCCAATGAGTACAGTCCAAGTGCCATCAAACGTTTATAATACGTAAGCCCTTTCATTCCTGGAATTATCCTCGTAAATCTCCTCTGAACCATCTCCAACATCAGCACATCTTTCCTAAGATATGGGGCCCAAAATGTGCACTGTATTCCAAATGAGGCCTCACTAGTGCCCCGTAGAGCCTCACCAACACTTCCTTAATTTTATACACTATACCTCTCGAAATGAATGCCAACAGAGCATTCGCTTTCTTTACCACCGATCTAACCTGGTGGTTAACCTTTAAGGTATCCTGCACGAGTACCCGCAAGTCCCTTTGTACTTTGTACTTTGAATTTTTTCTCCTTCCAGATAATAATCTCCCCGTTTTTTTCTGTTTCTAAAGTGTACAACTGCACACTTCTCAACATTGAATCTGATCTGCCATTTCCTTGCCCATTCTCCTAAACTATCTAGGTCTCTCTGCAACCTTTCTCTCTCCTCAATACTCCCTACTCCTCCACCTATCTTGGTGTCATCCACAAACTTAGCCACAAAACCATTTACTCCATCATCCAAATCGTTAATGTACAAGGTAAAAAGAAGCGGCCCCGACACCGAACCCTGCGGAACACCACTAAAAACCGGTAGCCAACCAGACCAAGATCCTATTATTCCTACCCTTTGTTTCCTGCCAACCAGCCAATGCTCCACCCATTCTGTTATCCTACCTGTAATTCCATGACCTCTCACCTTATTAATCAGTCTCTTATGCGGCACCTTGTCGAAGGCCTTTTGAAAGTCTAAATACACAACATCTACAGCCTCTTCCTTATCCACCCTACCTGTGAATTTTCAAAAATCTCCAATAGGTTGGTCAGGCAGCATCTTCCCTTCACAAAACCATGTTGGCTAGGACATAATCTGCCTTGCACCTATAGGTGTTCCATAACCCTATCCTTGAGGATCGATTCCAATAACTTTCCCACCACTGACGTCATACTAATAGGTCTGTAATTTTCTTTATGCTGCCTCCCACCCTTCTTATACAGCGGAACTACATTTGCGACCCTCCAGTCTTCAGGAACCATGTCGGAGTCTATCGATTCCTGGAGAATTATCACCAGTGCCTCCGCTATCTCTAAAGCCACCTTCAACAGAACCCGGGGATGCACCTCATCTGGTCCGGGAGACTTATCAGTCTTTTGCCCATTTAGTTTTCCTAGCACCTTCTCCCTAGTAATCTTAACTAAACTCAGTTCCATGCCGTGAGTCCCCTGGCTAACCAGTATATTGCTGATGTCCTCCACAGTGAAGACCGATACGAAATACTCATTTAGTTCTTCCGCCATCTCTTTATCATCCATTATACTATCTCCCGCGCCGTTATCGATTTTTCCTTTATCAGACCGTGTCTGTCTTTCACTCCTTATATATTGGGAAAAAAACTCCTGGTATCCTTTCGAATGTTGTCTTCCAACTTCCTTTCATAATTCATCTTTTCTTTCCTAACGAGCTTCTTAGTTTCTTTCTGCAAGTTTTTAAAAGTTACCCAGTCTTCCGTTTTCCCACTAATTTTTGCTTCCTTGTATGCCCTCCCTTTTGCTTTTATTTTAGCCTTCACCTCTCTCGTTATCCACATTTGTGCCTTTCTTCCATTCAAAACCTTTTTTTCTTGGAATATATCTATCCTGCATTTTCTTTATTACTTGTAGAAATTCCCTCCAGCTAGCTTACTCTTCCAATCAATATGGGCAAAGTCCTCTCTGATACCACTGTAATTTCCTTTGTTCCACAGAAATATCGATACACCAGTTATCAGGATCTCCTTCTCAAGTTTGAAACTGAACTCAATCATATTGTGATCACTGGTTCGCAATGATTCCTTTACCTTTAGTTCCCTAATCGCCTCCGGTTCATTACACAGCGCCCAATCCAAAACAGCCGATCCCCTGGTGGGTTCATCAACAAGTTGCTCCAAAGAATCATCCCATAGACATTCCACAAACTCACTCGCCTGAGTTCCACTGCCTTGCTGGATATCCCCGTCCACCTTCATGTTAAAATCCCCCATAATTATCTTCACATTGTCACTATGGCAAGCTTTTTCTATTTCAAACTGCAAATTATCATCCACTTCCTGACTGCTATTAGGGGGCCTACATATAACTGCTACTATTGTCCTTTTACACTTGCTATTTCGTAGCTCCACCCATAAGGATTCCGCCTCTTCTGACCCAATTTCCTTCCTTTCCTTGATTTTATATCACTATTGACCATCATGACCACACCGCCCCCCCCCCCTCTGCCTACCCGCCTATCCTTCCTGTACACTGTGTATCCCTGGACATTCAGTTCCCAATCACATTCGTCATAAAGCCATGACGCGGTGATTGCCACAATGTTGTATTTATTAACCTGCAGCTGTGCCACTAGTTCATCCACTTTATTCCTAATGCTACGTGCATTTCAATATAGTACATTTAGTCCAGTATCTGCTATTGATTTTGTTGTACTCCTATTGTTCAGCAAATTATCCTGACTTTTCACCTGCCTGTCCTTCTTACCATCCTCACTGCACACTATCTTAGACATTTTTCTGTATACGTCATCCTCCATCCTAACATCCTGTATCATAACGTCCTGGTTTGTTGTACTTCTATTGTTCAGCAAATTATCCTGACTTCAAAACTGCCTGTCTTTCTTGCCATCCTCACTGCACACTGTCTTGGACTTGTTTCTATAAACCTCCTCCCTTAACCTAACATCTTGTATCTTAACATCCTGGTTTCCATCCCCCTGCCAGATTAGTTTAAACCCTCCCCAACAGCTAAATTAAACATTCCCGCCAGATTATTGGACCCTTTGGAGTTTAGGTGCAACCCATCTTTAGCGAATAGGTCATGCCTCCCTGAAAAATGGTCCCAATGATCCAGATACCTGAAGCCCTGCTCCCTTCACCAGTCACTCAGCCACGCATTCATCTGCCAGAGCTATCTATTCTTTCTACCATTGGCACGTTGCACAGGTAGTAATCCTTAAATTACCACCCTTGAGGTCCTACTTCTCAACCTTCTCCTTAATGCCTTGTATTCCTCCTTCAGGACCTCTTCTCTTTTTCTACCTATGTCTTTGGTACCTACATGTACCAAGATTTCTGGCTGCTCAGCCTCTCTCCTCAGAATATTCTGGACCCGGTCCGTGATATCCCGTACCCTGGCACCAGGGAGGGAACACACCATCCGAGATTCATTGTCGGTTTCGCAGAATCTGTTATCTGTACCCCTTACTATAGAATCACCAATAACCATTGCATTTCTCTTTCTCCGCTGGACCACAGTACCGGGCATGGTGCCAAGGTCCTGGTTGCAGAGGTCTTCCTCTGTCAGGTCATCCTCTCCAACGGAATCTAAGATGAGATACCGATTTTCGAGGGGGACCGCCACAGAGGGACTCTCTACAAACTCTTTTAAGTCCTGTCTATTTCCTGCTCGCTGTCCCTAATCAGGTGAAGGTCATAAAGCTGCTGCTCCAGACTCTCAACCCTTTCCTTGAGGAGTTGCACCTCGGTTCACTTTGTGCAAATATAGTTATCATCTCCTACAAATGTGCCTCTTTGGGCAGTATCATCCTTTTATTGATACAGGTTAGGGATCTGAGCCTCACTGGCAAGGACACAGGGTGAGAAGAAAATATCACCGAGGATGACTCACTCGTTCGCTTTGTGCAGGAGTGAAGCTCTGGTCTTCGCGGACGGGCGGATAACCACCTGCGGCCAGTTACTGAACCGCCCCATGCGGGAGAGTTGAAAACTCGCCCTCTCCGGCTCAGGTGCAAAGTCTCGGTGAGGCATAGCACAGGTCTGGGTTCTGAGCGGACAACAAACTGTGCAGGTAAATGATCATGCCATTGAAATATCATTTGGAGAGGCGGAGACGAGAGAATTGAAAAGGCCGGCGGGAGTATCAGTCACGCTCTGAACGCTGAAAGTCTCCGTTCCCTCAGGCGACGAAGAAGAGGCGCGGGATACCGTAAGAACAAATCCAAGGTTTGACTGAAGATCAGGGAAGCGCAAACGCAGTCCCCAACACCACAGATTTTATATTCGACTGCCCCACATTTCGGACATGGCAGGCGTTAGCCCACCGGGAGTGCACTGGACGAGCCTCAGCCCGGGAAAAAAGCCTTGTGATCACCGTCATTCCCCTGCCGGGTCAGTACACTGGACCCTGAAGCACCCCATCTACTCACCACCTGTCACTACCTGGTCCGGCCGCGTTGCTCTGGGAATTAGAACCGCCGTTAATTCGCCGACCTTTATATCCCTAACACACACAAAGGAAGATAAACAGAATGTCCGAGTTCAGGGCCGCAGTAACAGGCTCAATGAAATCATGTCAAACACAGTCGTTACTGAAATGTCGGGAACGAGGTATCCGATCGGGAGAGAGCACAGACAGCACAGGGATAGTGACCGGATGGGGCAGGAAGTAAAGAGCAGGGAAGTGAAGACAGAGCGACAGGTGAAGAGAGGCAGAAGGAAAATGTCAGGCAAGAAAGAGAAGTCAGCGAGGATAAAGACACAACAAATAAACATGGTCGAAGGTACGGCGGAACATTCATAGCGCAGCCACATACCACAATGTTTAACCAACAGCAGAGTGGCGCAGCAGGAGCGTACTGAACCCATAACCCAGAGGCCGATGAATCGAAACCGCTCTCTGCTATTTGCCTTGACAAACACAGCAACTTACCAAGGAAGAGAAAATTCCAACTTCTTATTCCCAGACACGGAAGATTTACAACAAAAAATGGACCCGGCCGGTCAGCCATAAAAATGGGACATTCCCGTTGGACAGAGGGAGTGACAGGAGGGGCTGCAGGATGTTTTCTGAGCTGGATTTTTTCCGTTATCAGCAGAGACTGGACAGAGTGGGGTTATTTGTCATGGAGAGAAGGGGGTTGACGGGAACCTTGGAAAGTTATCTCACATTATCAGGGTCGGAGAGAGTGGGAAACGGTTCCCCGGATGGGGTTCGCTCTGCGACGTCAGGCGGACATGAGCGCATGCGCCGTTTAGCCCCATCCCTGGTCCTGACATCGGGAGGCAGAACACATACGCCGTCTGCTGCAGCTCCCTCTGTGAGCTTCATTCCCTCAGCGAGCGGCCGGTGCGGGTTTAAATCAGCTGTGAATGTAGTGCTCCCGGGCCCGGCGGCAGGGCGCTAACAGCAGCCTGCTTCCAGCAGCGCATCACTCTGGAAGCGACTCCATAGATTGAGATCGGCATTGAGTCCGGACCCCGGTCAACTGAGGCAGCAGCTGGGGATAAGTTGCGGAGTGGAGCAGCGACTGAACCCGGAACATGGAGTGAGTGGGGAGGGAGAGGCCGTTCCCGGACTGGAGCTGGGCAGAGTGGAGGAGGCGGAGATGGGACGGAGCTGCCGGTGAAGGTCACTGCTGCTTCCTCTGCAGTTCCAGACTCATTGTGTGTGTTGTTTCTGGACTGTGGTTGCTGTAGTAAGTAGTACGAGTACTGGATCTGGAGCTGGAAGTCTTGTTTCCGTGGCAAGTACCGCAAGAACGAGTGCGGGAAGCAGGTTGAAATGGTTGCCCCATTGTTCTTGTTTTTGTTTCTGGGGTGAACTGATGGGTCTGTTGATTAGCTAATTCGCTAGAAGGAAGAAGCCAGGGTCAAGCGGAGCGGCCATTGTATGAGTGGACAGTGGTAGATTGGGGAGGCTTCGGCGTGAAGTGGCGGAGTAGGTGAGCGGAGGCTTCTGGTAGGTGTTCTTTCTTTCTATGTTATTTGTAATTTTCGTTGTACGGAACAGTGGGAATGGCAGTCAGGGAAGAAGAATGTTCCTCCTGTAGGACGTGACAAATCAGGGAGACCTACAGTGCCCTGATGATTTCAACTGCAGGAAGTACGTGAACTTGCAGCTCTTTACAGGCTGCATTAAGGAGCTGGAGCTGCAGCTGAACTCCGGATCATTCGGGTAGCTGAGGAGATGATCGATAGGTGCTCCCAGGAGGTAGTTACATCTAGGGTCCGTGATGTATGTGGTTAGGTGACCGTTAGGGGAGTTAAAATGAATAGGCAGTCGGTACAGGATGCCCCGGTGACCTTTTCTCTTGATAACAACTATATCGTTGTGGATGCTGTTAGGAGTTTGTGTCACCGGTGGAGAGCCACAGCAGGCCGGTCTCAGACTCGGAGTCTGGCTCTGTGGCTCAGAAGGGAATGAAGTCGGGAGGAAGAGTGCTTGTGACAGGGAGTTCGTTGGTTGAGGCGTCAGACAGGATATTATGTGGACACGAACGAAACTCCCGGATGGTATGTTGCCTCGCAGGTGCCAGGCTCAGGAACGTCTCAGATCTAGTGCACAGCATACTTAAGGGGGAGGGAAAGGAGCCAGAAGGTTTGGTGCATATTGGCACCAACGACATAGTTAAGATAAGGAATGAGGTCCTGAAGAGCGATTATTGGGAGTTAGGAAGGAAACTGAAAAGCAGGACCTCAAGAGTAGCAAAATCTGGATTGCTGCCAATATCCTTGCGGGCAGGTTTGCTGGAGCTGTTGGGAAGGGTTTAAACCAGCTTGACAGTGGAATGGGAACTGGAGTGTCAGATTATTGGATGAATCAGTAGGTGGAGAAGTAAATGCGATGTGTACAGAGAAGGTGAGGAGGGATAGGCAGGGGACGGGGCATAAATGCAGTAAGTTAGATGGGTTGAATTGTGATTACCTTAATGCGAGAAGTGTAAAGCAAAAGGGTGATGAACTTGGAGCCATTACAGAGACTGGCTGTCGCAAGGACAGGAGTGGCTGCTTAAGGTCCTTGGGTTTAGATATTTCGGAAGGGATAGAGAAGAGGATAGAATGGGTGGGGTGGCATTGCTAATCAGAAATAATATCACAGCTGTAAGAAGTGAGGACATCATAGAAGGATCGTCTGTTGAGTCAGTCTGGGTTGAATGCAGAAACAGGAAGGGAGCGATCAGTCTATTGGGAATATTTCCCGAAAATAGACATCGGGGCACTGTGGAGCAGATACGCAGGTAGATTTTGGAAAGGTTCAAAAATATCAGGGTTGTTGTCGTGCGTTACTTCAACTCCCTGATATTGATTGGCACCTTCTCACTGCAAACGTTGAGATAAGGCAGAATTTGGTAAGTTTGTGCAGGAAGGATTCTTGACAGAGTATGTGGACAAGCTGACTGCAGGAGACGCCATGCTGGATATGGTGTTAGGCAATGAACCTGGACATGTGAAAGAACTCTCAGTGGGCGAGTATTTCGGCGATAGTGACCACAACTCCCTGACCTTAGTCATAGTCACGGCGAAGATAGTAGCAGACATTATTGGAAAACATTTAACTGGGGGAGGGCAAATTTCGGTGGTTTTAAGCACAAACTTGCGAGCGTAAACTGGGAACGGATGTTCTCTGGTGAATGCATCGCAGAAATCTGGACGTTGTTTAGGGACAACTTTCACGGAGTTCTAGATAGTTTTTTTTTCCCCGCAAAGACAAGGAACGGATGACAGGATGAAGACAGTTGGAGGGTTTTGCCATAGGAGGAAGGAAGCGCATTTAAAGTTTAGGAAGCAAAATCAGATGGGGCTCTTGAAAGTTATAATGTGGTCAGGAAGGCGCTTAAAATGGACTTGGGAGAATTTGAAGTGTACATAAGAAGCGCTGGGCAAGTAGGGTTAAGGATAACCCTGAAGTTTTTACAGAATGATCAGGATGAAGGTAGGATCGCTCAGGGATAAGGGGGAAATATTTGTCTGGAGCTGACTTTGTTAGGGGAGGTCCCAAGCAAATACTTCGCTTCGCGTTCACCAGTGCAAGGGACTTAGGTGAATGTGAGGTGAGCATTGAAGCGGCAAATGTGTTGGAACCTGGCGAAGTTCAAGAAGAAGCAGCGCTGGAGTTACTAAAAGGCATTAGAATAGATACATCCTCGGGGTCGAACAGGATATACCATGGGACGTGAGGGGAGAGATTGCAAGAGGGTTAAAAATGAGCTTTGAGTCCACCCTGGCCAGAAGAGTGGTACCGTAAGATTAGAGGATGGCAAACGTTGTACCTTTGTTCAAGAAAGGTAAAAAGGATAATCCTAGGAATTATGTACCAGTGAGTCTTACGTCAGTGGTGGGCAAACGATTGGAGAGGATTCCTCGAGGCAGGTTTTATGAGCATTTCGTGAAGCATAGTCTTATGAGGGATAGTCAACGCATTGAGAAGGGCAGGTCACGCCTTATAAGCTTAATGGAGTGTTTTTAGAACGTGACAAGATAAATTGATCAAGGTAGTGTAGTGGATGTGGTATGTATGGATTATAGCAAGGCGTTTGTAAAGGTTCCCTATGGTAGGGTCATTTAGAAAGTCAGGAGGTATGGTATCCATAAAATTGGTTGTATGGAATCTAAATTGGTTTGCCCACAGAAGTCGGAGGGTGGATATAGAAAGGGACGATTCGACCTGGAGGTCGGTGACTAGTGGCGTTCCACAGGAACCTTGTCTGGGACCCTTGCTCTTTTTGATTTTATAAATGGTTTGGATGAGGAAGTGGAGCTGGTGTGGGTAAGTACGTTTACATATGACACAAAGGTTGGTGCTGCCGTAGATAGTGAAGAAGGTTGTCGTAGGTTGCAACGGGATTTACACAGGGTCCACAGCTGGGTGGAGAAGTGGCAGATGGAGTTCAACCCGGAGAAGTGTGAAGTGAGACATTTAGAAGAACGAACTTGAAGGCCGAGTGTATGGCTAACAGCAGGATTCTTAGCACTGTAGAGGAACAGGTAGATCTTGGGGTCCAAGTACATCGATCCCTCAAAGTTTCCTCACAACTGAATAGGGCAGGTAAGATGTCGTATGTTGTGCTGGGCTTCATTAGCCGGCGATTGAGGTCAAGATCCAGGAGGTAATGTTGCAGATCGGTGAGACTCTGGTTAGGCTACACTCATCACCTCAGACACATTGGACAGAAACCACTGAACAAACTGTAATCATTAAATACTTCACACATTGTATCATCTTGTGATAGATTTACCTCATTGGAGATATTAAATGCAATTTACTGTTATGACGTTTGGACAGATTTTCAGTGGAGAACTTTGCAAGTTCTGTTTTGTGCCACGAAATTTGCGCCACTTCAACAATAATTTTTGATCGTTCTTTTTTTTTATCATGGGAATGCAGCATTGAAATGACTACCAGCAAAGATTTCAATTGCAGAACTGGCTTGAATGTTCCAGTGGTCCACTGCTGATCCTAATTTCTATACCTGTACATAAGACGTTCAGTTTAGTGCCGGCCAATGCCTAAAATCCAAATCTAGAGAACAGTCAGGAATCCGCCAATCACCTCTCCTCCGACCCAACAGTGTGAAGAGACATCCACTGGACTCTTCTCCGTAAACCACGCTGATACTTCTTTATCGGCCCTGAACCCTGACTCGGCTGTTCCCATGAATTCTCTTCTCACTATATTCGCTTCCTGTGTCAAGCTTCCAGGTTCACGCATGGAACTCAATTTTAAAGATAGTTTAATTGTTTCAACGTTGTACAGGTTAATGGTTCAGCTTCGGCCATGAGATACAAACACACAGATGGCAGATTCAATCATATTCATCCAAACGTTGGTTTTGTTTTGTGTTTCATCAATAATATATCCACATTCTGTCCTCATTCTTTCAGTTAAGTTGGTATTGACTGTCATCCTGTGCCAACGAGAACGCGGTCACTCCAAATGCATGACTCTACGTGGCTGTCAGGAAAATGACGGATTTGCTTGATGTCATCAAGGTTCAAATATTCAGTTGGATTCCTCTGATTTCTTTCGCAGGTTAATTCTATTTCATTGTAACCACTGTACTGTTCCGTATCCTTCCTGAATTTTGCTTCCACTGCGCTTTCTGTCGATGTTTTATTTACATTCGTCTACATAAATAACATCGGATTAAAGTCTGAGAACTCAATCCCCAACCAGAGAACCAATTCTTATCAAAAACTGCCACAGGCAGGCAAAGGATCCCTTTCTTTTGTTAAAAAAAGGCTTCAAATTTACATTTCCCGTGGTATGTTTTCGTGTGTGTTCATGGTTTTTGTGATTAATTCTAATGATATATTTACAACATAGTAACATTTCTAAGAATATTTACTTCTCAAAAAAATACCTGGAAGTCTGTTTGCGGAGGGTACGACAGATGAGCCGTGATGTGAGAGATTCATAATAATGATCATATTTTTCATTCTTGAGTACTCCCGCCCCTCATTCACACTCTCGTGTGTTACAGATAACGTATCACCAGGGTCAGGTATAAAACAAGTGAGACGTGTTTCCTCCTATATCCAAAACCCCGCAATAAAGACTATCTTACCGTTTGCCTTCCTACATGCTCACTGACTTCGCATGTTAATTTTCAGTGTTGTGTTTACAAGAACACCCGGGTTCCTCACAACACAAACACATTTAAATCGCTCTTCCTTAAAGAATGACCTGGATCTGAAGAGCATCTCACAATTTTCCACAGTACATTCTATCCGCCATGTCGTCGTCCATTCCCTTCGCATGTCGATGTCCCCCTGAAACCTCTTCTCATCCTTTTCACACTGACACTGCACTGACACCCAGTTTTGTATCATCAGAAAACCTAGATCTATTGTCTGTGAAAGTCAAATAAACTGCAGTTGCTGGAAATCTGAAGCTCGAACAGATAATACTGAGACACACAGCAGGTCAGGCAGCTTCTCTGGAGAGAGGAATAGAGTTAATATTTCAGCCCTGAAGCCCTTCATCGAACGATCTAACGCGTGTATCTTGTTTCTGTACCCATAGATGCTGCCCTACCTGCTAAGAGTTTCCAGCACTTTCTGTTTTATATTGTACGTGACCTCCTGAACCAAATCATTGATGTAGCGTGTGAAAAAACGGTTCAAAGCGCGGGTCTCTGGTCAGCGCCTCCCAATCGTACAATGGTCCATTCATTCCCACATCCGCCAGGGTGTCTCCATCGCGAAAACGCTCAAGGAATTCTGCTGTTAACTGAAAGATACCACTGTCGCAAAACAGCAGATTTCACGTCTTTTAAGTGAGTGATAATAAATCTGACTCTGATTCAAAGGTTGGTCGTTCCAGCCCAGCCAGGGCCGCTGCCGATCCGGCAGCTAATGTTGTGCGAGTCCATGTCAACTGTGTAATGCTGCACACTCCAGAGGCCGCAAAGGCTTACAGATCTTTTGGATACAATTTCAAACATATTTTATTCGCTGTAATATGATCAGCACATGCCCTCTTTGCATTCCATTGGCCAAAACATCAAATGTTTTGTGCTGTTGTTACACCGGACCCTTCCCCTCAGTGCCGGTTGACGTCAGGCCCCTGTCTCACGGTGTTCATTGGGAGCTCTCCTTATCAATCCTCAGGATCGGGATCCAGGATATTCCATATCCCGTTCACTTAATGTGCATATCAAATGAAGTAACATCATTAATATTAACGCAAATGGGTGGTTGGACTTCCTGATCAACTGAATTCAATGTTCTATTTTCATTTGATTTGAGATAATTATTCATTCAGGTTGAGGGTGAAACTATCTGTTTAAAAATGGGTTCTGATTATAATTAGGTTCACAACAACGAAATATTTTCTCTCATTCTCACATCACAGATGCGAATTTCCACCATTTCTTGTTTTGTTTTTATTTGAATCTACTATACAATGTTAAGTTTGAAGAGAAAGTTTCCTCTATTCGTCCCTGCCTCAAATTAACACACACTATGTTCAATTGCGCGGCGCAAAGTTGGTCGAATGTGTGGCATAAAATACACATTTCAGTTTTGAGTGTGCACTATTGGTTAGCAACTGCCTTCCTTTCACTCGCGCAGTCTCTCCTCCAAACATTGGATGTATGGAGGAATGAATAGGTAGATTTCCGGACACATAAGGCATCAAAAGTATTGGGAGAGGTCTGGAACAGAGGTTCGAACTTAGATAAGCACCATACTTAGACAGTGTCTCTACAGTGTTCTGGACTTGCTTTGCATCTCATTTGAACTGTGCTATTCCTTTGAGTACTTCAAAGAGAGTGAATAAACATCCGCTGTTTATTCCAAAAACTGTGTGTGGATTCCTACTCCGCCATTCTGCTGGACTCTTTTACCTATTTGATTAACACTGCCACCTCCCGTTTCTGGCAACATTAATGTCGCCCCAATGATTTACAACGAGCAATGCTTAACTGCAGCACCTATAATCGTGTAGTCTATACGGCAGTGATGCATTTTAGATCAGACAGCTTCCAATTCAAACTCGTCTCCAATTGCACAAATGCATCCACAGCTTTTGTACATTTGTTGTTTTTCATTATCGAAGCCCACCTCTCGTGGTATCTTTGAGTTGACGCATTTCAGTGCTTTCTCATTCGACTACATGATTCTACTGTTCCGTTTTAATCCACTTCTCGAAACCATGTCGTGCATTTATTGAGAACATGTGAAATATATATCCAGAATAGAGCACAGGGATCCTCAGAACTGGACCGCCAACCATGCACGTCAACGCTGAAACTCAGTTCAACGTTATGTTCCGTTTGGGACCAAGATGTTCCTCACGTTCTTCACAATCAACTCCTCTAATTATCCCACACAGCAGATAACCGAAGATATGTCCACACTTTTCTCAAGCTTCCATGTTTTGTCCATTCTATTAGCCTGAGTCTCTACCTTTGCAGGCTGTCTTCCCGGTCCTGGTAATTCGGTTTGCCGCTCATCCATGTGCGAGAAACAGATCTGGATGATCCCTTCATCCATATCGCTGATACAGAGGCGTCAAGGGACGGAATTCTGGGGCTATAACAAAGACTTTTTAACTTAAATCGGGGCACACGTGATGATTCCGTTGAATGGAGAATAGTAAGTGTGATACCCTTAACCGAGAAGGACGGCAGAGATAAGGCACGTAATGATGGGTCTGTCGGTGTACAGTCAGTGACAGGAAATCTAATGAAATAAATATGACTGAGAAGGTAATTCCGCATTTGGAAAGGCAGGAATTATTCAGTGACAGTCACCATGGTTCTGTTTCCCTCAGCGATCGGCTGCAACGTTTCCATATTAATCACAATCTCCCGTCGCCCTGGATTGATTTTACTGCGCCATTCAAACCCGTTTGTTCACATTGGAAGGTAATCTTGTCTTGTTTCTCCAACACACCCTTCTCCATTCCATTTCGATTACTTGCCCAGCACCGAGAATGTAAGCGCATCGAACAGACACAGTCGGTTAAAAAAATTCCAAAATTACTCATGTTTCTCCTTTAATCCAGACACCGATGAAACAGTGTGCGGCTGTTACCCAGGGCCCAGCCCGTCAGTGTCCGGGGACAGAGGGCTGCTACCTCACTGGGCTCATTGGAGCTATCCCTGTCATCCTGGAGCCAGATGTCACACTTCATCTTCACCTTAATATGCCTGTTAAGTTCAGCAAAATCCATTAAAACAACAAGACTTGGTTGTTGGGCTTGGGAACGCCGTGGTTAATGTTATATTGTCATTGTTGTGAGGTATTTATTGCGGCAGTCTGTTGTGCAGAGGGACTTGGGAATTCCTGTGCATGAATCGCAAAAGATTGGTTTGCAGGTGCAACAGGTTATCAAGAAGGCAAGTGGAGTGTTGGACGTTATTTCAGAGGGATATACTTTAAGAGCGGGGCGATTATGCTGCAAATGTACAGGGTATTGGTGAGGCCAAAGATGGAGTACTACATGCAGTTCTGGTCTCCTCACTTGAGGAGAGATACACGGGCTTTGGAGCCGTTGCAGAGGAGTCTCGCCGGGTTGATCCTGGAGGTGAGGAGTCAGTTTATAAGGAGTGATTGAGTCGTCTGGGTCTATACTTGCTGGAATTCAGAAGAATGGGTGGGGATAATATCGAAACAAAAATAATTATGAGTAGGGATAAATAAGAGAGGCAAGGAGGTTGTTTCAACTGGTAGGTGAGACTAGAACCAGAGGGCATAGCCTCAAGATTGGGAGTAATAGATTTAGGAGAGAGCTGAGAAAAGAAACTGCTTTTTCCAGAGAGTAGTGAATCTGTGGAATTCTGTCTCCAAGGAAGCAGAAGAGGTTACCTAATTTACTATGTTTAAGACGTTGTTGGATTTGTTTTGCACAGTCGGCGCATTAAGGTCTGTGGGGTGAAGGCAGGAAGGTGGATCTGTGTCCGGTGGAGGCTCGACGAACCAGATGGCCGAGTTTGATCCTGATCCTGTTTCTTTTGTTCTTGTGTATTTCGAATGTTTTGATTCAAAATACAATTTGCAATTCTGATTAAATTTGGAAGGGAAACAAGAAAATCATCTCCCCGTCGGGGAATTGAACCCCGGTCTCCCGCGTGACAGGGGGGATACTGACCACTATACTAACGAAGATCCGATGGAAGTATGTGATATGGCAGTCGGTTGTCAGGACCCAGGAGGGCTCACACGAAGCCCCGATGTTTCTTCGTTGACTGTAAAACTGGCGCCTTTCTGCACCCACATCACCGTGTGACTGGAGTGGTCTCAGGGTTCTCCAGCGACTCAGTCACTGGTTGTGTTCAGTCACAGCCGGAGGTGGGGCTCCGATTCGGACCTGAATGTGTGCTGATGTATGGAACTTTCATAACCAGGGTTTATTTTCTCACTAACTAATGCAAGAAATGATTTGTAATTCATCAACTTATACAGTCGATTCCAACCACCCTCCGGAGAGAATGGAGGAGGGGCGATCTTCCTATGATAGACGTCCCCGCCTCTGCCCGTCATCCCCCTGTGTAACTTCACTTTCCATTAGTGCAGTCTTCCCGCCGGACCGGGCCCACAGTCCTGTTGTTCACAACGCGTCACACAGAATAAATCATAACCTGATTCTAACTGTCACATTAACTCACTTGTTCTCACACTATCAGGAGATTTTCATTTGTTCAACCCACTCCTCTCCTCCACTTCCTCTGCTATAGAAAACTTAACTGTTTTCTCTTTTCCCTGTTCTGATGGGGTCATCCACCTGAAATCTCAATATGTTTTCTTTCCACGGATGCTGCCAGAGCTGCTGCGTGTTTCCTGCATTTTCTGTTTCAATGTTCTCGGAGAATACCTAACGCTTGGTTATGGCTGTGCACGAAGAGGACCATGTTTTTATCTGAACGAAGCTTCCAGAAAAATTGTAAATTCATTGAACAGAAATAAACTGTTAATTTAAATGCCGAGGGTTTAATTGTATTTAGGTGTCATATGACGGTTTCTTGGCGTAAAATGCACTGATGGTTGATGCCAACAAGGGAAATAGCAGAGGATGGTTTCGATCCATAGACATCTGTGTTATAAGCCCAGCACGCTTCCGCTGCGCCACTCTGCTGCTGAGAGGGAATGTGATCGCTGTGCTGAGAGTGTTGTTCATTCTATTATTCTTTGTCGTTTCTTTTTTCCTGAGTTCGCACCGACACCTTGTTCGTTTTTTTTTCTTTCTTTGACTCTCCTGCCGCTTCCTCTTCCTCTCTCCGCATTCTCTTCCTTGGTTCCAACGATCTTTCCCATCAGGTTATTATCTCTGTGACTTTTGTTCTCTCTCCAGGTCCTCGTACCTCGTTCCCAATATTTCACAGGTAAAATACTATTTACATTATAATGGGGGCAATTCATTCCGCTTGTAGGGTTTGTAAAACTTAAGATGTTTTCACCCGCACACGGGGTTCGTATTGTCCAATGCTGAGGTCACATTAACTTCCCAATCCTGTCATTGTGATTGAATAAATGTCAGAATTCCTTCAGTGCTGAAGAACCAGCAGCTCACTTTGTTTCTTCGTGAAACTGAACTCGCGACTTTAAAGCACAACAGAAGCTGACTTTGTTTTCCACACTGTAAGTGCTTGCATCAAACGCAACAACTCCGTATCCCCAGAAGTAGTGGTTTGCAAATTATCGTTTGCCATAATTTTCAAGTCAAATGGCCGTTCAGGACAGTGACAGATGCGGAATGTCGGTGTGCCTCAGGGCCAGTGTATTGACCTGGCGGTGCAGTGACGGTGATCACAAGCCTGTTCTCTCGGGCTGAGGCTCGACCAATGCACTCCGCGTGCGCTGATCTCTGCGATGTCACAAATGTGGGACACTGGACTGTGAAATGTGTGGTGGTGGGTTCAGAGTTCGTGCATTCTCCTGATCTTCCGTCAAACCTATATTTACTTTCAACTTCTTCTGAACTTATCCACCGCCTATCTTTAGTCGCCTGTAGTAATGGAGACGTCCAACAGACAACTGACCGTCTTCGGCGGAGTCTGCTGTCGGTAAAGAGTCGGGTCCCAATGCTGTGTTTAGGCAGCATGGGTTTGCAGCATGATGTCGGTGTGGAACATAAGAATGTCAGAACATGACATGGGAGCAGGAGAAGGCCATCTGGCCCGTCGAATCTTCCTTGCTATTCAATAAGATCATGGCTGACCTGGTCCTGGACTCAGATCTACCTACCTGCCTTTTCCCCATAACGCTTAATTCACCTACGATGTAAAATCTATAAAACTGTGTCTTAAATATATTTAATGAGGCATCCTCCACTGCTTCCCTGGGCATAAAATTCCACCGATTCAATACTCTTTGGGAAAAGCAGCTTCTCCTCATTTCCGTCCCAAATCTATTCCCCTGACTCTTGAGGTAGATCCCCTAGTTACCCCGCACTTCCTGTACTTCTGGCGCTCCTCTCTTGCAAGCTATCGCCTCAGCCTCTTCAAAGAACTTTTCTGTCACCATTTCGATTTACCTGCCTAATCAATCGTCCGTTCAGAACCCAGATCTGGGCTCTAACTCACTGTGTTGCTTATCCCGCCCAGAACGTCCCAACACTTCACTCTGGCAGAAAGGGACGGTGAGTCATCCTTGGGGATACTTCGCGGTTGGAAGTCCACAGTCGCTATTCATTCTAGGCTGGGACAACGAGAATGTTCCCTCACTGTTCAAAAATCCCGGTGACTAACATGGAGATGCCGGGAATTGAACCAGGGACCTCATACATGTAAAGTGTGCGCTCTCCCACTGAGCTACATCCCTGTCTACATGTTCGTACGGAAGCTACTTTCTGAGTCCCCTCCGCTGAGCACAAATCTTAGATATTGACAGCTAGAAAACAGAAACTGGACTGGGTTATTCGGCCCGTCGTGCCTGCTCTGCCATTCAATCCGACCATGGCCGATCACCTAACGTTAATCCGCTGTTCTCTATCACTTCGCACACTTTTTGATGCCTTTGTGATTAATAATCTGTCCGAACCATCCTCTGTTTATTCACTTGTTTGGGAGAGACTACGCGAGTAAGAACAGGGACCGTTTCTACCCGGGGGTGACACACCTTTCAGTTGTATACTTTAAATCAAGATCAAAACCAACTTTATTTTTTTAATTTTCAGATGGTTTGTATTTGTTTAAAACTTTGAGGTGGGGGCGTATGACGCAAGTATTTCACAAAAGATACGAATACACGTCAGTCCCACATAGAACCAGGAAATGTTGTAAACACTGATTCGTGCTGAGAGATTCAAAGTAAATATGTCATTCCAGTGATCTTCCGTCAGATCGGTGCAGACTCAGACAGAATGACCAAGTGCTCCCAAAACAGGATATTTAACATTGCACCCGGTAATCGGGAATCTCAGCAACCATAGGGATAAATTAAAGTTGTTATTTTTTATTTATTGTGTAGGTTAATGTGAATGGGAAGCGGAACGTAGGGGCTCCTTGGTCCGTAAAATATGAGGGAGAGCTGCCAATGATCTCAGTGAGGCAGCGACCTGCCGCCAGAGGGTACCGAGGGGCTGGACCCTGTGTAACTGCGACCTGCCGCCAGAGGGCACCGAGGGCCTGAACGTTGTGCAACAGCCGCTCAACACTTCTTGAATGTATTGATGAAATAGCAAACATGAGCGACACTGGTGCTCTGTAAGGTGATGCATTGGTTCCATGTTCGATAATTTCTGTGATCGCAAAATGAATGTTAGGAAAGACACGTGTGGTGCTATTGTGCGTTCTGCATCCGTATTTTGTTTTTCGTGAACAAACAATATTTTCAATTTTAAACAGCAGTGTTACCCAGCGGAGAGCGACAGACACAGCCAAAGCTACCCGATGCGTTCCGGGTGCGTTCGAACCACCAACTGTTGTGTTAACAGGCGAACGCGCTGACTGATTGCTCCACAGCGACAATGTGAAGGAAACGAGAAGAAATGGTCCATTCCCGGTTCGGGAGGCGGTGACCAGGGTTCCGTGCTGGAACCTGGCTTTTCACAATCTGCATTAATGATTTGGATCAGGTGGTCACAGAAAAATATAAAAGAGAAACTTTTGGGAACACGTAGCCGGCAGGATTCAAACATGCTCGGGTAAATCCCAATGTATTTCTAGTCCATCGCCTTAACCACTTGGCCACAACTACCTGGATATCCACAACTCGGCAGAGAGAAGGACATTTTCCATGGGATGCGATCAGTGTGTCGCGGGACTGAGGGACGGACCGATCCGGGAGTCAGAGAAGCAGGACCGATCCTAAACTGAAAACAGAACCTGCTGGATATACTCGGCAGGTAAGGCAGCGTCTGTGGAGAGAGAAACAAAGTTAACGTTTCAGGTCGATGACCATTCACCCTGAAGTCCGGGCGGGCATTTGGATGCAGGGAGTCTCATTCACATCGGGACAGGATTTCCTCATCCTGCAATAGATCAGCACGTTCATTTGTCCACTGAAAGTTTGGTGATTCGAGCCCAAAAATTTTCTGGCCGCTTCAGAGGGCAGTCAACAGGCAACAACATCGATGTGGGCAGGAATCATAGAGTGCAGAGCGGATGAGGACGACGGGTGTTCCCTCCCCCCAGAAACCGGGAGTCAGCAGGCGGGAGAGACTGAGGGCAAGAAACGTTCTGGTCGGCACATCAAAGGAAGGTCGTGAGTATATCAGGATGTGTGCAGAGGAGGTTCACCGAGATGTCGCCTGGGCCGTGGAGTTCTCATCAAATGAGACTGACTCTGATTTAGTTATTTACCTTCCAACATAAGAGGCTGAGGGCTGACCTGTTGAGGTAAAACAAATTTGTTGGTTCATAGAGAGGTGGATAATAGGAAACGTTTCCGCACAGCAGAGTCAGCCAAACTAGAGAGCACAGGCTTAGTCCCAGGAAGTGAGGCGTTGCAGGTACAGTGTTCACGCTAGGTCAGTAGATACACAATAATGGGGGAACGTGAATAAATGTGCAGATGCAGAGGGACCTGGAAAACATGCGGACAGGTCATTGAAGGCAGTAGGACAGGTCGGTCGGTGGGTTAAGAAGGCCGAAGGGAGACTTGCCTTGGTTGGCTGAAGGCAGAGAATTGCAGAGCAGGGAGCTCTGCTGGAACTGTATAAACACAAGTCGGGCCACAGCTAGAGCGCTTTGTACAGTCCTGGCCACCACCCCATCCGAACAAACAGACACACCGACATCCGAATTAGGAGCAGGAGTCGCCACTCAGCCGCGCAAGCGCGCTCTTCCATTCAATCAAATAAGTCATGAGTTCATTAGATCCCCAACTCCATATTTCATGTACCCGTGGGAACCTGTCACCTCCTTACTCAGCAGGTATCTGACTACCTCTGCCTGAAATACACTCAGACATCCGCTCCCATCTTCCTTAGAGGAGGTGAGTTGCATAGACTCAGGAACGACTGGGGAAATAACCCTCTTGAGTGACCGCATATTTTAAATCGTCCCGACGAGTTGTAGATCCTCCAACATGTGCACAAACTCGCTCCACTTCTGCACTTAAATACTCCCAAGAAATCGGTATGTTTTCATGAAGTAACTTATCAAACATCTGAACTCCAGTTCTGCTGGAGCCAGAGCCGCGCTCACATTCCAACTCACAACCTCATACAGTGCTGCTCAGAGCAATGCACAGTCAGTTCATTGTGTAGGGGGTCCAATATTCTTACGGGTAGGTTTGTTAGAACTGTTCAGGAGGGTTTCAATTAACTTGTCAGGGGGATGGGAACCAGAGTGATGGGTTAGAGGTTTGTGCATTTAATGTACAAGTAAATGCAGAGTGCAGAAAGACTGAGGAAGGATAGGCAGTTGAAAGGACAAAATTGGATGGGCTAAAGAACGTCTACCTTAATGCGAGAAGTATCAGGAACAAGGCTGATGGACCTAAAGCATGAGTAAGTACGTGAAACTATGAAGTGTGGGCCATTACAGAGATTTGGATGTCACAAGGGCAGCAAGAATGCTGGATATTCCGGGATTTAGATGTTTAAAAAGGGACAGGAGAGGAGGTAAAAGAGCTGGGGGTTGCCTTTTCTGATACGCGACAGTGTCACATCTGCAGAAAGGGAGGAGGTCCGAGAGGAATCGTCCACTAAATCAGTGTGGGTGGAAGACAGAAACAGAAACTCTATTGGGAGTATTCTACAGACTCCCAAATAGCAGCAGAGACGCTGAGGAGCAGATAGGGAGACAGAATTTGGAGAGGTGCAAAAATAACAAGGTTGTTGTTATGTGTAATTTCAACTTCCCTATTATTGATTAGCACATCTTTACTGTAAAGGCGATAGATGGGGCGGAGTTGGTTAGATGAGTTCTGGAAGGATTCCTGACACAGTATGTGAACAGACCAAGTAGAGAAGAGGCTATACTGGACCTGGTACCAGGTTTCAGATCTCTTGGTGGGAAATCATTTTGTAGATAGTTACCATAGCTCCTTGAAGTTTTGTCCATAGCCTTGGAGAAGGATAGGAGCAGACAATATGGGAAAGTATTTAACTGGCGGAGGGGGATATAATGATACTATTAAGCAGGAATTTGGGAGTGTAAATTGGGAACAGATGATCATGGGGAAGTTCCCAGCTGAAATGTGGAAGTTGCTCAAGGAATACTTGCTTGGGGCTCTGGGTTATTTTGTCCCATTGAGGCAGGGTAAGGATGGTGGAGTGAAGGAACCGTGGTTGACACGAGATGTAGAATGTCTTGTCAAGAATAAAGAAGCATATCTGAGGTTTAGAAAGCATGAATCAGATTGGGCTCTGCAGAGTTTAAAAAGTAGCCAAGGAGGAGCTTAATAAAGAAGAAACATGTGCCTGAAGTCGGAAGAGTTAGAGGAGGTCCTTAATGAATACTTTGCTTCAGTACTCACGAGAGAGAGAGAGAGAGAGAGAGAGAGAGAGACAGAGAGAGAGAGAGAGAGAGAGAGAGACAGAGAGAGACAGAGAGAGATTTGAGAAGATGGCTTACGACGGGCTGATATGCTAGGACGTGTCGACGTGAGGAAAGAGGATGTGCTGGAACTTTTGAAAAACATTATTATAGATAAGTCAACAGGGACGGTTGGGTTATATCCAAGGCGTGGGCAGATTAAAAAAGGAGAGAGGCAAAAAAACTTCGGAGGACTCGAGGTCTTCGGTTCGGAGGACTTCGGAGCAGCAAAGGTTTTTTTTTCTGTTTATCTCCTTTATTAGGGTTTTAAGTGTAAAAGTTAGTTTTTGTTTGGGTTTTAAGTATGAGGGTTAGATTTTTATAACTTGCTTTTGTAAGTATTTTAAAAGTTTTTTCTAACTCGTCGAGTGGGGGCTGTAATGCGCAGGCGCGGGGCGGGCAACGTAAAATGCAAAGAGCCTATAGAGCGGGCAGTGTCGGAGCGGGCAGTGGAGCGAGAGGCAGAAGAGTGGTCGGGCTTTGGCTCAAGGGACATCGGCGAGAAGGGGCAAGGAGGGTAAGTAGCTGGTAAGTAGGTAAAGGTAAGGTTTACCTGTTGTCTATTTTAGATCTTTAGGTGGGATTAACTAGGGGGTAAAAACGGTACTCAGATGGAGGACATGGTCATATGCTGCAGTTGTTTGATGTGGGAACTCGTGGTCCTTGCTGCAGTCCAAGATGGCCACATCTGCAGTAAGTGCTTGAGGCTGGAGTAACTTCGGCTCAGAGTTGATGAGCTGGAGCCGCAGCTACAAACACTGCGCAGCATAAGGGAGGGAGATAGTTATGTAGACAAGGTCCATCAGGTAACAGTCACCCCCCTTAGAGCTGGTACACCTGAGGTTCAGGATGCAGATAGAATGGTGACTGTCAGGGGCAGTCAGGCAGGCACACAAATAAGGGAACCCCGGAGGCTGTTCTCATCAGAAACAAGTGTCCGCCTTGGAGGCTGTTGAGGGGGATAACCTGCAGGGGCATAGCTGCAGTAACCAGGTATCTGGCACTGGGACTGGTACTTCTGCTCAGAACGGAAGGGCGGGAAAGAGACATGTGGCAGTGTTAGTGGACTCGACAGTCAGGGAAACAGATAGGATGTACTGTGGCAGTGAGCATGAATCCCGGATGGTATGTTGACTCCCAGGTGTCAGGGTCCGGGATGTCACTTGACGGGTTCACATAATTCTTGAGCAGGAGGGAGAGCAGACAGAAACTGTGGTCCATGTTGGCACCAAAGACATAGGTAGGAAGGGGGATGAGGTCCGGAAGAGCGAGTTCGGGGAGCTAGGCAGAATACTGAGGAACAGAACCTCAAGGGTAGCAATCTTGGGATTGCTGCCGGTGCCACGCGATAGTGAAGGCAGGAACAGGAGGAGGTGGCAGATAAATGCGTGGTGAGAAGTTGGTGCAGGATAGAGGGTTGTAGATTTCTGGATCACTGGGATGTCTCCTCGGGACCTGTTCAGAGAGGACGGGTTACACCCGAACCAGAAGGGGTTCAATATCCTTGCGGTTATGTTTGCTAGGGTGGTTCTGGAGGGTTTAAACTAGTTTGTGAGGTGGCAGGGAACCGGAGGAGTAAGTAAGAGGAAGAAGGGGATGGGGAAAAGTTAGATCAAACAGGTAGAGAGACTTTGGGAAGAAGAAGCAGAATACAGGCTATAAGAATAGTAAGATTGATGGGCTGTATGTGTTTACTTAAATGTAAGAGGTGTCAGAATAAGGGAGATGAACTGAGGGCTTGGAAAAGTATGGGGGACTATGATATTGTGGCTATTACTGAGACGTCGCTGACGTCAGGGCAGAAGTGGATATTGAATATTCCTGATTTTCGGTGTTTTAAGAGGGATAGGGAAGGGGGTAGAAGAGGAGGAGGGGTGGCGATACTGGTCAGGGACGCAGAAAGGATGGATGTTGTAGAAGGATCATCTCTAGAGTCCGTATGGGTGGAAGTAAGGAAAAGAAAGGAGAAGTTACTCTACTAGGAGTATTATATAGCCACCCCCCCCCTCACCAGCCAAGTAGCAGTAGAGACATAGAGGAACAGATTGGCAGGCAGTGTTTCAGGAGAAGCAAAAATAACAGGGTTTTTATAATGGGAGACTTCAACTTCCCAAATATAGACTGGAACCTGCTTAGTGCCAAAGGTTTAGATGGGACGGAATTTGTTAAATGTGTCCAGGAGGGATTCAGGACGCAGTATGTTGACTGGTCGACAAGAGAGAATGTCATGCTACATCTAGTTTTAGGAAATGAACCTGGACACGTGAACGATCTATTGGTGGGTGAGCATTTGGGGGACAGTGACCATTGCTCCATAACCTTTAAAATTGTCATGGACAGGGACAGGTGCAGAGAGGACAAGAAGATATTTAATTGGGGAAGGGCGAACTTTGTGGCTATAGGAGAGAACTTGGGAGTGTAAATTGGGATGTTCTTTTTGAAGGGAAATGTGCCATGGAGTCGATGTTCAGGGATCTTTTGCAGGATGTTAGGGATAAATATGTCCCGGTGAGGCAGAGAAGGAATAACAGGGTGAATAAACCGTGGGTGACGAGAGAGGTGGAACGACTAGTAAGGGAGAAGAAGGTAGTGTACATGAGGTATAAGCAGCCAGGTTAAGACAGGGCCCGTGAGGAATATAGAGTAGCGAGGAAGGAACTTAAGAAAGGGTTGAGGAGAGCTAGAAGGGAACATGAAAAGGCTTTGGCTAGTAGGGTTAAGGAAAACCCCAAGGCCTTTTTCACCTACTTGCAGGGTAGGAGAATGGCTAGGGTAAAGGTAGGTCCGATTAAAGACAAAGGTGGGAGAATGTGCCCGGAGGCGTCGGAAGTGGGAGAAGTTCTCAATGAAAACTTCTCTTTGGTATTCACCAAGGATAGGGGTCTCGATGACACGGAAGGGAGTGCTGGCAAGGGCAATGTTCTCGAGGTTGTTCATGTCAAGAGAGAGGATGTGTTGAAGTTGTTAAATGATATCAAGACAGATAAATCTCCGGGGCCTGAAGGGATTTTCCCCAGGCTGCTTCGAGAGGCAAGGGAGGAGATTGTTGAACTGCTGGTAAGGATCTTTGAGTCCGCGTTGTCCACGGGGATGGTGCCGGAGGATTGAAGGGTGGCGAATGTTGTCTCCTTAATTAAAAAAGTTAGTACGGATAGTCCAGGGAATTACAGACCGGTGAGTCTCAGGTCTGTGGTGGGTAAGCTATTAGAAAGAATTCTTAGGGATAGGATCTATGAACACCTAGAGATTCATGTACTGCTTAGGGACAGCCAGCATGGCTTTGTGAAGGAGATATCTTACCTCACAAGCCTGACAGAGTTCTTTGAGGAGGTGACGAGGAAGATTGATGAGGGTAGTGCTGTTGACGTGATCTATATGGATTTTAGTAAGGCGTTTGATAAGGTTCCACATGGAAGGCCTCTACAGAAGGTTAGAGGCCAAGGGATCGAGGGAGCTTGGCTGTGCGGATTAGGAATTGGCTTGCCTGTAGAAAGCAGAGGGTTGTGGTGGAGGGAGTGCCCTTGGATTGGAGGGCAGTGACTACTGGTCCCGCAGGGATCGTTTCTGGGACCTCCACTTTTTGTGATATTTATAGATGACTTAGATGAGGGGGTGGAAGGCTGGGTTCATAAGTTTGCGGACTACACTAAGATCGGCTGTGTTGTGGACAGTGTGGAGGGCTGTCGGAGCTTACAGAGGGAATTTATAGGATGCATAGCTGGGCTGACAAATGGCAGTTTGAGTTCATAAACATAAGCATTCTGTTCTACAAATTCGCAGCAGCAACAACACATTTGAAATATATTTTACCCCTCTGGACCGAACTGGCGGTCAGTTAAGACAACTGAGTCTTCGGTTAACGACAGAATCGAGAGGTCGACGAACAAATATTTATTCTGACCTTGGTTCCCTCATTACCATTATAACCCGGAGCACGCCCGCAATAACACTTCATTCAGTCACCGTCAATTCCTCCGGCTGTTACAAACTGGTCCCAGCCTTGCGCCATCTTCTGGTAACCATACCCGCAGAGCCGCCTCTACCGCATCGGACCAACACTTCACTTCAGACAGACCGGATAAATGGTCACAGCGAGGAGACAAGCAGCAGAAGCTGACGTCTGTACACACGATGAGACCTGTAAGCGGCAGAGTATATATTGTTTTAAAACAACAGATTACTTTTCAGTGCAGTAGGTGATACATTTACCCAATCAGGAGTTCTCACACAATGGTCAAAATATTTACCTATGAGATACGCCCTGAAATGCAAAATTATGTGCACTGCAAAAAAAATCTTCAAGCAGCGTTACATATCGAAAACAGTAGTGAATATCGATACAAAGGAAAACTGTAGATGCCCTGGGACAGTGAGGAGGGAGGTGATGAAGAACAGGACCTGCGGTCTACTGGACAGGGAGAGCGGTTCTTTGGATCTTTTACCATTTACTGAGGCAGGAAGTTGGGTGCGAGGCCATGATAGAGCTTTAGGACTGAAGGAAGGAGGTGCAAGGTTCTGACTGGGGAAACTGCAGGGACAGAGGACGGGGGTTAGTTTGTGTCGCTGGATTCACTTCTCACTGCGGAGAAATTTTCTCAATTTGTAGATTAATAAGTTGCCAATATAATTGTATGAAAACTATTAATGGGCCCCCTAACTTACAAAGATCAGTTTTATGTGATTAAAGATACCGGCCTTATTTCCACAGGGACAATACTGAGTCAATGCCAAGGACTGTGATGTATGTCTGTTAAATCGTCCCTATATATTCAACAGAGGCAATGGTGTTGTTGCAATGTCTTTATTCAAGTGAGTGTAAAAAATGCAATTGGTAGCATCCAACGGAGTCACTAGGGACTGATCCTATGTATAAATCAGACCCGTTGGAGAACGTCAGCTCAGATTATCTGTCCGAGCTGAGGATTCTGCAGCAACAGAATTCGTTACTTCTCACCGAAATGTAATATCCCGTAATCTGGTGGATAGAAGAAATTTACTATCCTGTTCTTTCAGCAGTTGGAATTCCCGGTAAGCTGCAGTCTCAGCTGCCGTAGGTGCAAATTGATGTCTAATTCCAATGTTAAACAAGTTTTGTCTCGATGCTTGTTTCCACAGACACCGTCAGTCCCTGCTTTTCAAAGAATGGAATGGAGGCACAAGATACTGTAGGTTATGGGATCGATAACAATGAAAAACTGCGGGAGGAAATCATCGGGTGGACCAGCTGGCAGAGCAGAATGTTATGGAAGCGGGAGTCTGGGTTAGTGACAGAAATCAGAGAATTCAGTGAACTACTCGCCGTCAGAAATGATATTGCGCTTAATTGTTTTCAATGTTATAAAATATGGTTCTATTATACCGGTAACTAACAGCGCCTCAGACGTCAAACTACCACACCGAGCTTTCTTCTGCCTGTTGAAATCCCCTCCCCTGCCTACCTGCGATGCATACTGTGGGAGACGACATGTCCGGCCGTGAGGTTGTGTCAGGCCGCACATTATCTGTTTGGATCGGCAGTGCTTCGGTTGTAAACCCAAAACGATGGCAGATGATGGAATGTGAAACTAAAGCAGAAACTGCTGGACGCTGTTAGCCCTGCAAGGAGCGTGTGTGGAAAGAGAAACCAGATATCGGTTAGGGTCGGGTCTATTCTCAGAACAGTTCTGCGGAGGGGTCTCTGTCCCAACAAGTTAACTAGTTTCTCTTTCCACGGATGACAGAATTTCCTGATTTATTCCGTTGTTCTGTTGATCTGTCGCTGAAAGGGAGCGCCGGGGACGTTGGTGATCGGTACGTGGAGCTCTGCCGACCTCTGGCGGCCGCGTTTATCCAGTCCATTCTTCATGAGAAGCGGACGGCGACGAAAAGGTGATCCATCCCCTTTTGCTTATTGGGAAACACATACCAAGATGATATTTCCCTGGGATCTGAAATTCCCGTGAACTTGGTGGCGATTGCGATTCTGTCCCGGGGTAAGTGCCCTCTCTCCAAATGTTTCACTAGCAACCTGGTGGGAATGGCAGCGGCCGATCTCCTGGTCGTTATCTCGGACTCTCTGCTGAGGTAGACTGCTCTTATTTATTTTCCGCGATCAATCCTCCGCATCACTCCCGTGTGCAGTCTCGGTCTATCGCTGCTTTTTGCAAGCACCGCGGTCTCAGTCTGGCTGACGGTCGCTTTCACTTTTGATTAATTTGTAGTCATTTGTTGTGAGAAGTTGAAGACAAAATATTGTACCGAAAGAACGGCGGCAATGGGTATAGGGACAGTGAGTGCGCTGGAATGTTCCGAGAGTGTGCCCTGGTACTCCACCGTCCAACCTTCGTTCATAATTGATCATGTTCCCTGGCATTGTGTCAATAAACCGATCTTCCTTGCATCATTCACGTGGGCTGCTTTTGAGATGTTTCACCGCAATTTAACCCTTGTGTCCCGTTCTTTCTGATTTCCCTGCTCAATGTTCTGACGATTAGATGGATTTTAGCTGCCAGTAGACTCTGCAGGGGCTCCAAGGCCGCGGCAATGGAGAGAATGTCAAGGACTTGGATATGGAGAACTGAAGAAAATCCATCGTTTTACTCTTCAGTATAACCGGCAGTTTTCTACTGTTGTTGGTAACAATGGCGGTGTTTTATATCCCGGTAAGCTGCAGTCTCAGCTGCCGTAGGTGGACGTTGATGTCGAATTCCAATGTTTGTCTCGCTGCTTGTGTCCACAGACCTCGTCCAGTCCCTGTTTTTCAAAGAATGGAATGGAAGCACAAGAGACTGTAGATTTTGGGATCTACAGCAAAGAAAAAATGCGGCGAATGTCAAAGATTTACAATTACTCGTCCACCAATCCCCGTTATATCACAAGCCACACATCGGGAATGCTTCAGCTTCTCTGTTCCTGCACCAACACGTGTATTTACGCCGTGACACAGAGCAAATTCCGAGAGGAGCTAAAGAACGCGGTGAAATACCCGCTGAATCGGATTGTGAAGATCATTAAATCATATGGAGAGATTGTGTGAATCTGTGTAATTAAATCTACCTGCTCCCTACACTCCACCTCCCCCCACATGAAAGAAAGTGGAAATTACGTTATCTGTTAACAATGTTTCATGGAAACAACATAAACACATCTTATCCGGATGCATCACGGTTTGGTCTGACATCTACTCTGCCCAAGAGTGCAAGAATCTGCAGAGAGTTATAAACTCAGTTCAGTCCATCCCGAAAACCAGCCTCCCCTCCATGGACTCTGTCTACACTTTGGTACAGCAGCCAACATAATCAAAGATCAATCCCACCGCGGTCATTCTCTGTTCTCCCCTTCATCTGGGCAGCAGATACAACAGATGGAAAAAACACACCACCAAGCGCAAGGACAGATCCTCTTACATTGTTATAAGACCATTGAACGGACCTCTTTTCCCACAAAGATAAACTCTTGATTTCGCATTCCATCTCGTCGTGGCCCTATTACTTTATTGTCTCCCTGCACTGCATTTTCTTTGCGACTCTAACACTATATTCTGCATGATGTTATTGTTTTTCCCTTCGTACTAAATAAATGCACTGATGTTTTGAAATGATGTGTGTGGATGGCAGGCAGAACAAAACTTCTTTCACTTGTCTCTTTCAACATGTGACAAAAATAAACCAATGATAATTACAATTAACAGCGCACCTCCAAAACAACCGATTGCAGCTGATCCGGAAGTCACCCCCGGACTCCCCATCCCAGAGATAGCCCGTTTGACTCACACATCCTTCCCCCACTCATCTCTCATTCTGACACCAGCTGGTTACATCTGTTTTCGGGATCTGGCACAGAGTGTCCACCATGAAGCTTATAGCTGTTTACCTTTCTCCACTGCTGCCTGATCTGCTGAGTGGCTCCGGTATTTTAAGATTTTCTTTACGTTCTGCTGCTCCTTTATATCGCCCTTCTCCCGCCTTCTCTGTCTCTCTGTCTGTCTGTCTCTCTTTGCCTGCCTGCCTGTATGTCCGCCGACCATCGGTTTGTTTTTGTCCCTCTCCGATTCTTTCTCCATGACTGCCCTTTATCTTCGCTTTCTATCTCTCTCTCCCCGTCTGTCCAAATTCGGTAGCTCTCCCGCTTTCTTTTCCTGTCTCCTGACCCTGATACCCTCCTTTCCTTGCTCTTCATTCAAAGACATCTCACGTATTTAGCGGTATTTGCAACGTGGAATTGCAATCCTTGAATTAACTTTCATGTTCTATAAATGTTGATAAACCACCATTAATTCTCCCTGCAGCTTCCTCTGTTTCAGAGAAAAAATATCGCAGTATTTTAATTTTTTCCCACAGCTGGAATGTTCCAGAGCTGGAAATATCCCCATAAATCTCTTCCTCCGTCACCAAAATCTCAGCTGTTCTGTAATAGGGCAATGGTCATAGAGTCATCGAGCACAGAAACAGACCCTTCTGCACCTGGGATCCACACTTCAATCACCCATTTACACCGATAAATTTTATTCTTCTCACATTCCCAGCAAACCCATCCCCATATTCTCCCACTCGACGACACACAGGGAGCATTTTACGGTGCCAATTACCCTACCGACCACATCTCCTTGTAAATACTCTCGGGTGAAGTGGTGTCGGTTACTGCTGAACGTCAACGGATTATCTGCAGCCGACATGGACATGATGGGACGAATGGCCTTCTCCTGAGTTGTAAAACAGTATCAAAACATGGTGGAAATACTGAGCAGGCCAGGCTGCATCTTTGGGAGGAGAAAGTAAGCGACCGTTTCAGACCAAACACCCTCAACAGAACTGAAAAAGGGACAAAAGATGCCGGGGGTGTCGGGGGGGGGGGGAGTGGGATTTGACCCGAGACGTTAGCTCAGTTTCCCTACCCACGGACACGGCCTGGTCTGTTCAGAATGTCAGCATTTCTGCTTTATTTTATATATCCACCATTTTCACTTACTTTCAGATATAACACTCGACCATTTGCTCCGGACTCGGATCCTGTGGCCCAGAGTGTGTGAGAAGCAACGAGATCACCTCTCATTCACTGAAACCCAGAGAATGTCGGCCCACGCTGCTGAAACTCTCCTCACAGGACAGACCGGTGAACATTTTACAGAATTTCCTCGGTCACAGGTGTATCCTTCCACAGGTATGGGCCAGAGATGAAACAGGAGGCCGGGAGTCTTTGGCTCTCCCCATCTCAGAGGATGGTGGAAGCAGAGATGTGAATATTTTCGAAGGCCAATGTGGATACATGGTCAATCAGCAAGGGGCGAAGCGTCACCGGTGGAGGCGGGAATGTGGAGTTCAGTTTCCAATCATATTATCTGTGACTTTACTGAACGACAGAGCATAGCAGGGTGGCCAAGTGACGTACTCCTGCTCCTGATTCGCATGTCCGTGTATCTCAGGTGCTGTCTCAACTGGGCCCTGTTAAATTCCAATGAGATGTTCTTGCTCCGATACCCAAACCCTCTGCAATAAAGATCAACATACCGTTTGCCTTCCCACTTGCTCACCGACCCTGCATGTTAATGTTCAGTGTTTCTTGTCCAAGGACACCCAGGTTAAACAGAACACCAACACATTTAAATCACTCACCATCAAATAAAATCCATTTTCTTCGCAGCATACCACTATGTTCCACATTACATCCCAACCGCCATGTCATCACCCATTCCCTTCAGCTATCAATATCCCCCGGGAGCCTCTCCACATCCTCTTCACAACCCACAGTGACATCCAGTTTTGTGTCATCAGCAAACCTGGATATGTTGTCCGTGCAAGTCAAACAAACTGCAGCTGTTGTAAATCTGAAGCAAAAACAGAAAATGATGAAGGGGCTGCATCTATTAAAAGAGGAAAAGGTAACGTTTTATGTTGAAGTTCCTTCACTTTCCGACCTGAAACGTTTACTCTGTTTCTCACTCCATAGCTGATGCCCGACTCGCGGAGGGTTTCCACTTTTTTGTATTTTATATTCCGTGACTCCCTGCTCCAAACTATTGATGCAGATTGTGAAAAGCCGGATATCAACATTGGTCCCTGGTCAGCGGCTCCAAACCCGGTAATGTAACACTTATTCCCACTTCCTTCCGGGCGTCTTTGTCGCGCAATCGGTCAGCGCTTTTGGCTGTTATCTGAAACGTTGGTGGTTCGAGCACACCCAGGGACGCTGGCGATCCGGCAGATTTTGCTGTGTGTTTCATTTTCAGCTGGTAATACTGTGCTGTCCTGAGACGGGCGCTGCCTGCTGCTACCTCACTGGGTTAAGTGTCAGACCTCCCTGTGGGTTGTCACGTCTTCAGCCCTGATATTCCTCATCCCTTTTACCCGAATATATGAGTTTCTTAAAGCGATGTCCCTGGAACTATTCCGACTGAGTTCTGAGTTTCCGGACTTGCCGAGTTTGATGTTCTGTCTTCAGTTGTCATTGGACCTGTGATCATCTATTTTGAGTCTGAACCGATCCGATGACACGTAAGAGACCTGGAACGTTCATTGGAAATGTCTCCCCACCGACGCTGTCCGACATGCTGAGTGTGCCCACCGTTTCCTCTTGTTTTTATTTGAGCCTGACGTGCGGCGATATGTTTGGTGGAAATATTCGCTTCATCCTCCGCTGTAACAAAGTTTTTTAAACTAACACAAACCACCTTAAATCTAAAACTCGAGCCAGGACTTACAGTTGCCTTAAAATATTCAGTTCAGTGATGTGTGGTCCGCGGAAGCACTGCCCCACTCGGAACCCACGCGGTCTCTCCCCCAACCCCTCTATACACTTGCTAAGGGCAAATAAATACTTACAGATGCAAAAGTCATCGAGGGGCCACGACCTTTGAACTAACCGACTTGCCGCGTTTGATGTCGCAAATATCGGAAATTTGATTTCCTTTGGAGGGTCAATGATCGTTAAGTATGAATCTAAATAGTTTCTGCTCACGGAGGTTATCACGGGATGTTGGGAGAGCGTGGAACAGGGGCATGAACTTGAATGTTCAGCCATGATCTCACTGTATGATGGAGCAGGCTCGATTCGAAGGGTCGAATGGCTTGAGCCAGTTCTCTGTGTTTTAATGTCTCGGCTCTGTGCTCAGCGGCAGAGAGAAGGCAGTTTACCTCAAAAGCTGCTCACTTCTGTCGGGGATGTAGCTCAGTGGGAGAGCGCATGCTTCGCATGTATGAGGCCCGGGGTTCAATCGCCGGCATTTCCACGCTGCTGACCATGAATTTTGACCAGTGATGGGAATATCCACGAGACGCTGTAAGATCCGTAGCGGATAAGAACTGACAGGAAGAAACCACCTCCAATATTGCACACACACTTTATGCCTCAGTCTCTCTCCGCCTGCACACAGCACTGTCACTGGTAAGTTTTACCGATAGTCGACTGCATGGAAGACGTTCACTTGCCCTTGGAACGTCTCCGTTGCTGCAAACAAAAGCATTGCAGAAAGAGGGTTAAATAAATAATGTAACACTCATTGCTGAAATGTCGGGATCGATCGATCTGACTGGGTCGGAGCAAAGAAAGCACAGAGATAATAACCGGTTGTGACAGAAAGTAAGAAACATACAGAGAAAGAGAAATGTGCAAGAGAGAAAGAAGGGAGTAAGTCATGAATGAACGAGAAGTCAGCAAGGGAAAGGATATGATGTGGGGGAAATGACAAATGAAAACAACGAAGGGAACATCCACAACAGAGGAAAATAACACGACGTTTCCCCAACAGCAGTGTGGCGCAGCGGGAGCGTGCTGGGCCCATAATCCAGAGGTTGATGGGTGGAAACCATCCTCTGCTTTTTGACTTCCTGTTGACAACCGCCCATTTTTCAGCGGGGCGATCTGAATTCACTAACACACCCATGCACTGGGAATAGATAAGTAAGAATAATGAGAATGTTCCTGTGGAGCACAGGGCATGACAGGACAAAGCAGTGGGTGCGGGGATATTTACCAGGGTGTTGCCTTAAATGGAGCGCCTCAGTTATGTGGAGAAACTGGATCGACTGGGTTAATGATCCTAGAAGCAGGTAGGCTGCGGGTTGTACAACATGATGGGAGACATAGAAGATAACGTTACCCATTAGCAGAGGTGTCTGAAACTGGAGGATAACCTAGAAACAACCACGAAAGGGGTAGTTGGAATCAGCCCGAAGCACAGCTTTGTTAACCCCGTCACTACTCTGCCAGGTCAGCACACTGGACCTTGCGGCACCCCGCTGATTCCCATGTGTAATTCTCTGCTGCCGTCGTGTTGCTCTGTGAATTATTGCAACGATGAAATCTCGGTAAAGAGATTGTTGCATTTGAGGTAAGGACCTAAAAACATGAAAACAAAAGAAAATCAGCACCTGATCTCTTTGCAAAGTCAACAGTTCAGTTTCACAAAGAGACAGAATGAGCTGCTGGCTCTCCAACACCGACACGGTAATCTGACATTTACTTTACCACATCAACAGGACCGAGAAGTCAATGATACCCAACCAGATGTGGGTGAAAATATCTTGAGGTGCAAAATACCCCACAGGGCAAATAAAATGTTGCTCGCGTCATCCTCGTCTGCAGGTCAGACGCTGTCCGCTGTTCGGTGCAGTAATGTTTGACCCAAAGTACATCCCGGAGTCAGAGAAAGAGAAGACGTAGGAGAAGCAGAGGAAGATAAACAGAATGTCCGACAGCAGAACCGCAGAAAGAGGGTCCAATAAATAATGATAAACACGTTCATTTCTGAAATGTCGGGATCGGGTATCCGACTGGGCCGGAGCACAGAAAACACAGGGATAGTAACCGGTGGGGCAGCAGGTAAGGAACAAAGAAAACAAGACAAAGAGACAGGGAAAGAGAGACAGAAGGAAAATATGTCAGGAAATAAAGAGAAGTCAGCAAGGGACACAATATGATGTCGGTAAATAAAATGACAAAGAAAGATGAAAGAAGGGAATGAGAAACATTCACAACACACAAGGTGAGACAATGCTTAACCAATATCAGAGTGGTGCCGCAGGAGCATGCTGCGCCCATAACACAGAGGTCGATCAATCGAAAAGGCCCTCTGCTATTTATTAAATCATTTCACCGCCCACCAATTTACCGTGAAAGATTTATTGAAACTTCTTTCACACATACGCACCATAAATATGGGCAAGGAAATGGTGGGGCCGGTCAGATATCAAAATGGGGATATTCCCGGTGACCAGGATCTGTACGAACGGTATGCAAGACAAGTTTCTCACTGTACCGCAGGATAAGTGACAATAATAAACCAATACTAAATAGGACATTCTCGTTGAGCAGAGGGAGTAATGGTAGCCCTAAGTGGATAGGAGAGGATGCGGGGGGGGGGGGGGGGGGGGGGGGTGGGTGGTGATGATTGCTAATGATATCAGGAGAATAAATTCCAATCCCAGCTACCGAGGAATTGAACCATCCCACACCGCCATGCAGCAAGACATTCATGGATGGGTTGACCATTCCCAAGTCGTGCTCTCGCAACAGAACTTCCAATGAATGACAATTTTCCATCCGGGGTGGGGGTTAAACATCGAACAACAACATTCAATTATTTTATTACCATGGGTCCCCGAACATCAAAACACTGGATGTTACTATTAACTAGAAACTGAACTAGAACAACGACAGAAACACGGCGACTACTGTGTGACAGGAGGACTGTGGGGTCTTTTTCAGAATTCAGCCTCTTATTGTACTGCGGACAGTCCGGGAGTGGGTCTCAGTTTCAACGTTAACGGCATACCTCTGGAAAGATAATGCTTTGACTCATTACCAACTGATGTGAGTTACAGGAAACTATTTATAACTCGTCAGCTGTTGCGGCTGTCGACTACCGGCTGATTAATCACTGGTTGTGTAATTCCGATCTGTTGGAGGATGGGGACGTCAAGTGGACGGAACAGAAACTGCAGCAAAGCGAGAAATGCTCCGCCAGGAAGCAGTTCAGGAGAACATTTTACCAGGTCTTTCAAATTTCTTTGTGTAAGCTGAAGCATAAGATTCTCGTTGGAGTTGACCCGGTCCCTGTGTCCACACAAAAACTGGGCGATGCTTATTCCCTCTTCGTGAGCATCAGTGCCTTCTGACCTGTTGCTCGCGTTCCGATGCCAGACCATCGTAATTTGCAAAATTTTAAACACATTACATTGGAAAATACAAATCATCATCTTCACCACCTCTGCAGAGTTGGCGTTTTATTTACGAGCAAAGTAAATACAACATCTTTTTTTTAAAATCCCAAACGGCGTTGAGTGCAAGAGAGGCTATTATATGGCGATTTCAAGAAAATGGATCAGGGATGGAATTCCAGACTCACACCCTATTCCTGGTAAATCGATGAACAGAGAAGTGGAGTTTCCCACAACAAACGAGGAACCACCCCAACATGTCCAGATCATATGCTCACACTGATTGACTACCCGAAGTCTATTTTATCCTGTTCTCACTGCCTCACACCACCGTTCAGACATAGTCTCTATCTCATTCTTCCGCACAGACCGTTGTCATGTCTTCATTGAGAGCCTCAGTCACTCTCTCTGTTCCACAGGACGATTGTCCTTTCACCCCTGTCCGGCCCAGTCCTCTTCCCATCTTGAAACTTTTGAAATGTGTGTTTACCCTGGATGTTTAAATCCCCTCTTCTGGCACGAGCTACATTCCCTGATTCCTCTGTTCAGAATCAAATCGATGTATTAATTTGCTGATTATTCACGCCTAATCCATATACCTCCAAACTCGACCCATCCGACAAAGGAACCCCTCAACCTGTGTACTATTCCAAAGCCTTTTCTAACTTTCAGGACTTCGATATTATTTCCTTATAATCTCCCTGTTCCATCGGGAGTGTCGTCGGCTTCACCACTCTATCTACAGAACGACAGGTTTTCATCACTGTAATTATTCCAGAAAATCATTTCATTGTCCTTGTAAACCCAGTATAACTTCTCCTTCTACTGATGGGGTCGTTCCAGATCTTCGCGTATTTGTTTCGGACTTCCAGTTTACTCAGCTTTGTATGCTTTAAAAAAACGCAGCTGTGGCCAAAAGATTTTTTTCTGAAAATCATCAGGAATTCCTCGGTTACCTTTCCAATGTTCTCTGTCTAAGGAGCAGGACACAATGTTTCGCCGCAACTCGCCCCGCCGCTTCCATCAGGTTGCTGTGTAATCCCAATCTGTTGAGTGATGGCGACACCCACTGGGTGGAACAGAAACTGCAGCAGAGCGAAACATGATACGCCGGAAGCAGTTATGGCGCTGGCCCTCCACTCCCTTCTTCTATCAACACTTTTTCTTTGTGGAGTCAAATCATTAAATAACTTAACGAAACAGTTCACTGTCTAAATCCACGGAATCCCCGAGTTGCTGAGATGGTAATTTACGATAATCTCTGATTTTCCAGTGTTCAGCATTGCTGCTTTCAAAAGCAGCGCAATCCTGACCATCATAATCTCCACATAATAAATGTGCAATTTTTCCATTTTCTCCAGGAGTCTCAGGATATGATAAGTGAGTTGAATCTCACTGCGATATTGGGAGCATTGCAGTATCTGTAGAACATTATATCTGGGCGGAAATCTCCTCAATGCACTGCGACCATATGTTGAACAAAATGTTCGTGACCAGGTAAATGGACATGGACCCATTATAACTATAAATCTGTCCTGTTAAAAATGTCTGCGTGGGATTATCCCCGCAAATGGCTGCAAACGCTGTACCGATTGTGAATCATCTCTGCAATGTATAACACACGGGATCTCAAAAGGAGATATTGTATTCAACAAGGCCAACATCTAGTCTTTCGAATTTGTGTCGGAGCCGACATGTTCTGAGGAAAGGTCATCAGTCGCAAATATTGTCCATGAAATAAATATAAATACTGGTTTAAAGAGCACTTCAAACCAGCATTTGGCTATTGTACACGTTAAAATGTGCGGAATCGGTCTAATGGTCATTTTCTTCTTTAATTTCACGAACAAACCTCTGTGTTCACTTTTCTGGGAAACAGCTTTGGTTTATTGCGACCTAGTGGTGACGTCAGACAAGACAAAACACACCCAATGCTTTCCTGCCTCTCAGATTTCATTTGCGACATTCACAGCCCCGTGTTACACCCTGGCCAATGAGGTGAAGTCGTTTGTTCTGAAGGTCATCACCACCAAGTCAAGGACCCTCACAAACGGCGAATCAGTGCCAGTATCGCCAGGGAGAGATCATCCCGGAAATAAACTGGACCTCAATATTCCTGAGGCTTTGGGAGGAGCAACTTCCAGAGCCGAAGGATCTTATCGTGCCTGTGTGCCAGTCAATGAGCTGGTTCTCATCTTCGAAAGGTGGAGTTGATACTGGGTGGTGACTGGGGATAATTGTAAAATGATGACGTGTTATAAAGCTGCCCATGGGCAGAATTGTTTTCGACTTGTGAGCTACTCTAAAGCCGAGTACAGGCTGGTAATGGTCAGGATTATATCCAGTCGGGAATTCTGGAGATAATGATTTAGAGAGGGGTGAGAACCTGCAGAATCAGCATTTGAGGAGAACGTTTCAGTGTACTTTAGGAGTGGGGATAAAGGTACTGAATGTGAAGAAAACCACAGACGAATAGTCTGGAAGTGTGTAATGAGTCGACATTGGAGGAGGCTGATGTGAAGTACCGCCTTTGGTTCTGATCAACCCTTTCTGGGTTGTAAATTACGCATCAACTGTGGCTTAGTGATTAACTCACTCACACTGAGCTCGGGTAACCCGTGATGAAGCTGGTAATATGGGCGTTTGGACTGTGGCCAGTTCCATCCACATTCTTCTTCGGGCTGTAAACCTAAGCTCTGGGCACCTTGTATGGCTCACTGCGCAAAACATGGTGTTCCCCTCACTGTGTCACTGGGTAAAGTTTCACCCTCAAACTTAGATCTGGTTCAGTGGTAAGTTTACAGACAAGGTTACACTGTATATTAAGTTCATTTATTCCGATCCATTTGATTCCTACACATAGCACTTACCCTTCCTCGCAATTCGCTGCGCGCACTCAAATGAATTCCCTTGCCGTAACCTAATGGGGAAAAAAGTAAATAAACTGCATTCGTTACACAATTTATTGCGGTTAAAATCCACTTTGATTCCCTGCTCCACTTACATTAGTCGAGCTTATTTGTTACGTTCATGCTGATACAGATTATGTAAACTTCCACACGCTGAATTTAGGCTAATTTATCTGATATTTCCTGTTATTTTTCTGGAATAATATTCAGAATATCTCCAAGGGAAAATGCCAACATATTATAATATTTCTAATGTCGACATATTCCAGGAAATGAAGGCTTGCACAAGACTTCCCACACGGCGGATGGTGCTTTTCTTCTGTCAGTGTCTAGAAATGGCGCTTCATAAAGATCATCTTTGCGGGATCATTTACAGAGCTTGACACTGCAGGAGCGGATGACACAATCACTTTTGTTCTGGAATCATTAACTCAAGATGAGAAATAGGGACAAGTGATGGTGATTCAGTGTTAGAAGAAATTACATGGCAGAAGACGGATGGGTTAGGAAACAAAGATTAGAATTATAAAACTGAGGTGTTGCTACGTGACGTAAGACCAACCGATGCCATGAAGAACAAGTGTTGATTTGTGGGCAAGACGTTGAATGATATCGGGCAAGGACACTGGGAATTTTAACGTCCTTCAGGAGAACGTGTGTAGTCGAGTAGCGGATATGGACGGCGCGCTTTTGCATACTGCCTAAGGCGAGTAATGCAGAAGAACAGACTGAAGAATGCAACTGCCAACATTCCTTCTGTTGCAACTGACTGGTGGTACCTTTGTGACCCTGTGTTGGGACGGGAACTGGGGCGGTGTTGGTAGGGTTTGATGGAAAGGTGTGGCGTCGTAATTGCGCTGCAACCACCCATTGCTGCGAGCGCCGGAGCTCTCGCAGCCTTTGACTGACAGAGCTGAAGAAGTTTTACCTTGCCCAGACACCGCACTGTCAATCTCTGGGAGAGTTGGATAGCGAGTTGCAGGAGCAGTCAGATCATCCTTCCTTCAGGGAGTTTGCTGGGGTAACGGGGCGACGGCTTCATTCTCTGTTGATCGAGTTCTGAACCTGCCTTTGTATATGATCATAGGCATTCCCCACGGCAACAGTGACACAGATGTAAGGACACAGGAATAAGCCAAAGCTTTATTCGTTTGAAATGTAGCGCTCTCTTTATTGTCAATAAAGAATACCTCATTGTTCAATACCGATGTCCCGCACTCATTTCAATCAGTAATCTCTGGTACTTTGAGAGGGAATTCAGTGAGTGATGGAGAATTCACAAAGAAAAGGCTCATCAGACATTAAATACAACGTAACAGAAATGTTGCATTTGAAGTAAATACTTGTTGAATGCATAATAACACAGGATGTCCAGGTATCTGAGAGCAGAATGACCGCAACATGGATGGGAAGCAAAGGCTGGAGACCAGGGCTTGGATGCGCCACGAATCCGCGGCCAGTCGGGCCCCATTGGCATGTAGAAATAAGAAGGGGTAAGATATGTCTATGTAGGGCAGTGCCCTTTCTCACGGCACAGTTATGTCAGAGGGAGACAAATCTCTTCTGGACAGAGATATCACTGTTTATAGTGACACATCCGTCCAATAACGGATAACAACTTGGCAGGGAATGATTTGTCAAGGTAACTGCTCTGGAGCCGCAGGTCACAGGATCTTGCGTTGTTCCTCTCGCCCTAAGTAACTGGCCGTAGCGGCCGGGGTATTATTGATTGATACCACAAAGTGACCCATACTTCTTCTGACGGAGCAGTTGCACGGGGATGTCAAAGGAAGAGGGAGTAGAACCTCAAGGAAAACATTTCGGGCGATCCTCAGACCATACAGAGGCAAGAGAGAGGAAATGGTGACGTCACTCAGAGGTAATGTGATGACATCAGTTGTCTCTGAACACCGTTGCTTCGGTTGTGTGAATTGTTGGCGCTGATTAATCGTTAATCACAGGTGCAACAAGGATGTCATGTCGAACCGTGTCAGGCAATGGAAGGGGAAGCAACACATGCCCCACATAGGGATGTGTCTGCATAGTCACTGTGGCGCGGACCAGAGTCGGAACCAGTCCAAAACTTCCACATACTTCCAATAGAGGTAGCCCTATTTCAGGAAAATTAAATAATCCTTGTCCTTGTGGGAAAAGCTGACCTCAGGCGGTCTGGGATTTCGGGACTGGTTCCCCGATTTCGGATGGTGTTGCAAAGCCAACACAGGGATTTAGGGGTGAAATTTGGGCTAACATTCACAGCGTTTAGCTGACTGCCCAACCTAACTCCGTCCCTCTATATCTGCTCCTCTCACAGTGTCGACTTTTCTTTTTCTGTATCTTAGTTCCGTACGTCATTAGCGGTAAAATAGGGGAGAGTAAGTGTCAAAATAAGAAACAAAAGTAAAGACCTGCGCGATGGAGGGTGGAGAAGGTGTGGACACAAAGAATCAGAGTGGTTGAGAGGATAGAAGGAGAGGTGCACGCATGAAGAGTAAAAGAGTGAGCGGCCGGGATTGCAGCGAAGGGAGCATCAATAAAGAGGAGACAGAGCAAAGTGGGCTGGTGAGGAGAGAAAGCGAGCCCGACCTGAGCGATCGAGTGCAGAGACCTACCTGGAATAACAGAGAAGAAACTGGAAGTATCAACGGATCAGACAGGATCGACTGGATGAGAGGCAGCGTTCACGCCTCAGTTGATGACCAATCGTTAGAATTGCGAAGCAGAGAAACCATATCGGTGTGACGGTGCGGGAGGAGCGATGCAGGGTATGTGGATAAAGAGAATTGCTCTGACAAAGGGGATACCTGGGAGGCATCGAGATCTGCTGGAAGCGACTGCTTCAGAACTCTGTAAAAACATGATTTACAATTGCTGTCATTTGGGGTGTTAGGGGAGTGAGCACGAAGGTTGATTAAGTTACAACGGTATACACATTTTATTACAGTCATTTCATGAAATAACTACTCAGATTCAGCGGGTATTTCACCGCATTTTGCAGTTCCTCTCGGAATTTCCTCCTAGCTACGGCATAAATATACGTATTGGTGTAGGAACTGAGAAGCTGCAAGATCATTACTGTGTATTGTGTGATATAACGGGCATTGGTGACTTTGAAATTAGTCGACAGGTAGAAAACGTCACCATTGTTACCTACAACAACATAAAACTACGGGTTATACTGAAGAGTAAAACGATGGATTTCCTTCGGTTTTACATCTCCGGGTCCTTGTCATTTTCTACATTGCTGCGGCCCCGGATAGCCCTGCGGACTCGACTGGTCGCTAAAATCCGTCTGACAGTCAGAGCACTGAGCAGTAAAATCAGAAGGAACAGGACACAAGAGGTTAAAATGCGCTGGAGCATCTCATATGCTCCCCCATGCAGGGAATGTAGTGTGGCTTTGTTTCCTGACACAATCCTCGGGAACACTATAAATTATATCTCTTAGCTCGTATTTGATGTATCAAGGGAACGTCTCTGAGCATCCCAACACACTCACTGTCCCGATAACCTCAGCCTGTGTTCTCTCGGTGCAATATTTTGTTTTCAGCTTCTCACAACAAATGGTCACAAATCGATCAAAGGTGAAAGAGGCCGTCAGCCAGACAGAAACCGCGGTGCTCGCAAAAACTAACCGTAGACCGATACAGCACACGGGAGCAATACGGAGGAATGATCGTGGAAAATGAATGAGAGCAGTTCATTCAGCACGGAGTCCGAGATAACGAGCAGAGATCTGCCGCTTCCATTCCCACCAGGCAGCGAGTGATAGATTTGGAGGGACAGCAATTTCCACAGACAGGATCACAATCGCCACCAAGTTAACTGGAAGAGAGAGAGAGAGAGAGAGAGAGAGAGAGAGAGAGAGAGAGAGAGAGAGAGAGAGAGAGAGAGAGAGAGAGAGAGAGAGAGAGAGAGAGAGAGAGAGAGAGAGAGAGAGAGAGAGAAAAGGAAGCAGAATAGAGTTCAGAGACAGAGCCAGCAGTTGGATGGGTTCAGATGATATTTCCGCTTTGTTGCTGCTTCCAGTGGTTGAAATTAGCTCCTGGACCATGAACGGTGCCGCGAGAGGACACGGTGTCGCGCTGAATCGAGAACGGGATGACGGAGCTAAATGACTGGATCAGTTCTGGGTAAGGATTCCATACTAAGGACTGGAAGGTTCAGGTGCAGTGGAGCGCCAGCGGGATAACTGACTCTGCAGAGGTAATACGGGAGGGATCATCTTCTCCGGCGCTGGTCGTATGTCACGGTGAGTGAAATGACTAAATCCGGTCGCTCTTTCGCGGCCCTGTTCCATTGACGAGTTACCAACTTCCTGCCGCTCCCTGTCAGTGGCAGAATAAAGTGAGGTCGGCTGATTCCAACAGATACAGTGCAGGCTCAGCCAACCTCAGCGTCAGACATTCCGATCCATACTGAACTCACCACAGCGAGGCAGAGGACTGTATTTAAAGGACCAGCAGCTCACCTTGTTCGCGGTGCCAGATACAGAGATAATCGAAAAATAATTTCACAACAGTGATCTCGATTCAACGCATTTCAGAAATTGATTGAAGAGAGATTGCAGTTGTTGTTCAATCTCGCCACACTACAGTACCGGGATGGTTTATTTGACTCGTCTATGAACTATCTCATTTTCAAAACACGACGACGTAACGCATATTTATGGAAAAAGAATCGCGGCCTGCATATGAAACATTTAAAGCTGTATTTTTGTTAACAGCTACCTTAACCGGTTCCTGGTCATGTCCCGGGCACACGCCCCCCTGAATATTTACAGTATTAAGTATCAACACGCGAGAAGATTACTTGTAAATACAGTGCAGCTGTTCCAAGACAAAAGGCGCAGAGAACCAGGACATACCATTGTTGAAATGCTTGGACTATGCAGATGGCTGTGGAAAGAAGTAGCGACAGAAACAGTTCAGTGCAGTAGAATTAAATATCAATGTCCATTAACGGCAGCTGAAACAGTGGCTTAAAGGAAACTCCAACAGCTGAAATGACAGGAAAAAAAATGTCTCGTATCCGCCAGATTACTGGGTATCTCATTTCACTGAGAACATGTGCTCCGGTATCCAGAGCTCCGGCAGACACTCTGAGCTGATGTCCTCCAATATCTCCGATTTGTACAGAGGATCAGTCTCCAGTGACACTGTCATATCCCTGACCACAGCTCTACGTTACAGTTGCGTGAACAAATACAGTACATCAGAGCCATTGCGGTGAATATCACTAAATACATCAACGTCCTCTGCTTTACCGTGGCAGGATCTCTCTCGGGAACAAAACCTGAAGCCGTGATCATACGAGACTGATCAAAGAATAGCCATCGGCTCCATTTACAGTCTTCATCGAGGTCCTCTGACATATGTCCATTCTGGTGATGAATACGTAACTGTACCTAGATTTCTGCGGATGTGCGCTATGTTGAGCGATGTCCGCAGGCCATCTCACTCTGTCCTGTAGTTTCCCAGAGGATTGTGCACCTCCTTCCTTCAGTTCTTCAGCTCCCGTCTGGCTGCTGAGTCCTGGTAACAGATGCAGAACTGCATTGTCCTTTCCCAGCTTACCTCCGGTCTCGACTGTGGACTCTCAATTGGAGTCTTGTGAGGATAGGTTGAGAGAGCTATGGATTTTCATTTGGAGAGAAGAAGGATGACAGGTGACCTGGTAGAGGTGTACAAGATGATAAAAGGCAGAGGCCGAGTGGACAGTCAGAGACTTTTTTCCATGGCGACAATGGCTAAAACGAGGGGACATAAACTTAAGGTGATTGGAGGAAGGTATAAGGGGGATGTCAGGGGTAAGTTTTTAACACAAAGAGTGGTGGGTGCGTGGTACACCCGACCGGCAGAGGTTGTGGGGGGCAGATACATTGGGCACATTTAAGAGACTCTTAGTTTGACACATGAATGATAGAAAAATAGGGGGGTATGTGGGAGTGAAGGGTTAGATAGATCTAAGAGCAGGACAAAACGTCGGCACAATATTGTGGGCTGAAGAGCCTGTACTGTGCTGTAGTGGTCTATGAACTATGTTCTATCTTTCTATTGTGTTTTCACAGATATTGATTTGTTTCAATCCCACTAAAGATCTGCGCGCCGACGTAAACACGCACAGACGCAGACACACAGAGACACACACTCACAGACAGACAGACAGACACACACACACATACACACAAACACACGCACATATATACACGCGCGCGCGCACGCACACACACACACACACACACACACACACACACACACACACACACACACGGTTGGTGAGATGGATTGAGAAATGGCAGATTGAGTTCAATCCTGATATATGTGAGGTGATGTACTTTGGAATTCCTACCGAGCCGAAGACATACACCGTAAATGGTCAAGTCCCAGGTAATATTGAAAAAACTGACGGACTTTGATGCGCACGTCCAAAGATCCTTGAAGTGGTGGTGGACGTCGATAACGTTGCTCCCAATACACATAGAGGACTGGACATCATTATTTGGGACATTGAATTCGGGAGCAGAAAAGTTATGCTCCAACTTCGTCAACATTGGTCAGACCTCAGCTGGAGTACAGCATGCAGTTCTGGTCACTACACTATAGGAAGGATGTGGTGGCGCTGCGGAGAGTGCAGAGGAGATTTTCCACGACGTTGCCTGGCATGGAGAGTTCCAGTTATAAAGTCAGACTGCTGGGTCTGCGTCTGTTTTCCCTGGAGTGAAGACTTTTAAATGTGACATGATAGAAGCATTTAAAATTATGAGTGAATTCGATAACAATTAATAAAGAAATTCTTCCCATTATCAAAGGCGAATTGAACGAGAGGAAATGAGTAATAGACTTAGACAGGATCTGTAAGAGAACTTTTTAATCCTTAGAGCGGTTAGTACCTAGACCACACTGCCTGAGAGAGCGGTGGAAAGTGACAGCATTGAAGAAGTATTTAAGAGAACGCTTGCATGATCTCGGTACAGAAGGCTGTGGGCCACGTGCTGGATGAACAGATTAATACCGATGGGTGTCCTCTGGTCGGCTTGGACGTGTTGGGTGGAATAACCTGTTTCCAGGCTGCTTGGCTTTATGACTTCATGGCACACAAACAACGCAGACACACAGTCAGACACACAAACTTACACGCACAGAAACACACACAGACACCCACACAGACAGACAGACAGACAGACAGACAGACACACACACACACACACACACACACACACACACACATACACACACACACACACACACACACACAGAGAACTGTAATGCAGCGAGTAGAATCTCTGCCACACAACATTGGATATCTGGGTTCATTCTGACTTTGGGTGCCGTACCTGTGCAGGTTGCACATTTTCTGTGTATACGCGTGAGCTTCCACCGAGTGCTCCGTTTTCATCCCACATTATAAAGACGTGCTTGTTGACAGACATGTCGGTCGCAGTAGTTTACTTCTGGCGGTGGATGAGGAGGAGACCAGAGAAAGAGAGATATAGATAGAGAGCGAGCGAGCGAGCGAGAGAGAGAGAGCGAGCGAGAGAGAGAGAGAGAGAGAGAGAGAGAGAGAGAGAGAGAGAGAGAGAGAGAGAGAGAGAGAGAGAGAGAGAGAGCGAAAGAGAGATGGTTCATTCTGTACCTGTCAGTCACTGGAACAGTGTGAGGCTGTGGGTTCCTTCTCTGTCTTTCCTAATTCCGGGATTTAGTATCAAAGGGCAAGTAGACTATATTATTTATTCAAACTATATTTAGCACACAATGTGCAGCTACCACTGGTTGACAATACAATTACATTACAGGCAGGGCAGCCTGAAAAATTTTTGTGTTTGGAACAGTATATTTCGATACATATAGATAGGAATTACATAAACAGGCACTTCTTCCAACCGCATGCAGGCAGACGGCTACTTTCTGTCGACATTCTTACCATCAGTTGATCCGCAGCCTTTTCTGCCTAATTCAAGTGCTCGTCCAGATACTTCTTAAAATACTGTGAGAGTGCCTGCTTCCAGCACCCACTCATAGTATACGGTCCAGATTCAAAGAAAATAAATCGCACTTCACTCCCCTCTGAATGCCTTACAGGTTGTCCTTATTCCATGTCCTCTTTGATGACTCCGTCTAGAGAAAGAATTTCCTATTCGCTGCTTTCTCTCTTCATCGATTTTCAACCGAAGACAATCATTTGATGCAAAGCTCTGAGTCTGCATGGTGCAGTCTGTAATGACAGCGCCATTTGGACTGATGGAGTTAAGACTGTATAGTTTCGGGTAGCACTGTGTGATGTTGCGAGCGGGAATGTGAGGGCGGCTCTGAGTCTCACAGAACTGACACTGGGTCTCTCATTGCAGAATGTGGGTGATTGGTGAACTGTTGGGAAATTGGTATTTCAGGTTGAAAAGGTTGTAGACGCTGGCTTGTAGAGGCTGCGTCCTCTCGCATTTAGGAGACTGCAATATTATTTGTTGAAACACAAAGAACCCTGAGGTTTTAAAAGAACAGGCATGGAAAGAATGTTCACACTTCTGTGAGAATCTATCACTCATGGATACGATTTAATGAGTAGCGGTCACACAATTAAAGGTGATTTGTTGCCCGAGGATCGCCAGTGTCCGGGACTCTCTCTCCCTGTCTCTTTCTCTCTCTCTCTTTCTTCCAGGGATTTGAAAGCCGGGTTTTAAATGTCGTTCAAAAGAGGTAGACAGGTAATTTCTTAGCAATGGTTAGACATTACCGCGGGTAGGTGGAAAAGTGAAGTTGTGGTTCTCAAAAAATAGTGGCTAATCTTATTGCATGGTGGAGTACGCTTGCGCGGCTTAGTGGGGACTCCTGATTCTAATTTTGATGTCACTGATTTTGTATGCCCTTGTGGTCTGGTGACCAGGACTGCAAACAGCTGTCCCGCTGTGGCGCAAATCGTGTTTGTACAGTTCCAGCAGATCTCCCTGCTCTGGGATTTTGTGCCTTTAGCCAACATAGGAGTCTTCCATCCACCTCCTTAACCCACCAACCCACATGTCCCCCTACCGTCAGGCACGTGTCCACCTGCCCCCAGGGTCCCTCTGCCCCTCCACACTTCCCCACATCCCCCATGTACTTTGTGTCCCTTAGCTGTTGTTGATCTCCCCACCTGCGTCACCCCACCTCTCCGGAATAAATCCCATTTATGACCTGTCTGCCCACCTGCCAAGCCCACTGATATCTTTATGCAGCCTTCAGCTTCCCTCCTCACTTTCAACCACACGGCCAATTATTGTAACATCTGCAAACTCCTCCATCAGGTCCTCACACTGAGAGCAGAGTCGTTCCTTCCCATCAAAAGCACAAGACCTGGCATTGGTCCCTAAGGAGTCCCACTGCAGGCAGCCTTCAGAGACGAGTCAACCGTTCCTCACTCCCCGTAATCGAGCCAATGCTGAGCCCAACTTGCGACTTTACCTTGGCCTACAACAGATTTTATTTTCTGACCAAACTGTTTGTGAGGATTATGTCACACACATTATGAACATCAAAGGAACCACTGCAGAGGGACAGACGTCCCATCCCTCTTTGTGACGTCTTCCAAATATCCTTCCGCTTGCATCCTCACATGATACACCAGTAGTAGCTCTCGGTGATAATAATTCAGCACCTGTCTCAGTGATGTTTCCTGCAGCCTATTTGAAGTTTTCCAGTACTCCCTCTGCCCTGCTCCGACGATGACTGTTCTGTGGAAATACGGACTATCCTCGAGTCACAGAGTAACAACGCCAATAGGATTTGGTACTTCGATTGATTGTATCCATGACAATCCTCATGTTTGCATCTATATTAATCCTACGTGCCAGCCAGATAGTCCCCCAAAGCCTTCTTTGTCTTGGAAATTGAAGAGTTCGCCGAGATACTCTTTCGACGCTGTTGGAAATTCCTCGTCCCTCATCCAGTCGTTCAGTGCATTCCAGATTCCAGCCGTTCCCCTCACTGTGTGAGAAATCTCTTCCTAAATTCCCTCCAAACAGCATCCCATTTACTCTCAACCTGATTCGTATATTCGAGGTGCCGTTTCACCAGGGCCCTGTGAGGCGTCTTTTCCCATGTACACAAACCCTCTTGCAAAATAAAGCCGGCACACCGTTAGTCTTACTACTCGCTCACTGACTTTGCATGGGACTCTTCAGTGTTGGTGTTCTGAAGAACGCCCGGGTTCCTCAGAACACAAACAACTTTTTATCCCTCACAGTGGAAATGATATAACTACTCCTAATGTGCACCCGAAATATATTCCACACCACACACTGTCACCCAGAATTGTATCATCTACATAGCTGTGTATATTTTACACAGCCTCCCCTTCCCAACAGATCAAAGTCATTGTGAAAGTCCGGGTCTCAACAACGATCGCTGCTCACCTTTGTCCAACCTAATGATGGACCACGCATTACCACTTCCTTCAGAGAGTCACCGTGGGGTACCTGGTAAGCACATTCGACTGCAGACAGAACTCGATGCTCTTTCTTCCCTTCAGTTTTGACGCAGCACTCGCGATAACACTTATTCCTTAGAACCATTCAAATATCCACTCCAAATTTATCTCCATGTATTGCAAAATCTACTTTTTATACACATATCAAACAACTTCTTTTTGCATGACAAATACTTACTGTCACAGGACGTTCCTTTTGCGCCAGGTTTAATCAATGGACGAAATAGAATATATGATTCCTCCATTCAAAACCGATTACAAACATCTTGCTATCTTCCACAACACAAGAAAATCCTATTCTGCGAATTGTGGATGTCTTGGCCAGAAGTACGTAGAGTGCGGGAGGATCACACGCGGTCTACCTGGTTCAATTTAAATAAGTTTTGAACCAGTCGGTTTTACTGATAATTGACTCCGCCGAAGACGTTCACTCAGCATCCGAACGTCTGCGTTAGCATAAGCGTCAAAAGAGTGAAAAGCGTAAAAGAATCTAGATATTTTGACGATCAGCGAAAGTCATGGACACTGTCCCCCATTACGAAAGCAAAATACAGACGTGGCTCCCGCATTCGAGGGCCTCAAAGTCGTCAGTCGAACCGATATGCAATGGGTGAGCCTCAGCTGATGATTTCGCATTCCTGACTGACCAGTATACTGAAAGACGACAATATGGGCTCTTGACGTCACAATCTACCTCGTTGTGACCTTGCACCGTATTGGCTACCAGCACTGCACCTTCCCTGTTGCTGTTACGCATTATTCTGTATTCTGTTATTGTTTTGCCTTGTCCTACCTCAATGTACAATGTAATGAATTGATCTGTTTGAATGGTATGCAAGACAAGCTTTCAACTGTACCTTGGAACATGTGACCATAATAAACTAATTTCAAATCCAATTCCAACCCTTGACACTTCATTGTTAAGGATCACAAGAACCTGTCTGTCATGCATGGGTATGTTCTTGTGAACACTGCAGCACCCATTTATTCCTCAACTTTTATTGAATGGTAGACCTCAGATGTTGGAAATATGAAACAATATAAATGCAAAGAAAAGAGACAATTTGAAATGGGGATTATTCGTGAATCTTTATTTTAGTAAACTAGTTGTGTTTATGCTTCCGTACTAAGAAGGCATCTGTCAACCATATTTTTACTGTATGGAAATCCGCTAGATTGCTGTTTAAATTCTAACTTCTGAGTTTGTTTTTATCAGCAACAGTGAATTTTAATCTCAAGATATCTGGGTCAATAGTCCTGTGGTGAAAATAATAATTAAATCGCCATTGCCTAATCCTTTGAATCAGTCTCTCTTATTAAACATAATCAACGTACTGCAGGATCTGGAAACAGGGGTCTCCTGGACTTGCGTATAAATGTTTTAATGATCAACAAGTCGGGTTTGCATTATATTTACAGAGCCAACCATTTACTGTAAACAGATATTTCACTCCATTCTTCAGCTCCTCCCTGAACTTCCTCTGTGTCAGTCCATGGATACAGGTATTCGTGCAGGTACTGAGAAACATTAACATAAACCCAAACTGTTGCAGGATATACCTAGGCGTGCTATAGAGTCTGTCTGTGTAGGTATAGGTTTCAGTTTGCCAGTTCATAGCATGAACAACATGGGGCATCCACAACAATATGAAATTGGCTGATAGAGCGAACAACAAAATTATTGACTTTCGCCGGTTCTCCAAGTCCTGATCTTGATTCTCACTGCTGTTCCGGAGTCCCATACGGACTCGATTTGCAGCTAAAATGTGCCTAACGGTTAAAATGTTAAACAACAGAATTAAACAGATTGGTAACATCGGAGTCATGATTACGACAAATAACTGGTAGGCTCTCCACACGGGAAAAATGTACAGCATTTGGCTCTGATGATGCATTGCGATGGATCCGCTGCAAAATAATATGGAATACACTTGGCAATGTACACGACACCCACTATCATTATCACAACAGTTGCTGTTCTCTCTGTGCAATATCGTTCCCGCAGCTTATGACAGCAGATGGCAATGCAGCGATCGAATGTGAAAACCACCGTCAACCAAACGGAACTGTCTGTTATTGCAGCCCTTACGACAAACATCAGAGAGCATACAGGAATTGTGAACAGGAAATGAGCAAACAAATAGATATAATTAATCTGCTCTAATATAACTCCAACGACAACCACCATCAGATCTGCTTCTGCCACGGCCACCAAGTAGCGAGTAATGCATTTGGAGAGACCACAATTTCTTCGGGACAGGATCACAATCGCCGTTAAGTTTACTACATGAAATGATAAGACATGGAGTTACTTCCCAAAGGACCCTCATTCGTAAGTGTGAATGGATTTGCACAGTAAAAATAATATTTTAGACCAGGCCACTTCCTGAAGTCACCGCCAGGTTACCAGTCCGCCTACCGGGACTGAGATGGGATGAGGATGGCCGGTCAGACTGACGCTGCACTGGCGACGCGCAACTGACAGCACACTGATCTCAACCGACAGGAAGGAAAGCTGGAGGCTGAGCTTTCTTTGAAATAAAAGTGTTTTTATCAAGTAGTGAACAGATGGCTGGATGTATTTGTACTTGTCCCCAGAAGGGGAGGGCATCCAGCTCAATACCTCTGATTTGAATAGGGTTAGCGACTTGCGTGGACAGGCACAGGCATATTACTTGAAGTTAATAGACTGTTTTAAATTGAATGACCTCAGTGCGGTCCGTTTGGAATGAATATGTTTAATAATTGCATCTGTAAAATATCTTGAAGTTATTACATCTGATTCGGATAGATATTTGGACGGAGAAAGTCTGCTGACCTCTTGAGATGCCAAAAGGTTCTAAGGTGTATCCGAACAGGGAGTCACATCATCCTCGTTAAATTGAGCCGCCACTCGCTGACAGCTCTGCCTTGCCAAACGGAGATACCAGCGAGACTTCCAGGACGCGAGGAACCGCATCGGCAGTAGAGATCAATCGTGTGATCTGGCATCGCGCACGATGGGAAAAGCAGAAGTTGCCGGGAAGGATATAATCAATGAAACGTTTATGGGAATGAATGTGTTAATAGAACATCTGTTGTAAATTATTAGTCTTACCCAGATATGAGGTCAATACACTCAGTAATCATTTAGTTAGATGCCAGAAGTGGAAAACGAGAAACGAAACACCACATGAAATGGGTGATTAAAGCAATGGGTCAAACATTGTATTCCCCATACCTGGAGGAGAAGGAGCTGAAGGTGGCGATGAAAGGGACAGAATCAGTAGTGGGGAAACGGCTGCAGACACTGCTTAGAAGAGAAAAACTATTCTTTAGAAAAATATACATAAACAACTGATAGACAGGACTACACTTTTCGAAAAGAAAGAAGCAAATTGACTATCAATCGGTACACAAGAGAACAGGTCGTGTTTGTTCTTTGAACAGCAAATTCCACTTGGCAAGGTAACACTTAAAAAGTATTCAACATGAATGCATTTCTGAATGACAATGATATTGGTTCGTAATTGAATACAATTCGAACGGGTGGTGAAATGACATTACCATTTATTTTCTACTCCAACGCACAAGATATCTTTAGTGTCATGTATCTTTGTATTTTGCCAGACAACAGCGTTTGAGCCACTTTTCTGGCTGGGAGTTAAACGACATGGATTTGCGCAGAGACGGGACAATTATTATTCTCTCAGATTGGGATGACAACAGGGGAAGAACTTCATTTACATTTAGAGGCAGGAAAAGCTGCCGATAACCTTGAATTTAATCGAGCGCTGCCAGAATGCTTCTCCCTGCTTTCTCTAGGCTCCTTCAGTCAACCTTCACGATATTGTGAATACAATTGTGCTGAGACTGCCTGAAGCAAGAGCGGACTCAGCAGTGACCAAGTCTCAACTGGAAAACCAGACAGACCTCAGCGGCAGTGAGCTCTGATTGCACTTGAAAGGAGGTGACGTTGTTGCAGAACCCTATCAACCCTGCACTTTAAAAGAATAGTTAAATATTTCTGGTATTCGACGGTGTAAGTAAAAATAATGCATGATGTGTTTACGTTGATAAGACATAAATATATGTAAATGTATCTAAAATCACTCAAATTGTCATACGGAAATACACCACGGAGGTTACATTAATTATATTTTAAAACAAATTCCTGCTCTCTGTAATGTTACAATGGACTGATCACCTGGACAGCAAGATGCAGCTTATCCACGATGCCGCAAGCGCAAATTACGAACACAGCCACATATATACCAGTGAGTTCCACTGCCTTACCAGGAATACCGACCGCTGCAAGTACAGGATAGTAAATTATGACGATATGAAAAATTGCTGGATATCCCATTTTCTGCCTGAAGCAGCGATCGGTTGTACGAAACGTTCCAACTGTCCACAGCCTCTGTTTCACGGAGCTCTTATACACCAGCCGGAATATCAGTTGAGCCAATTGGTGTCCTCCTGTGTCAGATATAATACAAACCACTGAACAAACACCTCATGTTAACTTTTTTATATTCATTTTGACATTGAGCAACATATTGAACCCTCAGAGGATATAACAAAGAAAAAACTGTATGTCGTTTGGAAAGAATTTCAGTGGAGGACGTTACAAGTTCTATTCTGTCACGAAGTTTTTAGAAACATATTTTGTCCAATGGTTCGCTCCTTCTGAAAACAAATTCCATCTACTTCACTTACCGATCAATTATATCATTAGTGATATCACCTGGACGTAGGATGAACAGAATTTCCTGTCGCAGTTGAAATGAGGGATAAGCCCTCCTGGGCGGGGATAGTTTATCCACCGTCTTGTCTTTCAAGTGGGTTTAGTGCTGGAAGAAATAGCCAAGGGTTGTTGAGATATAAAATAGCAGGTTCAGAACATCCCGGTATGTCTCATGACAACTCCGTCTAAAAGGATCCGATCAACTTCTCTGATATTTTGCACGGACACCCAGTTGGCATAAAGCTGGTTGCAATGTGTACACAGACGGAGGACAATAGTTTACAGTGTAGATTTAGTGAATTTGTCTAACTAACTTCGGAAACATAAGCCATCATGCGGTCCTCTCTTACTTTTATTATATCTGCATTACTTTATAAGCATTTAACGAGTCAGATTCTTTCGATAAATCTGACAAATCTATTTTTCTCTGATCAAAACTTTCCAGGAAAAACAGCAATTTTCTCTTGTGTTCTCATATCGTCACTTCTCCCGACACACGAACTCTGACCTCCGAAGAACGGTTTTTCCCTCCTTTATTTGCTTGTTTGTGAATCTTCATGACTTTATGGCGTCGCCGAGAAAATAGTGTTTAAAATATTGTCAATGATGGACGGACAGTGGCATGCAAAATTTTAGGCACCCTTGCTCAAAATTTCTGTTGCTGTGAATAGCTAAGCGAGTAAAAGATGACCTGATTTCCAAAAGGCATAAAGTTAAAGATGACACATTTCTTTAATATTTTAAGTAAGATTACTTTTTTTAATTTCCATCTTTTATAGTTCCAAAATAACAAAAAAAAGGAAAATGGCCCTAAACAAAATTTGGGCACCGTGCATGGTCAGTACTTATTAACACACCTTTTGGCAAGTATCACATCTTGTAAATGCTTTGTAGCCAGCTAACAGACTTTCAATTCTTGTTTGGGGGATTTCTGCCCATTCTTCCTCGCAAAAGGCTTCTAGTTCTGTGAGATTCTTGGGCCGTCTTGCATGCACTGCTCTTTTGACTTATATCCACAGATTTTCAATGACGTTCAGGTCGGGGGACTTTGAAAGCAATGGCAAAACCTTCAGCTTGTGCCTCGTGAGGTAGACCGTTGTGGATTTTGAGGTGTGTTTTGGATCGTTATTCTTTTGTAGAAGCTATCCTCTTTTCACCTTCAGCTGTTTTCCAGACGGTGTGATGTTTGCTTCCAGAATTTGCTGGTATTTAATTGAATTTATTTTTCCCTCTACCAGGGAAAGGTTCCCTGTGCCGCTGGCTGCAACACAAGCAGAAAGCATGATAGATCCAACCCCGTGCTTAACAGTTGGAAAGGTGTTCTTTTCATGATTTTCTGCACACTTTTTTTCTGCGAATATACCTTTGCTCACTGCGGCAAAAGCTCTATTTTAACTTCATCAGTCCACAGGACTTGTTTCCAAAATGCATCAAACCTGTTTAGAAATTACTTTGGAAACTTCTGACGCCGAATTTTGTGGTGAGGACGCAGAAAAATGTTCTCTTCTGATGACTCTTCTATGAAGGTCATATTTGTGCAGGTGTCTCTGCAAGTACAACAGTGCACGACCACTCCAGAGTCTGCTAAATCTTCCTGAATGTCTTTTGCAGTCAAACGGGGGTTTTGATTTGTCTTTCTAGCAAGGCTACGAGCAGTTTTCTCGGAAAGTTTTCTTGGTCTTCCAGATCTCAACTTGACCTCCACATGTCAACTACCATTTCTTAATTACATTGTGAACTGAGGAAATGACTGCCTGAAAACGCTTTGCTATCTTTTTCATGGTGGGTCTTTCCTTATTTCCACTCTAAAATTGTACGAAGCAAAAATAATACACTTACCTTGCTTAAAATATTGAAAAGAATGTTTCATCTTTAACGTTATTACTTTTGGAGATCAGTTCATCTTCTACACACGTAACTATCCACAGTAACGGAAATTTTGACGAGGGGTGCCCAAACGTTTGCATGTCGCCGTATAAAGCGCAAGCAACAACATATAATGTATTTTCCTCGCACTGCATTCCACGTCTACACTCTCCGTGAAACTATCTCGTTCACTCACAATATTACTGTCCCTCAAAGACAACATCTCAACCTGACGTATCTGACGTACGACATCTTGGCCTGGTTGCCCACACATTTCCCGCTCATTTTCAATCCATGGATAATCCGCAATATATTATGAATTTTTGATCCAGTGAAATGCATATCAGCACTAGTTTTATCGATTTCCTTTTGCATTTCCGTGAGTTTGTCAGGCATCATTTGCCGCATTAATTCACACTGATCCTCAAATCAGTCCTGCACATGCGGGAGATCTCAACATTGACACCAGGCTTTCACCTGTCAGTCCTTCCAGGATCGGGGAGGATAGGTTATTCGAGAGAACAATGAAATGAAGAAATTAGACCAAGTAAATAAATACACTGGAGATCGTGTCTCTGCAGTGTTCCGTGAGTTCTCTCCATCTATTTTTGAACGACAGCTTCTCTGGTATATACACTGACCACAGTGAATACACATTTGCGATTTATTCCGGGGAGAGGGGCATTGATGACGCCCAGGAGAGTGTTGGTAGGTTTAATGTCTAGAGCATGTGGATATCAAGAAAGAGGATGTGCTGGAGCTGTTAGAAAACAGCTCGGCGAGGGAGGAGATTGCTGAACCGTTGGCTAGGATCTTTGGGTCCTCATTGTCTACGGGAATGGTACCGGAGGATTGGAGGGTGGCAAATGTTGTCACCTTATTCAAAAAAGGCAGTAGGGAAAGTGAAGGGCATTACAGTCCAGTGAGCCTTAAGTCTGTCGTGGGCACGCTGCTGGAAAGGATTCTTAGAAATACGATCTATGTGCATTTATAGAATCATGTTCTGATTAGGGACAGCTAGCATGAGCTTGTGAAGGGCATACCATGTCTCATAAGCCTGATAGTGCTCTTTGAGGAGGTAACCAGGCATATTGATGAGTGTAGTGCAGTATATGTGGTCTTCATGGATTTTAGAAAGGCATTTGACAAGGTTCCACGTGGTAGGCTTCTTCAGAATGTCAGAGGACATAGGACCAGGGAGGCCTGGCCGTGTGGATTCAGAATTGGCTTGCCTGTACAAAGCAGAGGGTTGTTGTGGAGGGAGTGTATTTAGATAGGAGGGCTGTGACTAGCGGTGTCCCACAAGCATCAGTTCTGGGATCTCTGCTTTTCGTGATTTTTATTAATGATTTGGATGAGAGAGTAGAAGCATGGGTTGGCAAGTTTGTCGACAACACAAAGGTTAGTGGTGTTGTGGATAGTCTGGAGGACTGCCGAATATTGCAGAAGGACATTGATAGGATGCAGAGCTGGGCTAAGAAGTGGCAGATGTATTTCAATTCGGAGAAGTGTGAGTTGATACACTGTGTAAGGACAAACTCCAAATCAGAGTACAAAGTTAATGGCAGGATACTGGGTAGTGTGGAGGAGCAGAAGTATCTGGGGGTCCATAACAACAGATCCGTGAAAGTTGCCTCACAGGTGGAAAGGGTAGTTAAGAAAACTTATGCGATGTTTGCATTCATATGTCGTGGCAATGAGTTTAAGAGCAGCGAGTTAATGATACAGCTCTACAAAACTCTGGTTAGACCACACTTAGAGTACTGTGTCTAGTTCTGGTCGCCTAAGTATAGGAAGGATATGGAAGCGTTGAAAATGTTGCAGAGGAAATTTACCAGGATGGTGCCTGGTTTAGAAAGTATGCATTATGAGGAGAGTCTAAGACAGCGAGGGTTTTTCATTTTGGAGAGAAGGAGGATCAGAAGAAACAAGATAGATGTGTACAAAATATTGAGAGGAATAGATAGAGTAGACAGCGCCTCTTTCCCAGGGCACCAATGCTCAATATAAGAGGACATGGCTTTAAAGTAATGGGTGGGAATTCAATGGGGATATCAGAGTAAGCTTTTGTTATCCGGAGAGTGGTTGGGACATGGAATGCGCTGCCTGGGGTGGTGGTGAAGGCTGGTACATTGGTCAAATTCAAGAGTTTGTTCGCTAAGCATATGGAGGAATTTAATATAGAGGGATATGTGGGGGTAAGGGGGTTAGACATACTTAGGTGAGGTTTAAAGGTCGGCAAAACATTTTAGGTGGAAGGACTGTATTGTGCTGTACTGTTCAATGATTCTGCGATTCTATGTGTGATCTTCCTGTCCGCCAGTTGTATTGTGAACCGTGGCCTATTTATTCAATACTTCTCCTCCCGGTTCTTTACAGCTTTACAGAACTTAAATGATTTCCAAGGAGATTTTTTACATCCAGCAGCTGGTCTGATACAACCTTCCTCGGAGATGCCTTGAAGATCAGTTAGCTTCCCATTCAAACTTTGCTTCCATTTCGACAAATGCATCTGTATTTTTTCAGGCTTGTTTATCCACAGTCAAAGCCAATCTCTCTCAACAACTTTGAACTGATGTATTTTGAATGAATGATTTTATTGTTTTTGAATCCATGTCTCCAACCATGCCTCTAATCTATTCAGAATACATGAAATATAATGCAGAATAGTGCGTTGGAAACCGCATAAACAGTCCGCCACCCAAACACTTCATCGCTGATATCCCATTTCTGCGTTAATTTCCGTTCGAGACCCAGCTCCCTTCAGAGTCTTCACAATCGGCTCCTCTGATCTTCCGCCAAAGTGAATGACCGCCGATATATCCACACCTTGCTCTATCTTTCATGTTCTCACTCATTATGAGTCTGACTCTATCTCTTTGAAGATGATCTTCCTGCATTTCGGCTTGTCACTTATCCAAGTACCAGAAGCAGACCTGGATGATCCGCTCATCCACAACTTTGGTGCAGAGGAATCAAAGGAGAAGAATTCTGGGCTCGTGCGGTGAACATTGGCCTTTCATTTGTTTCACAGTGTTTGACACTCAACGCGAGACTGAAACGATATGCCTAGATGTCACCAAACAGAATTATTAGTTCTCATTCACCCACACGGAGGAGTATTTGCATTACTCTCCGTTTTCCGTTTTCAGAAGTCTGGCGTGTCTTGTTTTATGGAATGACTGCCTTCATCATCCGCAAGCTTATTACATCATAAATAATATTATTAATTTATTATTTTATTATTAATAGTAATATTCTGCCATTACAGGAATGTGGTTACAGCGTGGAGATGAGTGAAATTAAATATCCAAGGGTATCAAGTAATATGGAAGGATAGGCAAGAAGTTAAGGGAGGCGGGTAGCGTTTTTAATTAAGAATAAGATCAGGGTGACAGTGAGAGATGATATAAGATCAAGGAAGCAGAATGTCGAGTCCATCTGGGTAGAGATTAGAACATGGAACACTACAGAGCAGTAAGGCGCTTCGGCCAACAATGTTCTGCCGACATTTTCTCCTTCTCTATCTAAACTTTCCCTCTCTCAGAGCCCCCTATTTTCTATCGTAGTTATCAGGAATAGTGAACGGAAAAATCAATGCTTGTAGTTATATGTGGGCCACCGAATTACAGCTGCACAGGCAATAGACCAAAAAAAAATTGATTCATGCAAGAATGCAAGGGCAGTTGGCATTTCTACGTTAGAAAGCACCAAAGCATTTTTTAAAACAGTGATTCCATAATTCGTGGAGTAATTTCCATCAGATGGTCAGTAGAAAAGGCCAGGGTCCGAATATATAGAAATGAAGTGCTTGTTTTTCAACTTGCTGTGAGCAACGGGTAGCTGAGAGCGCAGCTGCCTGAGTCGTACTGATGTTTTTCTTTCACCTGCGGAGTGTTTCCAGCAAATGCAATTATAACCTCAGTTCAAGTATCGCAATATTTTTCTCATTGTCTATAACCGTTGATGCTTTGGATAGGAACTCCGTGAGAGCTAGTGAATTCTCAAATCGTATTTCCATCTTGAACTACATTATAGCAGCTGCTTCACCAACCTCTAATTCATGGTCGTGACAATTGTACTCCAACACCCAAATCTTTACATCACCTACACTGTAACCTACCTCTTAATATTTAGATAATAATTTGTTTTCCTGCGTTAGGGGGCAAACTGCATCATCTCACCTCCTCCACGTTAAACTGCACCTAACATGCATTTGGCTTGTCACATTGGAGCTTCTTTGTTCAAGCTGGAATTGTCCCGTCAAGAAAGGCAAAATAGTTTGTGTCCGTATTCCTTATATTCCTGAGTTGACAAAGATGAGGGGGGGGGGGGGGGGGGGATGTGTGTGTGCAAACGTAATCAAACATTCACAGTTCCGAGGAGAAGTCACACTATAAATGTTGAGTTGTTTTCACTCGTGGGACAGTCATGAACAGTAGGACACAGCTAAAAAAATATAAGGCGCCAGTGACTTAAAACAGAGATGCGTTGATTTTTTTTCTCTTACAGAGTAGTTAATTTCTGGAATCCTATGCCAACAGAGTGCTGATGCAAGATCATCAGAAGTACTTAAAAGGTGATTGTTACATATTTAAAGAACCGAGGAGATGAGGGAGATGAGGAACTGGCACAGAAGAGGAGCTGAGAACAGCACTGATCAGTCACCATCTTATTGAAATGGGGAGGTGGCCCACTCCTTCTTAAAGATTTATGTAGATCATAGAACATAGAACGCAGAACATAGAACATTGCGGCGGAGGAACAGGTTCTTCTATCCACCATGTTGTGCGGAAAGAATTAAACAAGTAATTAATTGCTTAACTAAACAAATCCCTTCGGACTACACGATGTCAATGTTCCTCCATTATCTGCCCCTTCTTGTGCCGCTCTCAGAGCATCTTAAATGCCTCCAATACCACCTCTGACAGCTCGTTCCAGCCATGCATCACTCCCTGTGTTAAAAGCTTGTCCCGGACATTTTCTTTGAATTTACCCATCTCACCTTAAATTCGCGTCCTCTAGTATAAGACACTTCAATCCAAGAGAAAAGATAACGGTTTTCTACACTGTAAGTGCCTCTCATAATCTTACAAACCAATCAGGTCTTCCTTCAGCTTCAGCTGCTCCAGATAAAACAACCCAAGTTTGTCCCACCTCTCCTCATGGACATGCCGTCTAATTCAGGCGGCATCCTGGTGAGTCTCGTCTGCACCTTCACCGAAGCCTGTCCATCCTTTCTATCTTAGGGCGACCAGTATTGAATGCATACTCCATATGCGGCCTAACTAGAGCTTTGTAAAGCTGCAGCATAAACACCCGACTCTTGAACTCAGTGCTTCGACTATTAATGTCAAGCATGCCAAACCTTTTCTTTACTCCGCTATCAACCTGTGCATCCACTTTCAGGAAGCAATGGATTGGACCCCATGATCCGTCTGTACATCAGCACTGAGGGTCTTGCCATGAGCAGAATATTGCCGCTTTACATTTGAACTTCCAAAGGGCAAGACCATACGTTTGGTCCTATTATATTCCATGAAGGGGTACACACACACACACACACACACACACACACACACACACACACACACACACACACACACACACACACACACGCACACACACACACACACACACACACACACACTCACACACACACACACACACACACACACAAGTCTTAAATTGCATAACGTTAGACAAATCTTACCATGTGCATCCAAGGTCATGGTGGGAAATATTTCTGGGGCCCTGGCTTGTTGTATCATCGTTAGCGACTGTTGAGGTATCGGAAGATGGGGAGGTGCCTAATGGTGTGCCTCTATTTGAGAAAGGCTGTAAGGACAAGCCCGAGAACTACAGGCCTGTGAATCTAATATCAGTGGTGGAATCGTTATATGAAGGGAATTCTAAAGCACAGAATATCCTTGAATTTGGAAAAGCAAAGGGTGACTATAGATAGTCAGCATGGATTTTTGTGTGGGAAATCGTTCCTCACAAATTTCATTGAGTATTTTTGAAGAGGTGACCAAGAAGATGAGGGCAGGGCAGTGGACGTTTTCCAGATGGACTTTGACAAGGTCCCGTCTGATAAGTTGACCCGGAAGGTTAAATCACACAGAGTGAGAAAAACAATTGGATACAACTCTGTTTGCTGCCAGGAGGCAGACGGTGGTAGTGGAGGTTTGTTTTTCAGACTGCAGACCTTTGACCAGTGGTACATCAGAAGGATCCGTTCTGAGTCCACTGTTGTTTGTTTGCTATGTTAAAGGTTGGACGGGAATGTTAATGATATGTTTGGTAAGTTTGCAGTTGACAAGAACATTCGTGGTGTGGTGTACAGTAAAGAAAGTTATCTAATTTCACCCGAGGAACCACATCAACTGGGAAAGTAGGTCAAGAAATAGCAGATGAAATGTAACTGGGATAAGTGCGAGTTGTTGCAGGTTGGTAAGTTAAACCCGAGCAGGACTTGCACGGCAAATTGTAGGGGTTTAGAAAGGACTGTAGAACAGAGAGACTAAGGATGGACATCTATTTTTCTCCTGAAGTTTAGATACGGGTAGAGAGGATAGGAAAGAGGACGTTTGCTATGCCTGCTAAGGTAATAACGACAAGAATAGATCTCACTTTACATGTCGATAAGACTATGGTGAGTCTGCACTGGAATATTGTGTTACGTTCTTGTCCTCTAGCTTCAGGACGGATGTCATTAAGCTGGAAAACCTGAAGTAAAGATTATATTAAAGTTACTGGGTCGGGGTGTGTGGATTCATCACCAAAGAGAGAGTGTATAGGCTGAGGCGACCGTGGGAAGCTGAGGGGTGAACTTAGAGAGGTAAATAATATCATGAGAGGCACAGAAAAAGTAAGCGTTAATTGATTTTTCCCCAGCGTCGGGGAGTCTAAAATAGAGAACATCAATTGGAGAGGAAGAACATAGGTGGGAGAGGGAAAAGAATTGAAAGGGATAAGAGGGACAACTTTCTCCAGAGGATTATGGGTAGATGGACAAGGAAGCCGGAGAAGCAGGTACAATTATAATCTTCAAAAGATGCAGGTTATGGGACGGGAAGGAGGAGTGGTAGTGTGGAGATGTGATTTTTTTGATGAATGGTTATTGACATGAAACATTCAGCGTGTCAGTTCTCCCGGTTTTCGCTGCTGGATTTGACAGTTCCAGCATCTGCTGTATTTGATGTTCGAGTGTTGTTGATCGGACCGTTAATGGTCACATGTTTGAATCGAGCAAAGTGGTTCTTTCCCCTTTGTTTTCGTGCTTGAAATTGGGATTGTTCTTTTGTGGAGTGGGGAATGCAATTCCCGAATGATACTAGGAACAGAATTCCAGCGAGAAAACTGGTGAACGAATGGAAACAGTGGGAATGATGTTGATATTTTGGGTTGAACTCGCTGTCGGCTTGTTTTACAATACGTATATTTTAAACATTTTACATATGAAATGGGAAATTCTATCTGAATTTATAGTGAGTCTAAAACCCGTCCATCATTTGGCCTTCTCTCTCTTCAGTCCGGCTTTCTGTCACATTGATTCTAATCATTGATTGAATTTTTGACCAAAATTCAAAGAATTACTTGGCCAGCAAATGCCAGAGGGGACAGCCCTTTTCACCTCCGATGCTACATCAGACACGGAGTCCACAACCTGTCTGACCGAGGTAGGTGGGAGTGTCTGTGGTGGAAGACAACAACATTTGATGGAGTTTCCTCTGTTACACAAAAACATTGGGTTCACAGCTTCCCAGGTACAGCGGGTATTACAGGATTTCTCAAGCCCAGTATGAACTGTAACTCGGCCACAGAACATTGAAAACGCCTTCCCTATATTTTCAAAATGCTCGTTGGACTCGTACCTGGACTCCTTGGTGTGGCAGCCATCGATTTACCGTCTGACCTCTCTCTGCACTGTTCCGATCCAAGTTGTTCTCTACATCTCTAACGCAGCTTTTCCGCGGAGCAGTTCCTGGAACGAACACCATTGCAGCTACTATATCGAAAGCGCACAAAGATTGTCCTGCGGAAAAAAACACGGAAGTTTGAAGCAACGTGTTTCACTTCCTTTCCTCCTTTCCCAGAACGACCTATTTATTTGTTTTCCAAATTACTTGATTTCTGGGCTGTGCCTTTATTTTTTTTACTGAATATCATCACTTTACTTGACGAAACACGAATTCCGCAAAACCGCAGATGAGCCAATGAAAAACAAGGCCCTGTTCAGTACGCGGGAGGAATGAGTTCACCGCTACCCGCATGTATGAACATGCATCAAAAACACTGTGATGTTGAACCTTCTCCTGCACAGTTGACAAGAAGACAGTGATGGACAAAAGGCTCCTTCCAAAAGCTCATTGAGCATTGTCTCCAATTTTTATCGGCTAGAACTGACCTATTGCAGTGAAGCTGTTGCAGGTGCATCACCCGGACTGCCAGATAGTGGAATTCCGGTGGTCGGTGAACTCCCCTCATTTCTTGTGCCACAGTGATGTTGTGTCGTGGGGACATGCACTGGTTTCCGAGATGTACTGAAGGGGAATGTTTTCCAAGAAGAACTGAGGCGCAACATTGTCTGTTCTGCCATCTGCCTGTCACACACGACTTTGAGTTTCTGCCAAATTCTATTCATAAGGCAAAGTTTCAGTCTTGAATTGGGAGAAAGGCAAGTGGCGGCGAGGTTATGGGTCAGTCCTTCTCCAGAGGCTCTGTCCATTTTGAATCATCTCTCACTACATTAGTAGACTGAGGAAAATGAATACAAACGAGTGAACTGACATGGCCTCTACATCAATTTCTTTAACCTCCGGTAACCCAGCCCCTTCTTTTTCTTACCCCCTCTCCTTCTTCACTTATTCATGTCGCTTCCTTCGCCCGCCTTGATGACCTGCCCATCTCCTCTCGTCCCATCCTCCACCCTTTATTCCATGGTTCACCGCCGTCTCCTACTGGATCCATTCTTCGTCAGCCTTTTGCCTTTTCTACCTATCATCTCTCAGCTTATTACATCTCCCCCTCCGCAACCTACCTACCTTCGCCCTCTCAGCTGGACTCGTCTATCGCCTGAAATCACCTATCACCTGCCTACGTGTGCTTCTACACTCTCCCATCTTCTTATTCTGCTTTTTAATTTTCTTCCTTTCAGTTCTGATGAAGGGTCCCGGTCTGAAACGTCGACTGTTTATTTCGCTGCAGGGATGATGCCTGACTTGCTGAATTACTATCGCACATGTTGTGTGTTGAACTGAGTAAATGTTGTGTTGCAGACGATTTTTCAGTTAGGTTTTCGTGAACTAATGTGGGTGAACGGCGCACTGGCCATATCGGTGTAAGGGCAAGAAACATTCTGACCGCGTGGCAGCAGACTACGTGGGATTTTCACAAATAGAATGAAGGAAATAGATCAATAACGTATGTAAATAATACGTGAAATTTCATATGACAAAACTGACCGGAATGAGCAACGTTCTTCCTCAGTTAATATTTGCATATTATGTGTCTGTTGTTGACAATACTGTATTTATGAAAGATTGGCATGGGAACTTTCTTTTAAAACCAAAACGGAAAGAAAAAAATAATGTTCCTCGTATGTTACAAGTCGTCCAGAGTTATAGGTTCATGCAACACGGAAGGGGGTTCTTCAGCGCAACAGGTCCAAGCCGACCAGGATACCCCATACAATCAAGTCCCATTTTGCAGCCTTTAGTCTATATTGCCCTGTTAATGTACCTGTCCATGTACCTTAAAAAGTGTTTGATGTGCATGGATCAACCAATTGCTCCGGCAGCTCATTCCATATATTGACCAACCTCTGAGTGAAAAAGTTGCCCCTCTGGTTTATATTAACTCTCTCTCCTTTCATAGCCCCAATGGCATCTAGTTATTTTTTTCCCCAACCCGAAAGAAATTGCGCGCATTGACGCTATCTTTGCCCCTCATTATCATGTAGACCACAAAAAGATCACTCCTTATTCTCCAATGCTCCGAAGAAAGAAGTCCCAACCTGCTCAAAGTCGCTCACGTCCCAGCAATATTCTTGTGCATTTGGTTTGCACTCTTTCCACTTTCTTACTGCAGGGTGAAGAACAAACGAACAAAACATTCGACATGCGGCCTCACAAACGCATTGTCCCTCTGCAGAATAACATCCGAACGTCGATGTGATATGCCCTGACTGAAAATGGCCAGCGTTCCTGAAGCCTTCTTCACCACCCTGTCGACTTGCGACGCCATCTTCATGGAAATATCTTCTTGTACTCGTATGTCCCTCTGTTCTTCAAAACAGCGCAGTGCTCCACCGTTCACTGTGAATGCCCTACCAAGATTTCTCTTCTAAAATGCAGCACCTCGAACTTATCAGAATTAAATTCTATTTGCTATTCCTCAGACCACTTACCCAGTTGTCAAAATACCTCTGTAATTTCTGATAACCATTTTCACTGTCAACGACAGCACCTATTTTAGTGTCACGTGAAAACTTACGAACAATACCTTGTACATCGTCAACCAAATCATGTATCAGCTGTCAAGTAACATAGCGCAAACACCACACTCTCGGGAACACCATTTGTCACAGGTTCCAGTCCGATAACCAGCCTTCCACGATCACCCTCTGCTTCCTACCATCAAGCCAATTCTGTATCCAGTGAGCAGTTAAACTGGATCCCATGCGATCGAGCTTTCCATTGCAGCCCACCAAGCGGAAACTGATTAAACACCTGAATGAAGTCCATATCGACTACGTATAAACGCCTTGCCTTCATCGGTCCTCTTGGATACTTCTTCATAAAACTCAATAAAATTCTTGAGACATGTTCTCCCACACATCAAACCGTGCTGAATATCCCTCATCTACCCCTGACTTTGCAAATGCTTGTATATCTTATCCATCAGAGTCTATCTGGTAACTTACCAACCACGCATCTTAAGCTTACTGGTCCATTGATCCCATATTTTTCTCTGCAGTCCTTCTTACATAAAAACACAAAGTATTCTACACTCCAGTCTACTGTCGCTTCACGAGTGAGTAATGATGATTAAAACATCTCAGCCAGGGCTCCGACAATTTCTTCCCTTGCTTCGCATAATGGTCTTGGATCTACCCGACCAGGCCTTGGGTATTTATTTATTTTCATACAATTTAAGACATCCATTACCGCCTATGCTCTAATGCGGACTATTCCCAAGGTATGACCCGAAAGTACCTCAGGTTTCGAAGTATTTATGTCATTATGCGCGGTAAACATAGAGGAGAAATTATTATTGATAACCTCACTCGTTGCCCATGCTCCGCAAAATATATCTACTTTGGACTTTGAGGGGCCTTATTCTTTCACTATAGTCACTAATTTTCCTGTGATACATGTTCTTTGGATTCTCCATTATATTTACTGCACAATTTGTTTCATGCCCCAATTTTGCCCTTCTGGTTTCCTTTTTGAGTATATGCCTGTATCTCCCATACTCCTGCAGGGATTCATTTGATGCTAGCTGCCTGTACTTGACCCAAGTGTTCTTCGTTTTCCTCACAAGATTGACAATATCCCCCGTCCACCAAGGTTCACTACTTCTGCCACGCTTGCCTTTCACTTTATTGTATGGGGGAAAGTTCACCTGCAGAGTTGCACTGGGTTAGATTACTGTTTTTTTTTGTTGAAAGTTTAGTTCGGCCAGGTATGGTATTGCAGACTTAACGTAGAATCTGACCGCATTGGCAATTTCACCAAAGGTAAGCAAAGCAATATAATTATATTTAAAGACAATGACAATATCAACCAGCATCTTACAATCACCAACTACCGACGATAAAGCTATAATCAAGCTTCAAGACTTGGCCCTAAGTTCCTCTCTCTGCAACTGGATCCTCGACTTCCTCATCGGCAGACCTCAAACAGTGAGGATCAGTAACATCTCCCTGATCATCAACACATGTGAAGCTCAATGTCGTCTGCTTAGCCCTCTGTCGTACACTCTATACAAACATGGCTGTATAGCTCAATACAGCTCCAATGCCAGATACAGATTGGTCGGCGATGCCACTGTTGTTGGATGAATCGCAGATGGTGAGGAGTTAGCGTACAGGAGCGAGATATAACATTTGTTTGAGCGATGCCACAACAACAACCTCTCGCGTAACGTCAGGAAAACTAAAAATAACAAGTTCTTGACTTCAGGAAGGAGAAGGAGGGAGAACACTCGCCTGTCTATAATGGTGAATCAGTGGTGGAGAGGGTCAGCAGCTTTAAATCCCAGGGCGTTAACATATTAGATAACCTCTCCTGGTTTCAACACGTAGATGCTATCACAAGGAAGGCACGTCAGCATCTTTACTTTCTCCATACACTCTAACAGAAGTCCACAAAAGTAATGAAGTTTCCTGACTGGTTGCATCATGGTCTATTATGGCAATTGGAATGCGCACGACGTAAGGCGCTCCAGAGAGCAATGGAATCAGCTCGATACATCACCAGCATATTCCTCCCTGCTATCGAAATTGTCTACATGAGACGCTATCTCAAGAAGCCAACATCTATCATCAAAGATCCCACCCACCATCCTGACCATTCCATATTATCGCAACTACCATCGACATGAAGGGTAGACGCCTGAAGTACTGCACGACCAGGTTAAGGAATAGCTATTTCCAGTCAACCATTTGGTTCCTAAACTTAACTGCAGAACCCCAATCATTACCTTAGTGTCGCAACACCATTAACAATTTCATATTTTGCACTTCAGTGGAATTTATCGTTGTAATTTTGTTCGATCTTGCATTTTTGGGGTAGTGTATGTTAATTTATTTTTCTTCTGGATTTTGTGTCCCTAGATGTGATGCGGCCAAGATGTTGCTGCAAGTATTTCATTGCACCTTCGCATACATGTACCCGTGCATAAAGCAATTAACTGGACCCTCGTTTCACCTTTCCATTTTCGACGATGTACTCGGACCCTTCAATGGGCAAGATCCGATATTTCCAGAACGATTTATCCCACACTGCACCTGCGGAATTAACCATCTTTTCCTTTATTTTACAAGCCTGTGTGACACAACTAATGTTGTTATTAATACGTGTTTGAAAGAGGCAGCACTTGTTTTATGGAAGAACAAGCGCTGTCTTTTTCTAACACGTATTCACGACAAGCTTCGTGGCTTTGTTTTCGCCGCAGAAAACTCATGGCACCGAACAGAACTTGTAACGTTATCTCCTGAATTTCTGTCGAAATAACCTGAAGAAAATAGTGCGTAATAGCCCTCAAAGAGTTAAATATATTACATTGCGACACAATGAGTAAAAATATATCACCGTAAGTATTTCTTCAGTGTTTTGAGGCTAATGTGATTAATTAGCGCACTAATTGGCTTAACGGACTAATTGGCTGAATTTCTAGTGTATAAGAGCTCCTTGAGCCGATGTATGCAGGCAGTTGTTAGGTTTCATTCAACTGATCACTGCTTCCGATGGGAAATGGGATATCCAGCAATTTACTACATAGCGAGCATTTACTATCCCGCACTTGCAGCGGCCGGTATTCCTGGTAAGGGACTGGATCTGATTGATATTTCTGTGTCCCTGACTTTTTATTACTCTCACTGAAACGTGGATTACCCGTGTCTTGCTCTCTGGTTCCTCAATCTATTGTATAATGACAGTGAGTGGCTATTGCAAAGAAAACACATCTATACTATTTCGTATTTACAATATAATTAATGTCACTATAGTGGTCTTATTCCATATGGGAATCTGAATGATATTTTCAATACGTTTACATGTGTTAATTTGTTACCTATCTAAGCATATAAAAGTAATCCAATGCCGTTATCTATGCAGCGAAGTACCAGAATATTCCTGCATGCTTGCAAACTGCAGTCCGTCGATTCCACACCAACATAACCTCCTGTCAAATGCAGTCAGGATTCACAGCGCTGAGGCCTGGTCACTGCTGATTCTGCTCGGTGGCATGATATCCCCTGGTCCGAGCACTGTTGTGCCCATATGACATTGAAGGTTTGGGGAGAACGCAGCGGGCCGAATCTTGGCCCCGCTCGATTATGCCCGAAACTATCGACACCTTTTCTGGTATCTCCAATCAAATGAAGTTCGTCCTTTTTACTGTTAACCGGGTTGGAAACGACAAATGTACCCAGACCATGCAGGTCAATGTCGGCTCGGTGTACGGAGAAAAAACACTGACCTGAATTATGTTGTCAGGTAGAACACACCGAATTCACCCCGTCGGCCAGAGGAAAAATAACTATAGATGCATGATGTTACCATCCTTTTCCGTACAGTCCAATGACGTACAATGTTACATTCAGCCCAAAGTACCTCTCTGTTGAATGTTTCCTGTGTGATACCTTACTATTTGTCATTTGGTGTTCTATCAATCACCATGACCTGCTTTTAGGGGTCCTTCCTAATAGTGGAAAAAAACTCAATAAGACCAAGAAAAGAAAGGTTTTAGTAAGATGTCGTCTGCGTGCCCCTTATTTATCAGCAAGAACAATGTTGTCCTCTAAGCAGTGTTGCATCTGTTTGCCCACCAGTTACTTGGCAATTTTCATCGAGAGCTTCAGCTCTTTTCCCCTGAAGGAAAAGGGAGTACAATTTGTGTCCCATTACATTAATATTCCCTTTTAGTTTCTGTTTTTTTTTTTGTTTTGCACATTTAACCTCAAGCTAAATTATTACAGTTTCTGGTCTGCAATTTCTTGCGGATTTTCTTTGAACAGGATTGTTTCTATAATTGTTGTACTGATCATGCTTGTGGCGACAATTTTCCCGTTTACCTCACGCGCTGTGTCCGTTCGCACGAGTATTCTCTTCCGCCATGGTGCTCCCCATGTCCGGGACGCCTCGATGATACCTATGTTCCGAAAGGCGGAGCTGTAAGAGAGTTAGGGCTCATTTTAGCAGGGATGATGCTATCTCTACCCCATAACCGGATAACCCCGTGTGTTCGTTGACATCTCGTGAGGCCAGAAGGCATCTCGGTCCATAGAAACCATAGAAATACTACAGCACAGAAAACAGGCAATTCTGCCTTTCTAGTATGTGCCGAAACAGTATTCGGCCAGTCCATTTACCTGCCCCCAGCCCAAACCCCTCCAGACCTCTTTAGTCCATGCATCTATCCAATTTACTCTTAAAAGTTAAGAGCGAGCCCCCATTTACCACATCAGATGGCCGCCCATTCCATACTCCCACCACTCTTTGAGTGAAGAAGTTCCCTCTAATGTTCCCCCTAAACCTTTCCTCTTTCACCCTAAAGCCATGCCCTCTCGTACTTATTTCTTCTAATCTAGGTGGAAAGAGCCTACTTGCATTAACCCTTTCTATGCCCCTCATCATTTTATAAACCTCTATCATATCTCCCCTAATTCTTCTCCACTCCAAGGAATAAAGTCCTAACATGTTAAATCTTTCCTTATAACTCAACTCCTGAAGACCCGGCAACATTCTTGTAAATCTCCTAGGCACTCTTTCAATCTTACTAACATCCTTCCTGTAGTTCGGCGACCAGAACTGCACACACTATTCTAAATTTGGTCTCACCAATGACTTATACAACCTCTCCAAAACATTCCAACTCCTATACTTAATACTTTGGTTTATAAATACCAAAACCCTTTATTACAACCCTGTCTACCTGTGACTCTACTTTCAAGTAATTATTTATCTGAACTCCCAGACCCCTTTGTTCCTCCGTACTCCTCAGTGCCATACAATTTACTATGTATGTCCCCCCTTGATTTGTCCTTCCAAAATGCAACACCTCACACTTGTCTGCATTAAATTCTAAGCATTTCCCCGTATCAGGTTTAAAAAACTTCACGTTTATTAAATAAGTCATTATGCGAGAAATCCATTTCAAAAGGTATAAACAATGAAAGAATATAATTTATCTCAATTAACGATCAGTCGGAATACCGGGTCTAGATAGTTTTCCTCGTGACATAGTGGCATGACAATAACGTTTCCTTTAATGTCAACAAAACAAAATCGCTGCTCGATGACTTCAGGAAGGTAGGGGGGCGGTGCACATGCCCCTGTTCAGATCACCAATGCTGAGGCCAAGAGGCTTGAATGCTTTAAATTCCTTTGGGTGAATATCACCAAGAGTCTGTCGTGTTCCAACAAATGAACCCCACGGCGAAGAAATCTCACCAGCGCCTTTAGTTTCTGAGGAGGCTAAAGAAACGTTTCATGTCCATTAAAAGCTTTACCAACTTTTATCGATACACCATAGAAAGCATCCTATCTGGATGCATCACGGCTTTGGCAACAGCTTTGCCGGCGACCGCGATATACTGTGGAGAGTGCGGACACAGCCCATCACATAACGGAAACCAGCTTCCTCTTGGTGGATTCTGTCTAGACCTCTCGCTACCTTGGTGAAGCAGCCAGCATAACCAAAGTCTCCACCCACCACGGACATTCTCTCGTCTTAATTCTCCTATCGGGCAGTTGATACAAAAGCCTGAAAGCACATACTACCAGGCTCAAGGACAACTTCTATTCCGTTGTTATAAGACTATTGAACGGTTCCTCATTATAACCTTCCACCCTAATGTCTGTCTGCAATGCACTGTCTCTGCAACTGTTACACTTTATTCTCCACTCTATTATCGTTTTCCTTGTACAGCCTGAATGCATTGTTGTCATGAATTGATCTGTATGAACGATATGCAAGACAAGATTTTCACTGTACCTCGGTACGTGTGAAATAACAACCCAGTTTAACAATTTAAAACAATATAATTGCATCAAGTAAAATGAACTTAAAACAAACTATTCCCATGTCGTTTCTGTTCTCCAAAGTCACCAACCCCATTAAGACACGAACTCCGTTGGATAAACTGAACTTCGGGCCAGATACAAATATATCCCACCGTATGTTCAGACCTCGGAATAACTTGCCGATGATACCTGGCTCTTATTTAAGCAAGGTTCCGTCACTGGATATCCTTACTGTCGGATCACTTCACGGAGCCAACTTGGTTTGTTCTCGGATCTACATCGCCAGAAGGAGCACCAGTCTAATCAGCGAACCGTTTCCAATCTCGGTTAGAGCGTGTGAATTGGTACCCTGCAGGAGACTCCTGAGTGGCCCAATCCGGACTATTATACGTCGCACTGATCAGTGTTAGCTCGATTGGAACTAACATTTTTTTCTTATTTCTTTTAGTTAATTTATCGTCGATTGTGATCCTCTCCCGCGGAAAATGTGGTCTCTCCAAATGCATCACTCGTTACCTGGTGGCCATGGCGGCAGCGGATCTGATGGGCGTTGTCGTTGCTGTTATACTGCAGCAGATTAATTTTATCTTCATGTTTGCTAATTTCTTCTTCATAACTCCTGTGTGTACTGTGACACATGTTCTGCGCCTCGCAACGACCGATTGGTCCGTTTGGTTGACGGTGGCTTTCACTTTCGATCGCTACATTGCCATCTGCTGTCATAAACTGCGGCAACAATATTGCACCGAGAGAACGGCGACTGTAGTGATAATATCAGTGATTGCAGCAGGCTGTACCAAGTCTATTCCGTTTTACTTTTCAGTGGATCCATGGCGCTGCGTTGCCTCAGCTGAATACCTTACATCAACTGCATGGAGAGCATATGAGTTATTTGACAGTATCATGACTCCGTTATTACCAATATGTTTAATTCTGTTGTTTAATGTTTTCACCGTCAGACACATAATAGCGGCAAACAGTGTCCGCCAGGGCCTTCGGAGCAGCAATGAGCATCAGAAGGATCCAGAGGTGGAGAACCGGAGAAAGTCCATGATTTTGTTGTTCGCTATATCAGCCAACTTCATATTATTGTGGATGCCCTATGTTGTGCATTCCCTGAAATGGCCAGTGGAAAACTATTCCTACACAGACAGATATTTCAGCACGCCGATATACATCCTGCAACAGTTTGGATTTATGTTGCAGATGCTCAGTACCTGCACCAACACGTGTATCTATGCATTGACGCAGAGGAAATTCAGGCAGGAGCTGAAGAATGGAGTGAAATGTCTGTTTACATTGAATGGGCGGCTATGATAATAAAATTTAATTCGATTATCACTTTGTCGAGCTTGAAACAACTAATAATAAGACTTTTTATATTTTGATTTCGAACTACCTCCGTCCAATTTATTAGTGCAACCAGAGAAAATAATTCAACAGATTTGGTAACGGTGATATAATTATCATCTTTACAGACTGCAGGGTTAAACTCCACTGTAATAAATAGAAACATAGAAAGTCCTGCAGCACAATTCAGGCCCTTCGGCCCACAAAGCTGTACCGAACATGTCCCTACCCTAGAAATTACTAGGCTTACTCACAGCCCTCTATTTTTTTCAGATCCATGTACCTATCCAACAGTCTCTTGAAAAACCCTATCGTATCCAACTCCACCGCCGTTTCCGCCAGACCATTCCACGCGCTCACCACTCTTTGAGTAGAAAACTTACCCCTGCCATCTGCTCTATATCTACTCCCCAGCACCTTAAATATATTTCCTCTTGTGGCCACCATTTCATCCCTGGGGAAAAGCCTCTGACTATCTACATGATCAATGCCTCTCATCATCTTATACACCTCTATCAGGTCCCCCCTCATCCTCCGTCTCTTCAAGGAGAAAAGACAGTGTTCCCTCAACCTGCTTTCATAAGGCATGCCCCGAATTCCAGGCAGCATCCTGTAAATCTCATTTACACCCTTTCTATGGCTTCCACATCCTTGCTATAGTAAGGTGAGCAGAACTGAGCATAGTACTCCAAGTGGAGTCTTAACAGGGTCCTATACTGCTGCAACAACACCTCTCGGCTCCTAAATTCAATTCCACGATTGATGAAGGACAATACACCACATGCCTTCTTAACCACAGAGTAAACCTGCGCAGCCACTTTGAGCGTCCTATGGACTCGGACCCCAAGATCCCAAGAGTCTACCATTAATACTATATTCTACCATCATATTTAACCTAACAAAATGAACCACTACACACTTATCTGGGTTGAACTTCATCTACCTCTTCTCAGCCCAATTTGGTATCCTATCTATGTCCCTCTGTAACCTCTGACAGCCCTCTATACTATCCACAAAACATCCAACCTTTTTTTCATCCGCAAACTTACTAACCCATCCCTCAACTTCCTCGTACAGATTGTTTATAAAAATCACAAAGACTCAGGGTTCCAGAACAAATACCTGAGGTACACCACTGGTCACAGACCTCCATGCAGAATACGACCCTTAAACAGCCACTCTTTGCCTTCTGTGGGCCAGCCAGTTCTGGATCCACATTGCAATGTCCCCTTGGATCCCATGCATCCTTACTTTCTCAATAAGCCTTGCATGGGGTACCTTATAAAGCGCCTTACTGAAATCCATATACACTATATGAACTGCTCTCCCTTCATCGATATGTTTAGTCACATTCTCAAATAATTCAATCAGGCTTTTAAGGCAGGACCTGCCCTTGACAAAGCCATGCTGACTATTCCTAGTAATATTATACCTCTCAAAATGTTCGTAAATCCTGCCTCTCTGGATCTTCTCCATCAGTTTACCAACCACTGAGTTAAGACTCACTGGTCTATAATTAGCTGGGCTAGCTCTACTCCCTTTCTTGAATAAGGGAACAACTTCCGCAACCCTCCAAGATTCTGGAACCTCTCCCGTCTCCATCGAAGATGCAAAGATCATCATCAGAGTCTCCGCAATCTCAAAATGAAAGAGAGATACAGAATTGACAATATGAACCAGATCTATCTAAGTCCTGTATATTAAGAACGATTGAGCAATGTACTTTCAGTCAGGCAACTCTGCCAAAAGCACAACTGGTTTACCAAAAGAAAAGTGAACACAAAATATTCGTCTAATTGGAAATTGTCTTTTTTTTTCAGAGCCTGTTTGGCCAGAATTGTCTGGATTTTTTTCTTTGTTTTCTTTGTGTATGATATTTCGAACATTTGAGTTTTGATGTTGAAAGACTCGTCTGTCTTCTGCCTGGTGTTCCTTTGTACCGAATTCTTGATAATCCATCTTCATTCTATATAAACAGGGCTGCGCCCCAAATGTTGGAAGCTGCGATTCGTTTGGCAGCTTCTTATAAACCGTGTGGAAGAGAATAGTGCGACAGGTCTCCGCTTTTGTCTTCTCTGTCAGATCCCCAATGTTCAACGACGTGTTATTATATAGCAGGAAACATGTTTGCCCAATGACACACAGTTCTGTCGGCATGCCAGTGCACCTGAGTTTAATCCGAAGGGGAAACACTCAACTTCTCGTTGTTTCTACTTCACGTTCTCTTCCTATACGCAGTCTGACCAGTCGATTTGCACCCACAATACGCTTGAACATCACCCTGAGCATTTTTAGCCCAATGTGGATATTTCCTCCGTATGACTTTTGTGTCTCGGCCAGCTGTGTGTTTCGTTCAGTTTCCTCTCATTGCCATAGTTTAATCTGTTGCGCGAACATCTCTCATGCTGTATGTATTCAACAACACGTAAAAGCAGGAAAAAGCACTATCATACTGAGAGCACCACATCAATGGTTTTATCCTCACCATATCAGTGATATTTTCTTTTCTTCACCCATTCCCCCAGTATACGTTCTGCAACGAACAACGAACTTGATTTTCTTTCCTCTTTCCCAGCTCTGATCAAGGGCCTTCATGCTGAAACGCAAACTCCGTTTCTGTACAAATTCCCAGTTGGATACCTCGTTCCCAACATTCCAACAGTTGAATCTATTTCAGGTAATTCATTTGGCCCCCTAACTGCGGGCCTGCAGCAGTGCTATCGGGCATTCTGCTTATCTTGCTCTGGGTCTCTTCCGCTGTTTTTTAATATTTGTTTCAGGATTCATCTTTTGGGGTCAACTGCAATGTTACGAGCAGGGAATGACACGAGGAACATTCGGTTTCGTCTGCGGGGTTTCTTGCAAATTATTATGCTTCATCCACATCCGGAGGTTCATATTTGTTGAATTCTGAGAACTCATTCATTTCTTCATCTTCTCTATGTTACTGAATGAGTGTCAGAATTCCTTCAATCTTTAGGAGACAACAGCTTACGTTGATTCTTTGTGAAACTTGTCTGTTGACTTTGCAAACACATCAGCTAATTACTTACATATTTGAATTGGAAGTACATAGTCTCTCATGAAAAGAGAAAACAGAAAATGGTTGAAATGCTCGGCTGTTTAGAGACAATTAGGGTAAATACTTACGTTTTATGGCCTTTAATAGGTTAGTTTCAGTTTCAATATGAATGACTGAAGACCGAATGCCGAAAGTAACGAAAAACGCAATGTTAGACCCGTTAAGTCCGCAGTCCCAAAAACCTCGCTGTGTCAATTTTAAGGATACTGCTTTATTTAACATGTCCATTAATGTGAATGGGAATTGGTCATCCGACCTCTCGGGATCGAGAAAATACGGAAAACGATCGCAATTAACTCAGTGAGGCAGCGGCCCGCTGCCAGCGGACACTGACAGGCTGAACCTCCCCCCCCCCGTGAAAAAAACCACGCCACATGACTGGTGTATTTATTAAAGTGCAAACTTGAGTGTTTTTAATTCTTTGTACTTGTCTCTGTTGGTTCCATCCAACCATGAATGTATTTCCATGACGACAAAAATAAACATAATGAAAGGCATACAGTGATTGCACTGTATTTCTCGGAAATAAACATAAAATCAACAGAATACGCCGCCTCCTGACAGTGAAGTTACAAATGCGACAATATCTCGCGCAACAAAATCTGTGGAATCACCAGCGGCCCTCTGTGAGATCGGAAGACCAACCTTCCGCTTAAAATCAAGCACGCTGACCGATTGCGCCACGGTCTCATGAAAGAAGTGGGAATAATTTAGAAGGAATTAACAAGAGATGGGTGACGGGACACGGCTATTCATAATCTGCATCAATGATTTGCATCGGTGGTGATGGTTTACCTAAAATTGCACAATTTTTGTGATGATAATAAAACTAACTGCCAGTGTGTGGTGTGGCTTATAATTTTGTTGTAATAAAACAGCCGGATTTTTTTTCCATGGCGAACAAATTGAATGTCACGGGCTCATAAAGTCATAGAGCCATACAGCACGGGAACAGGAGTTTCGACCCAATTCGTCCATGCCGACCATGGTGCTTGAACAAAACTAGTACTTTTTGCCTGGATTTGGCCCATATATTTCTGGACCTTCCCAATCATTGTACCTGTCCATGGGTCGTATAAATATTGTTATCCTAGCTGCATCTACTACTTCTTCTGGCAGCTCGTTCCATATACCCATCACCCTCTGTTTGAACATTCTTTCCCCTCAAGAACCCCTCTCTTTTCCCTATCACTTTAAAGTAAGCCATCAAGTTTGATTCTCCCGTTGGATAAAAAGTCTGACTATCTACACAACCAGCGCCCTTCATGATTTTACAACCCTGTACCAGGTCACTCCTGGACCTTCTTCCTTCTTGGAAGAACAGTACCAGACTATCTAATCTGGCTTTTTCTCTTTATAATTCTAACCCTGAAATCCTGGCAACATCTTGGTGATACTTTTCTGCACCCTATCTAATTAATTCGCAAGTTACCCAAAGTTTTGCCACCGGAACTACATAGTCCCAATTGTTTATAATCTCAGGAGTGGTGTCAAAGGATCGCAAAACGACTAACCTCGTATCGTTGCTCAAACATGAAACAAGTGTTGAAGCAATTCATTACCGATCATGTCGTTGAACTACACTGGATGGAAAAATGTTACGATCTTGTTTCAGGAACAGCTGCTTCCCCTCCGCCATCAGATGTCTGAACTGTTAGTGAACCCATGAACACTACAGCGTTATTCTTCTATTGCACTGTTTATTTATCTTTGTGATTTATCATAATTTAATGTCTTTATGCCTTGCACTGCACTGCCTCCAAAAACAACAAATTTCACGACATATGCCAGTGATAGTAAAATTGATTCTGATTCTGATGCTGAGTCCGAGTGACAGTATAATCATGAGGGGCAGACGAAACCTTACAAATTCACAAATTAATGCACGTGAGTCAGAATAGATGTATGAACAGAAGGTAATTATTTGCAAACGATGGCTTCTCACAATACGTGGAAAGATGGGGAACATGCGTCTGAATTAATCAATCAAGATCATAGTCGGCGTCGAACCAGATTTTTATTGACAAATAAACAAATGTTTTTTATCGAAGGTGGTTATCATTTCTAAATAGCAGCTCATTTGGGCCCAAATTCTTCCCTCCACTCCTTTCTTTTTCAATCTTTTTATTAGTTTTCAAATGAATACAGATTGATATATAGCATCAATATTTATACATGTAATACAAAGAGATCAGGATAACAATCAGAGGATATATAATCATAAAGAACAATAAAATATAAAAAAAAACTTGTAGATCCATCGATCTCAGTAAATGAATATAATATAAAAGAAAGGAAAGAGGAAGATTTATCATATAAATTTAAAAAAACAAATCGATAGAAAAAATATAAACAATATAAACTAAACAAAAAAAACTGTTCAAAAGAAAAACAAACAACAAAACAACGGAAAAAACTGAGCTAAACTTTCTCAGTAGAAACAGAACAATATTATGTCGTCAAGTCCGTTCCTACAAGTTGGAAAGTTATTGAAAGGGCAACTACCCCTCCACTCCGAATAATTCTTAGAGCAACATTGGCCAATGAGATCACTTTTCACCTGAAATCTCTGGGCAACAATACCGTTTGGAGAACATTGCTTTTGATGCCACGAGTCCATTTCCGATACCAGACCCCTCCCACGTCATATGCACACGAAAAACCGCAAAACACAACACTCATCAAGGTCAGAATGGGATCTGCTTTTCCAGCTCCAGTGTACATCGATTGCGTTAGGAGTGATTTACCTCGCTGAGCAGGCATCAGCCAATAGTTTTTGAACTGTTTCTATGCATTCCAATATATCCAAATACATGTCGTATGACACCTGTTTGTTATTTCTGAGTTACGTTCCTCCTTTTCTAGCAGAAGGATGTATACTCGTGTGCCAGGGATCAATAATCCAGATGATTCGAATATAATTCTTGTAGTGCAACAATCACATCGCCACCACTGAGTTCTTTGGCCTGCTCTTCTAACATAACGTCCTTAAATATGCAGCCTTCGGTGAATATAACAGTTCCCCAATCGTCAAGAATATTCTTTCTTGATTTATTATATTCACTGCGGAGAATGACAGGGAAGCTCGGGAGTTCATAGAAATTAACTGTAATACCCTGAAGCATATGGACTTCATCAGTGAGGAGGGGTCAGCTGTGTTGTAGTGCACAAAGGTGAAAAAGTCCCCGGGGTCCGACCGTGTGTCTTATGGGTCCTTGAGGGAAAATAATGAGTTTTTTGTGGTACTGACATAGAATTTTGTGTTTTCCTAAGACAGCGGTGACGTACGGAAAAATTGGAGGTTGAACAATTTTATTTCTTCATTGAGAAAGGGCTTCAAGGACAAGACAAGGAATCATAGGCTGGTGAGCATCACAACCATGGCGAGAAATTACCGGAAGTGATTCTGAGGGGCAGGGTTTATTTGCATTTGGAAACGCAAATCCCAACTAGGGATAGGCAACTTGGTTTTGCTCGTGCGATATCAGGTCTCAGAGATTTGACTGAGTTTTTTTTCAGGAGGTGACCAAAAGGATTGACGAGGGCATGGCGATAAACATTATTTACATGGGCTTCAACAAGTCAATAGACAAGGTCCCGTATGGTAGGCTGGTCGACAACGTCAGAGTAAATAGGAGCAATGGTGAGAAAGTTGATAAGATACAAAACTTGGCTTGGTGGTAAGAGACAAAGAGTAAGAGCGGAGGATTAGTTTCAGATTGGAAAACTGTAATTAAGGGTTTGGTGGAGACAGTGAAGACGCTTTTTCAAGTTTGCAACAGGATATAGATTACTGGGAAAGCAGGAAAGGGGATAGCTGCCGGTATTTAACTCATACACGTACGAAGTGATGCATTTCTGGAAGTTGAACCAGGCCAGGAAACACATTGAATTGCAGGACACTGGGTTGCGTTGTTGATACCTTGGTCCTATAAGTGCATAGCTCCCGGAAAATAGGCGGACGCATGGCATGGTTGAATTCATTGGCCGTGGCACTGAGTGCAAAATTTGGAATATCACGTTGTAGTAATTCAAGTGGTCAGTGTGGTCGCATTTGGAGCATTGTCTACAGCTTGGAGCATTGTGTGCAGTTCCAGTGGTCACGCTTTTGGAAGGATGTGATTAAACTGGGCAGGATGTAAAATGATTCACAGGTATGTTGCCTGGACCGGAGGGCTTATTGAGATATTGCAGAGGCTGGGACTGTTTGACCTGGAGAGAAGGGGGCTGAGTCGTGATCAAATAGAAGTTTATTCATTTATGTAGAGGATAAATAGGGTACATAGTCACACAGCTTTTTTCCCAGAGTAGGAGGGTTTAAACCAGACAACATGGTTCCAATGGGAGACGGGAATGATTTAAAGGGTATCTCAGGGGCAGGTTTTACAGTCAGAGGGTGGTGGGAACATGTGACGAGCTGGCAGAAGATGTGGTAGATGCAGGCATTCTTAAAACGTTTAAAATATATTTGAACAGGAACATAGGCAGGAAAGGTTTGGAGGTATACGGGCGAAACGCCGGATAATAGGAGTAGCGTAGATCGAGATCTTGGTCAGAATACACGATTTGGGCCAAATAACCTGTTTCTGTGGTGTATACGTCTGTGAATCTAGACTCTATAAAGTAATGGCATATTCCACCAAACTCACGAATGCTTTAGAACATGTACTGGATGATGTCACAAACCAGCAACAAAAGAAACACACCGAGCATGATTCAGTGTTAAAAACTATTTTATTAATCACTACTTATGATAATACGTAAAATAAAAGTAAAAATGTTAGTATGTTAGAATTCAAAAATGTTAAACCTCGAACGTTAACCCCAAAACTAAACTCTTCGTGTGTGTGTGTGACAAAGTCCAAAACTCCCAGTTCCTGAATGGTTCTTAAAGTTCAGTTCCGCAAGCCATAAGGTGAAACATGAGCAAGGGCTTCTTCAACAACCACCGTTGTCTGAAGATAAGATGTAGATGTAGAAAAACATAGAGAGAGTACATACGAAATCCAAATGTTCCACGATGGAACCCAAACGACACTTCAGTGTTTACTCGGTAGTGACTTCCTCACCCCGAAAAGCATCCGAACCGTGGTCGTCCACACACAAATACCTGTTTCCTTCTACAGGTCAGCAACAAAGTGAACTCCACCGGATTACTTCCAACTTCCATACATGGATTTCAGTGGCAAACACAGTTATTGTTTCTCATCCATCGATAGAGAAAACAAGCAGGCTGGTGTCTCTCTCCCTTCTCTCTCTCTCTTCTTCTTCTTCTTCTTACTTCTTCAACAACGTCATTACGTCCTTTATCTTCTATTGACGTAAGCACGCCCCACACACACATACACACACACTCTCTATCTTAAAGGGACTTTCACTGAGTCCATAACACCTCCCACCTAAAAAAAAAATTTTCCCAAGAAAATTTTAACCGCGCATTCAGTTAGTAATGTTAATAATTATCACGCTACACAACTACAGACTATCAGATTAGTATAGATACATGTTTCCCATTTAACATCGGGAAAGACAATCAGCAATCACATTATCTTTGCCTTTAATGTGAGTTATCATGAGATCAAACTCTTGCAAAATTAAACTCCAGTTTAACAGCCTTCTGTTCTTGTTTTTGACTCGGCTCAGAAACACCAATGGGTTATGATCTGTATACACAGTCAATGGTTGCTGAGCGGTGCAAACATATACACTGAAATGTTGCAAGGCTAAAACAAGCGACAGTAATTCTTTCTCTATGGTGGAATAATTCTTTTGATGCTCATTAAATTTCTTTGAAAAGTAAGCTACAGGATGGTCAATATCATCAAGGTCACCCTTCTGCAACAACACAGCTCCTGCAGCTTCATCACTGGCATCTACTGCTAATGAAAATGGCTTTTCAAAGTCAGGTGTTCTGAGCACAGGATGGTAGCATAAAATGGCTTTCAGCTTCTTAAATGCTTCTTGACAAGAATCTGTCCAAACAAACTTTACTCCCTTCTTCAGAAGATTAGTTAGGGGAAGAGCAATATCAGCAAAATTTTTACAAAATTTTCGATAATATCCAACCATTCCCAAAAATCTTCTAACAGTCCTCGTACCTGTGGGAATAGGGAACTCAGATATTGCTTGAACTTTTGTCTGAACAGGAGCTTGCTTGCCTTGACCTACAACATAACCAAGATACGTCACAGTGGCATGGCCAAATTCACTTTTAGCCAAGTTAACTGTAAGGTTAGCCTTGGAAAGTCTTTCAAACAACCTTTCTAACGCAGAGATGTGATCTTCCCAAGTATCATTCCCAGTCACTAAGTCGTCAATGTAGGCATCTGTATGTTTTAACCCATGAATCACTGAATTAATCATTCTTTGAAATGTTGCCGGAGCATTTTTCATTCCAAATGGCAAAACATTGTATTCATACAATCCAGAAGGGGTTACAAAGGCAGAAATCTCCCTTCCTCTATCTGTTAATGGAACACACCAGTACCCTTTTAATAGGTCAATCTTTGTAAGAAATTTTGCCTTTCCCACTCTGTCTATGCAATCATCCACCCTAGGAATAGGGTAAGCATCTGACTTTGTTACAGCATTCACTTTCCTGTAATCTGTGCAAAATCTAACAGTTCCATCAGGTTTAGGTACAATAACACAGGGCGAACTCCAATTTGAACTAGAATGTCTAATAATATCATTTTCCAACATGTATTTTATTTCCTGATCAACAAGTTTACTTTTTTCCACATTCATTCGATATGGGTGTTGTTTGATTGGTTTTGCATCCCCAACATCAACATCATGGGTAATTATCGATGTTCTGTTTGGAACATCTGGGAACAGATTTTTAAATTTTAAAATTAATTCTCTCATCTGTTGTTTTTGTGAAACTTGTAAATGGTCCAACTTCGTTTCAAGGTTCTCCAGGATATTTTGGTTTTTTAGTTTCGAGGGAACAATATTTGGTCTAAATTGGCCTTCCTCAACATCAACATCAGGCATTCTAGAAACAACCTTTTCACCATCCACCAAGGCCACAACTGAATCCCTCTCATAATAAGGTTTTAGCATGTTTACGTGACAGAGTTGTGTTTTCTTGCGTCTATCTGGTGTTTTGATTATATATGTTAGATCAGTCACTCGAGATTCAATAACATAGGGTCCAGAAAAACGAGCTTGCAAGGGATTATTTTGGCTAGGGAAAAATACCAACACCTTTTGCCCCACTGCGAATGTCCTAGGCCGAGCACGTCTATCAAAATATGTCTTCATTCTTATCTGGCTTGTTTTCAGATTCTCTCTCGCTAGCTGGCAGACTCTCTCCAACCGAGTTTTAAATTTTTGGACATAGTCCAACAGACTCAAGTGAACTTCCTCATTAACCCATTGCTCTCTTAACAACTCCAAAGGTCCTCTCACCCTATGTCCAAACACAAGCTCAAACGGACTAAATCCGATTGACTCCTGGATCGATTCTCTAACGGCAAACAAAAGTAAATGGATACCTTCGTCCCAATCCTTGGTGTTTTCAAAGCAATAAGTCTTCAGCATATTTTTGAGAGTAGAATGAAATCTCTCCAGAGCTCCTTGAGATTCTGGGTGATATGCAGATGATACAATCTGCTTTGCTCCCAGCTCATAGACTATTTGTTGAAAAATTTTTGACATAAAATTACTACCTTGATCAGATTGGATTTCTTTTGGCAAACCAAACAAGGTAAAAAATTTTACAAGAGCCTTTGACACCGTCTTGGCCTTAATATTTCTAAGGGGTATTGCCTCTGGAAATCTAGAAGTGGCACACATGATGGTTAACAAATACTGATTTCCAGTCTTAGACTTTGGTAATGGGCCAACACAGTCCACAATCACCTTCGAAAAGGGTTCACCAAAAGCAGGAATTGGTTTCAAAGGAGCCACAGGGGGTTTTTGATTTGGTTTACCTACCATCTGACATGTGTGGCAGGTTCGACAAAACATCACCACATCTTTTCTCAAACCAGGCCAATAGAATTGTTTCAAGATCTTCCCTACAGTTTTATTCACCCCAAAATGACCACCCAAAGGCATACTGTGGGCCAGGTTTAAAATCTCATCCCTATAAACCTTTGGAACAACAACCTGATGAATAACTTCCCATTCCTCATTAACAGGAACATGAGGAGGTCTCCATTTCCTCATTAACACTCCATTTTTGACATAATATCCAGTTGGCACCTTTTCAATCTCCTCACATGAGAGTGCTTTTTCTTTCAATTCTGTCAACTCAGGGTCCTTTGTCTGTTCCACCAGAAAATCCTTCCTCGACAAAGACAAATCTTTAAATTCAGGCTCCCTAGAAGGTTGTTGATCCTCCAGTGAAGACAGAAAAGTCTCAGATAAGGCATCAAAATTTTCTTCCTGTTTAGGACTGTCACAAGGAACCACATCAGACTGCACCGGACTGTCTGTCTTGGCTAATTCTTTAGCTCTAGCTCGAGTCACCGCACATGATGGGTAAACATCTGAATCATCCTCAGACTCATCAATCCTTGGTTTGGTTGTTAACCGTACCACAGGATCACTTTCTCCATTTGCAAGGTCATTTCCCAATAACAAAGAAACTCCTTCCACTGGCAAACTAGGTCTTATCCCTATCTCGACTGGTCCTTCTACGAACTTTGACTTTAAAATCACCCTGTGAAAAGGGACAGACATGGTCTCACCTGTAACGCCTCGTACTAGATTTACTTCACCAGTGTCACTTTCTTCACCAAAATTTAAAACACTGTCCAGCAAGAGAGATTGACTAGCCCCAGTATCTCTAAGAATTTTCACTGGCACCTGGGGTGACTCATCATTCAGTGAAACAAAACCCTCTGATACATACGAACGGAATTCCTTTCTCACCTCCTCCAACTTTTCCGCTTTTCCCTCTTGCAAGGACTGGTCTTTAACAGCATCTCCTAAACCTTTTTGATTTTTAATTGCCTGAAAGCAAGCATTGGGCCCAGCTTCCTTCTTTTTCTTCAAAAGGGCACAATTAGATATCACGTGGCCAGGTTTCCTACAGTAATAACAAGTACGCTCAACAGGTTTCTCCAGCCCTGGCTTCTTTTCATTTTTTCCTTTTTGATTACCTCCCAATTTAATCTCTGGTTTACCTGGATTGTCTTTGTAACTCTTTTGAAAGGTTTTAGGTTGTCCCCATTTGGATTTATGGGTTAAAGCATAATCATCTGCCAAGGTAGCAGTTTCTTGTAAAGTTTCCACTGCCTTTTCATTTAAATATGTTGTTAATTCAGCTGGAACACATCTTTTAAAGTCTTCCACCAGTATCAATTCTGTCAATTTATCATAATCCCCATCTACATTTTTAGCCAGGCACCATCGTTCAAAACATATTCTCTTTCCATTGGCAAATTCCATATAAGTCTGATCTGCAGATTTCCTCAAGTCTCTGAATTTTTGTCTATAAGCCTCAGGGACCAATTCATAGGCCTTCAATATAGCTTGTTTTACCTTGGTATAATCAGCTGCATCCTCAACAGACAAAGCAGAATAAGCTTTTTGAGCTTTACCTTTAATCACACTCTGTACCATAAGAGCCCATCCTTTCCTTGGCCAGTTTGAACTCACAGCAACCTTTTCAAAATGTTGGAAATACTGATCAACCTGATCTTCTTCAAACGGAGGGACTAATCGAACCTCCCTGCTGGCTGAAAAACCATCATCAGAATCAGATTCCGAACTCCTACGCTTCATTTGTAACTCATGCTGCCTCTGTTTTTCCTTCTCCTCTGCCTCAAACTTTAACCGAATTAGTTCCCGTTCCCGTTCAGCCTCTAACTTCATCCGAGTTATCTCTCGTTCCCGTTCAGCCTCTAACTTCATCTGAGTTATCTTTTGTTCGGCCTCTAATTTATTTTGCTCTCGTTCAGCCTCTAATCTCTTTTCCTCTTGTTCGGCCTCTAATTTCTTTTGTTCTCGTTCAGCTTCTATCTTTAACTGGGTTTGTTCTCGTTCAGCTTCTATCTTTGCCAGCTGCACCTGTGCCTCAGAAATTGCTATTTCACTGCCAGGAAACTGTTTTAACACTTTCTTCTCAAACACCTTCTTTTCCACATAATGGCCAGCTATCAATCTCTGAATATCTGCCTTTCTCATAGACTGCTTTACTTCTGTAAGGTTTAGCCTTGTAGCAATCTTTATCAAATCATCCTTTTTCGCCACCTCCAATCCCTTTTGGGTTGGTGACTCCAAAAATGCCTTAATATCCATTGCTGCTGGTTTCCACACACACAAGCCAATTAAAAAGAATTTATCAGACCTCCCTCAAAAATCTTTGGATTGAATCTCGAACAAATTTCGTCAATCTGGGGTACAATCCCAGACGACACTCGTTAACCTTGGGAACTATCCCGGACGAGCCCCCAATTTTGTCACAAACCAGCAACAAAAGAAACACACCGAGCATGATTCAGTGTTAAAAACTATTTTATTAATCACTACTTATGATAATACGTAAAATAAAAGTAAAAATGTTAGTATGTTAGAATTCAAAAATGTTAAACCTCGAACGTTAACCCCAAAACTAAACTCTTCGTGTGTGTGTGTGACAAAGTCCAAAACTCCCAGTTCCTGAATGGTTCTTAAAGTTCAGTTCCGCAAGCCATAAGGTGAAACATGAGCAAGGGCTTCTTCAACAACCACCGTTGTCTGAAGATAAGATGTAGATGTAGAAAAACATAGAGAGAGTACATACGAAATCCAAATGTTCCACGATGGAACCCAAACGACACTTCAGTGTTTACTCGGTAGTGACTTCCTCACCCCGAAAAGCATCCGAACCGTGGTCGTCCACACACAAATACCTGTTTCCTTCTACAGGTCAGCAACAAAGTGAACTCCACCGGATTACTTCCAACTTCCATACATGGATTTCAGTGGCAAACACAGTTATTGTTTCTCATCCATCGATAGAGAAAACAAGCAGGCTGGTGTCTCTCTCCCTTCTCTCTCTCTCTTCTTCTTCTTCTTCTTACTTCTTCAACAACGTCATTACGTCCTTTATCTTCTATTGACGTAAGCACGCCCCACACACACATACACACACACTCTCTATCTTAAAGGGACTTTCACTGAGTCCATAACAATGAGAACACTTATTCAACCAAATTGCAATTTCATCTCCATCTTATCGGCATAGCAGCCCATTTAATGTGAACAGATATCTCACTCCATTCTTCAGCTCATTCCTGAATTTTCGCTGACTGAACACACTGAGCATTTGCAAAATAAAATCCGCCCTGTTGCAGGAACTCTATCGGGTTATTCAAATATATATGTGTGCAACGAGAAGTTTGCCGTTGCCAGTGCAAAGAATGTACAACATAGGGCATCCATAGTAAGATGAAATTTGCTGTTATAGCGAACAACAAAATCATTGATTTTCTTCTGTTCTGCAGATCTTCTTATTCTAACTGCAGTTTCAATGTCCTTTGCAGGCTTTATTTCCCACTATGATATGTCTGACCGTTAACCCATTGAACAACAGAATTAAACAAATTGGTAACAACGGTGTTAAGATACTGTCAAGTGTTTTGTCGGCATTCCACGCCGATAAGGTAAAATATTCAGCCGTGAAGACGCAATGCCATGGAGCTTTGTCTATTATGACGTCAGGCTCCACTACATAGTCAAACGGGACAGATCTCCCTCAGTTCACTGCGACCACGGTTACTCTAACCACAATCGCTGTTTTCTCGGTGCAGTGATCTACCCGTAAATTTTGACAACAAATTGCCATAAACCGGTCGAAAGTGAAAGCTACAGTTATCGAAACGGAGTAGTCCCTCTTTATAACCTTCAGTACATTTGTCAAATTGCGAATTGGAGTGATGAGTAAGAAATTAACGTATATATAGTTAAAGTTAGTCTGTTCCACTGAAGCAACAACGATCACTTCCATTAGGTCTGCGACGGCCATTCCAACCAGATACCCTGTGATGCATTTGGGGAGTCCGCATTTCCCCTGGTAGCTGATCACAATTGACGTAAGATTAACTGCCAAGAATAAAACGAGTTATTTAAACCGGGCCAAAACTGATCCATTTCACTTAACAACTCCACGAGACAGTACAGAATGGTTCCTTTCCTCTGATCCTACTCTGTAATTAGCTGGCTTAGCACCTGAGCGAGGGAATGCAGTCCATTAGGTCTCTGCCATTACATTCCGTCTGGAGGACAGCGACGGACTGGAGTCAAAATTCCGTAGGCCACTCAACAGCGGTTTACAGCGGGCGATTTGAAGTCCATGACGTACTTACTGATGCGTGGCGTGTTCCCTCAGTCATCGAAACGTTGTCGATCATTAGAGCTGAAAACGCTGAAAGGAGAATTGATCGTGGTAATCAAGTGGACTCAAAGAAACTGTTTCTTCACGCATGACATATTTGGGAAGTGGATCCGCAGATTTAAAATCAAAACTGGCAAAAGAACGTGGAAATCGGGAGACTTTTCACGTTATTGTTGAAATCGAAGAGACACTGCGACAGATTTAAATGCCGGTAACACATCGGAAAGTTGAGCAGGTAAAATGCTGGAACAATGTAAATATTAACACCCATGTAATAAAGAAAAGGACCAAACATCAACAGATAAAAACACGCTAAAGTTACACATAAGATGATCAGATACTTCAAGCCTCTTCACTCTGGAAATACTCATCAGCTGAGGTGGCATTGTGTTTGGCATCAAGACGTCTATTGTACAGTGCAAAGATTACAACAAGACAAGAAAATCACATATATGGCAGCCAGGTACAGTACCTTATCCGGGATACCCACAGCTGCAATTGCAGTATAGAAAATACCGCTCTGTAATAAATAGTTGAATATCCCATTTCTGTGTGAAACAACGATCACTTGTGCAGAACGTCCCAACTGTCCGTACGTACTGGTGATTGGTTGAAGAAAATCTAAGAGCGGGAAATCCCACTGAGATGGGTTAGGGTGACAGGTTTCGTAGGAAGGCGGCAGAAATGAACTCCTGGAGGAAGTCAGCATGTCAAACATCATCTGTAGAGGAAGCGAGATCATCAACGTTTCGCATCGAGACCCTGCAGCAGGACTGAACGCGTGGAGGGAATATGGCCAGTACGGAAAATGAGACGGAGGGAGAGATAAGGACTGGTAAGTGACAGCTGGAAACAGATGGTGGTGATTTGCTCGGCAGATGGAACCAGAGTGGAGACGGTGTTTTTAGACAGATAGGTGGAAATATTTGAGGGGGGAAATCAGTTGCTGAAACACGATATGATGGATGGTGGTTTGGAGACAGGCTGTTTGGTGACAGGTGGAACCAGATAAAGGGGATCGCGCTGATGGCGGATGTAACCAAGCGAGGGAGGGTAATTAACTTGGTAACGGGATGGGGTGGAAAATGGAAAAATGGAATAAAAGGACAGAAAAAAGAACGCAAAGAGTGTGGTAATTATGAAATTAGCTCATCCTATATTTTACCACTAGTCTGTAGGCTACCGTAGCAGAATATGAGATGTCAGTCTTATTGCTTAGGTTTGGACTCACTGTGGCAGCGGAAGAGGCCGAAGGAACACAGGTAGTTGTGGGAAGGTAAGGAGAATTTGAAATAATATGCTGAAGGATGGCTTCGGCGAATCTGCACCATTTACAGCTTGTATTAGTTGAAGCCAGTGTGAGACGTGGTTTAAACGGACTTCAGCAAGGACTTTGACAAAGTCCTGAATGGTTGGTTGGTGAGGACAGTTAGATCATATGGGAATCAAGGTAAGCTAGACAACTACGTACAACATTGGTTGAATAGAAGTTGTCAGGGACAGTGGTAAAGCTTTCTTCTTCAGATTGCAGGCCTATGGAAGTTTGGAGAGCGGCAAGAATCGGTGCCTGTTCCACTGGTGCTTGTCATGTCCATTACCGATTTCGATGACAATGTTTCGAACATATTGGGTAAGTTTGCTGATGATATCAAAACTAGTGGACAGGGGACATCGAAGAAAGTTATCTGAGATTACAACAGTATGCCGATGAATTGTGGAAGCAGACGAAGGAATAGCAGATGTAATTTAACTTGGACGAATGCGAAGTGTTGCATTTTGGTCAGTTAAACTCGGGCATGACTTAAATTTCGAATTATACGAGCCCGGAGAGTATTGTACAACAACGAGTACCGGGTGCAACTTTACAACTCCATTAAAGTGGCGGCTCTGGTGGACAGGGTGGGTAAGGAGGCATTTTGCACGCTCGGCTTCATCAGTCAGGACATTGTCTTCACGATTGTCGTCATCAGCAGCACATGAAACGTCAGGGTACATCTACCCGGGTCATTGGTTCGATCACACTTGGATTATTGTGTCCAACTCTTGTCCCCCAGGAAAAGGCTGGAAAGTGTGCTGTAAGAGTTGGGACGAAACTTCTGTTTCCGTGCTGTATTCATCTGTTACTTTATGACTCTAAAGTATTGTCGGGGATATTACAGTGACTGGGGGCTTGAGTAATAAGGAGACACTGACTTGCCTGGAACTTCTCTCCCCAGTGCATAGAATGTTGAGATATCACCTTATGGAGGTGCAGAAAATCATGAAGGGAGGAGATAAGGTCTATAGTCACAGGTACAGAGTCTAACACAGGAGGGCACATGTTCAAGGTGAGATTGATTTAATTTAAAAGGAACCTGAGGAGCAACATATCCATAGACATAGTGGTGGGTTTATGGAACGAACTGGAAGAGCATGCTGCAGATGCCGAAACAATCACGAGGTTGATAAGATATTTGACTGGTACCTGGATAGAACAAGACAAGAGCGGAACGAGCCAAACGCAAACAAATGCATTTTATGACGTACTTTCAGTCAGTGTTGCTGCAGGTGATTTTAATGTCGTTATCTATCTTACGTTAAGTTTTGGGTTCATGAGAATGTGCGGAATGTTTCCGTGAATGTTGGATTCATTCTACCTCTGGGAAGATCAGTGACGTTCTCAATAGTTTAAAGACATTCTTCAGAGATTTAAAGTAGAATCATGTTATCAAAGTAGGAAATATTAAAATGCAGCAGTTCAAATGAGGTACGAAAGCAGAGGGGACGCTGTCCGAATACAGAAGGCATAATAGATTCAAAAGGATTTTGCGAGGGTCCAGATATAACTGGAAGACGGACTTGAGGAAAAGCACAAAACATACTCTGAATACGTTGAGGACATGGGACTACCGAGGGTAAGAGTCCGGCGGGAGAGGGATGGAAGTGATAATGTGTGGAGATCCAGCCGACCCAAGTGCAGTATTTAAATGAAGGCAGTTCTCACCGGAGTAACTGAGGACATTGTAATTCATTGTAGCTGAGTGACTTGGGGTGCGGGCGGTGTAAGTCCAGAATATATTGTATTATACATAAAAAGGAGGAGATATTAAAGGTTATGTTAAGGTTAACGGTTATCAAATCACCCAGGGCATGATGAAGTGTTTCCTCGGCTCTTGTGGGAAACAAGGAGCTAAATTTCTGGGTCAGGGCAGAGCTTGATGCGAGTAGGACATCAAATGGGGTGCACATCCACAAGAAGGACAGCGGAGCTCAGGGACAAATGACAAGTCTGTCAGTCTGACGTCAGTGGTACGAAAGTTTCTGTAAAACAAATTCGAGGAACAGAATTAATCCGCAGAAGGCAAGACTGAGCTTAATCAAAGTTTGGTCACAATGGTTTAGTATGCGCTAACGGTCGATTGCACAACTTGCGTACCAACTACAATCGTTATTCTCCGGGCACTGCATCGGCAGCAACATCAAACGCTCTGGGAGACAATAGGATCTAGCTGTCCAAGTACATGAATCGGAGAAGACTTGCATGCAGAATGGCAAGTAATTGGGTAAGCAAACAACGACCATGTCGAGGGAACATAATTCAACGAGTAGACAAGTTATACTTCAGTTATGTAGCGTAGTGTTGACAGAACATCTGGAGAACCAAATAAAATACTTGGTTTATTTAGAGGAATTGTATGGAGACAAGTTAGATATTTTTACCAGCGTAATTCCTGTAATGGGCTGATTGCCTCCTGAGGAGAGTTAAACAGACAATGATTGCATCCGCTGGAACTGGAAAGTGAATGTGGGAGGACAACAAACAATACAAGATCCTGAAATGTCTCAAGAGAATGGATTTGCAGACTTTGCTTTCGCTTGCGGATAAATCGAGATGGCAATCAGTTTACTCGGACCTTATTACATTACAGAACAGGCTTGAACGGACCGATGATGGGAATACAGAGTTGAGGTTACGAACAGCAAGGATTGCAACGGTATATCCTACAGGTGTACCTGAGTGCCTCCCTCCTGATGGTCATACCTACGTCCGTATAGAAGGTTTCCTTTCAGTCCCGACCTCTGCCGCAACTGCAAATCCAGAGAACAAACCGGCTGCCCTCCACCAATCATCTCCATCCCCCCCCCCCCCCCGGAAGGTCAGTGTGGAGCCACATCCTGGTGCCACCCACTGGCTTCAACTTCGTAGAACACCCTCCTCCTTCCTCATTCACACTGTGCCCTCACTCGGACTTTACTATACATCCCTTCTCGCTACATTCACTTACTGTATCGAGATTACCAACTCACATATAGAACTCTATTTTGAAGATAGTTCAACTACATCAAAACGTTCCTCAGGACAAATGTTCAGTTTCCACCGCGCGATACAACCACGCAGCTGTGAGATTAACTCAGATACATATGAACGGTGTTTTTGCTTCTGTATCGTCAACAATTTATCTAAGTCCTTTTTTCTTTGTCACAGTTAATATGTTGTCGATTTTGATCCTACATCAAAGAGGGAGCAATCTCTTCAAATACAGGATTCGTTACCAGGCGAATTTATGAAAATAGAAGATTGGCCTGACATCATCATAGAATGAGTATTCAGGTGGATTTCTCTAAGACATTTCCCGTTGCTTTCTTGTTCATTATCACCATTGTTTTGTCCCATTTGCTTCCTGAAGTTTGCACCCACTGCGCGTACTGCCTGTCTCGTTGCATGCTTCTATTCTGTGAATCGCCAACATAAATAATATCCTTTAAAAGCAGGGTATTCACTCCCAGAACAAAGAGTCACTTCATGTCAAAGAAATGTTATTAGCAGGTCAAGGGCTGCTTTTTGTGTCAAACAAAGTGGCTTTTAATTTATATCTACCGTGGTACGTTTCAGTATTTGTTAATAACTTACATCTGGTTAACTAATTCTAATTTTATTTTTGCAACATTGAAATGGGAGGCTGTTTGCGGATTTGTAGTTCCTACACATGAGCCGTGACACAAAAGATTTATAATAATGACTATATTTTCCATTTTTGATTATTTCCGCTCCTGATTCCTGGGCTCACATCTTCAAGGTATCGTTTCGCCAGGACCCTGCAACATTCTGATGAGTCGTGTTTGCTCTTATTCTCACACTGTCTTGCAATTAAGTCCAACATACGGCTTGGCTCCCCACTTGCTTGTTGATCCTGCATGTTGTCTTTTAGTGTTTTACGTAAAAGGACATCCGTTTTGTTGATCACTAACGCATTTAAACCGCTCATACTGAAATAAACTTCTGTTTCTGCAGCGCACCTCGTAATTTTCCACAATGCGCCACATCCGCCATGCTGTAGTCCGTTGCCTTCACCTTTCGAGATTCCTCTGAAGCCTTCCTGTGAGGAAGTGAAGGGTTAAGCATTGCAACCATACCTATAACATTTACATTTCTTTAGCAAGGACTAGCAAACTGATGACCCACTAGTTAGTTTGGAAAGTTAAGTATGTTAACTACCTTTGTTTAGGGTAACGAACCATTCCGATATGTCAGACGGTGGCGATACTGAGTGCAATTAACATCGAGGTGAAGACTTGGTCTGAACAATGAAGGGTGATACCTGCCTTTGAAAGCCTTGATTATAACTCAGTTACACTAAGATAAAAGGTGTGATAGCTGTCTCGGGATCTCTGTAGCTTGACCGAAACTCGTGGCGCCGTTTGCATGGGATGTGCGTGACAATTCCTGTATAAATGTCTGTCTGCCCTTTGTTCGGAAAGAACTCGGGAAGCGACTCTTAGTGAGTGCTGAAGAGAATTCTCCTAGCGGTGGACTGCTAATAAAGGTTCTTGTTAGAATCGACCTCGTACACTGTGTTATTTACAGCGGACGGAAAAGGAAAATTGATTTCCGGACGACAATTTGGCGAGCCAGCCAGCGTCCAAGACGAGGTTTCGGAAGCGGCGTGAGCGACCGACGGGGATAACCACCACCTCAGACGGAAGGGCCCACAAGGTAAGATTCACCTTGATCCCTCTCAGGCAGTCGGACACCTGATCGATGCATTCGCTTACCGACAGTCCTCTGACGGACTCCTCGCGAACCTGTCCGAATGCCACAGGTAAGGAGGGGTTCGAGTCCCCAGTTAAGTTAATTTCTGTTCGGGATTAGAGTCACCAGTTAAGTTAAGTTAAGTTAAGTTAAGTTAAGTTAAGCTAAGTTAAGTTAAGTTAAGTTAAGTTAAGTTAAGTTAAGTTAAGTTAAGTTAAGTTAAGTTAAGTTAAGTTAACTGAAGTTCTGTTCGGGGTACGAATCCCCAGTTAAGTTAAGTTAAGTTAAGTTAAGTTAAGTTAAGTTCTGTTCGGGGTTCGAGTCACCAGTTTTGGGTTTGGGATTTTAAGTTGTGAATTTCAAGGTTTTGAGCTCTAAGTTCTGAGATCGGTTTTCCGGTACTACCAGCCTGCCTTAGACCGGTTCTTAAGAGGGGAAATCCCCTACGGGAAGGTTAGGAACCTGAAGTGGGTGAAGGAAAGAGACCGATCTTAAACGTAATCGCAGCGATTCGTACCGTCCGATCAGGTATAATACAAAAATGGGACAAAATCTCGGTAAGTCTGGGTCCAATACACCACTTTCTAAGTTATGTTAAGACGATACGAAGAACGATTGCAACTTCCGTAAATTATCAGCATGCCTCAATAAGAAATTGGGAAACGAAATATGGCCATTGGGGGGAACCTGGGACGTAGACAAATGCCTAAAGGGAGAAAAGGCAATTTGGGAGCGGAATACAGGGGACAAATGGGAATTATTAATGTCCACTTGGAGAAAAACGGCCAAAGACCTAACAAATAAATCTAAGCAGGCGAGCTGGGAACATAATGCGAGCAGAAGGGGAATGAGTGTGTGTGATGAACAGGGAAATCCTAAGCGTTGGGAAGTTCTGAAGTCTCAGTGCGGAGACCACGATGCTGAAAAGAACAGAAGGGAGATAGAAGAGGTAAATGAGGTGTATAAGGAGAAGAGCAGAAATAAAAATAAAAGTAGTAAGGATAAAGTGGAGGTCCCTCCCGACATGTCTGGCGTGCCCCTATTGTTCCAAAGTAATGATGCGGACGAAGAGGAGGAGGATTGGATGGTCCGACCCACAGCCCCTACTACCCCCCGGTTTCATTACCGCCCCCATATAATGCGGCTAGCCCGCAAGCCGTCCCTCCCCTACCACCAGCGACAGCTAGCCAAGTCCTGCCCACAGGACAAATACATGGCCCTATTGCGTCCCGAACCAGGATGCGGCTTAGTCGAAGGGAAAGCCCACAGACAGGTGGCTCTAAGGCCACAGACAAACGACGAAGCTTTTTGGCAAGGGACGGATCTTCAGTAGATTCTCAGACGGACACCGACTCTGATTCTACCACTGATTATGGCGACCCTACAGATCCCAGCCCACCAACCATGTTGAACGGGGTTAAGGGAGCCAAGTTTAAGAAACAATTCCCCAACAGGACTGCTCCCAATCCTGATCCAGCGCAAGCCAGCCCTTATCCTACAATCCAAATTTACCCCCTTGGAATCCTCAAGAGATGTGCTTAATCATGAGTCAGGCTACCAAACGTAAAACAAACCCGGAGGATTTCATAGATTATGTTATTGGAACAATTCAGATGTATCAGGCCGCCCCCCAAGTCCTTATCAGTCTTTGTTCAGCATGGCCCTTACGACTAATGAAGTGGCACAGTGGAAAGAACACCTGGGGAACTATGCTGACCGGACAGCTTTTCAAGCAGTCGTCCGGCCTCAGGATCAGGTGGCCACTATTAGAACTGCCCTTCGTAAAACCCTCCAACAGCCTATTGACATAACTAAAGTTTTAGAATCCCGACCGAAACAAGGTGAGGACGGAACAGACTTTTGGGACCGTTTCTGTTCACTTTAGGGTACCTATTCGGGGGACGATGCCTATAGCAGAGGCAATGCCTCCCCCCAGTTTAACCCCTCCTACTACATTGCATCCCTGCGGGTGTGGCCTCAGCTACCCGCAATAATGACATGAACTGGCCTGACCACACACGACAAGCCATAAGGAGGGCGCTAGTCCACTTCTGGAGAAACGGGAGCGATACGAAAGCCACAAAGTTAAAACAGGAAATAGTGCAGAGACCCCCTCGGCCCCAACCTTCGTACTCCGACAATAAGGGCTATCAAATGGAGCGGCAATTTTGCGTTCCAGAAGGGGTTGACTGGTCCGGTAAAGGATACCAACTGTACCCCAATGACTTAAGAACCCCAGTGTACGGTCCACCTTGTGGACCACCACCACCACCCTCTCGTAATTACCTAGGACGCATGGGGATAGGAAAAGACCGGTGGAATACTACTCCACTCCTCTGTAGCCAGTTGCAAGGGGACTTCCACCATGCTCACAAATGCTTCCAGCCATTTATTCCCTAGTAACATCAGCCTGCAATATAACCCTGCAAAAGGCAGTGATGACTTATTCCTCCCATACCGTAACGGCACTCTTAACTTCTCACCAGATGCAACATCTTACCCAGGCCCGCTTAAACAGATATGAGGGAGCACTCCTGAATAACCCACTCCTCACTTTTGCCTACTGTACGACCATTAATCTTGCCACCTTCCTAGAGGCCCCACCTGAGGATCTTGCGGACCCACCTCATGAGAGTCTAATGCGTAATCACTGTTTAACTGCATCACGTCCGGATCTTTCATATAAGGCCATCCAGTCAGCCGACTTAAACCTGTACGTCGACGGTAGTTCCTACAATTCTGAACAGGTCACCCACCTTAGCGGCTATGCCGTGGTAAACGACTCCTAGAGTGTGGAATCTGCATCTCTGCAGAACCCCAGTCTCTGCCCAAAAAGCAGAACTATTTGCCCTTACCCTAGCTTGCATTATAGCCAAGGACAAAGTAGCTAACATCTTCACTGACCACCGCTATGCTTTTGGAGTTGCCCATGATTTTGGCCATCTCTGGGTACACAGGGGATTTCTGACCTCTACAGGTAGCCCCATACAGAATGCGGTTTATGTAAAGAACCTCCTCCAATCCATCTTCCTCCCAAACAAATTGGCCATCATTAAGTGCTCCGCTCACCTTTCACATGCCTCTCTAATAACCCAGGGCAATAACAGGGCAGATACAGAAGAGAAATTGGCAGCACGCCAGGGGTCTAAAACCGTTTTCACTTTGGAAAAACAAGTAGTTGTTTGCAAGCGAATGATAGCAACGCCGGGTACCCCAGACATGGTCACTGTGCAGCACTTACAGGGGGACTCCCCTGACTTAGACAAACAAATGTGGAAGGCGCACCGGTGTACGCACTCTGCGCTACACGGCCTCTGGGTTACTCCAGTCGGTAAAGTATGTATACCTGATTCTTTGTTACCAATCCTTATTGACTGCCTACATTCTGACACCCAGCTTGGCAAGGAGGCAATGAGTAACATTTTACTACGTAACTGGTGGCACCCCCGATTGGAGGAAGCAGCACAAGGCAAAATATGCCAACAAACCAATGCTGGGAAAGGGGAGAAGTGCACCCCAGGAAAAACCACCTTATTGGGTGATCCTTTCGAATGTATACAACTCCACTTTATTGAATTACCGCGTGTACATTGTTACAAGTACTGTCTCGTTATTGTTTATGTATTTAGTAGATGGATTGAAGCTTTTCCAACCACTATAATAAGGCCTCAACGGTGGTAAAGTTATTACTTACAAAGGTTATACCAAGGTTTGCGTACCCCTACGGATAAGTTCTGACAATGACCCCCACTTCATAGGGGAAATAAATAAGGAATTGTGCGAGGCACTGCATATCAAACAGCAGATCCACTGCACCTACCACTCTCAAGCAGCGGGTGTAGTAGAGAGAACTAACAGCACCCTGAAGAATAAACTAACCAAATTAGTGTCAGAGACAGGTCTAAACTGGTTGAAGGTTCTCCCCTTAGCATTATACCATATGAGAATCACCCCCCACTCAGCCACCGGGGTATCGGCTGCCGAAATCGTCTATGGGCGTCCGGGAAGAACCCTATGGGAAGCTGCCACCCAACCCCCTACACAGGTTGACCTTAATATCATGGGGCTTGAACTACAAAGGTATTTCAGACAACTTACGTCCTCTTTAAAGTGTCTTCATTCGCAGGTGGAGAGTGCCTTTAAACCACCTCAAGGGCAGAACACGGAATTGGCTGACCAGGAAATCGGAGACTCGGTACTGATACGGGATTGGGAGCGCCATAAACTGGGGCCTCGGTGGAACGGCCCCTTCCAGATACTACTCCAAACACCGACAGCCGTGAAAGTAAAAAGCCAGGAACGTTGGATTCATCTGAGCGACCGTAAACGATGGCCACCGGAGGTAAGCTTATACTTTTAAAATTCGGACTCCTCACCATTACTAGTATTCTTGTGTGGGTGTTAGAGGATAATTTGTTTTGCAAAATAAATATGCAGCTACATGGGAATCGCACCGTTTGTTACCCCTGGCAGAGTCAGTGGAAGGCCTTTTTGTAGCCACGCAATGCTGGAGCCCCAGTGTCTTCTTAAAGTATGAATTTTCAGAAACAAAGTGTGTTGGGCAGACGGGAACTTACAGGAGGGTACTACCGGGTAAATGCTTGCAGGGAACAGTAACAGGACCTAATAGTACAGCCCACCACCAGTCCTTCTCCCACTGCTTCACCGGCACGGGGTGGGGTTGTGGGCTAGCAATTGTACAGCATACGATAGCATGTGCCCTCACTACCTGTACAGAGAGGAATTGCGGGTTTAAAGGGGGATGGTTTAGCTGTGAGTGCCCTGCCATTAGGTGTGCTACGTTACTTGCAGGAGAGCGATGGGTTTGTGGAGAAGGGAACGGGACCCATGTGAGATTGTCTAATGTCTCTTTAGAATGGCTAACCAGGGAGAATTACCTGAGGGAGCATGGGAGAAATGTTGCTAGGATCTCTTGGTATTCTCAAATGTCCAGTCCACGGCAATCGGGCTATTTAACCTGCCACCGGGCTAAGGAAGGGTATGTGTTCGTCTTTAGTGGCACTTACACCACAGCCACCCCCAATCTGCCAACCTGGTTTGCAATAGGAACGATCGGGCCGGTCACGGTCCCGTACCCCCAGAAGGCTCATGTCCGACGAAGACTTGTGGTGCGGTCAGTTAGTGAGGAGTTATGTGAGGATTCGAGGGATCCTATGTCATTGGAATCTTACTTAGCATCGTTAGGCTATGGATTACTGAGTACTCTCTCTCTGGGGGGGGGGGGTTCGGCAGGAACTATAGCCGCAAACAACCGGAACTACCTTATTTGTGGACTGTATGCACTGGGAAACAGTACTATGGAGGGCCTGAAGGCGGTGAAAGGGACATGGCAGAGCTTCGACTTTATGCCCAGCAGAGCCGGTATGCTGTGGACTACCAGTTGGCTCGGCAAGGAGGAGTATGTGCTATAGTTGGGGGAAAATGTGTCACCAACGTGAGAGGTGAGTCCTACAATATCTCCCATGCCATTCAGGACATTCAGACGCAAGTAGATAGCTTTAGACAGGGATATACAGGAGGGACAAGTTGGTCGGGGTGGCTGCTAGGATGTTCGTGGGCATCATACCTGCTGCATGGAGCTGTGGGACTAATAGTGATTATAATAGTATGCTGTGTGGTGCTGACCTGTCTAAATACCTGTTGCAAGATCCTTATTAATGAGCTCTTGGCCCCGTTCTCAGCGCCGCTCTAGTTTATCATGAAAGGATAAAACGGAGGGAATGAGGAAGTGAAGGGTTAAGAATTGCAACCATACCTATAACTGTCAAATATGCATTTATATTTCTTTATCAAGGACTAGCAAGCTGCTGACCCACTAGTTAGGTTGGAATGTTAAGTATGTTAACTGCCTTTGTTTCGGGTAACGAACCATTCCGATATGTCAAACGGTGGCGATACTGAGTGTAATTAACATCGAGGTGAAGACTTGGTCCGAACAATTAAGGGTGATACCTGCCTTTGAAAGCCTTGATTATAACTCAATTACACTAAGACAAAAAGTGTGATAGCTGTCTCGGGATCTCTATAGCTTGACCGAAGCTCGCGGCGCCGTTTGCGTGGGATGTGCGTGACAATTCCTGTATAGATGTCCGTCTGCCCTTTGTCCGGGGAGAACTCGGGAAGCGACTCTTAGTGAGTGCTGAAGAGAATTCTCCCAGCGGTGCACTGCTGATAAAGGTGGTTGTTCGAATCTACCTCGTGGCACTGTGTTATTTACAGTGGACGGAAAGGGAAAATTGATTTCGGGACAACACACCTTGAAGGGGGCCCAAACGTTTGCTTCGGGCCTTTTTGCTTTTTTTTTGTTATTTTGAAACTGTAGAAGATGGAAATAAAAAAAAAGTGATCTTGCCTAAAATATTAAATAAATTTCTCATCTTTAACTTTATGCATATTTGAAATGAGGTCTCCTTTTTACGCTTAGCTATTCACAGTAACAGAAATTTTGACAGAGTTGCCCAAAATTTTGGATGCCACTGTGTGGAGCTTTTGTAGATGGTTTGCTGTGCGACAAAAGTTGGGTCACTCTACCTGGTAAAATAACATAGTCATGCAATTCTGATGATTGGGAAAAAGATTAAGCGCGGCATCCAAATCATTACGAAGTTCTGGTATATCGCAAAGAGTAAGCTGATGGACTTCTTTCGGGTTTCCATCACGGCATTGTTGCAATTACCATCAGTCCTGATACCTGCTGGACTCTTCCGGATTCCAATGGCCGCTAAAATATGTCCCACGATCAGAACATTTGCTCTGCACTAGGTGAAAGTTCCTTTAAGATAGAGCATAGTGGTGTGTGTGTGTGTGTGTGTGTGTGTGTGTGTGTGTGTGTGTGTGTGTGTGTGTGTGTGTGGCGTGCTTACGTCAACAGAACATAAAGATGTAATGACGTTGTTGAAGTAAAAAGTCGGTCATTCAGAGGAGTGAGAGAGAGATAAAGAGAGAGAGGGACACCAGCCTGCGAGTTTTCTCTATCGATGGATGAGAAACAATAACCGTGTCTGTTACTACAATCCACCTATGGAAATTGGGAGTAATCTGGTGGAGTTCTCTTTGTTGCTGACCTGTAGTGGGAAACAGGTATTTGTGTCGACGATCACGATTACGAAGCTTTTCGGGGTGAGGAAGTCACTACCGAGTAATCACTGAGGTGTCGTTTGGGTTCCATTGTGGAACATTTGGATTTCGTAATTACTCTCTATGTTCTCTATGCATCTACGTTTTATCTTCAGACAACGGTGATTGTTGAAGAAGCCTTTTTTCATGTTTCACCTTGTGGCTTGCGGAACTGAACTTTAAGAACCATTCCTGGACTTGGAGCTTGGGCCTTTGCCACACACACTCACGACGAGTTTAGCTTTGGGGTTAACTTTCAAGGTTTAACATTTTTCTTTCTAACATCCTAACATTTGTACTTTTATTTTTCTTATTATCTTAAGTAGTTATTAATAAAGTATTAATAAACACTGTATCGCGACTCAGTGTGTTTCTTTTGTTGCTGGTTCATAACATAATTGTGGGCTCGTCGGGGATCCAACTCAAGGATTGACGAGGGAGGTCTGAGTTTTAACAATTTAGGGTCTGAGTGGACGACTGATTGTGGTCGGTCTGATTTTTTAAATTGATTTGTATGTGTGTGTAACGCAGCAACAATGGATACATTTTTTAAAAAAAAACTCACTTCTGGAGGATTGCAGGGGATGAGGAAGCCTGATTTATTGAAAATTTCTGCAGAATTACATCTTGACCAGTATCGCAGATTATGAGAAAGGCAGATATTCAGAGACTGATAGCTGGCCATTATGTACAGAAGGTGTTTGAGGAGCAGGTGTTAAAAAGTTTCCTGGCAGTGAACCAGCGTTTTATGAGGCACAGGTGCAGCTGGAAAAGATGGAGGCTGAAAGAGAACAAACTCGGTGAAGTTTGAGACTGAACGGGAACGGGAACTAATTTGGTTGAAGTTTGAGGCTGAGGCAGAGGAAAGGAAAGCCCAGATTGAAATGAGGAGGATGGAGCTGGATAAGTCGGAGAAGGAAAAACATTGGCAGCATGAGTTAAAAATGAAGAGAAAGATTTTGGAATCTTTCTGATGATGATTTTTTTAGCCAGTAAGAGGTTAGATTACTCCCTCCTTTTGAACAAGATCAGGTTGCTCAGTATTTACAACATTTTGAAAAGATGGCTGTGAGTCAAACTGGCCAAAGGAAGGATGGGCCCTCATGTTACAGAGTGTAATTAAAGGTAAAGCTCAAAAAGCTTATTTTGCTTTGTCTGTTGAGGATGCAGCTGATTCTACAAAGGTAAAACATGCTGTGTTTAAGGCCTATGAATTGGTACCTGAAGCTTATAGACAAAAAGAATTAGAGACTTGAACAGATCTGCAGATCAGACGGACATGGAATTTGCCAATGGAAAGAGAATATGTTTCGAACGATGGTGCATATCAAAAAGGTTATTTGGGGATTATGATAAATTGACAGAATTGATGTTAGTGGAAGACTTTAAAAGAAGTGTCCCAGCTGAGACAACAACATATTTAAATGAAAGGAAGTGGAAACGTTACAAGAAATTGCTAGGTTGGCAGATGATTATGCTTTCACCCAAACATCCAAATGGGGACCACCAAAAACCTTTCAAAACGTTATAAGGACAATCCAGGTAAACCTGAGATTAAACTGGAGGTAATCAAAAAGGGAAGGATGAAAAGAAGCCAGTGCTGGAGAAACCTGCTGAGCGTACTTGGTATTACTGTAAGAAACCTGGCCCTGTAATAGCTAATTGTGCCCTCTTGAAGAAAAGGAAGGAAGCCGTGCCCAATGCTTGCTTTCAGGTGATTAAAAATTAAAAAGGTTCAGGAGATGTTGTTAAAGATCAGTCCTTGCCAGAGGTAAAGGCTGAAGAGTTGCAGGAGGGGAGGAAGGAATTCCGTTCTTATGTATTACAGCGTTTTGTTTCACTGAATGATGGGCCACCCCAGGTGCCAGTGAAAATATTTAGAGATACTGGGGCTTGCCAATCTATGTTGCTGGACAGAGTTTTAAATTTTGGTGAAGAAACTGACACTGGTGAAGTAAATATAGTGCGAGGTATTACAGGTGACACCATGCCTGTCCCTTTGCACAAGTTGATTTTAAAGTCAAAGTTCGCAGAAGGACCTGTCAAAATCGGGATACGACCTGGTTTACCAGTGGAAGGAGTTTCTTTGTTATTGGGGAATGACCTTGCGGATGGAGAATTTGTCCCTGTGGTACAGTTAACGACAAAACCAAGGATTGACAAGTCTGAGAATGATCCAGATGTTTGCCCATCCTGTGCGGTGACTCGAGCTAGAGCTAAAGAATTAGACAAGGCCGATAGTCCTGTGCAGCCTAATGTTGTTCCCTGTGACAGTCGTGAACAGGAAGAAAATTATGACGCCTTGTCTGAGACTTTTCTATTTTACTGGGGGATCAAAATCCTTGTATTGAGCCTGAATTTAAAGATTTGCCTTTGTCGAGGAAAGATTTTATGGTGGAACAGAAGAAAGACCCTGAACTTACAGGTTTGAGAGAAAAAAGCTCTCTCATGTGATGATATTGAAAAAAGTTCCAATTGAATATTATGTCAAAATGGAGTGTTAAAGAGGAAACGGAGACCTCCTCATGTCCCTGTTAATGAAGAATGGGAAGTTATTCATCAGGTTGTGGTTCCTAAAGTTTATAGGATTGAGATTTTAAACCTGGCCCATAGTATGCCTTTAGGTGGTAATTTTGGTGTAAATAAAACTGTAGCGAAGATTTTGAAACAATTCTATTGGCCTGGTTTGGGAAAGGATGTGGTGATCGTTTGTCGAACCTATCACACATGTCAGGTGGTAGGTAAACCAAGTTAAAGACACCCTGTGGCTCTTTAAACCTATTAATGCTTTTGGTGAACCCTTTTAGAACGTGATTGTGGACTGTGCTGGCCCATTGCCAAAGTATAATGCTGGAAATCAGTATTTGTTAACCATCATGTGTGCAACTTCGTGATTTCCAGAGGCAATACCCCTTAGAATATTGACCAAACTGTGTCGAAACCTCTTATTATTTTTTGTTTTACTTTGTTTGGTTTGCCAAAAGAAATCCAATCTGATCAAGGCAGTAATTTTATGCCTAATTTATTCCAACAACTATTCTATGAGCTGGGGGTAAAGCAGATTGTATCATCTGCATATTACCCAGAATCTCAAGGAGCGCTGGAGAGATTTCATTCTACTCTCAAAAATATGCTGAAGACTTATTGCTTTCAAAACATTAAGGATTGGGACGAGGGTGTTCATTTACTTTCGTTTGTCGTTAGAGAATAAATACAGGAGTCATTAGAATTTAGTCCGTTTGAGCTTGTATTTGAACATCGGGTGAGAGGACCTTCAGAATTGTTCTGAGAACAATGGATTAATGAGGATGTGCATTCTAGTCTGCTGGACTATGTCCAAAAATTTAAAACTCGGTTGGGGAGAGTCTGCCATCAGGCGAGAGAGAATTTGAAAACAAGCCAGATAAGAATGAAAACATGTTTTGACAGACGTGTTCGGCCCAGAACATTTGCAGTGGGGCAAAAGGTGTTAGTATTCTTCCTTAGCCAGAACAATCCACTGCAATCTCGTTTTTCTGGACCATATGTTATTGAATCCCGAGTAACTGAGTTGACATATATAATCAAAACACCAGATAAACGCAAGAAAACAGAACTCTGTCACGTAAACATACTGAAGCCTTATTATGAGAAAGATTCAGTTGTGGCCATGGTAGATGATATTAAGGTTGTGTCTGGAATGCCTGATGCTGATAATGAGGAAGGCCACTTTGGACCAAATATTCTTCCATCGAAACTAAAAAAAAAACAAAATATCCTGGAGAACCTTGAAACGAAGTTAGACCATTTACAAGTTTCGCAAAAACAACAGATGAGAGAATTAATTTTAAAATTTAAATATCTGTTCCCAGATGGTCCAAACAGAACGTCGATAATTACCCGTGATGTTGATGTTGGGGATGCAAAACGAATCAAACAGCACCCATATCGGATGAATGTGGATAAGAGTAAACCTGTTGACCAGGAGATTGAATATTTGTTAGAAAATGATATTATTGGACGTTCCGCATCAAACTGGAGTTCGCCTTGTGTTATTATGCCTAAATCGGATGGAACTGTTCGATTTTACAAAGAATACAGGAAAGGGAATGCTTTAAAGAAGTCAGATGCTTACCCTATTCCAAGCGTGTATGATTGCATAGACAGAGTGGGAAAGGATAGATTTCTTACAAAGATTGACCTATTAGAAGGGTACTGGTGTGTTCAATTAACAGATAGAGGAAGGGAGATTTCTGCCTTTGTAACCCCTTCTGGATTGTACGAATATAATGTTTTGCCATTTGCAATGAAAAATGTTCCGGCAACACTTCAAAGAATGATTAATTCGGTGATTCATGAGTTAAAACATACAGATGCCTACATTGACGAGTAAGTGACAGGGAATGATACATGGGAGGATCACATCTCTGCCTTATAAAGGTTGTTTGAAAGACTGTCCGAAGCCAACCTTACAGTCAACTTGGCTAAAAGTGAATTTGGCACCGCCACTGTAACGTATCTTGGTTATGTTTTAGGTCAAGGCAAGTTAGCTCCTGTTCAGGCAAAAGTTCAAGTAATATCTGAGTTCCCTGTTCCCACGGATACGAAGACCGTTAGAAGATTTTTTGTGAATGGTTGGATATTATCGAAAATTTTGCAAAAACATTTTCATTAGCAGTAGATGCCAGTGATGAAGTTGCAGGAGATGCGTTGTTGCAGAAGGCTGACCTTGATAATATTGAGCATCCTGTAGCTTACTTTTCAAATAAATTTAATAAGCATCAAATTAATTGTTCCACCATAGAGAGAGAATTATTGTCGCTTGTCTCAGCCTTGCAACATTTCAGTGCATATGTTTGCACTGCTCAGAAACCATTTTCTGTGCTTACAGATCATAACACATTGATGTTTCTGAGCCGAGTGAAAAACAAAAACAGAAGACTGTTAAACTGGAGTTTAATTTTGCAAGAGTTTGATCTCATGATAACTCACATTAAAAGCAAAGATAACGTAATTGCTGATTGTCTTTCCCGATGTTAAATGGGAAGCATGTATCTTTAATTTTTTAAATTTAAATTTTATTTACAGCGTGATAACAGGCCCTTCCGGCCCAACGAGTCCGCTCCGCCCATTTTAATCCCACATATTAACATAACCCTTACGTTTTTAGAATGTGGGAGGCAACCGGAGTACCTGGAGGAAACCCACGCAGACACAGCAGAACACACAAACTCCTTACAGACACTCGACGGGAATCGAACGCCATAGCTGGCGCTGTAATAACGTTGTTCTCACCGCTACGCTGCCATGCCACTGATATTCTGTAATTGTGTAGCATGATAATTATTAACATTACTAACTGTATGAGCGGTTAAAAGTTTTTGGGAAAAAATCCTTTTCAGGTGGGAGGCGTGACGGTCTAGGTGAATGCCCCTTTAAGATAGATCATAGTGGTGTGTGCGTGTGTGTGTGTGTGTGTGTGTGTGTGTGTGTGTGTGTGTGTGCGTGCGTGCGTGCGTGCGTGTGTGCGTGTATGTGTGTGTGTGGCGTGCTTACGTTAACAGAAGCTAAAGGACGTAATGACATTGTTGAAGAAGTCTGTCGAACTCAGTCAGAGAGAAGAGAGAGACAGAAAAGGGAGAGAGACACCAGCCTGCTAGTTTTTCTATCCATGGATGAGAAACAATAACTGTGTCTGTCACTGCAATCCACGGATGGAAATTGGAAGTAATCCGGAGAAGTTCACTTTGTTGTTGACCTGTAGAGGGAAACAGGTCTTTGTGTGGACGGCCACGATTCGGATGCTTTTCGGGTGAGGAAGTCACTACCGAGTAAACACTGAGATGTCGTTTGGGTTCCATCGTGGAATATTTGGATTTCGTAATTACTCTCTATGTTCTCTACATCTACGTCTTATCTTCAGACAACGGTGGTTGTTGAAGAAGCCTTTGCTCATGTTTCACCTTATGGCTTGCTGAACTGAACTTTAAGAACCATTCCTGGGCTTGGAGTTTGGGATTTTGCTACACACACAGGAGCATTTTTTTCTTTGGGGTTAATCTTCAAGGTTTAACATTTTGTCCTCTAACATAGCAAAATTTTTACTATTATGTTTCTTATTATCATAAGTAGTAATTAATAAAATAGTTTTTAACTGAATCATGACTCAGTGTGTTTCATTTGTTTCTGGTTCGTAACACTCCCAATAGTAGCCAGGATGTGAGGTACAAATTACAACAGGAGATAGAAATGGCACGTAAAAAGGGCAACGTTACGGTAGTCGTGGGGGATTTTAATATGCAGATACATTGGGAAAATCAGGTTGGTACTGGATCTCAAGAAAAGGAATTTGTAGAATGGCTACCAGATGGCCTTTCAGAGCAGCTTGTGGTGGAGCCCACGAGGGAAGAGGCACTTCTGGATTTGGTGTTGTTCAATGAAACAAATTTGATAAGGGTGCTCAAGGTAGAGGAACCCTTGGGAGGCAGTGATCAGAAGATGATAAAGTTCACCCTGTAGTTTGAGAGGGAGAAGCTAAAATCAGATGTATTAGTATTACAGTTGAGTGAATGGAACTACAGAGGCATGAGGGAGGACCTAGCCAAAGTTGATTGGAAGTGGACCTCAGCAGGGATGGCGGGAGAGCAGCAATGGCAGGAGTTTCCGGGAGTGATTTGGAAGATGCAGGATCAGTTCATCCCAAAGAAGAAGAGGCATTCTAAAGGAAATATGAGGCAACCGTGGCTGACAAGAGAATTCAAAGACAGCATAAAAGCAAAAGCTAGGGCACACAATATTGCAAAAATTAGCGGGAAGCCAAAGGATCGGAAGGAATTTAAAACCAACATCAGGCAACCTCGAAAGCAATAAGCAGAGAAAATATGTACTATGAACGTAATATAGCCAGTAATATAACAGTGCACACCCGAAGTGTTTTCATATATATAAATAGTAAACGAGATGCAAGAGTGGACATGGGGCCGTTGGAAAATGATGCTGCAGAGGTAGTAATGGGGAGCAAAGAAATAGTGGACGAATTGAATAAGTACTTTCCGTCAGTCAACGTGCCAGAGATTCTAGAGACTCAGGGAGTAGAAGTGAGTGTAGTCTCTGTTACTGAGGCCAAGGTGCTTGGGAACCTGAAAGGTACAAAGGTGATAAGACATCCTGAACCGGATGGACCACAACACAGGGTCCCGAAAGAGGTAGCTGAAGAGATTGTGGAGGCATTAGTAGTGATCTTACAAAATTCTCCAGAGTCAGGAATGGTTCTGGAGGGCCTGAAAATCGCAAATGTCACTCCATTGTCAAAGAAGGTAGGGAAGCAAGAGACAGGAAATTATAGACCAGTTAGCCTGACTTCAGTTAGAGTCCATCATTAAGGATGAGGTTTCGGGGTACTTGGAAGCACATGACAAATAGGTCGAAGTCAGCATGGTGTCCTCAAGGGGAGATCTTGCCTGACAAATCTGTTTGAATCCTTTGAGGAAGTAACACGCAGAATAGACAAAGGAGAGTCAATGCATGTTGTTCACTAGGATTTTCAGAAGGTCTTTCACAAGGTGCCGCACATGCAGCTGTTAAACAAGATCGGAGTCCATGTATTACAGGAAAGGTACAAGCATGGATAGAAGATTGACCGGCAGTAGGCAAAGAGTGGAAATGAAGGGGGCCTTTTCCGGTTGGCTGCCGGTGACCAATGTTGTTCCGCAGGGGTTGGTTTTGGGTCCGCGACTTTTCAATTTATATGTTAATGATCTGTATGACAGCATTGATGGCTTTGTGGCCAAGTTTTTGGAAGATACAGAGATAGGTTTGGGGGCAGGGAGTGTTCAGGAGGCAACGAGTCTGCAGACGGACTTGGACAGGTTAGGAGAATCGGCAAAGAAGTGGCAGATGGAATACAGCGTCGGGAAGTTTACCGCCATGCACGTTGGGAGAAGGAATAAAGGCGCCGACTATTTTCTCAACCGGGAGCGAACTCAGAAATCGGAGGCGCAAAGGGACTTGAGAGTCCCAGTGCAGGATTCCCTGAAGATTAACTTGCAGGTTGAATCCCTGGTGAGGAAGGCAAATGCAATGTTAACCTTCATTTCCAGAGGACGAGAATATAAAAGCAAGAATGTAATGCTGAGAATTTATAAGGCGTTGTCAGAAACATTTGGAATATTGCGTGCATGTCTGGGCCCCATGTCCAAGGAAGGATGTACTGGTGTTGGAGAGGGTCCAGAGGAGGTTCAGGAAAACGATCCTGCGGATGAAGGGTTAACGTACGATGGGCGTCTGATGTCTCTGGGCCTGTACTCTCTGGAGTTTAGAAGGATGAGGGGAGATATCATTGAAACCTACAGAATATTGAAAGGCCTGGATACAGTGGACATGGAGAGGATGTTTCCAGTTGTGGGAGAGTCTCGGACAAGAGGGCACAGCCTCACAACAGAAGAACGTCCCATTGGAAGAGAGATGAGGAGGAATTTCTTCAGCCAGAGGGCGGTGAATCTGTGGGATTTGTTGCCACAGACGTCTGTGGAGGCCAAGTCATCGGATGTGTTGAAAGCGGAGGTAAATAGGTTGTTGATCAGTCAGGGCATCGAAGGTTACGGGACAAGGCGGGAGAACGGGGTTGAGAGGGAGAAATGAATCAGTCATGATCGAATGGGGGAGCAGAATCGATGGGCTGAATGGCCTAACACTGTACCGTCTTCAGTACCGTCCACAACTCCAGCGATCGTTGTATCGTCTGCGAACTTACTGACCCACCCTTCCATGAAATGTATTTTCATCACAGACTGCGGGTTCGCGGTATGGATCCCTCCGCGACACCACTGGTCACCGACCTCCAGCCAGAATAAGTCCCATCGACAACCACCTTCCGTCTCCGATGGACAAGCCCATTCTGAACCCAAACGGTCAATTTACCGAGAATCCCGTACATCTTAACCCTCTAGATCAGCCTCCCATGAGGGACCTTGAGAAACCCCTCACTGAAGTCCATGTAGACAACATCAACAGCTCTCCCTTCATCCATCATCCTCAAAACCTCCTCGAAAAGCTCAGTCATGTTAGAGATGAACGACCTGCCCCCCCCCCATGAAAACATTCCCTGTAACTCAATACGCCGACTGATTAATGCCAACACACCATCCGCCTTCTTAACAACCCTATCAACCTGCATGGCAACCCAAGATCCATGTGTTCCTCCACACTGCAGAGTCTTGCCATGAACCTTGTATTCTGCCTTCGAATTCAATCTCTGGATGTGTATCGATTCACACTTATCCGGGTTGAACTCTATCTGCCACTTCTCAGCCCAGCTCTGCATTCTATCAATATCCTTTTGTAATCTACATCAACCACATCCACAACACCACTGTCCTCTGTATCAGCAACAAACTTACCAACCCACCCTTCCAAATCATCGTCAGTCATATTTAAAATCACAAAGAGCAGGAGTCCCAGAACACATCCCTGTGGAACACCACTGGTCACTGGCATCCAGGCAGAGCACCCTCCATCTACCAGCACACTCAGTCTTCTGTGGAAGAGCCAATTCTGAATACATGCAGACACGTTTCCCTGGATCCCATGCCTCCTGACTTTCTGAATAAGCCTGCCATGAGGAACCTTATGAAACTCCTACTAAAATCCATGTATACCACATCCACTGCTCCACTTCGATTGGAGGATAGGAATTTGAGGAGATTTGGTATGTCGTCAAAGGGTCTCGTAAATTTCTATAGATGAACGAGGATGAATTATAACTGATTGCTGGTACGGAGGCTCCAATGCACAGAATTAAAAGATGGTACAGAGGGTTGTGGTGTCGGCCAGCTCCATCACCGGAATAAAATCCCACCCCACCATCGAGGACATCTTCAAGAGGCGGTGCCTCAAGAATGCGGCATCCATCACTGAGGAGCCTCACCGTCCGATAAATGGCGTTTTAGTTACTACCATAAGGGAGTATGAAGACTCTCAATCACTGATCCAGGAAAGGCTTCTTCCCCGAGACCATCATATTTCTGAACAGTCCATGAACACTACCCGAGTGTTGCTTATTTTTCTTACGATATATTTATTTAATAGATTCTCGCAGTTCTATGACTTTACACTGTGCTGCTGCGGCAAAACAACACATTTCACGGCACACATGACGGTGACAATAAATTGATTCTGATTGTGAAGATGTGTGATATCCAACGTGACTTTACCGCTCGTATTCAGACGTGGCTTGCCCAGAGAATACAGAGGATTCTGATCGCTGGGACTTATTCTGGTTGCAGTTCTGTGAATATTGCTGTTCCCCAAGGACCGTAGTTTGACATCCGCTGTGTGTGATACGTTAAAACAATCTGGATGAAAATGTGGATGAGTGAGTTAGTAAGTTTGCAGACGATACAAATATTGGTGGTGTTGTGGATGTGTTGAATATTGACAAAGTGTACAGCGGGATATAGGTCAGTTGCAGATATAGGTGGGGAATTGACAGATGGAATTAAATCCGGTCACTTGATGGGTGTTGCACCTTTGGAGAACAAGTAGAAAATCACTGTACACTGTTAGTGGCAATACCCTCAACTGTGTCGATAGACGGAGGGATCTTCTGGTGGATATATACAGCTCCCAGAAACTGGCTTCACAGGTTGATATGTCGTCAAATATGGCATATGGCATATGGCGTGTTTGCCTCTATTAGTCGAAGCACTGAGTTCAAGAGAGGGCAAGTTATCTCGCTGCTGTTTGAAACTCTTGTCAGACCGCATATGGAGCATTGCATTCAGTTTTGGTTTACCCGTTACAGGGCGGATGTGTAGTCTTTGAAAAGGATGCCGAAGTTCCAGGATGCTGCTTGGATTAGAGTGCATGTGCTGTTGGGTGAGGATAGAAAAACTTAGGTTGTTTTGTCTGGAGGCTCGGAGGGCGAGGGGAGAACTCATAGCAGAAAATAAGATTACGAGAGTCACATATAGAGTAGACAGCAGGTATTTTTCCCATGGAAGAAATGTCTGATATCAGAGTAAAGGCCTTAAAGGCGAGAGGTGGTAAATTCAAAGGAGATGTGTGCGGCAGGTCCTTTTACGCAGAGAGTGATGGGTGCCTGGATTTCTCTGCCAGAATTGGCGGTGAAGGGAATTGCTATTAGGATTTAAACCGAATGGGTAATTGCGGTCGTAGTGTCGGCAGAAAGCTTAGTTCAGTCAAACATTCAAAAACTTATTTAATTAGTCCGGCACAACATCGTGGGACGAAGGGGTTGTTCCTGTACTGCACCTGGTTTTCTAACTCAGGTCCCCGGTTCTGTGACGGAAAACCTCAATAGCGTGATGTAATTGTCCCGAAAAGAACGGACTTAAGACAATTCAACGTTAAAGTCAAGGTTGAGTTTATTTTCAGAAGCACAACTACACGAACGCACAGATGCAATGAAAAACTGACTTGCAGCGGCATCACAGGCACATCGCGTTTACCGGCAGCATTCTCAAGTAAAACAAATTAAACATGCATTATACACAATTTGTTCAAGGCAGAAAGCTCATTTAGAACAAAATAAAGTCACATGGTTGAGACGATATTCCTTGCAGTTCACAATTCCCTGCCCGATTCAGCCAGTTTCCCCCCAATGTGTTTGTAGTGGGAGAGACGGAGTTGTTTCAGGCGGGGGAGTGGCGCTGATTTATCAGCTCCTCTCCGCGATGACCGCATCTCACAATGAGAGTAAAGGGAGATTTCACCAGCTCCTTCATCTGCTCCCTGAACTTAGTCTGGGTCAGCCCGTAAAGAGCCGTGTTTGTGCAGCAGCTCAGGAGCTGCAGCATGGGGCCAAGTTCAATTATGATCCAAGGTGGAGGCCCAACATCATAAATGAGCGTAAATCGATACCACACAGAATTCAGTGTAAATAGCGTCCACAACAGGATGAAATTCCCCGACACAACCAATAGTAAAATGAGGGATTTCCTGCGGCTCTCCATCTCCGTGTCTCTGGAACTCTCCCCACTGCTGAGACTCCGGAGTCTCCTGCGGCCTCTGCTCGCCACTAAACGTGCCTGATGGTCAAACCATTGAGCAGGAGAATAAAGACAAATGGGATCACAGGCGTGAGGAAGTCATAGAGCAACACCACTGCCATCCATATTGCTGAGTTCATAACACCGCCTCCGTCATAACAAAATCAAGACAAATTTAAAAAAACATGTAGATTACTGAGAGCTTGAAATACCAGAAAATGTTCTTTAAACAGCTCAGGACGGTCACCGTGCCCATAACCACAGCCGCCGTCCTCTCGCTGCAATATTTCACTTTCAGCTTCTGACAACGAATGGCCACAAACCGATCAAAGGTGAAAGCGACGGTGAACCAGACAGAACAGTCGGTGGCTGCGTAAAGCAGGACGGCGTGGATATTACACACGGGTATGTACTTCAGGAAACGAAACGCTTCCCAATAAATAATCGGAATCTGCCTGAGTATCAGGTCGAACACAACGACCAGTTGATCCACCATTGCCATGGCCACCAGGTAGAGAGTGACGCTTTTGGAGTGACCGCACTTGACCCGAAACAGGACCGCAATTGTCAGCACGTTCACTGTGAGGAGCGACATAAACACAAACGTGCCATCGGGCTTGGAGCAACGTTGGCAGATTCACAGAGAGTGGAATCAAATGGAGAAACCTGTTCCTGCATTCAGAGTTGGAGGTGGTTGTACCAGACAGCGGGGTTGTCTGCTGGAGACGGGGATTGTAGATCAGTGAAATCAACCAGCAACTGGAAAATAGCGGCATGACCTCGACCAACAGACGGGTGAGAAGCGGTGGTTCTGTGGACCGGTGAATATGCCTGACAAATGAAAAAATCATTACGTGTTCCAGTTCAGAAACATCAAAATCCTCACTATTTGAGCATCGGTTGACGGAGAAGTGATACAATGATCTTGTCAGTATGGGGAATCAGCCGAGTTTCCAGATCCTGATCATTGTTCAGTGTTCTGTGAGAGCGTCGCTGATCATTTTGTGGTGACCGGGTTAAGTCTGGGTTTGAGACACGGTCACTCTTCTTGCACTTTATGCAACGACTTTATGTTGGACGTTATCTTGAATATTATGACGCAGCCACACCAGAGATTGTGGTGAATGTCGTCCAGGTCACAGACGGAGCAGTCTGATTCAGCCGCAAGTAGTGTCCGGCGGAGGATGGTAGCGGTGGGAAACAACCAGAGGTATCAGCCTGAAACTATACCATGATCAATGCAAAAATATCAGTTTACTGATTGCCGCAGAGACTTCCGTCAGCTGGGATCAGCAGACACGGTAGCAGTGTGGATTACAGGAACGGCAGTGCAGACAGCAATGGTTTATCGAACAAAAAATGTAGTATGGGACGTGTCAGCAATATGACAAGATAGCATTGAGAAACGAAGGATAAATAACACGGATTGAAACGCCATTCAAGGATTTGACTCCGCACACAGATCAGGTCCATGTCTGGCATCTTTCTCAACCAGAGCTCAGTTAGTGATGACGTTCTGCTTTATTAACCGGAACACGTAATGAACAGTCCACCAACCAGACTACTTTACAGGACCCGGTGACCACTTCTTCTCACCTGTATGTTGGTCGAGTCGTTGGACAGGGACTTACCTGGAACAGCAACAAGAGCGAGGATGGGATAATACACGGGCTGAACAGTCAGGATTAAATAGATGATCCGATCTTCTACTGTTATCGAAGGATCATACGATAAAATTAAGCCAGCTAATACAAATACACCCCGGCCCATCGGTGTAACATTCCACTCTCCTGTTTAGAGATCCCGACCCATTCCTGTAACACCAGCTCCACTGTTCCCAGATTCCAATCGGTGATCAGAACTTCACACTCTGCTATTTACAGATTCCAACCGTTCATGTGACATCCCACTTCTTTGTTCGCTGCTTCCGAATTATCTTCTTCCTCTGGGTATCTGCTGCTCTCTGTCAGTGACGGAGGGTCTGCTCCCACCGACACTGTGAGACTTCATCGAAAGGAACAGGTTTTAAAAGTAGTGGGGACAACCCTGTTGACACAATCGGGCTCCGTGCAGACTGACGTTAATTACACTCACTGAATAAACATCTGTGGTTAACCCCTTTGTAGCCGGACGGCTGGATCAACACGTCAAATGACCAAGACAAAAGCATGCTGACGTCCAAGATTTATACCCACCCACCCGGCACATGCACTTTTCTCTCCCTCCCATCGGGCATAAGATACAAATGACTGAAAACACGTACCACCGAGCTCAAGGACAGCATCGATCGCGCTGCTCTAAGAATATTGAACAGTTTCCGCTTAGGTTTGGATGGACTCTACACCTCAGAATCGACCTCGTTATGACCTTACACCACTTCGTGTGCCTGAATTGCAGTTTCTTTCTAACTGTAACACTTTATTCTGTATCAAGTTATTGTTTTGCCCTGTACTGCCTCAAAGTTCCTGTTGTCATGAATTGATCTGAATGAACTGTGTGGAAGACAAGGTTTTTCACTGTTCCTTGGTACATGTGACAACAATAATCCAAATTAGTACTGCTCAGTGAGATGGACCAAAAGGGGCTGCGATATCTCTGAAGTGCCAATGGCGTGCAGACGTGTGATACGGAGGTCTGTCGTCTTTGAACAGTTCCATCAAAGTGAAAGATCCAGATGAATCCTAGCTATGGATGAGAGGATGGAGATAGAACCCCGGAACTTTGATTCATTTAATCTGACATCAGTGCGAGGGCGATGACTGCAATGGATGATTCAGACTCTGGTGACGGGATCTTCTGGAATTATGCGGGGTCAAATTGTTTTATATATGACATGGATTTGGGGCCATATCTATGTTAGAATCCGACCAGTCAGATCCCGCTTAAAAGCCCTTCCACTCACATTAAACCGATAACATCTTGTTTTTTGACAGGCCTACATGAGAACAAATATTTTTTCCAGATCGCTCCTGTCTCTACCTCTCACAATCTGTTCCATTTCTTTCAGATCATCTCGCAGGGAAAACAAGCTCAGCCCATCCAATCTCTCGCCACACCCTCGAATCAAGGAAAATTCCCAGCGATTCTCCTCTTGTCTCTTCCCTGCAGAATCTCATCCCTTCTGCACTATGGTGATCAGAATTACACATACTGTTCTGAATGCGGGTTGCAACTTCACGTTCCATTTTATATTCCATGTCCAGACCCAGGAAGGCTGGCATGCCGCTTGCCTTCCTCACCTCCCTATGAACCTGTGCAGCCACTTCAGGGAGGTCTCAACTTGCACCCTCAGATCAGATTCAACACTGTCGAGGGTCTTGCCATACACAATGTATTGTCTCTTTACATTTGATCTCCCAAAGCGCTACACTTCACATTTTCAGGATTAAACTCCATCAGCCAATTCTCCACCAATATCTGCAACATCTGTATCCCGATGTATCCGTTGGAAATCCTTAACACTATCCACAACACCACCATCTTTGTTCCGTCTGCGAACTTACTAACTCTCTGATCTACATATTCATCCAGGGTATTTTATATTTCACAAACGGCATCGGCTCTTCTACGGATCCCTGTGCAACACCAATTGGCAAGGACCTCCAGCCAGAACAAGTCCCATCGACCACTACCCTTTGACTTCTGTGGGCAAGCCCATTCTGAATCAAAACAGCCAGATCACCGTAAATCGCAATCATAATCTTCTTGATGAATCGACCATGAGGGACCTTGCAAAACGTCTCACTAACATCCATGAAGAAAACATCCACTTCCCTACCTTCATCAATGAACTTCATCAACTCCTTCAAGCACAATCAACTTCGCAGACTTGTCCTGCCCCGCTCAAAGCCATGCTGTCTGACCCCAATTAAGCCACGGTTTCACAGATGCTAATAAATCCCATCCCTCGGTTTCCACTCCAACCACTTCCGTACGACTTGTGTGAGACTCACTGGTCTTTCGTTCCGAGGAAAATCCCTATTTCACTTTTTGACTTACGGAACAACATTAACTCCACGCCATTCCACGTGCACATCGTCAGTGGTTTTTTTGGACCCGAAGATAATGATGAAAGTCTCTTCAATCTCATGTCTTGTCTCTCTCAATAACATGGGGTTCATCCCATCCGGCTCTGGTGACTTATTTCCTCCATCATTTGATATTTTCAGCCTCGGATAAAGACTCTGACTACCTGGATTATTTGTGTCTCTCGGAACTTGAGTTATTTCTATCAGGTCACGCTTGAGCCTCCAAAACTCCAGAGAAAACAATCCAAGTTTTTCCACCTTCTGCTTGTCGCTGTTACTTTCCAATTCAGGAAATATTCTGGCGAACATCTTCTGCACCATCTCTGAGTCTGCTACACCGATCCAATTGTGTGACCACCAGAACTGCACACTTTGCTCTAAATGCGACACAACTGATGTATTTTACAGCAGCAACATGATTTTCCGACATTTTTACTCACCGTTCCGTCCGATGAAGGTAAACACGCCGTAGGCCTCTTTTGCACCCTATCTGTTTGCGTGAACACTTTCAGGAAACTAAGCTATTCAACCCAGAAATCCCTCTGTACATTAGTGCTGTTCAGGTTCTGGCCATTCACTGTATACTTTTCCCTTTCACTTGAGCTCTCAAGATGCAATACCTCACTCTGATCCAGATTAAACCTCATCTGTAATATGCCCTCCTTTATCTGCAACTGATCTGTATCCCGCTGTTTTCTTTTACAACCGTCTACACTGCCCACAACTCCAACAATCGCTGTGTCATCTGCACAATTTCTATCCCACCCATCTACATTTTCATCCCAGTCCTTCAGATGTCTCAAGAAGAACAGAGAACCGTCCACCGATCCCTGAGCAACAAAACTGATCGTGGAGCATTGGGGAAGGGAGATGGAAGGAGGGAAGGTGTGAAGAGAGAGGGAGGGAGCGAGATTGTGGGAGTAGCGGGGCTGAGATGAACGGAATGAAGGAATAATGGAGTCACAGAACAGTACAACACGGAAGCAGGCCCATCGGCCCTTCTGCTCCATAGCGATCGCAGCACCCTTCCTGCTGGTTCCAAGTGTCCGCGTACGCCCCATAACCCTACAAGTCCTTCCCATGTCCAAATGGCTCTTAAATATTACAATTGTACTCGCCTCAATAACTTCAGCATTTCGTGGACAGTGATCACCGCTCCCTGTCCTTTTGCATTTCATTGACAAGGATAGGAGCAAAGAGGACAGGAATATATTTAATTGGGAAGGGCAAATTATGAGGCTGCAAGGCTAGAAATTGAGAGTGTAGATTGGGACAACAGTTTGGAAGGGAAATGTACTATGGAGATGTGGTCGTTGTTCAGGGATTTCTTGAAGGATGTTAGGGACAAATTTGTCCCGGTGAGAGAGAAATAATGGCAGGGTGAAGGAACCATGGATCACAAGAGAGGTGGAACAACTGCTTAGGAGGAAGAAGGCAACATACATAAGTGGTAGGCAGCGAAGATCAGTTAGAGTTCATGAGGAATTTAAGGTAGCAAGGAAGGAACTTAAGAAGTTGTTGAGGAGAGCAAGAAGGGGACATGAAAAGACCCTGGAAAGTAGGGTTAAGGACACTCCCAAGGCTTTTTCCACGTACATGAAGAGCAAAAGGGTGACGAGAGTAAAGGTAGGACCAATTAGAGACAAGGGTGGGAAGATGTACCTGGAAGCTGTGGAAGTGGGTGAGATTCTTAATGAATATTTCTCTTCAGTATTCACCAAGGAGAGGGACATTGATGACGCAGAGGGCAGTGGTGGTGAGGTTAATGTTCTAAAGCAAGTAGATATCAAGAGAGAGGATGTGTTGGAGCTGTCAGAAATTATTGGGACAGACTAGTCCGCGGGGCATGACGGGATATTCACCAGGCTGCTCCACGAGGCGAGGAAGGAGATTGCTGAACCATTGGCGAGGATCTTTGTGTCCTTGTTGTCCACGGGAATGGTGCCGGAGGAGTGGAGGGTGGCAAATGTTGTTCCCTTATTCAATACAATTAGTAGCGATTTCCCAGGCAATTGCAGACCAGTGAGTCTTACGTCTGTGGTGGGCAAGCTGTTGGAAAGGATTCTCAGAGATAGGGTCTATGAGCATTTAGAGAATTATGGACTGATGAGGGACAGCCAACATGGCTTTGTGAAGGAAAGATCATGCCTCAGAAGCCTGACAGGCTTCTTTGAGGAGGTGACTAGGAAGATTGATCAGGGTGGTGTAGTAGATGTAGTCTACATGGATTTCGGTTATTCGTTTGACAAGGTTCCAAATGGTTGGCTTCTTCAGAAGGTCGAAGGGCATGGGATCCAGGGAGGCTTGGCCGTGTGGATTCAGAATTGGCTTGCCTTCATAAAACAGAGGGTTGTGGTGGAGGGAGTGCATTCATATTGCAGGTCTGTGACTCGTGGTGTGCCACAACGATCGGTTCTGGGACCTCTACTTTCATGATATTTATTAATGACTTGGATGAGTGGTTGGAAGGGTGTGTTAGCTAGTTTGCAGACGACACAAAGGTCGGTGGTGTTGTAGATAGTGTGGAGGACTATCGGAGATTGCATAGGGATATTGATAGGACGTAGAGCTGGACTGAGAATTAGCTGATACAGTTTAATCCGGAGAAGTGTGAGGTGGAACACTTTGGATGGACAAACTCCAAGGAGGAGTACAAGGTAAATGTCAGGATTATGGGCAGGGTGGAGGAGTAGAGGTAGCTGGGGCTTGATATCCACAGATAACTGGAAGTTGCCTCACAGGTGGATAGGGTAGTTAAGAAAGCTTATGGGATGTTGGCTTTCATAAGTCGCAGGATCGAGTTTAAGAGCAGCGAGGTAATGATGTCGCTCTGTAAAACACTGGTTAGACCACACTTAGAGTACTGTGTCCAGTTCTGGTCGCCTCATGAAAGGAAGGATGTGGAACGTTGGAAGGGTGCAGAGGAAATTTACGAGAATACTGCCTGGTTTAGAAAGTGTGGGTTATGAGGGGAAACATGATAGAGGTATACAAAATATTAAGAGGAATAGAGTAGGCAGCCAGGGCCTCTTTACCAGGGCACCAATGCTTAAGACAAGAGGGCATGGCTTGAAAGTCATGGGTGGTAAGTTGAAAGGAGATATCAGAGGAAGGTTTCTTTACCCAGAGAGTGGTTGGTGCATGCAATGCGCGGGCTTGGGTGGTAGTGGAGGCTGATACGATGTTCAATTTCAAGGGATCACTAGATAGGCATCTTGGGGAATTTAAAATAAAGGGATATATGGGAGAAAGGAGTTAGATAGCCTCAGGCGAGATTTTAATGGTCGGCACAACATTGTGGGTCGGAAAGCCTGCATTGTGCTGTTCTGTGTTTTAGGTTCTATGTTCTTCAAGTTTAGGCAGCTGGGTACAAATGAATCCCTCGCCGAATATCAAAAGTTAAAGACCGGGCTAAAGAGGGAAATCAGGAGAGCAAAATGAGGGTAAAGGTGGATTTGGCAGGGAGGGAGAAAGATAATCCCAAGAGGACCTTCAGTTACATCAACAGTGCAAGGGTGTAGAGGGAGAGACTAGGTCCTCCGAAAGACCGTCAGGGCCACCTGCGTGTGGAGCCACGGGAGATGGCTGAGATTTTTAATGTCTGTTTCTCCTCGGCGTTTACAACAGAGAAATCATGGATGCCAAGGACAGCTGGAATGGCTGGAATGGATGCTTCTGAGGCTTTGGGAAGTGACAAATACTTTGGGAATTATGCGGGGTCAATTTGTTTTATTTCTGACCTGTATTTGGGACCAAATCTCTGTAAACATCCGGCGATTCAGACTCCGTTTAATCTCCCTTCCGCTCACTTTAATCTTTTGGCATCTTGATTTAAACAGCTACCCTGGGAACAAAAGGTTTCGTGAACAATCCTGTATGTCCCTATCATGATCTAATAAATTTCGCGCCGGTCACTTTGCAGGGAAAACCAGCCGAGCCTATCCCGTCTCTCGCCATCATCTCCAACACAGGCAACATCCCAGCGAGTCTCCTCTGCTCTCTTCCCAGCGGAATCGCATTCCTCCTCTGAAGTGGTGACCAGAATGACACACACTGCTCTCGTTCGGCCCATGCAGTTTTTTGTTGAGAAGCACCACAATATTCCCGTTCTTATATTCCATGTCCCGACCTATGAATGCTGGCATGCCGTTTTCCTTCATCACCACCATATCGACCCGTGTGGCCACTTTCATGGACCAGTGGACTACAACCCCGTTCTCTGTTCGTCAACATGAATTCTGTGTCCTCACATGTACTGTACTTGTTGGGAAGAAATTACGTCTGCTAATGCCCCGTCCAACTTTCTAACTGATCGATATCCTGTTGTTTCATCAGAGAACCTTCTCGCTATCCACAACATAACCAGTTTTTGGATCATCTGCAAACCTACTGATCGTTGTAAGTTGGGTGCTGAAGAGTGTCAGAGTGACAGAGAGAGAAATGCTCTTTGAATAGCGGCATTCTTGCATCCAGACAGATAGACATAGAAATCCAAATCAGAAAACGGTAATATTTTAATAAATTGAAATAATTATCGTGAAGAATAGGACTGTCTCCCGGGGTGAGTTGAACACACATCATTGATGCATTCTATTATCCGATTTATTCGCACCACAGATTTATTTAATATGCCTTGTGTACAAATTAAACAATACAATCTGTACTGTTACTTAAAGTCAAATAAAATCCGAGTTTATTGTCATGTGCACAAATACATGTATGCACAGGTGCAATGATAAACTTACTGGCCGCAACATCACAGCCACACAGCATTATATGAGCAGCGTTCACACGAAAAGCATGAATGATAAATTACAAACAGTTTTATTGGAAAGAATAACAATTAGAACAAAGAAAAAACAGTGTTATTTTACCGTGTTGGAAATCTGCAGTAATCAGCGTTCCTCTCAGGAGCGAGGTAAACACTCATCATTCAGGGATTCTTTTGTCAGATTTATTCGCACCACAGATCAATTAAATATATGGAGTGTGTAAATAAGACAATAGGATCTGTGGCATGATGTGTGTTCTTTCAGCATTCAAACAACTCTATATATGTTTAAATAATTAAACAGTAATATGTAAACCTGCCTGCTTCATTTAATAAATTCTTTTGGTGACTGTCCCTTCTTGTCCACGGGTCGTTTTGATTTAAAATGGGACGAATCTTTCATACCAATCTCCAAACGGAATACATTTCTGATTTACATGATCCTTCTGGAGAGGGTGCAACACTCAATCTCCTCTCGAGAAATGAGGCTGGGTAAATGACTGATGTGTCAATGGGGGAGCAGTTTGGCCCCGTGCCCGAAATTCTTTCAGATTTAACATGGTGATGGAAAGGTTAGGGCAGGTCCACAAATTAAAGCTCCGAATTGGGGAAAGACTAACTCTGATGTTGTGCCTACATTTTATCCTGATCTATGATCTATCGAATCCGGCCCCCTCCATTGATCCCCATTTCTCCATCATGCATATATGGAGAAATAGTCTCTTACTTTTTCCGAACGTATCTGTCGCCACAACCTCCGCGCGCAGTGCATTCCACACACCCACCACTCTGTTTAAAAAAAATACCTCTGACATTACCCTTATACCTTCCTCAAATTACTTTAAAATTATGTTCCATCGTTCTTGCCATTTTCGCACGTGGAAAATGTCTCTGACTGTGCACTCGATGTATGCCTCTTTTCATCTTGCACACCTCTATCACGTCACCCTCATCCTCCTCCTCTACAAACGGAAAAGCCGGAAATCACTCAACCTATCCTCATTAGACATGCTCTCCAATCGAGGCAACATCCTGCTAAATCTTCTCTGAACCGTCTTGAAAGCTTCAACACCCTTCCTATAATGAGGCGACCAGAACTGAACACAATTCTCCAAGTGTGGTCAAACAGAGCTCTATATAGCTGCAACATCATCTCGCGGCTTTTGAACTCGATCTCCTGACTAATGAAGGCCAACACTCCATTAGCATTATGAACAGCCCTATCGACCTGCGCGGCATCCCTGAGGGTTCTATGGATCTGGACCCCAAGATCCCTCTGTTCCTCCACACTGCAATGTCCTGCCATTAACCTTGTATTCTGCCTTCGAATTCAATCACTCGAAATGTATCACATCACACTACCGGGCTGAACTCCATCTGCCGCTTGTCAGCCCAGCTCTGTATTCCATCAATATCCTGATGCCATCAACAGCAAATTCTGCACTATGCGCAGCACCATCAATCTTTGTATCATCAGAAAACTTACTCAGCCACCCTTCCACATCCTCATCCAAGCCATTTATATAAATCACGAAGAGAAGGGGTCCCATAACAGATCCCTGCGGAACTCCACTGGTCACCGACTTCCAGGCAGAAGAGGCTCCATCTGCCACCACCCTCTGTCTTCTATGGGCGAGCCAATTCTGAATCCACACAGCCACCTTCCCTTGGATCCCAGGATTCCTGACTTTCTGAATACGCCTTCCATGAGGAAGGTTATTGGTGTTGGTATTGGTATTGGCATTTGTTTATTATTGTCACTTCTACCGAGGTACAGTGAAACGCTTGTCTTAAAAACCGATCATCCAGGTCAATTCATTAGACAGTGCAGTTACGTTGAGTTAGTACAGAGTACATTGATGAGGTACGGGTAAAACCAATAGCAGTACAGAGCAAACTGTCACAGCTACAGAGAAAGTGCAGTGCAATAAGGTGCAAGGTCAAAATAAGATGGATCGTGAGGACATAGTCCATCTCATTGCATAAGGGAACAGTTCAATAGTCTTATCAGAGTGGGCTAGAAGCTGTGCTTGAGCCTGGTGGTACGTGCCCTCAGGCTCCCGTATCTTCTACCCGATGGAAGAGGAGAGATGAGAGACTGTGCCGGGTGGGTGGTGTCTTTGTTTATGATGGCTGCTTCACCAAGACAACGAAAGGTAAAGGGAGAATCTAAACAGGGGTGGTTGGTGACGCCTTATAAAAATCCATGTACACCACATCCACTGATCTAACTTCATCAATGTGCTTTGTGACATCCTCAAAGAATTCAATCAGGTTAGTGAGGCACGACCTGCCCTCACAACGCCAAGCTGTCTGTCCCTAATCAGCCTATGCTTCACGAAATTCCCATAAATCCTGTCTCTCAGAATATTCTCCAGTAATTTGCCCACCACTGAAGTAAGACTCACTGATCTGTCATTCCCAGGGTTATTGCTACAACCTTTCTTAAACAAAAGAATAACATTTGCCAATCTCCAATCATCTGACACTACTTCTGTGGCCTGAATGCTCGCAGATATCTTCGCCAATGGCTCAGCAATATCTTCCCTAACTTGCCGTAACAACCATGGATAATAACAGGGCGCAGAAGAACGGTAAAACGTACCAAACTGGTTCAATAATTCTGACTCAAAATCTCACAAAACATAAAGAGACATTTGGCATTTCAGAATCATGAAAAAATAATACCAGAGAGTCGGCTTCCAAATGGGACATAAAATAATACAGCTGGGCTGATCCAGACAGCAACTCAAAACAATTCATTGCCTCATATAAAAAACGGGACGATACAGCTAGCCAAAGTAACACAATAACACAATTTAGAATCAAAGCCACAGGCACCATGATTGACTTGGCCTCTTTCTATTCCATCGAATGCCGATATTTTGGTGCTGGTAGGATCGAGGTGCAATCACACACTTTCACCCAGTTCCATGAAAATTCCTCTTCTGCAGGATCAACCCAATAGAATAGCTGATCAAGCAAACCAGCACTCCCGCACTCAGTCCCTGCCAATTATCAAGCAGCACAGCTCCTTTAACATGCACACTCCTTCTCAGAAAGGGGATATTTCACCTGAGTCCCAGAATGCAACCAAAGGCTGTGGTGGATAAATGCAAGTGAAATTGGAGAGTGGGACGAAGATGTGGAACAGATGAAACAGGCAATTACCAGTGTGACCAATAATGAAGCACAGGAACAAAAACAAGTCTTACTGCCTGCAGTCTGACATCTCACCCAAACCCATGGACAGAATACAATCTGTAGTATAAATAGATGGAGCCAGTTCAGAGATATTTACTGAAGAGTGTAGAGCCTACAACTAGCAGAAGCTGCTAACATTTCCGAAACCTTTCCCAATGATTCCAAAGGTCTCGAAGTACTTCACCTGTTATACGCTGCAGAACGCACAACTGCACCAAAATCTAGGCTTAAACAACCCTACGCCTAATGGTGTTTTTAGTACGAGTCAAACTTGTACAACTCAAAATACAAGAACAGTACCTCAGGGAAGAGGGTCACAATGGTGGCTGTGACACACAAAGGATTTTATGCGAAGAACAAACATTAATCTGTGTAATTCAATGCTCATCACGTTTCCACGCCTCCGACTTTGGCGTTCCCTCCAAACCTAGAATCTCATCCCCAAGCACAAACAACTCACTCGTTGTCAGTAACTACTGAAACGCGACGTCTGTACAAAAGTACAGGTCACTTCACTGATTCCTTCCGACCAATGCTCTGTGCTCAGGAGCCAGATCCATCTTTAAATCAGCTTCACCTTTCCAGAGTCATCCCCGCAACAGTAGTAAACTAGCACATTTCACCAAACGTTTTCCAGCAAAAGTCACTCAAATGGTTAAAATACAGACTTTAGCGAAAACATAAATTTGCATCCTAATGTGTCACCCCCACCCAAATTGTACAAATGTTCTTCATGTTGGAATACATCATGGCAACAATTGTCTTGTTCATTTTGCATCAGTCAGAAGATCCATCCAGGCAGTTTGTGAGTCACCCGTGCAATTTCTCCACTGGAGCAGCGGTTTATGTTTACAGTCTCACATTAAGAACTTTAAAAACTTGTTCACAGAGACAGCCCAACGGGACTCCAGGAAACCAGTGGTCTTCACTTCACTGAACTGGGAGCCGTGAAAACATCGGGAGTTTTGATCCCATTCCTATCTCCCCAATATTTACAACCTCCCCAAACAGCAAGGCAGCCCCCAGAACCGGACACGACTTGCTCTTCTCCTATCTCCATTATTCCTGTTCTCCAGTTTCTGGTCTTTAATTACCCACGGCTCAGATACATGTCCACTGACCACTGCTCCTCAATCCTGAACATCATCACACTCTATTCGAGTTTACAGCCCCTATCAGATGTTGGAATTCACGCCCCTTCTTGCACCACTCATCTCCAATCTGATCAAGCTGGCGACTGACCTCAGAACCTGGTCAACAGCTGACACATTTTGCCAATGAAAACAAGTTTCTGGGAATTACTCTCGACCGAACGAGCATTACAGTGATGAAAGCAGTCACCGCCCATTACACATGCACCACGTCAGTTCACCCAGAAACCTCTAACTTCTCTGCCCAAAATGTGATGGAAATTTGAGGTGTGCCTGGGTACAATGCAGGAACCAATTCAGGCGATTGGATGGAGTCAGTGATGAACACCAATAATTTCTGGTTAAGTGATGAATGGAGCGAGGTTTGGGAATTGGTGATGAGATTCTTGTCTCCGACATTTGCCTTCCAAAAACTCTGTTGCCCACCTGTCATTACATTCCAGCATTGACCCAGCCTTGATCCCCTATTCAATGGCTGACATTCATTCACAGTCAAACAATGAGTCACGGTGGTGGACGTCCAGAATTATCCACACATTGCACCAATTTTTACAGATGCACCAGAGAAAGCATCTTTTCCGGATGCATCACGGGTTGCATGACAACTGTTCTGCTCATGACTGCAAGAAACTGCAGAGAGTTTTGGACACAGCTCAGCACATCACGGAAAACAGCCTCCCATCCCTGGAAGGTCTACTCTACTCCCTGACTTGGCAAAGCAGCCAGAATAATCAAAGACCTCACCCAGCCCGGCATTCTCTGTTCTCCCCGTCCCAACAAGTTGAATATGCACAAGCCACAAAGCACGAATCACCAAGCCCAAGGACAGCTTCCATGCCTTTGTGATTAGACTCTTGAACGATCCTCTCATACGTAAAAGATAAACTCTTGAGCTCACAATCGACCTCTTCGTAGTCCTTGCACATTATAGTCTGGGTGGACTGCAACTTCTCTGCGAAACAAACACTTTATTCTGTATTCTGTTATTGTTCTTTCCCTTTTGTACTATCGCAATGTACTTATGTATAAAATGATAAGTGCCGATGGCAGACAAATCAAAAGCTTTTCACTCTATCCCGTAACATGTGACAATAATAATTACCAATAATAACCCGATTATCAATAAGGGAAGATGCAAAAAAGCAGGACCACACGGGGACTAATGTCCGGATGACTTGCAGTGCCACGTGCCAGTGAGGGCAGAAACAGGAAGAAGAACATTTGTTTTCTTCAGATGTTTTTCAAACGAGAAAATGCTGGACGTAGCACGTGCATCGGCACCTTGAAGAGAAACATTATAATTTAATTAGATCAATGATTGGCTCAGGAGCTGCTGCAGGGGGCAGGCATTCAGGTTCTTGGGTCTTTGGGGTTTCTTCTGCGTAAGAGGTGACCTGAACAAATGTCAGCGTCGAGTTCATTGTCTGATGCACAAGTGGATGAACGCACAGGTGCCATGAAAAAGAGACCTGCAGCAGCAACAGAGGCGCATAGATTTACAGAGCAATACTATATGTATACAGGCCCTTCGGCCCAACGAGTCCATGCCGACTACATTGACAACCCAGCTGTTCCCAGTACCTTGCATCATGTAAGCAGCATTCAGTAGAAAAACGTTTAATTAAACACAAATTATACACAACTATACAAAAGAGAGAACCGTTGCAACTGAACAAGAGCAGCACCAATGTCATGAGAGGGAGATTGTCTGGTGCCACTCAGGGGTGTTTAAACTCTATCGGCAGAAGGGTGGGGAACTCAGAAGGAGGCAGGCCGATGATAGTTTGGCGGTAAATCCTGCAGTCAACGAGAACAGGTTTTTCCCCCAGGACAGGAGCAGGGCAGAGGGAGAAGTGATAACGTTGCATTAAACCGCCTTCGTTCAATGCATGAAGCCTAACGGGACAGGTTTACGAACTCAGCACCTGTGTTGGCTCTGGAGACTGGGATATTATAACCATAACGGTAACACGGCTGAAGAAGGATCGGACTGGAAGCTCAGTGTTCCAGGATACAGGTGTTCCAGGAAGGATAGAGGAACAGGTCGGAAAGGAGGGGGGGCACAGATGATTCTTCAGATGCTGGAAGCTGGGAAGACTCACAAAAGTGCTCTAGGAGCTCATCAGGTCATGTGAAGTCTCTGGAGGGAAATAAATAGACGATGTTTCGGGTCGAGACCTTTGATCGGGTCTGGAGAGGAAGAGGGCAGAAGACAGAATAAGAAGGTCGGGGAGGGGGAGGAGCAGAGGCTGGCAGGTGACAGGTGAGTCCATGTGAAAGGTGTAAAGTATGTAGATGGGTGTGTGGTGGGGTGAAATGCAGTGATGTAAGCAGGTGATGGGTCATTGATAAAAGAGGCAACGGGCTGAAGAAGAAGGAATGTGGTCGGTGAGCACAGTAGAACATGTAATGAAAGGAGGAGGTGGGGAAAAGATGGGCAGGTAGTGATGGCGAGGGACGGGTAAGAGAAGGGAGCAGTGGGCGCAGGGATTAGTGAAGAGAAAGGGGGACGCACAGGGGGCATTTGGGACTCTGTCTACACTTCCCACTGCCTCGATAAAGCAGCCGGCATAATTAAGGAGTCCACCCACCTGACCATTCTCTCTTATTCCCCCACCCATCGAGCAGAAGATACTGAAAGAACGTGCCAGCAGGCCCAAGGACAGCTTCTACCCCAATGTTATAAGAATGTTGGCTTCCATTGCCGGGAATGGAGTAAATGACTCGGTGCAACTGAGCAGGGTATGGCGAGACCAAGCCAGGAGGACTGCAGATAATTTTCCTCTCCAACAAACTGGGAGATATATTCTTCATTCCGAGGCTGTCCACGGATGGTTCCCAGGATCGAACACTGGGGTGTGCGCCATTTCCTGCGGAGAAAGATTAGACAGAATGGGTGTAAACTTTCTGGCTTTCAGGAAAGATGTTGAACTAGTCGCAAAGTAATTTCGTGCTGGGACTGGCGGGGTTTATGTTGTGATGATGTTTCCCCATGTGAAATGAAACACTGTATAGACCTCGGCTCCTTTAACACAGGGACTCATTGATGCTCAGTGGTTGTGCATATTTGAGGCTAAAATGGGTGGGTGTTTGGACTATTGGGAACGGGCTGGAAGCTGGAGCTGAAGCTAACAATCAGCTGTGAACTTATTGAGTGGTGCTCGGGATCGAGAACCGCAAGGGCATCTCTGCTACCACAATTATTCAACGCCCTAAGTGTACCCATAGAAATGATACCTTCCCGTGGAATTTCCACCCAAGGCCAACTAAGACAATATAAAAAAGTCAACAGGATAACGGAAGATAAAATAACACGGACCAAGAGCGAGGCGACATAACTTTATTCCTGAAATTGCGTACTTCCACGAATTATTGCAAAATTATTGTTCATATCCTCCACTCCAGCTGCCGGTCCTGTGAGCCTGCTGTGCCGTCAGGTAAATGCCCTGATTCTTATTGTTTCAGATTACAATGAGGATCCGATTGGGAAAAATGTACCGGGGTGGCATTGATTATTAGTATCTGCTGTTTTTCAGTCGGCCAACGTGGCACACAGGTCGCATTGGTTCAGGATCGCACTTGTAACTCTTGTGTTGATTTCAGCCTGTGTTCCGCCGTGGCGCTGCTGAAACTTCCTCCTTAAAGTCAAAACTCCTGTCGATTTTGCACATTTAAAACATTTGCCTTTTACTCTAACCTGGTTCTTAACATTACGATACACCAATGAGGCTGTGTCAATTACTCAGACCATGGCGGTATTAATCCTATTAATTTGGTTTTACTCGCATTCACAAGAACGGAGAGGATTCGGAAGAGAATGGTGGCTGTTGTTACAGGGACACCAGCTGGAACTGGACTCTACTTAGGACAGGAAGGATTGGTTCGAATGAGCGCTTTTCCTGGTCAATGCCAGAACAAATGTCCAAGGAGACATTAACAATATCTTCAGCTCCTCCCTGAATTTAATTTGTGTCACTGCATAAATGTACGTGTTTGTAAAGGAACTCAGGTGCGCGAGCAGAGCTCCATCTTGAGCAGCGAGAAATGCTGGAGAGGAAGAGTCGCGATCAGAATACATGGTGTGAACGGCGATAAAATGGGTCACAGTTGCCGGCAGCCACAGTAACATAAAGCTGCCCGATCCACTGAACAGTAATATTATGGATTATTTTCTGCTCTCTATTTCTGTGTCACGACGATTCTCACTCCTTTGACTCCGAAATCCCCTCCGGGATTTGCTGGGCACCAAGATATGCCTGACCGTCAACCCATTAAACAAAAATATTAAACCAAAGACGCAGAATAAATCTCGAAATGATCTCAGTCGGGTGAACGCTACAAATGCTGGGGAGTTAAAGGCCACCATTCTGAATTCAATACCCCAAGAAATGTTGCCAATTATTCGTAGAGGTTGAAATACAAACAAGTGGGAGATATTCTCCAAGTGAATCAGGATCAGAATTAGTGCTGCAAGGATTCTCACTGTCTTCACTCTGGAGTACTTTGTTTTAAACTTCTGACAACACATGGCAAAATGTGTGTCAACGGTGAAGGCGACTGAACACCACTGGGACAGTACCAGACTGACGGCCATCAGGTACACAATGACGATAAGGAAGTTCGTGCGATACAGAAATGTGCCTGGCGGACGTCTAATTACAATTTCAAAGAGAACAACATTGATGCTGATGACCGTAAAATCTGAAACTGCCATGATCATCATGTAGGCGCCGATACATTTGGAAAGACCGCACATCCCTCGAGAGCGAATGATAATTGTCAGCAACGTTCGCTGTAATAGAAACCGAAAAGTCGTCAGTAACGGTGGCAACTTATCGCCTGTCCATCTGCTTAGTGTCATCTGGACCTGTCGCGCGAATTATTCTGGGGGCTGGTGGCATCGTGGCACTGAGAACCAGGCATCGTCAGGTACTCAACTTCTGAGCAATTACCAGCAGGACTGGTGTTCAATAAGACTTCCAGCTGAGGCAACAGCAAAGCATTCAGAGCAGATTGCGGTGCTTTCTTATAATTGCTGGCGGGATCTGACTAATCTGAGAGGTAGTGAGGAATCAGGCGGCTTGGTGGGACTGGAGTTACAAATGTAAAAGGTCATGGCACGTTAGTGATCATATTCGTCCGTGAACAATCAGGGGTGGGTTTATCAACACAATTATTGATACCAAGTGCTTCTGGTTCTTAACAAAATACCGAGGAAATTAAAATCTCTGTGGTTCCTGTATTTTTTTGCAGAAGCTGCGGCGGATAAGTTTGTCCCGCCTTCTAGATTCCAAATCGATGAGGAAGCCAACGGGCCACAGTGCTCGTTACCTACAAATTCCTCTGATAAGTGCGGTCTTGTTATATTATTGAGGCCACAGTCCGAGGGAATCCCAGGTTAACAAAGATGACGCAGAATCAATGGGCTGAATGACATCCTTCTGTCCTTATGACATATGAGAGGCGTGAGGGCACTGAGAACTTGTCCCCGTAACACCTGGATCAACTCCACTACAATAACCCGTCTCTCTCGGTCATGTTATTCAGTTTCTGCCTCCAAATATCTGCAGGACAGAGAATTTGAAAGACTCACTGGCATTTGAGAGAGAAAGTTCTCTTGACCTCCATCTGAAAAATGGACCGTGTTAGTCTCAGACAAAACCCATTATATGCAGATACTCCATTACCGTCGATTACCCTAACAACAACGAACGACGACTCGGTAATATGAGACTTGAACTTCCTGTTACCTGCCACTTTAATTCACCATCCCACTCCCATCCAGATCTACGTGTCTGTGGCCTCCTGCACCTTATATGGAGGTCGAGTATCAGGTTGAATAAACGCAGATCATCGTCCTTCCTGGTTCATTGCATCCTTCCGGACTCGATACTGAGCTCTACGCGTCCGTGCACTCGCTTTTTCTCTACGATCAACAAATGGCCAGGTCGCCTATCAGTGAAAACGGCTCAGGATTTTTCTCTCCATCAGCACACCCGAATCTGTTGGGCATGTATTGCAGCTCTACATTTCGCAACGTTGACACTCATTCCTCTGTTCTCATTCTATAATTGCCCTCATTTGATAGGTTTTATGAACAATGTTATCTCTCCTTATGTACGCATGTTAACTGAACACCAGATGACCTCGTTCCATGGCAACGCCAGCCTCCCCTATTAGATATAGGACCTTCACATCCCTGCCCGCCCTGCTGACAATGGGAACATTTTTACTTTCTCCTTGGCAAATCCGACGAAGGGTTTTCGACTTGAAACGTTATCTTTATTTCTCTTTCCACAGATGGTGCCTGAAATGCGGAGTGCTTCCAGCAGAGTCCAATTATGTTTTTTTTTTGCGTTAGATGAGAACAGGTACCAATTATATCAGACCAGTTGCAAGAGCATTGAGGCTGGAGCGTCGAAGACCTGCCTGATAACCTCATAATCCCCCCTCCCCCAGTTAAATACTTTCCCATATCGCTTGCTCCTATCCCTTTCCAAGGCTATCTTAAAGGACAAGGAGCTATGGTCATTATCTCCAAAATGCTCTCCCATCGAGAGATCTGAAACCTGATCAGGCTCATTGCCAAGTCCCAGGCCCAAAATGGCCTCTCCTCTCGTCGGTCTGTCCACATGCTGTGTCGGGAATTCTTCTTGGACATACTTCACAAACTCCGCCCCAGCTATTGCCAATCAATATCTAGAAGTTGAAATCACTCATGAAAAACCCCTGTTATTTTTGAACCTCTCCAAAATCTGCCTCCCGATCTGCTCCTCAGTGTGTTGCTACTTGGGGTCTCTGGAATTCTCCCAATAGTGTGATCCTTCCCTTCCTGTTTCTGACTGCCAGACACGCTTACTCAGCGGACGGCACCTCCAGGACATCCTCCCTTTCTACAGCTGTGACACTGTCCTTGATCAGCAAAGCCACTCCCTCACCTCTTTTATCTCCGTCCGTTTTCAAACATATAAACCACGGAATATCCAGCAGGCATTCCTGCCCTTGCGACAGCTACGTCTCTGAAATGGCCATCATGTCACCGTTCCACGCACTTACCCAAGTTCATCATCCTTGTTCCTGATACTTTAAGCATTAGACACATTTCAGCTCATCGAACCGACTACAATTTTGCCCGTTCAAATGTAAATCCTTCCTCATAGTCATTCGACACGCTACATCTACTTATACACTAAATGCACCAACCTCTGACCAATCAGTCTGGTACCATCTCCCTGCCAAACTGGTTTCAACCCTCCCCAACAGTTGTAGCAGTTATGGAACTTTATTCTTTGGAGCATCGGAGGCGGAGAGCTGATCTTACAGAAGTGTATAAAATCATGAGGGGCATAGATAGGGTGAATGCACTCAGTCCTTTTCCCAGAGTGGCGGAATTCGGAGCACGCGGGCATAGCTTTAAGGTGAGAGGTGAGAGATTTAATAGGAACCTGAGGGACAAGACTTTTACACAAATGATGGTATCCATGTGGAATGAGCTACCAGAGAAAGTGGTTGAGGCAGGTACAATAAGAAGTTTTAAAAGACAGTTGGACAGGAACGTGGATCGGAAAGGTTTAGAGGGATATGAGTCAAACAAAGGAAAATAGTTTGGATGAGGCATCTTGGTCAGCATGGACCAGTCGGGCTGAGGGGCCTTTTCTCGTACTAGCAAACTCTATAACTAACTACATAGTTCCACATACGTAGTGACACGTGTAGATAGCGTGGTGAATAACGCGTTTGGCGCGCTTGCCTACGTAGTCCGCGTAATTGAGTATAGATGTTGGGACATGAAGTTACAGCTGCACTTGATTCTGCCTGGATGACACGTAAACTGAAGCTTTTTACTGTATTTTGGTGCATGTGACAATAATAAACCAATACGAATGTTAGTTGTTGCACTTCACGAGATCAAATGGAAAGCGACCGTGCATTGTTAATGACAAGAGCCTTAACAGTGTTAACGCACAGAGGTATTTTGGGGTCCAGATCCACAGCTTCCTGAAAGTGGCTGCAGGGGTTGACAGGGTGGTAATGAAAGCTTATAGCATGCTTGCCTTTGTTCGTTGAAGCACTGAGTTAGGAAGTTACGCTGCAGCTTTATAAACCTGTGGTTAGGCTACATTTGGAGTGTTACATTCAATTTTGGTCGCCTCTTCAATGGAAATGACGTGGTGGCTAAGGAGAGGTGTGCCGAATAGGTTTATTAAGATGTTGCCTCGATTATTGGGTTTGTGCCACAAGGAGAGGTTGGACAAACTAGGGTTGTTTTCCCTGGAGCAGTGAAGACTGAGGGGAGGCCCGTACTTAAGGTTATAAGTGTCAAATTTATTATCACTGACTAACATGATAGTTAGGACAGACAAATGGTGTCTTTTCATCCAGGATAAAATTGTTTGACACTAGAAGACGTACATTTTAGGTGAGAAGCGAATGCTTGAAGATGATGTGTAGGGCCAATTTTCTTGTTTTATGTACACAGAGTGGTGGATGCCTGAAATGCGCTCTGCCAGAAGTGGTGGTGGATGCAGATCCGATAGATATCTTTAATAGAGAGGCATATGGACCTCATGTAGGCACAACAGATTAATTTAATTACGCATGTAATTAGCAGTTTAAATAGTTGGGCACACACGGTTATCTGAAGGTCCTGCTTCAGTCCTCTACTCTTCTCTGATGGTGGGACCACACCTGGATACTGTGCAGATGTGGGCGCTCAGCCATCGGAAGGTTATGATTCAGCTGGAAGGGCAGGGAAGATTCACGAGGATGTTGCCAAGAGTGGAGGGCTTAAGTCATAGAGAGAGACTTGAAAGTGACAGTGCACTGTTTCCAGAATTGGAGATGGTGTAAATCTGAATTCCCTCCCACACAATCTAGACCCACACTTACTACGCACTGATCTCAGAACTGGGGGCGATGAAACACTGAATTCCCTCCCATCCACTCCACTCTCACAATGACAATGCACTCATTCCAGAACAAGGGAACTCTCTCTGTCTCCCTTTCTCTTTCTGCAGAGACCAGCAGCATTCCGCAGCTCTAGCGCTGGGCGCCCGGTGCCCTTTTATAGCACCGTGCAGCCCGCCGCCAGCACGCTTCCTCCCCTCCTGAACTACAATTCCCGGCGGTCTCTGCTCTCCAGCTCTCTCACAAGATGACCCCTCCCCGCCAGCACTGGATACGACTCCTCGCAGGCAGCGCGGAAGGGTGGAGGCAGCCGCGGAGGATGCTGTGCCGCGGGGCCGTCTGGTAGTTGTAGTCTTATTGTCGCCCCATACCCCGGTACCTGGATTGCTCCCCGCATCATCACCCCTCACTCCTCCTCAGTCCCCACACAACAAGGGCCTCTGTGGAATGACCCATCGGGCCGTCAAAGGAGAAGGCTACCCTTCCCTGTGGACTTTGATGCCGGCCAGCACCGATAACAGAAGCTCGCCGAGCTCCGCCGTGACGAAGCAGCAGGAATCTAGGAGGAGGAGAAAGAGAGAAACCGGCACGTGTTAAGGCTGCTTCCTTCGGCCAATCGCAATTCAGATCGACCACTGTCCTCCTCTCACTGGCTATGTTCATGTCAGTCAAAGGAGCTATTTGGGCTGATTGGTTGCTATCTCTATCTGCCTATGGCGAGGGTGTGGAAGCAGGGACTCAGCCGGAGTTCCGTGGACTCAGACCAACAGACGAGCGGCAGGTCGTTACAACTCACCCTGCCCCTGCCCCTCAGCGGAAGGAAAGGCGAAGACAGTGCTCTGACTGACAGGAGAGCAGCATCGCCATAGAACACCGTCCTCGGGTAACTGCAGTCAGAGAGGTAGTGAGCGGGAATGGTAATAGACGGACAGGACAGACGATGAATAGGTGCGCAGCTCTCCGCGTTTGTCCCTTGACTGACAGCTCGCTGACTAATGAGGTACTGAACAAGTTTCCACTTTGGTGCGAACAATATGGAAATAACTGAAACTGGTTTCAACTGATTCTATGGTTACTATAGGTCTGGATGGGAATGGGCTGGGGGCCCGAAATGGGTCCAGCAGAATAATGTTTCGGCACAGACTAGAAGGGCCAAATGGCCTGTTTTCTGTGCTGTAGTTTTTTATGATTTCTATGGAGAATTGTGCACAACTTCCGTCCCGTTGCCCTCAAATGAAAATAAGATATGATCGCACTGCAGAGGATGCAGAGAGCATTGTGAATGTGGAAATACTGGAGAGGGTGCAGAGAGGTTTGGGGCTGTGATTGCACTGGAGGTGCAGAGGAGATGCATACGGAATGGGGAAATGTGGGGTTATACACTTTGTTAGGAAGGATAATGGTCGACTATTTTCTGAATGGAGAGAGAAAGGCTCGATAGTGAGAGGTCAGACAGATTATTCTGTGGTCATAGAAGAGAAGCCAGGAGGGTTACAGGGTAAAGTTTGTCCCTGTGCAGCGACATAATACTCTCGAGGAGGAAGGTGAACAACCAGAGGCCGTGCCACAATTTGGTACAAACGATCTGGGTAGAACAAAGGATGAAATCCTGCAGAATGTGTGTAGCGGGTGAGATAAGAAGTTAATAAGCAGGAGCTCGAGGGTAGTAACCTTCGGTGCCACGGACGAGCGATGTCAGAAATAGAAGGATAGGTCAAATGAATTCGTGGCTCAGGAGCCGGTGAAAGGGGCAGTAATTCAGGTTCTTGGACCATTAGGATCTCTTCTGGGGTAGAGGCGACCTGTAAAAGAGGGACGGGTTGCACTTGAACCAGACAGGGACTAATATCCTTGCAGAGAAATTTGCTAGTGCAACACGGGAGGATTTAAACTGGATTGAAAGGGGGTGGGCCTGTGAGCAGGAGCAAGTCATGGGATAAAGCAGTAGCCAGCGAGAGTAGGTTTAGTTATCGGGATAAGCGGGGCACAGTAAAGGCAGGAAAAAAGAATACCTAGTTGAAGAGCATTTATTTCAATGAGACATGTAAATCTGAGGTCGCTACCCTCACACATATGTTCTGGTTCTGTCCTCTTTTGGAAGAATATTGGAAAGACAGTTTTGATATTATCTCAATAGTATTGAGTATTGATTTACAACCTCATCCTATCACTGCAATTTGTGGGTAACCAATAATGGATTCTGGCCATTTATCTGCTTCAGCTTGTCGTATGATTGCATTTGTTGCATTAATTGCCAGGAGATCCATTCTATTTAAATGGTAAGATCCTAAACGTCCTACCACATTCTAATGGTTTTCCAAAATATAACATGTTTAAACTTACAAAAAATTAGGAGTGGTACAACCGACCCTTCGGTTAAATTTGAAGAAAGTTATAGCCCCTTTATCCATAATTTTCATATGATTTAAGCTGGCCATTTCCAAATCCTTCTCAATATCTTTCTATTCGAATATAGAGGAGCGAAGTTAATGTCATAATAATGGTCTTAACCGATGAAATACGACATTCCAGACTGTGCAGTTTTTGGTTCGTTTTTGTTTATTATTATTTTTTGTTTTGTTTTGTTATTGTTATTTTTTTTGTTTGTTTTTTTACCATATAATTAAATTTCTTTTAAAATCTTTTTCATGTTCAATTATCAAGGGATTGGGAGGCTCAGATTAGATATTTTCTTCATAATTTGTGTTTGTAAACGTTAACAGTTATTATTGCAATCCCGATCTCGTTGTATCATTTGTATCATTGCTATTGTTATGTTCATTAATTTGAAACGTAATAAAAAGATTGAAATCAGAAAAAAGTTTGGAATTCTGCTTCAGTGATGCAGTCCCGGCTGCTGACCCCAGGAGCTCAGAAACCCTCATCCTCGGGGGGAGAATCCAACCTCGATGGAGGCAAACTAGATTGACCAGAATTATCCCATCGAAATGTCGGAGAAGATGTGTTACCCGTGGGCCGTACAGTAGTAGTACATCAATGTCAGAAGGGTGACATCCAGGAAGCTCCTCGAGGCCCATGCTGTCGTGCAGAGGGAGCGCCTCGCTGCCGAGGACGTAGCTGAATGAACGCTCCGCTGTCCATGGACAGTGACAAGGGAACGTCGTTGTTGGATGCTCCGGACAATATTTCAAATAGTGTGTAATTCCATTCTGTGAGGACTGAGCAAAGGAAGTCCATGTCTGATACGGCTGGAGACAGCGCATTCCTGCGACACTGCGCTATTCAGACACAGGCCCACCGCGTATCCACTGTCTCTCTCTCTCTTTCTCTCTCTCTCTCTCTCTCTCTCTCTCTCTCTCTCTCTCTCTCTCTCTCTCTCTCTGCATCGCCGATTTTACCACATTCACCATTAACCCGTTCTCTCTGGCTCCATGTTTGACTGGACGAGTACAGGTGTGCGCCGAGTCATGTGCGCTGCCGTGAGCTGAGTGAGCGGACCTGTTGTGTGTGCAAACACACCGGTCCACCCCGGATCCTGTCCCGAGGGAATTTTCAGTCTCACCCCCAGTGTATGAGGATCACCTCAAACAGCGGACTTGGATAAAGACAGTGAGCCCAGACCCTGGGCAAAGTAAATTTGGCCACTTCAAACGTCGGATTGCTGGGGACAGTAACGACAGGAGCTCGTTTCGCCGGTTGATGGTAAGATGGGCCACGATGGAGACACTCAGCTTGCCGAGCCCACTGGATATCCACCGGATGGGACGCCCCACCTCGCCGCAAGCGACAGGAAAAAGGACTTCGGCTACCCAGCAAATTCAGCTGTCCCACACTGACAGGTCCGGGCCGCTAAGCCCCCAACCTCCAGCCACTTCACAGGCAGATAATTAGGCCGTCCTGTGGTTCATCACCCAGCTTCCCGTGTTTAAACAAGAGCAGCACACTCAGCCACACTCTCCTGGAACATTGACCAATGATGCCTGTCACTTCCTGTGTGCTCTTCTTCAGTGAGACAATTGACCTATTAAACATCCCTGATCGTTTGCATTGGAAGAACAGATCGATCATTTGCTCCGTCCTGTGACACAATAGGGAGTACCGTGTCTGTCACTGCACAAATGTAGCTAAACGAGTTCAGTCTGGTCACGCAGAGGTTATTCTAATGTGGGCAGTGGAGAGGTCACACGTTTAAACAACGAGGTTTATCACACGTGGGAAGTAGAAAAGTCTTTCCACCCCGAAGCGGTAAAATTAAGGGGCAGTAGCTGCGCTTTCATCTTTTCACTGCGCAGGTTGAGCTTTTGGTTGTACCAGTACTCTCTTGGTTTGTCTGTCCCTGCCTTGCACACATACCATCTCCGGAAGGACACAGCCTCAGCTCCGTCAATGGAAATGAGACAAGGTGACCTCTGCCCGTGACTCCAAGAAACTCTAGTGAATTTGTGGACACTGCTCAGCACTTCACGTAAACCAGCATCCCATCATGGACTGTTGTGTACAATTCTCGCTGCCTCTAAAAATCAGCCGGCATAATCAAAGAGACCACCCATCCGAACATTCTCTCTTCTCCTCTCACCCATTGGGCACAAGATACAGAAGCCTGAAAGCACGGACCAACAGACTCAAGGACAGCTTCTACTCCAATGTTGTAAGAAGGTTGGCTTCCATTGCTGGGGATGGAGTAAATGATTCGGTACAACTGAGTACGGGTTGGGGAGACAACGCCTGGAGGACTGCAATAATTTTGGTCTCAAACAAAATGGAGTTATATCCTTTATTCCGAGGCTGTCCACGGTGGGTTCTCAGGATCGAACACTTGGGTGTGCGAGACGTCCTGCGGGGAAAGACAAGACAGAATAGGTGTAAACTTCCCGGCGTTCAGGAAAGATGTTGAACTGGTCGTAAAATAAGTCTTGGTAAAGGTATTGGTTTATTGTTTTCACTTGTACCTAGGTACAGTTAAAGATGTGTCTTGCGTACCCATCATACAGGTCAATTCATTACAGAGTGCAGTTACATTGAGTTAGTACAGAGACCATTGATGTGGTACAGTTAAAAACAATAACAATACCGAGTAAAGTGTCACAGCTAATGGAAAACTGTAGTGCAATATGGTGCAATGTCACAACAAGGTAGATCGTGAGGTCATAGTCCATCTCATTATGTAAGGGACCGTTCAATAGTCTTCTCACCATGGGGTAGAGGTTGTCCTTAAGTCTGCTGGTACGTGGCCTCAGGCTCGTGTATCTTCTACACGATGGAAGAGGAGAAAATAGAGAATGTCCTGGGTGGGTGAGATCTCTGATTATTCTGGCAGCTTCACTAAGACAGCGAGAGGTAAATACAAAGTCCAAGGAGGGGAGGCTGGCGTCCATGATGCGCTGGGCTGTGTCCACAACTCTCTACAGTTTATTGTGGCCCTGGGCCAAGTAGTTGCCCTTACCAATCCGTGATACATCCAGATTAGATGCTTTCTATAGTGCATCAGCAAAAGTTGATGAGAGTCAAAGGGGACAAACCGAATTTCTTCAGCGTCCTGAGGAAGTCGAGGCCCTGGTGAGTTTTCTTCGCCGTGGTATCCACGTTATTTGACAAGGATAGGGTCTTGGTGATGTTCTTTCCCAGGAAGCTGAGACGGGGTTGATGTTGTGATGATGTTTCCACGTGTGAAATGAAACACGGTAAATTCCTCGGCTCCTTGAACCCAGCGAGTCATTGATCCTCAGTGGTTCTGCATATTTGAGGCTGAAATGGGTGGGTGTTTGGACCAGTCCGGAGTTCTGGTGAACGGGCTGGAAGCTGGGGCTGAAGCTAACAATCAGCTGTGAACCTATTGAGTGGTGCCCGTGCTGGAGTACCGCACGGCCGTCTCTGCCACCACAGTTATTCAACACCCTAAAGATACCGAGGGAAATGACATCTTCCCGCGGAATTTCCACCCAAGGCCAACTAAGACAACATAAAAAATGTCAACAGGACAACGTAAGATAAAATTACACAGGACCTGGAGCGGGGCTACATAACCTTATTCCTGAATTTGCGTGCTTTCACTAATTATTACAAAATTATTGTTCATGTTCTCCATTCCAGCACAGTTCCTGGGAGTATGCTGTGCCGTCAGGATTGCGAGAAAAAAAATCCCCGATTCCTCGTTGCTTCGGTTTACAATGAAGATCATATTGGGAAATATTTATCGGGGTGGCATTGATTGTCAGTGTCCGCTGTTTTACAGTCGGCTAAGGTGAACTCATGTTGCTCTGGCTCAGGATCAGTCTTGAACTCTTGTGTTGATTTCTGCCTGTGCTGCGACGTAGCGCTGTTGAAACTTCCTCCTGAAAGGCAAAACTACTTTCGGTTCTGCATATTTAGAACTTTTTGCTTTTACATTAACTGATCCTTATCATTAAGAAGAACCAATGAGACTGTGTCAATTACTCGGGCCATGGGGGTATTAATCCCAGTAATTTGATTTTACTCGCATTCAAAAGAACGGATCGGATTCGGGGGAGAATGGTGGCTGTTGTAACAGGGACACCAGCTGCAACTGAACTCTACTTAGGACAAGAAGGATTAGTTTGAATGAGAGCTTTTCTTGGTCAATGCCAGAACATTAACAATATCTTCAGCTCCTCCCTGAATTTAGTTTGGGTCACTGTATAATTGTACGTGTTTGCACAGGAACTCAGGTGCGCCAGAAGAGCTCCAGTAAGAGCAGCAATATATGCTGGAGAGGAATAGTCGCGATTAGAATGCATGGTGAAACCGGCGATCAAATGGGTCACAGTTGCCGGCAGCCACAGTGACAGGAAGCTGCCCGATACACTGAACAGTAATACTATGGATTTTCTTCTGCTCTCCATTTCTTCTTCCTTTGACTCCGAAATTCCCGTCGGGATTTGCTAGATACCAAGATATGCCTGACAATAAACCCATTAAATAGAAATATTGAACCAAAGACGCAGAATAAATCTCGAAATGACTTCAGTCGTGTGAACGCCACAAATGCTGGCGAGTTAAAGGCCTCCAGTCTGAATTCAATACCCCAATAAAAGTTGCCAATCTTTCGTAGAGGTTGAAATACAAACAAGTGGGGGATATTCTCCAACGAAATCAAGATCAGAATTAGTGCTGCAAGTATTCTCACTGTTTTCACTCTGCAGTACTTTGTTTTAAACTTCTGACAACACATGGCAACATATTGGTCAACGGTGAAGGCGACTGTACACCACTGTGACAATTCCAGCCTGACGCCCATCAGGTACACAATGGCGAGAAGGAAGTTCGTGTGATGCAGAAATGTGTGTGGAAGACGGTTAATTAAAAGTTCGTAGAGAACGACATTGATGCTGATGACCGATAAATCCGACACTGCCATGATCATCATGTAGGCGCGGATACATTTGGAAAGACCGCAGTTCCCTCGGGAGAGAATGATAATTGACAGCAAGTTCGCTGTAATAGAAACGGAAAAGTTGTCAGTAACGGTGCAAATATTCCCCTGTCCAACTGCTGAGTGTCATCTAGACCAGTCGCGAGAATTATTCTGGGGGCTGGTTGCATCTCGGCACTGAAAACCAGGCATCGTCAAACAATCAAATATCTTCTGAGCAATTCGCAGCAGGGCAGGTGTTCAGGTAAGACTTCCAGCTGAGATAACAGCCAAACATTCAGGGTGGATCCCGGTGCTTTCTTATAATTTCTGGCGGGAGCTGCATCTAACAGTGTGTGAGCGGATTATTTGCAGCCGAGGGAAGGAAAGAATATTGAGATCAACTACGAATTAATCGATTATATTCATTAATTCACGACAGGTATGCGTCCTCGTCGAGCCGTTCTCGTGTTGTCCGTTCGTGGTTCTAAATAATCTGAGAGGTAGTGAGGAATCAGGCGGCTTGGTGGGACTGGAGTCACATATAGAGAAGACCAGTAAGGAAAGCTGTGCGCCTTCAGGGCACGTCAGTGATCAGATTCGTCCGTGAACAGTCAGCGGTGGGTTTATCATCACAATTATTGATACTAAGTGCCTCTGGTTATTAACAAAATACAAGAGGAAATTAAAATCTATGTGGTTCCTGTAATTTCGCAGTAGCTGAGGCGGAAAAATTGTCCCGCCTTCCAGATTCCAAATCAGTGAGGGAACCAACGGGCCACAGTACTCGTTACCTACAAAATCCCCTGATCAATGCGCTGCTGTTACATTACTGCGGCCACTGTCCCGGGGAATCCCAGGATAACAAAGATGACATTCGACGAAGGATTGGACGGCCATGCACAATCCCTGCCTCACTGAAAGAACCTCTGTCGTGGGAATCAGAGATGAGGATTTTCCTTTTCTTTTTACAGGAGGGGACATTGTACCCCACGGGTGTGCCCACCCTGATGGCTCCTCACCGGCCCTGAGGACTACAAGGAATTCTGCGGTTATTGAACCACTTAATATACTGTGTACATCGCGGAGCATCATTAGAACCCGCTGCATCCAAACACACAATGCAGTGTCAGATGGTCAAAAACTGTGAGACGATGCGCTACTTTGACTTACCGGGTAAACCAAAGACTGCTAGTATTGTGTAAAAGTTATCTTCCATCTGTAGAATCAGCAGCCGATAAATTTTCGAAGATTGTTCTAATTCTGGCCCGTCTTGTCGCTCACATCAGAAAATGACTGCGATCTAGAAACCCTCCCGTTTTATAGCAAACACAGATACTCGGTCACAGAGCAACAGGTTGTGAAATAACTGTCGTTACTTGGAGCAATTTAACAAACAAGTGACCATGTTCCGCTCCAGGTTAACCGAGATTCCAATGCGTCGATTGTGCAGCTGTACCAAGAAGCTCATTCATTCACATTCCACAACGGAAAATACCCCCAGAGGGAGTGACATCAAGGCTTGCTTTGTAATTCCTGTAGGGAACATCCCTCCAGGGCAACCTGAGCTTCTTGGGGCCTCACAGCGATTCAGTGACACGTCACTTCTCCGTTCTATTATTGGATTTGTTTTACACTGTGGGGATCTCCGGCGATGAGCTGACTCTAACGTTGGTGCTGTTGCTCTTGCCTTCATCTTTCTCGTGATTACTCGTCTTTAACCGTGACTCTCATGATTCATACCTAACCTGAAGTCTGCGGGTCCCAGTCAGTATGATAGTTTGTGATCCATTCCTGATCGCGGTCACGTTTTAACAGAACAGATGGCGCTGGCACTCTGACAATGAGCGTGGCGTTCCTACTCTAACATTACTGATGATATCATTCTGCGATTGCTGGTAGAGATTCCACTGTAGCGCTTAACGTGGTCACTCCAAAATATCACATGAAACCCCTTTCCAGCAGTTACTGAATATGTTCACATTTAAACACTTGAAGTCAACTGTAGTAATGTGACTGATTATCAGAGTAAAACACAAAAGATCGGGCAGCACTTTCTCTCTTTTTCAATATTTTTTATTAATTTGAAATAAAAATACAAAGTTCATGAAACAAAGTGGAAACAAAATGTTACAGAATAGATGATATTGAATCACAATGCCTCATATTGATAACCAAAAAAGATAACAATTAATATTGATAGGTTGGAAGAATGTTATTGTAAAAAATTCTAACCCCACTACCAGAACATAAGCTGTTGAGTAACATCCTATGGACATAGAAGTATTGGCCAAAAGGTGTTGAAGGTAGTTCAAAAAAGCTCCCCATAATATTTGAAAGTTCAGAATAGATCCAGAAATAAAGCAATGAATCTTCTCTAAATTTCGATATGACATAACATCCAGAAACTATTGTGCAAGAGTGGGGGAAGTAGTTTCCTACCATTTAAGCATTACAGCCTTCCTAGCTATAAGAGAAATAAAGGCCAATACATGTTAATCGTAAGTCTCCAGAATTGTATCTTCTTCTCCAACAATTGTAAATAATGCAGTTGAAGGATTTGGCTTAAAATTTATTTTAAAAAGTACGGAATAGTATGAAATACCGCTCTCCAGTATTTTTCCAGACTCAGACATGATCAAAACATTTTTCCAGACTCAGACATGATCAAAACATATCAAAACAGACAAGTGAGCTCCATGGACCACTTTAAATCGAAGGAGAGATTGACGTGCACATGATGATAAAGTATTAACCAGTTTTAAAATTTTATTCCAAGTTTCCTCAGAAATTGAAATCTGCAGATCACGTTTCCAAGGTTTTTTTTTTAAATTTTCTCCAAAGAGACCTTATTCGTTCCTGACAACCTTCCAGAAATCTTAGATATTGAAGCATCATAAAAAGGCATCAAATTAAAAGTTACGTCTTGTAAGATGTTATCAGGACTTATTGGGAAGGTATGTACTTGAGATCGGAGAAAATCTCTAATTTGCAAATATCGAAACAAAGGTAAGTTTTTGGCAAATTATATTTTGATGACAATTGTTCAAACTTTAAGAAATTTCCCCAACAAACAGATCCTGAAAACAAGTAATAACCAACCTGTCCCATTCTTTAAAATCTGTCAGTCATCGAAGGTTCAAAGAAATAAATAGCAAAAATGGGACGAGACAAAGGAAATCTCAATAAACTATGTATTTTCTAAACTGTAACCAAATCCTCAAAGCGTGCTCAACTACCAAATTATCAGTTAGTATAATTATTGATAAAGGAAGTGAAGAGCCAAGCAAAGAAATAATAGAATTTTTTTTACGGAATTAACTTCCCAAGAAACCAACACTGGACAGGCCTCATAATTAATTTTATGTAACCAAAAAGTAAGATTTCGTATATTTGACTGCGCCGTAATAAAACCGGAAGTTGGGTAAAGCAAAGCCTCCATTATTTTTAGCTATCTAAAAGTGAACTTTATTTAATATAGAATGTTTATTTTCCCATATGTAAGAAGTCATGAGAATAAAAAAAAAGACTTAGGAATAAAAACAGGTAAAGCCTGAAATAGATACATAAATTTAGGTAAAACATTCATTTTAATAGAATTACTGCGAACAATCAGCGATATAGAGAGGGGTAACCAATTTGGTAAGACCCTTTTCACATAATTCAGTAAAGCAAGAAAGTTCTCTTTAAATAAATGTTTATAATTTTAGTCATAGTTACACACAAGTATGTAAAATTATTTTTTTACAATTGTAAAAGGAAGATTAATATTCAATGGTATCAGAATGTTCAAAGGGAAAAGTTTGCTCTTGTCTAAATTCAGTTTATATCATGAAAACTGGCTAAAATGAGAAAATAAAGAAAGCATAGGAGGTAACGAATTCTCAAGAAGAGAAATACAGAGCAGTAAATCATCAGCACGGAGGGAAACTTTGTGGGTGGTACCTCTCCTGGAGATACCGGCAATCTCAGTGGATTCTTGAAAAGCAACAGATGAAGTTTCTAAGACCAAGTAAAATAGCAAACTGCTCAAAGGGCATCACTGTCTAGTTCCGCGTTGGAGTTTAAAAGGTTCAGAAAGTTGAAAGTTAGTAAGAACACGGGTAGAAGCAGACATATAAATTAATTTAATCCATTGAATAAAATCGGTCCGAAAGTTAAATTTCTATAAGTTTTTAAAGAGGTAACTCAATTCGACCCGGTCAAAGACCTTCTCGGCATCTGAGAAATCACACATTTCGGTATTTACTTAGAAGGAGAATAAATAATTTACAATAAACGACGAATATTAAAATGGCAATAAACCTCACCTGATTATCGGATATAATTAATGGGAAAAAAAGTTCAAATCTACTAGACAAAACTTTAGATAAAATTTTAACATCAACATTCGGTAAAGAAATTGGTCTGTATGAAGAACACTCCGTTGGTTTTTTTATTCTTCTTAAGAATAATTGAAATGGAAGCTTCATAAAAGGATAGTGGTAACCTTCCCAATTAAAAAGAATCCGAAAAAATGCCAGAACTTAAATAAGGTATAAGCAGTAAGGAGAAAGTCTTATAGAATATTCCCAGAAATCCATCAGGGTGCAGTGTCTTTCCAGAGTGCATTGATCGTATAATCTCGGCGATTTCGTCATGAGGAATAAATTTATCTGGCTGTTTTCGGTTATCAGAGAGTGTGGGAATGTTTAATTGGTCGAAAAGGTTGTTCATTTCAGTATCATCTTCAGGAGAATCAGAACTATAAAGTGTGGAATAGAATTCGCTAAAGTATCATTTATTTCTAAATGTCTGTTGCCCTTTCTCCATTAGCTTTGCGAACTTCTTTAATTTGCCGTCTAGCTATAGAGGTTTTTAATTGATTAGCCATTAGAACTGCAGAACCATAGAACAATAGAGCACAATGCAGGCCCTTCGGCCCACCATGTTGTGAGGACCTGCAAACCACATCTAAGACTATCTAACCCCTTCCTCCCACATATCCTTCTATCTTAATTTCCTCCATATGCTTAGCCAACAGTTTACCTGTTTTATCTCCAAGGATATAAAATTGAGTTTTATCTTTTAAGAGTTGATTCTCAATTGGATATGTTAAAAGGAGAGAATATTTGGTTTTAATTTCAACTCGCCTTTTATATAAAGTGGAATGTGGATCCAAGGCATATTTCTGGTCTAGAACTTCAATTGATTGGCTAAATCAATCCTCTCTGTATTAGCTTTTTTCTTAACGCTTGCTCCGTAAGAAATAATTTGTCCTCTAATAAAGGCTTTGAAAACACCCCATGTAATAAGACTAGAAGTCTCTCCCGGGGTATTCTCTTGAAAAAAGAAAGTGAATTGTTTCTCCAAAAATTAAAAAAAAATCTTTATCAGATAGAAAAGTTAGATTAAAACACCAGGATCTGTTTATTTGAGGGATTCCGGGGAGATTTAAAGATAAAAACACAGGAGTATGCTCTGAAGGAGCAATACATTTACATTCACAGGATCGCATTGATGAAACCAGTTGACTCTCAAAAAAAATCAATCCTGGAATATGTGTGATGGACATGAGAAAAAAATGAATATTCCCTGTCTCCTGGATGGAAAAAACGCCTTACGTCAGTAACACCAGTTTTCCTTACATAAGATTGAAGAAATAAACCTTTTTTTTAATTAATAGTACTGGTTTAGTAAATTATCTATCTAACCTTGAATCAAACCAACATTTAAAATCTCCTCAAGGCACCAGACAGAAAAGATTCAAATCTGGCAAAAGTGTAACAAATCGTTCAAAACATCCTGTATCATACATCTTCGGAGCATAGATATTGCCAAATATCACTATTCTATGACTTACCTTCCGTGACATTATAATAAAACGACAGTTAGTGTCCGTTATTACCTCATGTTGAAGAAATGAAACAGTATTATCTATAAAGATTGAAATCCCCCCCCCCCCAAGATTTAGCTGCGAAAGAGGAATGGTATTACATCCCTCTCCATCGGCTGTAAAACTGTAAAGTATCACAATTGTATGTATGAGTTTCTTGTTAAAAATAATTGTGGGTTTGAGCTTTTTAATGTAAGCGAAAATCTTGTTTCGCTCTACAGGATGGTTTAGTCTTTTAACATTTAAACACATTAAATTAATCACTCGATACATTTTAATATTGTTTAACTGTGAATAATAAACAATGTGATATAAAAGCCATATTAGAATGTAGATTTAATAAGACACTGAACTTTGCAATAAGGTAACCAAGTAACAGACTTGGCTGAAAGTCCAAAACAGCTTCCGAAGAAAGAACCCAATCTGCTCCCTCCATCCAAAGAGAGAAAGCAGCCGACCAAAGGAAGCGGGTATCTCTACCTAAAGCCAGTATAACCCAAACAATCTTGTTGCCAAATTCTGAAGGTTGGTAAATTTCAACCCAGTCAAAACAGTAACTTGGAAAAAAAACACCACAGTTTTAAAATCATGGAATAACAAGTATCTTCGTTAGTTTATTAGTAAAAGAAAACCCTCCGAAGAATATTGTAAAATAACCTGTCAAAAAAGATCAAAAATCAAAGTACATAAACATTCAAAGTATTAGTGAAGAGTTGTTGAAAAAAAATTTAAAAAATATGTTTGTGAAGAAAATTACGGAGTATTTAATCCCTCAGATTCCAGAAAAGCTTCAGCATATGCAGGAGAGTTAAACCATTTGTGGGAGCCATTTTTCAGAATGATTTTTAGCTCTGCAGGGTAGCAGAGAGAATACTTATAACCTTAGTTAAAAAGCTCCAACATGACCTTTTTAAATTTCACACGTTCATTCATAACTTCGCGCGAGAAATCTTCAACGATTCTAATCTTGTAATCTTGGTAATTAATCATTCCTCTTCGGCGGGATTCATGAATTAATAAGTATTTCATTTGAAAGTCATGCAGCGAGATAATGACTGACCTGGATTTGCCTTCCGTAACAAATTTGTTCACCGGTGACCTATGTGCTCTATCAAACTTAGGTGCAGCTTTTAAAATAGAAGGAAGCAATCCAACTAGAAGGCTTGAAGAGAATTAAGTAGGTTGATTGCCTTCGACAAACTCTCTGAGACCGAGAATTCTGATGTTGTTTCTGCTGGTCCTGTTTTCTTTGTCAATAGTCTTCTGCTTTAGCTTTCCATTAGCCTTAGATTGCTTTTCAAAAAGTTTTTCCAACTCATCGATTTTCTAATCCAGAACCCAGAGAGATACTTCATGCTGTTTAATCCGTTCGTCATGATCATGTAAAGTTTCTTGGAAAAAATACAACTTTGAGTTACTCTGCTGAAGTTGTTTTTGAATTTGTTCAAATTTATCGGAAAAATCATCTCTATGTTTTCGACGCAATTGTAAAAAAGATTCCACAGATGCAGGAGGGTCGACTTCTTTAGTAGTTTTAACCCTTTGGCAGCCATTAAGGCCATGGTGAAGTAAAATTGCAATCAGAGAAAGAGTTTCAAACCGGGTTGAGAAGGTAAGATAAATACGAGCTCCGGCGTAGAGCTGTTACTCTATTAACGACCAGCAGGCTTCTCAAATATATTTAAATGAATTGAAAACTTTTCTCAAATTGCCATGCAGAATTACACCATTAAAGCAACACAAATTACATTTTACAACGAAATAATAGGATCGTTTCCTTTTCAATTCTCACTTCTGAACTAATACAGCTTACTGAGCAACTGGAAGTAGATGGCTAATTCATGCTGCCGCAAGCGTAATAATAGAGCGACAGAAATAGCAGACGGATCAGATACCTGAGCAGGAACACCGACCGCTGCTAGTACAGGATAGTAGATTCTGACGATGTTGAAAATTGCTGGATATCCCGTATTCTCCGCGAAGCAGCGATCAGTTGCACAATGCGCTCCAAGTGCCCACATGTTCTCTTTCAAGGAACCCTTATACACAAGGAGCAATGTCCTTTCAGCCATTTCGTGTTCTCTCAGTCTGATTATCCACAATCCGCTGAACAAATACATCTTGTGGACTATTTTCATGGTGATATTGTGCGATATATTTAACTCTGCGAAGGATATTGCAAACAATTTAATTGCATGTTGTTTTTAAATAGTTTCAGTGGAGGACGCAGTGCGTTCCTCTCTGTGTCACGAAGCTTGAACCGTTTGAACAAACGTTTTGTCTGTTGGTTCGTTTTTGATTACAAACGCCATGACGTGGAATGAAGTGATTTCAATGCCGCAGGTAAAATGAGAGATAAGCCTCCCTGGGAGGAGAAATCTAAGCCACGGTCTTATCTTTTAATTGGGTTTAGTGCTGGAAGCGACCGCTACACGCGGACATGATGTAAAATAACAGGTTTGCTACAACCCTCTTTGTCTCATGATATCAATAAGTGCAAAGCAAACTGAGAACCGGTTGTGATTCTCTATATTGACATGCAGTTGTCAGGCAGCTGACAGCAACGTGTACACAGATTGAGAACAGTACTCTACAGTGTAAAGACGGTCCATATGGCCTATTTCGCATCCAGGAGCGGTGATGTTGGCCTTACATTAAAAAAGCATATCTGATTTACCTGCATTACTTCTACAAATATTTCATGGGTTCGGATTCAATCGATACATATGTCCTTCCAGTAAAAAATAACAACGTACTCTAGTGTCCTTCTGTCAGTAACCTTGTCCCTACATACCACCACGTATCTATTAGGATTTTATTTGCCTCGGTTTTGTTTCTTCCGAAATAGTCTCGTAACTATTTCCCTCTATAATTTTACAATTATTTGCCGAACCCCACAGTGTGATATGTATTTACATTATATTGAAATGGAATGTATTTCAACCCCGTTTTATCGTCTGCCTTTTGCATTTCTGTGAGCTGGGCAGGCACAGTTTCCATTGGGTAATCAGTACTTATCAGTCCTGGCTAAACTGGAAATTTCATCATTGAGTCACGTTGTCACCAGTCATCCCTTACAAAGTAGGGCAGGATAAGCAATACTGGGGGATAAGGAAATAGAGCAATTGGACCAAATCCACTTTACACAATGGAGACAGCCTCCCTACAGTGTTCTGGACGTTCCCAGTATCTCTGTTTCATTGGCACCTTCCCTTGCATGTACATTAAACAGAGGGAATGAACATTCTGCTCTTTTGAGTCTAAATTCTATGACATTAAGAATTACTAACGTTGTTTTAAAATGGCGCATGGGTCTGGTGATCTGTCCAACCCCCTGGAGCGACTGATCTACGGAGGCAACTCCGAGACCCGTGTGCATATGACCAGCGAGGCAGAGGACGGTGCCGTACACACAGAAGCGTGAGTGAAGAGCCATCTCCACGGAGCCTCTATTTCCGATACACGACACCAGACCCCATAAGAGAACTCGACGCCGATGCCTGACTGAACTAGAGCACCAACTCCCGTTAGAGCTCGAGGTCGTCCCAAGGCTCGACCCGAACGAAGACCACGGAAGCACCAGAGGCCCAGTCCGGTCGCTGAGGCCTCACTGAACGTAGTCACTGACCGTATGGTACGGATAACTCAATAGCAGGACCAGCAAGACCGATAAGAATCAGCTAATTACCTTGGAAGCGTGGTGGGAGCATGGAGCTGCACGTGATATTGAAAGAGCGCGGTTTCAATGCACCCTCCCCAGCATTGTGGCAAAAGTTAGAATATTTAAAAAAGTAGATGAACTTAGAGCTACACTGAACTATCAAAGGAAAGTGGGTGACTGCTGCGTGCTCTGTCTCAACGAAACGTGGATCACACATGCTTCATTTAACTGCGCAATACAACACCAAGGGCTTCGCAATTCGCCCAATGTGCCATACGATGTCCTCGGGCAAAGTAAATGGTCCGCTTACGAAATGATTCCGCACAGTTCTGGGACGCAACCTGACCTGGTGAGTTCCTACTCACCAGACCTGAAGTATCCAACAGAGAAATGCCGTACATACTGTCTTCCATGGGAGTTCACTTCAGCTACCCTGACGGGTCTACATCCCACCACAAGCAGACGTGAAGCCTGCACTCAGTGAACTATTCTTCCTTTCAACGGCCTTGAAACGGGGGGCTCTTATTCACAGTTTATCATAGCCGGTGACTTTTCCAAGGAAACTTCATGAGTCTGCTACCGGCATAAACACCAACACGTCTCTCGTCCCACCTGGGGCCCAAACACAATTGACCATTGCTAAACAACCATCAAAGACGCCCACTGATCCAACTGTCGCCAACAATTTGGTAAATCAGGCTGCGCTCCTTCTCCCTGCACACAAATAAAAAACTGAAATGTGCGGGTCCAGTGCAGAACGTTGTACAGTGCTGATTTGCGGAAACAAGTGAGCTCCTACACGACAGCTTTGAGTCCATAGTCTAGTCGAGAGTTCATCGACTCAGCAGCCAAACAAGATGACTGTGTCAGCACCCTCAAGAACTTTTTCAGCAAGTATGTATAGCAAAAATGTTCCAAAGAGGCCAATGCAGGTATTTCCAAACTGTAATCCAAGGAAGAACCGGAACATACACTCCCTGCTGAAGTACACGACTATGACATTAACATCGGATGATCCTGACCTGTACAATAAACCCAGATAGAACCTTCGTAATGCTATCAGGGACTCCAAGCGACAATAACCGTCCAAAACCGAGACCCAGAGCAGCCCTCAGTTGTGGCAGAGCTTACGTGCTATAGCTGGCTACAAAAAGAAGTCAGGCAGCTTCACCGATAAGTGCACCACTTTCTAAAGAGCAAAACGCATTCTGTGCACATTTTGAACAGCAGAGCAAAGGAATGTCATCCCCTTTCCCGACAGCCTCCAATGCACCTGAACGCACAATTACTGTCGCAAACGTCAGGTCAGTCTTCCGGAGAGTAATGGCCACGGAAAGCATCTGGCCTTGACGGTGTCCCTGGCTGTTGTCTTCGATCCTGCGCAGATAAGCTGGCGCGGGTATTTGCAAACATTTGTGAACACCGCCAAACTTCATTCTGTGGTTCCCACCTGCTTTAAGTGAACGACTATCATCCCGGTAGGAAAGAAAAACAAGGTAACGCGCCTCAATGACTTCCGGCCAGTGGCTCTGCTATCCACCACCATGTTGTGCTTCGGGTCGTAGAATACATTAACTTAGGCCTCCAAAGAAACTTCGAGCCACTGCAATTCCCCTCCCGTCGAAACAGGCCCTTCGCGAAAGCCACCTCCCTGATCCTACATTCATCTCTGGAGCATCTGGATAATAAAGACACACATATCAGGCGACTATTTTTCTGACTAGAGTTCGGCCTGCTATACCATAATTCCATGCAAATGCATGTCCAAACTCCTGGACCAGGGACTCAACAAGATCCTTTACAACTAAATCCTGACTGATGGACCGCACTGATTAAGGATAGGCAGTAACAGCTCCGCCAAAATTATCCTCTACACTTGTGGCCCCACGATACTGTGTCCTCAGCTCTCTACTTTACTTCCTTTGCATTCACGTTCTCGCGGCCAGAGTCCACTCTAACTTCATATAGCTTGCAGATGATACCAACGAAGTGGGCAGAACTTCAATTATCGATGGGTCGTTGTGCAGGACATGGAGCCTTGTGGCAGGTGTTATGACACCAACCTTTCCCTCAATGTCAACAATACGAAAGAGCTGGTCATTGATTTCAAGAAGCGGGGCAGTGCATACGCTCCTTTTTACATCAATGGTGCTAGTGTCGAGATGGCTGAATGAATCAGATTCCACGGAGAAACCAGCTCAACAGCATGTCCTGGTCAAACAATGTCGAAGCTACGGCCAAGTAAGTGCACCAGAGCCTCTACTTCCTCAGGAGGCTAAGTAAATTCGACCTGTCCCCTCACCAAAGTTCACATATGCACAGTAGAAACCATCCTATCCGGATGCATTGCGACTTGGGGTGGCAACTGCTGTGCCCGAAACCGCAAGAAACTGTAGAGTCTGGACACAGCTCAGCACTTCATGAAAATGTGCTAACCCTTCATGGACAATGTCGCAGCCTCCTTAAAGCCTCTACCAGACCAGCAACACTCTCTTCCCCATCCTAGCGGGCAGACGAAAGGAAAGCCTGAAAGCACCTACCAGCCAGCTGAAGGACTTCGTTCCCGTTGTGATAACACTACTGAACGAACCTTTTGTGCGATAAGATGAACTCTTGATTTCACAATGTAAATCGTCATGGCCTTGGACCTTATTAACTGCCTGCACTGCACTTTCTCTGGAATTATCACACTTTATTGTGCATTTCCCCTTCTATTTCCTCGATGTCCCCATGTGCTAAAATGATCTGCATTGATGGCATGCAAAATCAATGTTTTTACTGCACCTGGGTACATTTTACAATAATAAACCAATTGACAATTCACAGTCTGCTCTTCTATGGAATGTGGCTTTTATTAATGGTCTCTGTCATAGACAGAATCTTGCAATGATTAGCCTCAACAGCAGTATCAACGCTTGATGTGTTCTCTTTGGTATTAATCCTTCGTCAGATGCGTAAATTGATCATTCACAAGCAGTTAATCTGCATCCGATAATTCAAGCTGGCAAATTATATGCAGTCTCTCAGATAGAGCGCCTTTCCGTACAAAGGGACAATGAGCAGAGTTACCACTTTCAACTGACAAGCCGAACCTAACACTGTCCAGCCACCACACGTCAACTGTTGCCAAACCAATCGCAACAACACACGACACCCAGCGGATCAATATAAATACAGAAAGAACTCCGATAAGATTCCAACCCTCCTTCTCCGCCTCTCTGATCCTGACCAGGGAACACTGAAGAAGTTGAGAAACGCACCTCATTTCGCTTTTCGAATATTGCTGTGGTCCCAACCTTTCGCAGACGGACGGGTGTTCCCTTTCTGTGATGGTGGGTCTCATTGGGAGAGGATTAATCTGAATCCGGTCTATTCTCTGGTCCACCATTTGAACCTCAATGTTAGAGTGATGTAGCGGGAAGGGGGGGGGGGGCTGTTGGGAAGTTTTGCACCAGCGCTGTATGGTGAGGTACAGGTACAATGTAAAACCTGCTTTCAGCAGCATTACAGGCGCATAGGAATAGACAAGACTCTGAATATAAATTTTACGTAAATTATACAACAGTGAAGAGAGTGAAAAACGACTGCACAAAAACAAGACCTTCGTGCAAAATAAAGGACACGAATAACAGAATAAACTGCGCTTAACCACTCAAGAAGGTACTGACAGCAAAACGTCACTTCATTCAATTCCAAGATAATGTGAATTACAGAAAAGAATCATGTCTATCTTCAATTGATTATATTCACAAAGTACCTCTGCCTTATTAGCAGCTGCTCATATTAGCAACTATCCCAACCAGACTTCGAGACCCAGACTGAACTCGGGACACAGAGAGTAACCAAAGACTTGCTGCAACCTTCTGCAAGTAAACAGCACAACTAGACCAACAGAAAAGCAAATGAAGACATTGAATCATTGAATGGCGGAATTGTCAGCCACCCAATGACATAGAAAGGATTCAGGCTCACTGGTAATCCGACAGCAACCAACTCCGTTCATCCGGCCATATGGTTATCAAGTTAAATACCCCCGACACAGTTGAATAGACAATACACAGCAATTAAATTGGAACATTAATAATTCCATGATAATATCAGTTAAGTATCCAGATTGTTCGAAAACACGTACAGTTTACTCCGAGCATTGCTGAAAGGAAATACATCATCGTTATTCAATCTGAGCCACATGTGAGTGCAATGAAGTTGTGTGATTGTCCCTCAATTCACGGACAATTAAACATGGAAGTTACATTCAAATGCTATTACTATCCAATGAATGAATAGAAAAGGATTTAACTTTTCGTGTGGCAGGAGCTGTGCTACGTGACAAACATTGCAGCTTTTCCTCTTCATTGTCACATTCATTTCTCAATTGATCAGACATGTCTGTCTGTTTTGCAGCAAATGTGGCAAAATTTTGATCATGCTGCGAGGAAGATGCGTCCTAGCCAGATGTGTCACTTTCACCTGTTGGCTACGGCTGCAACAGATTTCTTGGTTCCTCTCATGGCTGTGGTATTAGATCATATTATAGTTATTTATCAACCATTCAGTTTCCTTTCACTCACTTCTGTCTGCGGCCTTAATTGTGCTCTTATAAATGACACCTGAGATTCTTCCGTATGGATAACTGTGGCGTTTACCCTTGATTGATATGTAGCCATTTGATGCCAAAAGATGAAAGTAAAGTGTTTCACTGAGAAAACAACAGTCGTGGTTATCGGAACGATTTGTTCTTGATTTGTGTACTGTTTCGGACTCAGTGAAAGTCCCTTTAAGATAGAGAGTGTGTGTGTTTGTGTGTGTGGGGCGTGCTTACGTCAATAGAAGATAAAGGACGTAATGACGTTGTTGAAGAAGAAGAAAGAGAGGGAGAGAGAGAGAAGGGAGAGAGACACCAGCCTGCTTGTTTTCTCTATCGATGGATGAGAAACAATAACTGTGTTTGCCACTGAAATCCATGTATGGAAGTTGGAAGTAATCCGGTGGAGTTCACTTTGTTGCTGACCTGTAGAAGGAAACAGGTATTTGTGTGTGGACGAGCACGGTTCGGATGCTTTTCGGGGTGAGGAAGTCACTACCGAGTAAACACTGGAGTGTCGTTTGGGTTCCATCGTGGAACATTTGGATTTCGTATGTACTCTCTCTATGTTTTTCTACATCTACGTCTTATCTTCAGACAACGGTGGTTGTTGAAGGAGCCCTTGTTCATGTTTCACCTTATGGCTTGCGGAACTGAACTTTAAGAACCATTCAGGAACTGGGAGTTTTGGACTTTGTCACACACACACACGAAGAGTTTAGTTTTGGTGTTAACGTTCGAGGTTTAACATTTTTGAATTCTAACATACTAACATTTTTTTTTACTTTTATTTTACGTATTATCATAAGTAGTGATTAATAAAATAGTTTTTAACACTGAATCATGCTCAGTGTGTTTCTTTTGTTGCTGGTTCGTGACAAAATTGGGGGCTCGTCCGGGATAGTTCCCAAGGTTAATGAGTGTCGTCTGGGATTGTAGCCCCAGATTGACGAGATTCGTCCGGGATCCAATCCAAAGATTTTTGAGGGAGGTCTGATAAATGCTTTTTAATTGGCTTGTGTGTGTGGAAACCAGCAGCAATGGATATTAAGGCATTTTTGGAGTCACCAACCCAAAAGGGATTGGAGGTGGCGAAAAAGGATGATCTGATAAAGACTGCTACAAGGTTAAACCTTACAGAAGTAAAGCAGTCTATGAGAAAGGCAGATATTCAGAGACTGATAGCTGGCCATTATGTGGAAAAGATGGTGTTTGAGAAGGAAGTGTTAAAACAGTTTTCTGGCAGTGAAATAGCAATTTCTGAGGCACAGGTGCAGCTGGCAAAGATAGAGGCTGAACGAGAACAAACCCAGTTAAAAGTAGAGGCTGAACGAGAGCAAAAGAGATTAGAGGCCGAACAAGAGGAAAAGAGATTAGAGACCGTACAAAAGAAATTAGAGACTGAACAAAAGCTAATTCAGATGAAGATAGAGGCTGATCTAGCAATGAAGCAGATGGAATTGCTGAGGATGCAGCTGATTATACCAAGGTAAAACAAGCTATATTGAAGGCCTATGAATTGGTCCCTGAGGCTTATAGACAAAAATTCAGAGATTTGAGGAAATCTGCAGATCAGACTTATATGGAATTTGCCAATGGAAAGAGAATATGTTTTGAACGATGGTGCCTGGCTAAAAATGTAGATGGGGATTATGATAAATTGACAGAATTGATACTAGTGTAAGACTTTAAAATATGTGTTCCAGCTGAATTAACAACATATTTAAATGAAAAGGCAGTGGAAACTTTACAAGAAACTGTTAGGTTGGCAGATGATCATGCTTTAACCCATAAATCCAAATGGGGACAACCTAAAACCTTACAAAAGAGTTACAAAGACAATCCAGGTAAACCGGAGATTAAATTGGGAGGTAATCAAAAAGGAAAAGATGAAAAGAAGCCAGGGCTGGAGAAACCTGTTGAGCGTACTTGTTATTACTGTAGGAAACCTGGCCATGTGATATTTAATTGTGCCCTTTTGAAGAAAAAGAAGGAAGCTGTGCCCGATGCTTGCTTTCAGGCAATTAAAAATCAAAAAGGTTTAGGAGATAATGTTAAAGTCCAGTCATTGCAAGAGGGAAAAGCGGAAAAGTTGTAGGAGGTGAGAAAAGAATTCCGTTCGTATGTATCAGAGGGTTTTGTTTCACTGAATGATGAGTCACCCCAGTTGCCACTGAAAATTCTTAGAGATACTTGGGCTAGTCAATCTCTCTTGCTGGACAGTGTTTTAAATTTTGGTGAAGAATGTGACACTGGTGAAGTAAATCTAATACGAGGCGTTACAGGTGAGACCATGTCTTTCCCTTTTCACAGGGTGATTTTAAAGTCAAAGTTCGTAGAAGGACCAGTCGAGATAGGGATAAGACCTAGTTTGCCAGTGGAAGGAGTTTCTTTGTTATTGGGAAATGACCTTGCAGATGGAGAAATTGTTCCTGTGGTACGGTTAACAACCAAACCAAGGATTGATGAGTCTGAGAATTATCCAGATGTTTACCCATCATGTGCGGTGACTCGAGCTAGAGCTAGGGAATTAGCCAAGACATACAGTACGGTGCAGTCTGATGTGGTTCCTTGTGACAGTCCTAAACAGGAAGAAAATTATGATGCCTTATCTGAGACTTTTCTGTCTTCATTGGAGGATCAACATCCTTATAGTGAGCCTGAATTTAAAGATTTGTCTTTGTCGAGGAAGGATTTTATGGTGGAACAGACAAAGGACCCTGAGTTGACAGAATTGAAAGAAAAAGCACTCTCATGTGAGGAGATTGGAAAAGTGCCAACTGGATACTATGTCAAAAATGGAGTGTTAATGAGGAAATGGAGACCTTCTCATGTTCCTGTTACTGAGGAATGGGAAGTTATTCATCAGGTTGTTGTTCCAAAAGTTTATAGGGATGAGATTTTAAACCTGGCCCACAGTATGCCTTTGGGTGGTCATTTTGGTGTGAACAAAACTGTAGGGAAGATCTTGAAACAATTCTATTGGCCTGGTTTGAGAAAGGATGTGGTGATGTTTTGTCGAACCTGCCACACATGTCAGATGGTAGGTAAACCAAATCAAAAACCCCCTGTGGCTCCTTTGAAGCCAATTCCTGCTTTTGGGGAACCCTTTTCGAAGGTGATTGTGGACTGTGTTGGTCCGTTACCAAAGTCTAAGACTGGAAATCAGTATTTGTTAACCATCATGTGTGCCACTTCTAGATTTCCAGAGGCAATACCCCTTAGAAATATTAAGGCCAAGACGGTGTCAAAGGCTCTTGTAAAATTTTTTACCTTGTTTGGTTTGCCAAAAGAAATCCAATCTGATCAAGGTAGTAATTTTATGTCAAAAATTATTCAACAAATAGTCTATGAGCTGGGAGCAAAGCAGATTGTATCATCTGCATATCACCCAGAATCTCAAGGAGCTCTGGAGAGATTTCATTCTACTCTCAAAAATATGCTGAAGACTTATTGCTTTGAAAACACAAAGGATTGGGACGAAGATATCCATTTACTTTTGTTTGCCGTTAGAGAATCAATCCAGGAGTCAATAGGATTTAGTCCGTGTGAGCTTGTGTTTGGACATAGGGTGAGAGGACCTTTGGAGTTGTTAAGAGAGCAATGGGTTAATGAGGAAGTTCATTTGAGTCTGTTGGACTATGTCCAAAAATTTAAAACTCGGTTGGAGAGAGTCTGCCAGCTAGCGAGAGAGAATTTGAAAACAAGCCAGATAAGAATGAAGACATATTTTGATAGACGTGCTCGGCCTCGGATATTCGCAGTGGGGCAAAAGGTGTTGGTATTTTTCCCTAGCCAAAATAATCCCTTGCAATCTCGTTTTTCTGGACCCTATGTTATTGAATCTCGAGTGACTGACCTAACATATACAATCAAAACACCAGATAGACGCAAGAAAACACAACTCTGTCATGTAAACATGCTAAAACCTTATTATGAGAGGGATTCAGTTGTGGCATTGGTGGATGGTGTAAAGGTTGTTTCTAGAATGCCTGATGTTGATGTTGAGGAAGGCCAATTTAGACCAAATATTGTTCCATCGAAACTAAAAAACCAAAATATCCTGGAGAACCTTGAAACGAAGTTGGACCATTTACAAGTTTCACAAAAACATCAGATGAGAGAATTAATTTTAAAATTTAAAAATCTGTTCCCAGATGTTCCAAACAGAACATCGATAATTACCCATGATGTTGATGTTGGGGATGCAAAACCAATCAAACAACACACATATCGAATTAATGTGGAAAAAAGTAAACTTGTTGATCAGGAAATAAAATACATGTTGGAAAATGATATTATTAGACATTCTACTTCAAATTGGAGTTCGCCCTGTGTTATTGTACCTAAACCTGATGGAACTGTTAGATTTTGCTCAGATTACAGGAAAGTGAATGCTGTAACGAAGTCAGATGCTTACCCTATTCCTAGGGTGGATGATTGCATAGACAGAGTGGGAAAGGCAAAATTTCTTACAAAGATTGACCTATTAAAAGGGTACTGGTGTGTTCCATTAACAGACAGAGGAAGGGAAATTTCAGCCTTTGTAACCCCTTCTGGATTGTATGAATACAATGTTTTGCCATTTGGAATGAAAAATGCTCCGGCAACATTTCAAAGAATGATTACTTCAGTGATTCATGGGTTAAAACATACAGATTCCTACATTGGCGACTTAGTGACTGGGAATGATACATGGGTGGATCACATCTCTGCGTTAGAAAGGTTGTTTGAAAGACTTTCCAAGGCTAACCTTACAGTTAACTTGGCTAAAAGTGAATTTGGCCATGCCACTGTGACGTATCTTGGTTATGTTGTAGGTCAAGGCAAGCAAGCTCCTGTTCAGGCAAAAGTTCAAGCAATATCTGAGTTCCCTATTCCCACAGGTACGAGGACTGTTAGAAGATTTTTGGGAATGGTTGGATATTATCGAAAATTTTGTAAAAATTTTGCTGATATTGCTCTTCCCCTAACTAATCTTCTGAAGAAGGGAGTAAAGTTTGTTTGGACAGATTCTTGTCAAGAAGCATTTGAGAAGCTGAAAGCCATTTTATGCTACCATCCTGTGCTCAAAACACCTGACTTTGAAAAGCCATTTTCATTAGCAGTAGATGCCAGTGATGAAGCTGCAGGAGCTGTGTTGCTGCAGAAGGGTGACCTTGATGATATTGACCATCCTGTAGCTTACTTTTCAAAGAAATTTAATGAGCATCAAAAGAATTATTCCACCATAGAGAAAGAATTACTGTCGCTTGTTTTAGCCTTGCAACATTTCAGTGTATATGTTTGCACCGCTCAGAAACCATTGACTGTATATACAGATCATAACCCACTGGTGTTTCTGAGCCGAGTCAGAAACAAGAACAGAAGGCTGTTAAACTGGAGTTTAATTTTGCAAGAGTTTGATCTCAGGATAACTCACATTAAAGGCAAATATAATGTGATTGCTGATTGTCTTTCTCGATGTTAAATGGGAAACATGTATCTGTACTAATCTGATAGTCTGTAGTTGTGTAGCATGATAATTATTAACATTACTAACTGTATGCGCGGTTAAATTTTTCTTGGGAAAATTTTTTTTTAGGTGGGAGGTGTTACAGACTCATTGAAAGTCCCTTTAAGATAGAGAGTGTGTGTGTTTGTGTGTGTGGGGCGTGCTTACGTCAATAGAAGATAAAGGACGTAATGACGTTGTTGAAGAAGAAGAAAGAGAGGGAGAGAGAGGGAAGGGAGAGAGACACCAGCCTGCTTGTTTTCTCTATCGATGGATGAGAAACAATAACTGTGTTTGCCACTGAAATCCATGTATGGAAGTTGGAAGTAATCCGGTGGAGTTCACTTTGTTGCTGACCTGTAGAAGGAAACAGGTATTTGTGTGTGGACGAGCACGGTTCGGATGCTTTTCGGGGTGAGGAAGTCACTACCGAGTAAACACTGGAGTGTCGTTTGGGTTCCATCGTGGAACATTTGGATTTCGTATGTACTCTCTCTATGTTTTTCTACATCTACGTCTTATCTTCAGACAACGGTGGTTGTTGAAGGAGCCCTTGTTCATGTTTCACCTTATGGCTTGCGGAACTGAACTTTAAGAACCATTCCGGAACTGGGAGTTTTGGACTTTGTCACACACATACACGAAGAGTTTAGTTTTGGGGTTAACGTTCGAGGTTTAACATTTTTGAATTCTAACATACTAACATTTTTTTTTACTTTTATTTTACGTATTATCATAAGTAGTGATTAATAAAATAGTTTTTAACACTGAATCATGCTCAGTGTGTTTCTTTTGTTGCTGGTTCGTGACAGTACACATATCCCCTTTTACATTTTATATCAACCAATAGTTGTAATTAACGATGTTCCTTGGCGTTTCAATGTAAAGTTAAGGTTTTGTAACTCTGTGGTATTAGTTGCATTTGACTGCATTCATCTTATTTTTACCCTGCGCATTACATTCAATATTATATTACTGCTCAACTCTCACCATCAGACATATTTTTGTGACCATTAAGGTCCCAAAAGACTTCTGGTCAACACAAATGGAGAGAAGCAGACAGAGGGACAAATGGAGATCCGGAAAATCTGTTGTTTTGCTCCTCTGTATTTCCGCTTCGATCACCGTATTATCGAGGTTTGGGTTCTTACCCGATTTCTTTATGTCCGAATTACTAAACTGAATTATCTTTCTGGTTCTAATTTCAATGGTTCCAAATTACTTCTGGAGGAAATCGCAATTTTGCTTAAATTTCTGTATTTCTATTAACAATTTTATTTCAGTAGGAGCCCAGAATAAATTCAGAGTGTCGTTAAATAATTGCGTGAAATATCTTGTAAATCTAATTGTTCCATTATTCAACCTATAATATTTGCATTTAATTTCATTTAAAAACCCCTGTAATACCTATGAATGTAGTAACATTGAAACCCTTGCTACAGATAAGCTTTCTTCCGTTCAGGATTCTTCATTGAATACAAAGCTGGTAACCTGTTCATGAAAACAACACAAGAATCAACATGGAATATGGTAACTTGATTTATTACTATTGGTTCATCTAGCGAGGTACAGTGAAAAGCTTTGTTTTGCTTGACATCCACACAGGTATTTTCATGACATCAGTACATCGAGGTAGTACAAGCGAAAACAATAACAGAATGCACAAAATAACAGAATAAACAACAGATTGCCAGTTTACGTATGGGACACCTAGCGTCGGCAGTTTTTGCATTCTTCATCCTTGACCATCTGCTTATAAATGTTGTGATTCGTACATCTTCTCGAGTAATGATTTCCCACCCTGATATATTTTACTCGAGCAGCCTCTTCCAAGGGAGAATAAGAAAGAAAATGAAACTGTGATAAATTGAACCACTGATATTTATTGGTACAGCTGATCATACAGATGATATTGAGGATCACGTGTTACCGGTAACAAAAGATGGGAGCAGCCTCGTGGCGGAAATATAAATGTAGGCTATCTGGCACACAGCAGGTTCTGTTCTTGTAGCATATTTCATATTTTGGCACACAGCGACGGCCGCAGCTCTTGGATGCACAGAATCTCCTATATTTCGAGCAAATAAGTTCTATTCAACGTATGCAGGAATTAGACACGGATGCAGGGAAAATTCGGACTCATTTTTAAACTTATTCTGTGGTTTGTGGTATAAAGGAATTTTGGGGCCAAATTCTTATTTCTACAGCTATCCCTTGCGTTCCTATCTTCTGATGAAGATTCAATGAGGGATGTTAAAGGACGGCCGTATATGTGAAGTGTTTACCTTTGATAAATGGGCGAGGGAGTGTTCTGGTGCATGAGGTAACTGCCACACAGGAGATGGACATATGGCCATATACAGACAATTGGCTAATCAGGGCAGACTAAGATATTGGACAAATGTTTCAGTTCATGTTGTCAATGCATAATCAGTAATGTGCCACAGCGTTTAGCTCTCGGACCTGAGCTCACAATGAATGTTAATGGTGGAAGAGGCAAGTATAGGGCCACGTTTGTTCATGATGTAAGTGTATGTGGGGAAGTTAAAATTCTTTGAGGGAATCAGACAGATTAGGTGAATGGGTAATCCCTTACCCGACGGAATGTAATGTGAGGAAGTGTGAGATCGTGCACTTCTGTAGAAGTAATAATAGCAGGAAGCAGGTCATTGCTAAACTGGGGCAGGAGACACAAACTGTCACTGCACATATCAGCGAGTGATTAGAAATACAGATGAATAATAGATTTTACTTTAAAGGGGAAAGGAGTATGAAAGCTGCGGAATATTTACAAGGAGATCGTGAAACCTCGACTAGAATAAAATATTAACTTCCTTTTTGAAGGAAGAAATATATTGATGGACGTTCAGAGAAAGTTTACTGAGTTGATTAGTAGTCTGCGGAATAAATGTTGTGAAGATGAGTCTTTACGAATTTAAACATAGAAGGTAAGATAATAATTCAGAGAAACTGCGCACACACATACACACTCACATATGATGGCAGATGCATCCACTCTACAATATACATCGAGACACAGAAATAAACTCACAAGTCGCTTCCACCGAGTTACTGAGAATATTCGAACTCTGTCCTCTGAGATCTCTGCACATATCCGCTTGAATAAAATGATATTCCCAGTTATTTTGCAGTCTTCTCCACGTCACTCAGGTATTTTGTGAATTGGCATCGCCCAATATTTAGTTTTTATCTTTGTAGAACGAGTTTATTCCAACCTTCCTTCTTGGTCTGAGATGGCTTTATTTTCAGTTCAACGATATGGAAGAATAAAATGTTGATGTGGTAAATTGCAGCACTCAACTGACACTGCAGAATCATTTACATTCGACAAATCCTATTGTAATGTTTCTGTAGACGAATTGCTGAAGATAGAAAACACATTTACCACTATCATTCTCATTTCAAAATCTCCACAGTAAGTGCTGGAAAAAAGGTTTACAGATGGCTGGGACCCACCCTCCTACAGTGGACTTAGCGGGATGCAGCGTGGATCGTCAATTGAACATGAACGGTTGGATTTGTTGACGATCGGTACTGAGGCTAACTTTACCAACTGCGTATCAGGTCAACTCAGTGCAGGTCTGTACTGTGAGCATTCACCGCTGGTGCAAAACTTCCCAACAGCCCCACCGCTACATCACTATTACATTGAAATTCAAATGCCGGACAGGTGAATAGACCGAATTTAGATCAACCCTCTCCCAATGAGACCCACCATCACAGAAAGGAAACGCGCGTCCGTCTGCGAACGGCTGGGACGACAGAAATATTCTAAAAAAAGGAAGTGAGGTGCGTTTCTCAGCTTCTGCGGTGTTCCCTGGTCAGGATCAGAGAGGCGGAGAAGGAGGGTTGGAATCTTGTCGGAGTTCTTGCTGTATTTATATTGAACCGTTGGGTGTCGTGTGTTGTTGGGATTGGTTTGGCAACAGTTGACGTTGGTTTGGGTTGTCAGTTGGCAGAGTTAACTCTGCTCATTGTACCTTTCTGCGGAAAGGCGTTCTATCTGAGAGACTGTATATCAGTTGCCAGCTTGAATTATCGGATGGAGATCAACTGCTTGTGAATGATCAACTTACGCATCTCACCATGGGTTAATACCAAAGAGAACACATCAAGTCTTGATACTGCTGTTCAGGATTATCATTGTAAGAATCTGTCTATGACAGAAACCATTAATAAAAGCCACATTCCATAGAAGTGAGACTGTGAATTGTCATTTGGTGTATTATTGTAAAATGTACCCAACTGCAGTAAAAACTTTCGTTTTGCATGCCATCAATGCAGATCATTTCAGCACATCGGGACATCGAGGAAGTAGAAGGGGAAAGCAATCACAAAATGCACAATAAAATGTGACAATTCCAGAGAAAGTGCAGAGCAGGCAGTTAATAAGGTCCAAGGCCGTGACGATGTACATTGTGAAATCAAGAGTTCTTCTTATCGCACAAAAGGTTCGTTCAGTAGTGTTATCACAACGGGATCGAAGTCCTTCAGCTGGCTGGTAGGTACATTGTGGGGCTCAGCAAATAATTGTAAAATTGAAGAGGGAAATACTTACAAGGCTATTTTGGAAGAAACAAAAACGAGGCAAATAAAATCCTGATAGATCCGTCGCGGTATGTGGAAACAAAGTTACTGGCAGAAGGACACGAGAGTAGGTTGTTATTTTTTTACTTGAAGGACATATGTAGGGATTTAATCAGAACCCCTGAAATATTTATAGAAGTAATGCAGGTAAATCAGACATGTTGTTTTTTTAATGTAAGTCCAACATCAACGATCCTGGATGTGAAATAGGCCAAATGGACTGTGTATATACTGTAAAGTACTGTTCTCAATCTGTATACACATTGCCGCCACCTGCCTGACAACTGAATGTCAATCTAGAGATTTATTTGCACTTGTTGATATCACGAGACACAGAGGGTTATCGCAAACCTGTTACTTAACATCGTGTCCGCGTGTGGCGGTCGCTTATAGCACTAAACCCAATTAACAGATAAGACCGTGGCTTAGAATTCTCCTACCAAGGTGGCTTATCTCTCATTTTACCTGCGGCATTAAAATCACTTCATACCACGTCCTGGCGTTTGTAATCAAAAACGAACCAACAGAAAAAAACGTTTGTTCAAACGGTTCAAGCTTCGTGACACAGAGTGGAACGCGCTGCGTCCTCCACTGAAACTATTTAAAAACAACATGCAATTAAATTGTTTGCAATATCCTTCGCAGAGTTAAATATATCGCACAATATCACCATGAAAATAGTCCACAAGATGTATTTGTTCATTGGATTGTGGATAATCAGACTGAGAGAACAGAATTGGCTGAAAGGACATTGTTCCTTGTGTATAAGGGTTCCTTGAAAGAGAACATGTGGGCACTTGGAGCGCATTGTGCAACTGATCGCTGCTTCGCGGAGAATACGGGATATCCAGCAATTTTCAACATCGTCAGAATCTACTATCCTGTACTTGCAGCGGTCGGTGTTCCTGGTCAGGTATCTGATCCGTCTGCTATTTCTGTCGCTCTATCATTACGCTTGCGGCAGCATGAATTAGCCATCTACTTCCAGTTGCTCAGTACGCTGTATTATTTCAGAAGTGAGAATTGAAAAGGAAACGATCCTATCATTTCGTTGTAAAATGTAATTTGTGTTGCTTTAATGGTGTAATTCTGCATGGCAATTTGAGAAAAGTTTTCAATTCATTTAAGTATATTTGAGAAGACTTCCGGTCGTTAGTAGAGTGACAGCGAGATGCCGGAGCTCCTATTTATCTTACCTTGTCAACCTGCTTTGAAACTCTTTCACAAATTGCAATTTTACTTCACCATGGCTACAAGGGCTGCCAAAGGGTTAAAACTACTAAAGAAGACTACCCTCCTGCATCTCTGGAATCCATTTTACAATTGCTTCGAAAACATATAGACGATTCTCCGAGAAATTTGAACAATTTCAAAAACAACTTCAACAGATTAATTGAAAGTTGTATTTTTTCCAAGAAACTTTACATGATCATGACGAACGTTTTACACAGCATGAAGCATCTCTCTCGGTACTTGGTGAGAAAATCGATGACTTGGAAAAAGTTTGCGAAATGCAATCTAAAGCTAATGGAAAGCTAAAGCAGAGCAGAAGATTATCGACTTAGAAAACAAGATCAGAAGAAACAACATCAGAATTCTCGGTCTCAGAGAGCTTCTCGAAGGCAATCAACCTACTGAATTCTCTTCAAGCCTTATCGTTGAATTGTTCCCTTATATTTTAAAAGCTTCACCTAAGTCTGATAGAGCACATAGGTCACCGGTGAACAAATTTCTTATGGAAGGCAAATCCAGGTCAGTGATTATCTCGCTGCATGACTTTCAAATTAAATACTTATTTATTCGTGAATCCCGCCGAAGAGGAATGATTAACTACCAAGATTACAAGATTAGAATCGTTGAAGATTTCTCACGCGAAGTTCTGAATGACCATGTGTATTTAAAAAGGTCATGTTGGAGCTTTTTAACCAAGGTATAAGCCTCTCTCTGCTACCCTGCAGAGCTAAGAATCATTCTGAAAAACGGCTCACACAAATGGTTTACCTCTGCTGCAGATGCTCAACTTTTTCTGGATTCTGAGGGATGAAATACTCCGTAAATTTCTTCACAAACATCTTTTTTAAATTTTTTTTTTCAACAACTCTTCACTAATACTTTGAATATTTATGTACTTTGATTTTTGATATTTTTGACAGGTTATTTTACATATATTCTTCTGAGGTGTTTTATTAATAAACTAACGGAGATACTTTTTATTCCATGATTTTGAAACTGTGGTGTTTTTTTCAAGTTACTGTTTTGACTGGGTTGAAATTTACCAACCTGAGGAAATTGGCAACAGGATTGTTTGGGTTATACTCTCTTTAGGTAGAGATACCTGCTTCTTTTTGGTCAACTGCTTTCTCTCTTTGTGTGGGGGGAGGGGGATTGGGTTCTTTCTTCGGAAGCTCTTTTGGGCTTTTAGCCAAGTCTGTTGCTTAGTTACCCTATTGCAAAGTTCAGTGTCTTATTTAAAACTACATTCTAATATGGATTTATATTACCATGTTTATTATTCACGGTTAAACAATATTAAAATGGATCGAGTGATTAATTTAATGAGTTTTAATGTTAAAAAGAATAAATCCTCCTGGAGCGAAACAAGATATTTGCTTACATTAAAAAGCTCAAACCCACAATGATTTTTTACAAGAAACTCATACACGCAATTGTGATACTTAACAGTTTCACAGCAGATGGAGAGGGAAGTAATATCATTCCTCTTTCCCAGCTAAATCTTGGGGGGTTTTCAATCTTTATAGATAATACCGTTTCATTTCTTCAACATCAGGTCATAACGGACAATAACGGTCGTTTTGTTATAGTATCAGGGATAGTAGATAATAGACCTGTTGTATTTGGCAATATTTATGCTCCGAATATGGACGAACCAGGATTTTTGGAACGACTTTTTGCACTTTTGCCAGATTTGAATCTTAACTCTCTGGTTCTAGGAGGAGACTTTAGTTGTTGGGTAGATTCAAGGTTAGATAGATCATTCATTAAACCAGCAGATCTTAATAAAAAAGCTTTATTTCTTCAAACTTTTGTAATGAAAACTGGTGTTACTGATGTCTGGCGTTCCTTACATCTAGAAGACAGGGAATATTCAATTTTTCCCCTGTTCATCACATATATTCCAGGATTGATTTTTTTTATTGATAGTCAAATGATTTCATCAATCCGATCCTGTGAATATAAAGAGATTTTTCTTTTATCTCATGCTCCTGTGTTTTTATGTTTAAATCTCCCCGGACTCCCTCAAATAAACAGGTCCTGGTGTTTTAATCTAACTTTGTTATCTGATGAAGATTTTAAAAAATTGGAGAAACAGATCGCTTTCTTTTCAAAAAAAAATACCCCGGAAGAGAATTCTAGTCTTATTATATTAAATGCTTTTAAAGCCTTTATTAGAGGACAAATTATTTCTTCCGGGGCAACAGTTAAGAAAAAAAGCTAAAACAGAGAAGATTGATTTAGCCAATAAATTGAAACATCGAGACCAAAAATATGCCTTGGATTCACATCCCACTTTAGAAAAAGGCGAGTTGAAATAAAAACCAAATATGTTTTCCTTTTAACATATCCGATTGAGAATCAACGCTTAAAAGATAAAACTCAATTTTATATCCATGGAGATTAAACAGGTAAGTTGTTGGCTAAGCATATGGAGGAATTTAAGATCGAGGGATATGTGGGAGGAAGGAGTTAGATAGTCTTAGCTGCGGTTTGAAGGTCGGCGCAACATGGTGGGCCGAAGGGCTTATATTGTGCTGTATTGTTCTATGATTCTACGGTTCTAATGGCTAATCAATTAAAAACTTCTAATGCTAGACGGCAAATTAAAGACGTTCGCAAAACTAATGGAGAAAGGACAACAGACATTTAAATAAATGATACTTTTAGCGAATTCTATTCCAAACTTTATAGTTCTGATTCTCCTAAAGATGATACCGCAATGAACAACTTTTTCGACCAATTAAACATTCCTACACTTTCTGATAACCGAAAACAACCAGATAAATGTATTACTCATGACGAAATCGCCAAGGTTATACGATCGATGCACTCTGGAAAGACACCGCACCCTGATGGATATCTGGGTATTTTCTATAAGGCTTTCTCCTCATTGCTTATACCTTATTGAAGTTCTGTTAATTGTCGGATTCTTTTAAATTGGGAAGGTTACCACTATCCTTTTATGAAGCTTCTATGTTACTTATTCTTAAGAAGAATTAAGACCCACCGGAATGTTCTTCATACAGACCAATTTCTCGACCGAATGTTAATGTTAAAATTTTATCTAAAATTTTGCTTGCAGATTAGATTTTCTTTCCGTTAATTATATCCGATGATCAGACGCGGATTATCGAAAAACGTTATTCCTATTTTAATATTCGTCCTTTCTTGTAAATTATTTATTCTCCTTCAAAGGAAATATCGGAATGCGTGATTTCTCCAGATGCCGAGAAGGTCTTTGAATGGGTCGAATGGAGTTTCCTCTTTAAAACCTTCGAGAAATTTAACTTTAGGACCGATTTTCCTCCAATGGATTAAATTCCTTTGTTTATCTCCTCCCGCCCGTGTTCTTACTAACTTTCAACTTTCTGAACCTTTGAAACTCCAACGCAGAACTATACAGGGTTGCCCTTTGAGTCCTTTGTTATTTAACCTGGTCTTAGAAACTTCAGCTGTTGCTTTTTGAGAATCTACAGAGATTGCCGGTATTTCTAGGAGAGGTACCACCCACAAAGTTTCGCTCTATGCTGATGATTTACTGCTCTTCATTTCTAATGTTGAAAATTCCTCACCTTCTATGCTTCCTTTATTTTCTCGTTTTAGCCAATTTTCATGACATAAACGGAATTTACACAAGAGCAAACTTTTCCCTTTGAACAATCTGATTCCATTGGATATTAATCTTCCTTTTACAATTGTAAAAAATCATTTTACCTACTTGTGTGTAACTATTACTAAAAATTATAAACATTTATTGAAAGATAACTTTCTTGCTTTACTGGATTATGTGAAAAGGGTCTTAACCAATTGGTCACCCCTCTCCATATCGCTGATTGGTCGCATTAATTCTATTAAAATGAAAATTTACCTATATTTATGTATCTAGTTCAGGCTTTACCTGTTTTGATTCCTGTCTTTTTTTTTTGATTCTCTTGACTCAACAATATCTTCTTACATATGGCAAAATAAACATCCTAGATTAAATAAAGTTCGTTTTCAGAAAGCTAAAAATAATGGAGGCTTTGCTTTACCCAACTTTCGGTTTTATTACGGCGCAGTCAATATAAGAAATCTTACTTTTTGGTTACATGAAATTAATTATGAGGCCCGTCCTGTGTAGGTTTCTTGGGAAATTAATTCTGTTAAAAACAATTCTATTATTTATTTGCTTGGATATTCACTTCCTTTATCAATAATTAAACTAACTGATAATTTGGTAGTTGAACATGCTTTGAGGATTTGATTACAGTTTAGAAAATACCATTGATATTTTCTTTGTCTAGTCCAATTTTTGCTATTTTTTTTCTTTAAAACTTCTATGACTGAGATAGTTTTTAAAGGATAGGATAGATTGGGTATTAATTGGTTTCAGGTTCTGTTTGTTGGAAGAATTTCTTAACGTTTGAACAATCGTCAACAAAATATAATTTTCCAAAAACTTACCTTTGTTTCGATATTTGCAAATTAGAGATTTTCACCGATCTCAAGTACATACCTTCCCTATAAGTCCCGATAACAGCTTAACAGATGTAATTTTGAATTTGAAGCTTTTTTATGATGCTTCAATATCTAAGATTAATGGTAGGTTATCAGGAGCAAGTAAGGTCCTTTAGAGAAAATTAAATATCCTTGGAAACGTGATCTGCATATTTCAATTTATGAGGAAACTTTGGATCAAATTTTTAAACTGGTTAATACTTCATCATCATGTGTCCGTCAATCTCTCCTTCGATTTAAAGTGTTCCATCGAGCTCACTTGTCCAAAGACAAGTTATCGCGTTTCTATGTGGATATATATCCTTATTGCGACAAATGCAATGATGAAGAGGCTTCTTTAATTAATATGTTTTGATCATGTACGAGTCTGGAAAAAACTGGAAAGCGGTATTTCAAACTTTTCCGTACTTCTTAAAATAAATTTTAAGCCGAATGCATTAACTGTATTATTTGGGATTGTTGGAGAAAAAGATACAAGTCTGGAGACTTACGACTTGCACATATTGGCCTTCATTTCTCTTAAAGCCATGAAAGCTATATTGCTTAAGTGGTAGGAAACTAGTCCCCCTACTCATGCACAATAGTTACTGGGTGTTATGTCATATCTAAATTTAGAGAAGATCCGTTGTTCTACTTCTGGATCCATTCTGAACTTTCAAATATTATGGGGACCTTGTCTGAACTACTTTAACACCACTGATTTGTGATTAAAGTACAGCTATTGGCCAGTACTACTATGTCCATAGGATGTTACTCAACAGCTTCTGTTCTGGTAGTGGGGTGACATTTTTTTACAATAAAATTCTTCCAACCTATCAATATTAATTGTTATCTTTTTTGTTTATCAATATGAAGCATTGTGATTTCCAGCGTGATTCAATATCATATATTCTGTAATATTGTGTTTCCCCTTTTTTTTCGTGTACTTTGTATTTTTATTTGAAATTAATGAAAATATTGAAAAAGGAAAGAAAGGTGCTGCCCGATCGTTTGTGTTTTGCATTGATTATCAGTCACAGAACTACAGATGGCTCCAACTGTTTATATGTGAACATATTCAGTAACTGCTGGAAGAGGGTTTAAAATAATATTTTGGAGTGACCACGTTAAGTGCTACAGTGGAATCTCTACCAGCAATCGCAGAATGATATCATCAGTAATGTTAGAGTAGGGACGCCGTACTCCTTGTCTAGCGCCAGCACCATCGGTTCTGTTGAAATGTGACCGCGATCAGCAATGGATCACAAGCTATAATATTGACTGGGACCCGCAGACTTCAGGTTAGGTAAGAATCATGAGGGTCACTGTTAAAGACGAGTAATCACGAGTAAGGTGAAGGCAAGAGCAACAGCAGCAACGTTAGAGTCAGCTCATCTCCGGAGATCCCCACAGCGTAAAACAGATCCAATAATAGAACGGAGAAGTGACGTGTCACTGAATCACTGTGAGATGCCAAGAAGCTCAGGTCGCCCTGGAGGGATGTTCCCTACAGGGATTGCAAAGCAAGCCTTGGAGTCACTCCCTCTGGGAGTATTTTCCGTTGTGGAATGTGAATGAATGAGTTTTTTGGTGCTGTTGCACAATCGACGCATTGGAACCTCGGTCGCACTGGAGCGGAATATCGCCACTTGTTTGTTAATTGGCTCTAACTAACGACAGTTATTGCACAACCTGTTTTTCTCTGACCGAGTATCCGTGTTTGCTATAAAGCGGGAGGGTTTCCCCATCGCAGTCATTCTCTGATGTGAGCGACAAGCCGGGACAGAATTCGAACAATCTTCGAAAATGTATCGGACCCCGATTGTACAGATGGAAGATACTTTTTTACCCAATTCTAGCAGTCTTTGGTTTCCTCGGTAAGTCAAAGAAGCGCATCCTCTCACAGCTTTTAACCATCTGACACTGCATTGTGTTTTTGGATACAACGGGTTCCAATGATGCGCAGCGATGTACACAGTATATTAAGTGGTTCAATAACCGCAGAATTCCTTGTAGTCCTCAGGGCCGGTGAGGAGCCATCCATGTAGGCACACCCGTGGGGCACAATGACCCCTCCTGTAAAAACAAAAGGAGAATCCTCATCTCTGATTCCCACAACAGAGGTTCTTTCAGTGAGGCAGGAATTGTGCACGACCGTCGCATCCTTAGTGGAAAGTCATCTTTCTTATCCTGGGATTCCCCGGATAGTGGACGCAGTAATGTTACAACAGCGCATTGATCAGGGGATTCTGTGGGTATTGAGAACTGTTACCCGTTAGTTACCTCATTGATTTGGAATCTAGAAGGCTGGACAATCTTTTCCGTCACCGGTTCTGCGAAATTACAAGAACCACACAGAGTTTAATTTCCTCTGTATTTTGTTAATAACCAGAGGAACTTGGTATCAATAATTGTTATGATAAACCCACCCCTGACTGTTCTCTAACGAATCTGATCACTAACCTGCCCTGAAGGCGCACAGCCTTGCTTCCTGGTCTTCTCTTTATGTGACTTCAGTTCCACCAAGGCGCGTGATTCCTCACTACATCTCTGATTAGGTAGAACCATGAACAGACAACACGAGCTGGACTCGACGAGGACGCCCAGCTGCTGTTAATTAATGATTATAATCGATTAATTCGTAGTTTACCTCAATATTCTTTCCTCCGCTCGGCTGCAAATAAACCGCTCATACACTGTTAGATGCAGCTTCCGCCAGCAATTATAACAAAACACGCAATCTTCTCTGAATGCTTTGCTATTGCCTCAGCTGGAAGTCTTACTTCAACACCTGTCCTGCTGCTAATTTCTCAGAAGTTATTTGAGTGGTTGACGATGCCTGGTCCTCAGTGTCGCGATGACACCAGCCCCCAGAATCGTTCGCGCGAACTGTCGAGATGACACTAAGCAGATGGGCAGGTGAATATTTACACCGTTACTGCCGACTGTTTGGTTTCTATTGCAGCCAACTTGCTGACAATTATCATTCTCTCCCGAGGGAACTGCGGACTTTCCAAATGTATCCGCGCCTACATGATGATCATGGCAGTGTCAGATTTATCGTTCATCATTATCAATGTCGTTATCTATCAAATTTTAATTAACCGTCATCCAGGCACATTTCTGCATCACACGAACTTCCTTATCGTCATGGTGTACCTGATGGGTGTCAGTCTGGAATTCTCACAGTGGTGTACAGTCGCCTTCACCGTTGACCAATATGTTGACATGAGTTGTCAGAAGTTTAAAACAAAGTACTGCAGAGTTAAAACAGTGAGAATCCTTGCAGCACTAATTCTGATGATGATTACTTTGGAGAATATCCCTCACTGGTTTGTATTTCGACCTCTACGAATAATTGGCAACATTTATTGGGGTATTGAATTCAGACTAAAGGCCTTTAACTCGCCAGCATTTGTGGCGTTCACCTGACGGAAATCACTTCGAGATTTATTCTGCGTCTTTGTTTCAATATTTCTATTTAATGGGTTGACCGTCAGGCATATCTTGGTGTCTAGCAAATCCCGAAGGGGATTTAGGAATCAAAGGAAAGAGAATCGTCATGACACAGAAATGGAGCGCAGAAGAAAATCCATAGTATTACTTTTCAGTGCATCGAGCAGCTTCCTCTTACTGTGGCTGCCGGCAACTGTGACTCATTTTATCGCCGGTTTCACCATGCATTCCGATCGCGACTATTCCTCTCCAGCACTTCTCGCTGCTCTGACTGGAGCTCCGTTCGCGCACCTGAGTTCCTGTACGAACACTTACATTTATGCAGTGACCCAAACTAAATTCAGGGAGGAGCTGAAGATATTTTTAATGTCTCCTTGGACATCTGTTCTGGCATTGACCAAGAAGAGCGCTCATTCGAACCAACCCTTCCTGTCCAAAGTAGAGTTCAGTTGCAGCTGGTGTCCCTATTACAACAGCCACCATTCTCCCTCGAATACGATCCGTTCTTGTGAAAGCGAGAAAAATTAAATTACTGGGATTAATACCCCCATGCCCGAGTAACTGACACAGTCTCATTGGTGTAGCGTAATGATAAGAATCAGGTTAATGTAAAAGGAAAATATTTTATATGTGTAGAACCGACAGTAGTTTTGTCTTTAAGGCGGAAGTTTCAGCAGATCCACGGCGGAGCACAGGCAGAAATCAACACAAGAGTTAAAGAATTATCCTGAGCCAGAGTGACATGACTTCCACCTTAGCCGACTGTCAAACAGCGGACACTAACAATCAATGCCACCCCGATACATATTTCCCAATCTGATCCTTATTGTAAACGGAGACAACGATGAATCGGGGCATTTTTCTCGAAATCCTGACGCACCGTAGACTCCCAGGAACTGTACTGGAATGGAGAACATGAACAATAATTTTGCTATAATTAGTGGAAGCACGCAAATTCAAGAATAAGGTTATGTTGCCCACTCCAGTTCCTGTGTTTTTTTTTTATCGTACGTTGTCCTGTTGACATTTTCATGTTGTCTTAGTTGACCTTCGGTGGAAATTCCGCGGGAAGATGTCATTTACCTCGGTACACTTAGGGCGTTGAATAATTGTGGTAGCAGAGACGCCTGTGCGGTACTCTATCCCGGGCACCACTCAATAAGTTCACAGCTGATTGGTAGCTTCCCCAGAACTCCGGACTGGTCCGAAGTCCAAACACCACCCAATTTCTACCTCGAATATTCAGAACCACTGAGGATCAATGAGTCGCTGGTTTTACGGAGACCAGGAACTGACCGTGTTTCATTTCACAAGGGGAAAAATCATCACAACATCAACCCCCTTTCAACTTCCTGGGAGAGAACATCGCCAAGACCCTGCCCTGGTCATATCACGTAGATGCCGCGGCGACGAAAGCTCACCAGGGCCTCGACTTCCTCAGGACGCTGAAGAAATTTGGTTTGTCCCCTTTGACTCTCACCAACTTCTGGCGATGTACTATAGAAAGCATCTTATCTGTATCTATCACGGATTGGTACGGCAACTGCTCTGCCCAGGGCCGCAAGAAACCGCAGAGAGTTGTGGACACAGCCCAGTGCATCATGGACATCAGACTCCCCTCCTTGAACTCTTGTCTTTACCTCTCGCTGTCTTGGTGAAGCAGCCAGCATAATCAGAGATCCCACCCACCCAGGATATTCTCTCTTCTCTCCTCTTCCATCGTGTAGAAGATACAAGAGCCTGAGACTAAGTACCAGCAGACTTAAGGACAACCTATACCCCGGGTGAGAAGACTATTGAACGGTCCCTAAAACAATGAGATGGACTATGATCTCACGATCTACCTTGTTGTGACATTGCACCATATTGCACTGTACTTTCTCTGCAGCGGTGACACTTTACTCTGCATTGTTATTGTTTTAACTCTAGTACATCAATGGACTCTGTGCCAACTCAATGTAACTGCACTGTGCAATGAATTGCCCTGTACAATGGGTGTGCAAGACATGTCTTTCACTGTACCTCGGTGCAAGTGAGAAAAATAAACCAATACCAATACCAAAACTTATTTTACGAGCAGTTCAACATCTTTCCTGAACGCCAGGAATTTTACACCTATTCTGTCTACTCTTTCTCTGCAGGACGTCGCGCGGAACCATCCGTGGACAGCCTCGGAATAAAGAATATATCTCCCATTTTGTTTGAGACCAAAGTTATCTGCAATCCTTCAGGCGTGGTCTCCCGAACCCCTAATCAGTTGTACCGAGTCATTTACTCCATCCCCAACAATAGAAACCAATCTCCTTACAACATTGGGGTGGAAGTTGTCCTTGAGTCTGTGCTTTCAGGCTTATGTATCTTGTGCCCAATGGCTGGGGTGGGGGGGAGAGATGAGAGAATGTGGACTCTTTGGTTATGTCGGCTGCTTTTTCGGGGCAGCGAGAAGTGCAGGCAAGAGTCCATGATGGGAGGCTGGTTTAGGTGATGTGCTGAGCTGTGTCCACAAATTCACTGCAGTTTCTTGGAGTCACGGGCAGAGCTCACCTTGTCTCATTTCCATTCACGGCGCTGAGGCTGTGTCCTTACTGAGATGGAATGTGTGTAAGGCAGGGACAGACAAACCGAGAGAGTACTGGTACAACCAAAGGCTCAACCTGCGCCGTAAAGAGAGGAGGGCGCAGCTACTCACCCTCAAATTTACCGGTTCGGGGAGGAAAGACCTTTATACCTCCCATGTGTGATAAAACTGGTTGTTTAAACGCGTGACCCCTCCACTGCCCACAGCAGAAGAACCTCTGCTTGATCAGACTGAGCTCGTTTAGCTACGGTTGTTCAGGGACAGACACGGTCCTCCCTTCTGTGTCACTGTACGGAGCATATGATCGATCTGTTCCTCCAATGCAAACGATTAGGGATGCGTAATAATTCAATTGCCTCACTGAAGAATAGCACACAGGTACTGACTACATCTTGTGTCAATCTTCCAGGAGAGAGACTGAGTGTACTGCTCTTGTTTCAACACAGGAAGCTGGCTGAAGAACCACAGTACGGCCTAATTATCTGCCTGTGAAGTGGCTGGAGGTTGGGGACTGAGCGGCCCGCCCCTGTCAGTGTGGGACAGCTGAAGTTGCTGAATAGCCGAAGTCCCTTTCCCTGTCGCTTGCGGCGAGGTGGGCAGTCCCATCCGGTGAATATCCAGTGGGATCGGCAGGCTGAGTGTCTCCATCGTGGCGCATCTTACCATCAACCGGCGAAACGCTCTACTGTCGTTACTGTCCCCAGCAGTCCGACGATTGAAGTGGCCAAGTTTATTTTGCCCAGGGTCTGGGCTCACTGTCTTTATCCAAGTCCGCTGTTTTAGGTGATCGTCATACACTGGGGGTGGGACTGAAAATTCCCTCGGGACAGGATCAGAGGTGGACCGGTCTGTATGCTCACACAACCGGTCCGTTCACACAGCTCACGTAGCGCACAGTACTCGGCGCACACCTACACTCATGGAGCAGGAGGGAATGGGTAAATGGTGAATGTGATAAAATCGGCGATTCAGAGAGAGAGAGAGAGAGAGAGCTAGCGAAAGAGAGAGAGAGAGTCAGTGGATAAGCGGTGGGCCTGCAACGAACAGTGTGTGGCTGAATAGAGCAGTATCACAGGAATGCGTTGTCTCTAGCAGTATCAGACATGGACTTTCTTTTCTCAGTACGCACAGAATCAAATTACTCACTATTTGAAATATTTACGGAGCATCCAACACGGACGTTCCCTCGTCACTGCCCATGGAAAGCGGAGCGTACATTCAGTATCGTCCTCGGCGGCAAGGCACTCCCTGTGCAGAACAGCTTGGATCTCGAAGATCTTCCTGGATGTCACCCTTCCAGTAATGATGCACTCATATTGTACGGACCACGGGCAACGCACCTCCTCCGACATTTCGATGATAATTCTTGTCAATCCGGTTTGCCTCCGTCGAGAGTGGATTCTCCCCTTGAGGATGAGGGTCTCTGTGCTCCTGGGGTCAACAGCCGGGACTGCATCACTGAAGCAGAGCTCCAACATTTTTCAATATCTTTATGATGTTTCAAATTAATAAACATAACAATAGTAATGATACACATAATACAAAGAGATCGGGATTGCAATAATAACGGTTAACGTATACAGACACAAATTCCGATGAAAATATGTAATTTGAGCCTCCCAATCTCTTGATAATTGAACATTAAAAATATTTAAAAAGTCATTTAATTATACGGAGAATAAACCCAAACTAAAAAAACGAACAATAACAAACTAAAACGTAAATATTAATAAAGAAAATAACCCAAAACTACACAGAAGCTGGGCTGTCGTATTTACTCGGTTAAGACCATTATTATGACATTAACTCCGCTCCTCTATATTCGAATACAAAGTTATTGAGAAGGATTCGGAAATGGTCAGCTTACATCATATGAAAATGCTGGATAAATGAGCTCCAAGTTTCTTCAAATTTAACCGAAGGGTCGATTGTACCACTCCTCATTTTTTGGAAGTTTAAACATCTTACATTTCGGAAAACCATTGGAATGTAGTAGCAGGTTGAGGATCTTTCCATTTAAATAGAATGGATCTCCTGGCAATTAATGCAACAAATGCAATCACACCACAAGCTGAAGCAGATAAATGGCCAGAATCTATGTGTTGGGAACCCACAAATTGCAGTAATAGGATGAGGTTGTAAATCAATACTCAATGCTACTGAGATAATATCAAAAATGTCTTTCCAGTATTCTTCCATAGAGGGCAGGACTAGAACATATGTGTCAGGGAATCCTCCTCAGAATTACATCTGTCACATTGAAATAAATGCTGTTCAACTGGGTATTCTTTTTTTTCCCTGCCTTTACTGTGCCCCTGGTTATCCCGGTAACTAAACTTGTTCTCGCTGGCTACTGCTTTATCCCATGACTTGCTCCTGCTCACAGGCCCACCCCCTTTCAATCCAGTTTAAATCCAGATCCAAATGGTCATAGAACCTGAATTCCTGCCCCTTGACCCGGCTCCTGAGCCAAGAATTCATTTGACCTATCCTTCTTTTTATGACATCGCTCGTCTGTGGCACCGAAGGTTACTACCCTCGAGCTCCTGCTTATTAACTTCTTCCCTCACCGGCTACACACGTTCTGCAGGATTTAATCCCTTGTTCTACCCAGATCGTTTGTACCAACATGTGGCACGGCCTCTGGTTCTTCACCCTCCTCCTCGAAAGTGTTATGTTGCTGCACAGGGACAGACTTAACCCTGGCACCATCCTGGAGTCTCTTCGGTGGCTACAGAATCGTCTGTTTGACCTCTCACTATCGAGTCTTTCTCTCTCCATTCAGAAAATAGTCGACCTTTATCCTTCCTAACAAAGTGTATAACCCCACACTTCCCCAAGCCGTATGCATCTGCTCTGCACACACTCCAGTGCAATCACAGCCCCAAACCTCTCTGCACCCTTTCCAGTGACTCCACAAACACGACGCCCTCTGCATCGTCTCCAGTGTGATCATGTCTTATTTTCGTTTGAGGGCAACGGGACGAAAGTTGTGCACAGTTCTCCAGTTTCAGTTATTTCCATATTGTTCGCACTAAATTGGAATCTTGATCAGTACCTCATTGGCCAGCGAGCTGTCAGTCAAAGCATCAACGCGGAAAGCTGCGCACCTATTCGTCGTGTCACCTGTCCGTCTATTCCCATTCCTGCTCACTACCTCGCTGCCCGCAGTTAGCAGAGGACGGTTTACTCTGGCGATGCTGATTGGCTGCTCTCCTGTCAGTCAGCACATTGTCATCGCTTTCCCCTTCCGCTGAGGTTCAGGTGCAGGGCCACGTATATAGACCTGCCGCTTGTCTGTTGGTGTGAGTCCACGGAACTCCGGCTGAGTCCCTGCATCCACCCCCTCGCACAGACAGTTAGGGATAACAACCAATCAGCCCAAAGAAGTCCTTTGACTGACATGTGCATTCGCTTGTGAAAGGAGGGTCATTGGATGATTCCGAGTTGCGTTTGGCAGGAGGAGGCAGCGCTATCACGCGCCGGTTTCGCTCCTTCTCCTTCTTTTCTAATCCTGCTGCCTTGCCCTGGCGGAGTTCGGCGAGCTGCAGTTGTCGGTGCTGGGCGGCATCAATGTCCACAGGGACGGGTGCGCCTTCTCTTTTGACGGCCGGATGGGTCAATGCAGAGCGGCTGATATCGTGTGGGGGCTGAGGAGGGGTGAGGGGAGCTGATGCGGGGAGCGAGCTAGGCCTTGCTGGCGATAAGACGACACCTACCAGACGGCCCCGTGGCACAGCCTCCTCGGCGGCTGCTTCCACCCTTCCGCGTTACCTGCGAGGAGCTGTAGTCCCGTGCTGGAGGGGAGGGGACATCTTGTGTGAGGGCTGGAGCGCATAGACCGCCGGGTATTGTAGTTCAGGAGGGGAGGACGAGCGCTGGCGGCGGATTGCATGGTACTACAAAAGGGCACCGTGAGCTCAGCGCAGGCGCTGCGGAATGCTGCGGGTCTCTGCAGATAAAGGAAGAGAGACAGAGAGAATTCCCTCGTTCTGGAATGAGTGCATTGTCATTGTGAGAGTGGAGTGGGTGGGAGGGAATTCAGTGTTTCATCTCCCCCTGTTCTGAGATCAGAGCGCAGTCAGTGTGGGTATAGATGGGTGGTAGAGAATTCAGTTTTGTACCATCTTCAATTCTGGGAACAGGGCACAGTCACTTTCAAGTCTCTCTATATGACTTAAACCCTCCACTCTTGGCAACATCCTCGTGAATCTTCCCTGCCCTTCCAGCAGAATCACAACCTTCCGATGATTGAGCGCCCACATCTGCACAGTATCCAGGTGTGGTCTCACCATCATAGAAGAGTACAGGACAGTAACAGGACATTCAGCTCACCAGTGTGTGCCCAACTAATTAATCTGGCAGTTATATGCGTAATTAAACTAATCAGTCCATATCCCTACGTTCTTTGCACATTCATGTGCCTATCTAAGATTCTCTTAAACACGTCTATCGTATCTGCTAACACCACCACATCCGGCAGAGCGCATTGCAGGTATCCACCACTCTTTGTACATAAAAAAAAGAAATTTGTCCTGCACCTCATCTTCATGCATTCCCTTCTCACCTAAAATGCAGTCCTCTCGTATCCGACAATTTGATCCTGGGAGAAAAGACACCTGCTGTGTGCCTTAACTATCATGTAATCAGTGATAATAAATTTGATACTTATAAACTTCCGTCAGGGCTCCACTCAGTCTAAACCGCTCCAGGGAAAACCGCCCTAGTTTGTCCAACCTCTCCTTGTGGCACATGCCCAATAATCGAGGAAACATCCCTATACACCTATTCGGCACCCTCAAAAAAGCTTCCACGTCATTTCCATTGAAAGGGCGACTAAAACTGAATTTAACACTCCAAATGTGCAACAACTCCCATTCGGATTGGTTTACTTTTGTCTCATGCACCAATATACAGTAAAAAAAAACATTAGTTTGCGTGCCATCCAGGCAGAATCAAGTGCAGATGTAACATCATGTCTCAACATCTATACTCAATTCCGCGGACGACGTAGGCAAGCGCGCCAAGCGCGTTATTCACCACCCTATCTACACGTGTCGCCACATTTGTGGGACGATGTACTTAGACATAGAGTTATCCAGTACGGAAAAGACCCCTCGGCCCGACTGTTCCATGCCGACGAAGATGTCTCATCCAAGGCATTTACCATTGTTTGACCCATATCCCTCAAAACCTTCCTGATCGAAGTTCCTGCCCAACTTTCGTTTTAAATTTCTTAATGAAACTGCCCCAACCACTTCCTCTGGTAGCTCATTCCACATGGATACCACTATTTCTGTAAAAATCTTGTCCCTCAGGTTGCTATTAAATCTCTCTCCTCCCACCCTAAACCTGTGCCCGCGAGTTCGGAATTCCCCAACCTTGGAAAAAGGACAGAGTGCATTCACCCTATCTATGCCCCTCACGATTTTATACACCTCTGTAAGGTCAGATCTCCGCCTCCTACGCTCCAAAGAATAAAGTTCCATAACTGTTACAACTGTTGGGGAGGGTTGAAAAGGTTTTTTAGGGGGATGGTAACCATACGGCCAGGTCAGAGGGTGGTGCATTTAGTGTACAAGCAGATTCAGCGTACAGAAAGACTATGAGGATGAATTTGCATTTGAAGGGGCATAATTGCAGTCAGTTGGATGGGCTGAAATGTGTCTAATTCTAGAAGTATCAGGAACAAGGGTAATACACTTAGAGGATGTGTAAGTGCGTGGAATGATGACGTGGTGACCATTTCAGAGACGTGTCTGTCGCAAGAGCAGGAATTCCTGCTGGATATTCCGTGGTTTATATGTTTGAAAATGGACAGAGTTAAAAGAGGTGAGGGAGTGGCTTTGCTGATCAGGGACAGTGTCACAGCTGTAGAAATGGAAGATATCCTGGAGGTGTCGTTCACTGAGTAAGCGTGGGTGGAAGTCAGAAACAGGAAGGGAGGGATCATAGTGTTGGGAGAATTATACAAACCCCCAATAGCAACAGAGGCACTGAGGAGCAGATCGGGAGGAAGATTTTGGAGAGGTGCAAAAATAACAGGGTATTTGCCATGGGTGATTTCAACTTCTCGAATATTGATTGGCACCTTGGTCAAGGGGATGGATGGGGCGGAGTTTATTAAGTATGTCCAAGAAGATTTCCCGACACAGTATGTGGACAGGCCGACGAGACGAGAGGCCATTTTGGATCTGGTACTTGACAATAATCCTGATCAGGTTTCAGATCTCTCGGTGGGAGAGCATTTTTGAGATAACGAACATAGCTTCTCATTCTTTAAAGTAATCGTGGAGAGCGATAGGAGCAGACGATATGGAAAACTATTTAACTGGGGGAGGGGGAATTATGAAGCTATTAAGCAGGACCTTCTGAGCGTAAACTGGGAACAGATGCACTTGGGGAAGTGCACAGAGAAAATGTGGAGGTTGTTTAGGGAGTACTTGCATGGGGTTCTGGATACGTTTATCCCACAGGCAGGGTAAGGGTGGTAGAGCGAAGAAACCGTGGTTGACAAGAGACGCAGAATACCTGGTCAAGAGGAAGCAAGAAGCTTACCTGAGGTTTAGAAAGCATGGATCAAACAGCGCTCTGGAGGGAGATTATGAATGGACTTAGGAGAGCTAGAAGGGGACATGAGAAGTCCTTGGCTAGTGGGATCAAGGAAAACCCCAAGGAATTCTGCACGTATGTGAAGATAGATCCTACAACTCAGTCATACACTGGGGACAAGTTGGGTGGCCAATTATCCTCTGATCACGCATGTCTTCTGGATCTGGGAAGAAGCCAAAGCACCAGAGGATACCTACATGCTCATAGAGAAAACACATCAAGCAGACAGAGCCAGAGTCAGGATCGAATTCAGGTCGCTGGATCTGCCAGCAGACATCTCCATTAGGACCACCTCTTGTGTCGGAATTTTCCGAACCTTTGCACATAACACTCTACATTCCATCAGAGATAAGTTAATTTATTCTTGAAAATTGCCTTCACATGTTTGCAACAAATACTTCTCTTGTACTGAAGCTAGAGTTCTGCATATACAGTTCGGCTATTTGCAGTGTTATGTCAAATCCTAATATCACAGATTCACGGATTCGTGCAATCGGGGAACAGGTCTCGAAGCCCACCGAGTTCGTGTTGCCCATCAAGCAGCCATTCACACTAACCGATACTGAAGTATTTTTATGCTCTCCATATTCCCAACCATCCATCCGCATAATCTAACCTTTACCTCCACACTGGAGGAAATTACCCTGACCAATTAGATACCCAACCCGCACTCCTTCGGATTGTGGGAATACAAGCGGAATTCCTGGAGGAAATCCACATGGTCACAAAGAGAAGGTGTAAACTACATTAACAATACCCTGGTTTTGATTGTGAGAATGCAAACATATGGGAAAAAGTAGGATAGGATTCACTTCCTGAAACATTGAGGTCATTCACAGTGGAATCTGTACACGTTCGCTGTAATCCCAACGTCGTTCCGAACAGATATTCTTGAAAGGTAGCATCAAAACAAGAGATGGCACCAGCTTCCATGAAGCCGTGCAGTGAGTTACCATCTGACATTTCAATGGGGTAAAGACAGATCTGGTCAGTGTAAAAATGAACGTGCTTTTTTCATCAGAAACAGATATTGCAGAATTGGAGACATTTCAGGAGGAGAACTTTGAGCGAGTGAATTGGTTCATGGACATGAGGAAGATGGGTAAACGGATCAGTAACAGGGAATTGATTGGAATAAAAACAGCAACTGTTGAAGAAACTTTATGGACAGTGAAGAGTTAGGGCTTATTAAAATATATAAAAATATAAAATTTGCCAGGCACTATTTCCACTGAACAAAGTGGCTTTGTTCGGTGGAAATTTTGTCTGACAAGTTTGACGATTTTTTCTAAGAGGCAACAAAAGATATTGATGCCGACTGTGCTGTTGACGTACTTTACACGGACTTCAAACAGGCCTTTGCATGGACCTATGTGGGAAACTGGTCCGAAAGATTACCGCAGAGGTTTTCTGGCATGGAAATATGTGTTGGAGAGATAGGATGGAGGGCTGTCGTTTTGTGATTGGCAGCCTGTGTCCAATCGGTCATCACAGGGGGCGTCCTGTGTTATTTGTTCATTCTTATGTACAATGACGATTTGAATATAAATGTAAGAAGTATGCTCCCTAAGCTGGAATATGAAGGGAAAATTGGACACTTCTTATTGCTAGTGAGATGGATCGGCTGAGGGAATAGAATTACAGTGATCAGTTTTTAAAATGGGTACAGCAGCACAAAATGGAAATTCATCCTGGTCAGAGTGAGGTGGTGTACCTTCAGAATACGAATAAGTGTAGGGCAGACGCATTCAATACGAGGGCCCAAAGTATTCAGCGTCATGTAATTTCATGGACATGCCTCACGCTTAGCGAAGACGGAAGGAACCCTGTAAATGGCAGGTCAAGTAGAGAGGGTGGCGAAGGAAACATACGGAGCACAACCCTTTCATAGACTATAAGAGAAAAGAGGTTATAATTCAGTTTAACAACCTACCAGTGATGGACCGGCTGGCGCCCTGTGTGCTGTCCTTTTCCCCAGGCTTTATGTTGCATCGAAGAGGATACCAGACATTCACTAGGATATTGCCTAAGACAGAGAAATTCGATAACAGAAAGAGAATGTGTGACTTGGGTTTCATTTTCTAATGGTGGAAGAGGCTTAAGAGCGACAGGGCGGAGTATGACACAATAATGTGCTCCACAGGCAGTAGATAGTAAAAAAAAATACAATGCGCGGGGAGGGTGGGTGTGGTCTCCAAAGCAGGAATCATAATATTAGCTAAGTGGTGAAATATTCACAAAACTTCGGATGAACTGCTTTATTTTTATCCAGAGGGTGGTTTGAATTTGGAACACGCTGCCTGTGAGGCTGCTGAAGGCAGCAACTCCCACAGCATTTGAGAAGCATCTGGCCGACCAACTTCAATCGCCAAGTCCATAGAACCACAGAATAATACCGCACAACAGAGGGCCTTCGGCCCACCATGTTGTTCTGACCTTTAAACCACGCTAGGTGTATCTAACCCCTTCCTTCCACATATCCCCCTCATTTAAATTATTGCATCTGCTTATCTAACAATCTGTTGAACTTGACCAATGTACCTGCCTCCACAACCACACCAGGCAACAAAATCCATGTGACAACCACTCTGTGTGAAAAACTGCCTTCTGATATCTCCCTTGGAATTTACCACCCATTACCTTAAAACAATGACCTCTTGTTTTGAGCATTGGTGCCTTGGGAAAGAAGCGGCAGCTGTCGACTCTATCTATTCCTCTTAATATCTTGTATAACTCCATCATGTCTCCTCTCAGCCTCCTTCTCACCAACGAGTAAAACCCTAGCACCCTTAGTCTCTCCTCATACTGCATACTCTCTAAACCAGGAAGCATCCTGGTAAAGCTCATCTGCACCCTTTCTAACGCTTCCACAACCTTCCTATAATGAGACGACCAGAACCGGACACAGTACTCCAAGTGTGGTCCAGCCAGAGTTTTGCAGAGCTGCATTATTACCTCGCAGCTTTTAAACTCGATCCCACGATTTTTGAAAGCTAACATCCCATAAGCTTTCTTAACTACTCTATCCACCTGTGAGACAAAGTTCAGGGATCTGTGGATATGAACCCCCGGATTCCTCTGCTCCTCTACTCTCCCCAGAATCCTGCCATTAACCCTGTACTCCGCCTTGGAGTTTGTCCTTCCAAAGTGTACCACTTCATACTTCTCCGGATTGAACTCCATCTGCCACTTCACAGCCCAGCTCTGCATGCTATCAATATCCCCCTGCAATCTCCGAGAGTCCTCCATACTATCCACAACACCACCGAACTTTGTGTCGTCTGCAAACTTGTGAACCCACCTTTCTACCCCTCATGCAAGACGTTACTAACTACTCCGAAAAGTAGAGGACCCAGAACCGATCCTTGTGGGAGACCACTAGTCACAGCCCTTCAATCTGAATGTACTCCCTCCACCACAACAATCTTCTTTCTACAGGCAAGCCAATTCTGAATCCTCACAGCCAAGTCTCCCTGGATCCCATGTCTTCTGACTTTCTAAAGAAGCCTATCATGTAGCATTTTGTCAAACGCCTTAATAAAATCCACGGAGACCACATCTACTGCACTACCCTCATAAATTTACCTGATCACTTCCTCAAAGAACCCTATCGGGCTTGTAAGACATGATCTTCCTTTCACACATCCATGCTGGCTCTCCCTTATCATTCCATGATTCTATAAATGATCAGAGATCCTATCTCTAAGAATATCTTCCAACAGCTTGCCCACCACAGACGTAAGGCTCACTAGTCTGTAAATCCCTGGGCCATCCCTACTAGCTTTCTGAATAAGGGGACAACATTTGCCACCCTCCAAACCTCTGGTACCATTCTTGTGGACAACGAGGACTCAAAGATTCTAGCCAACGGTTCAGCAATCTCCTCCCTCAAATCACGGAGCAGCCTGGGGAATAACCCGTAAGGCCCCGTGGACTTAACTCTCTTAATATTTTCTAACAGCTCTAACACACCCTCTCTCTTGAGATCTACATGCTCTGGAACATTAACCTTACCAACACTGACTTCTGCGTCATAAAAGCCCTTCTGCTTGGTGAATACTGAAGAGAAAATATTCATTGAGAAACTCACCCACTTCTACAGCTTCCAGGCACATCTTCCCACATTTGTCTCTAATCAGTCCTACCTTTACTCTCGTCATCCTTCTGCTATTCACATAAGTGTAAAAAAGCTTTGGGATTCTCCTTAACCCCACTCGCCAAGGACTTTTCAAGTCCCCTTCTTGCTCTCCTCAGCCACATCTTAAATTCCTTCCTTGCTACCCTATATTCCTCATGAGCCCTATCTGATCCTTGCTGCCTGCACCTTACTTATGCTGCCTTCTTCCTCCTAACTAGTTGTTCCACCTCTCTTGTCACCCATGGTTCCATCACCCTGCCGTTCTTTCTCTGCCTCACCGGGACAAATGTATCTCTAACATCCTGCAGTAGATCCCTGAACAACGACCAGATCTCTGTAGCGACCACATGCCAATGCATAGAAGTCTATGGCACAACAGCTGGTAAATGGGCTGAGTGTGGAACGTCGAATGGGTCGAAGGGCTCCTTCTCTGCTCCCTAGATAGATGAAAACTGCTGTCCCTTCTCAGAATTTATTTTTCTTCCGCGAAACGCAGACGAATGTGATGTGTTCCATTCCTATTTTATTTTCCTGTAACTGATGCCTTGTATTTTCATATTGAAGTAATTGTATCAGGAAAGCTCCGAGAAGCCTTCAATGCCTTCTACTATCCGACATCCGAGCGTTTGACAGCACGCGTGTGGACGTCTGATTCTCACTTCATTCTTACCATCAGGGATCTCCCCTACTACCTGATTCCAGTGCCTGCAACTGTCTGGACTTCACACGATCAAACCCATTTCCGACCTGTATTTGACTCCAGACCCAAGACCCCGATTTATTTTAACTGTCTTCATGGGCAACAATATGGATATTGCCAATGACGTCAACCGGAGGAGGGAGAGAATGAGAGAGTGATTGAAGGAGAGAGGTAACAGAGGAGGGGACGGAGGGAGGGATTGACTAATTTAGCATTCAACTGACAAAGCAGCAGCTGGATGCATAGCATTAGATGGAATGAGTAAAGTGTTGATTCAGTTTGAAATAATCATTGCTTTGATGTTTTATATTCATCTGGTAAAATAAAATAGTGTTGTATAAGTTTGGGTCGCGACTTTGGAGAGAATTTGGAAACCCTATGGGACCAGGAGTTATATTGAAGTCCACAAATGTTTTACGTGTGAAGGTCAGTTTCCATTTTAACAAGTGCACGAGTGTGAGGGTTCAAATAATTTGAGGACTGTATGGCAGTTGCATACCTTAATTGCTTCGGGAGAAAAGTCAGTTTAAGAGGCTGCGAAAATCTCACATTCGATTTCAGTGTCTATGGCTGGACACTATTCTCTGTCTTAATAGTGAAACAATTGAGGTCACTGGCTATTTATCTGCAGTCTCTAGCTCTCTGTACCTTGTCGGAATAGCCCCAGCAATGACGGTGATTACGCAGCCAAAAACACTTGCCATTATTCCTCCGATCGGCTCTATGAAGGTGTTCTGGCAAACGTTGTAACCACTGGGATACAGTCCTGGGGTAGCAAAACAGAAGAATCTCAGAATGTTCCCCATCCACATAAGAATGAAATTATTATAAGAAAGTAAAGTGATCGACTTTCGTTTGCTCTCCCTCTCTGGGTCACGGCATTTTGTCCCTTCAGCTCTTGCGGAACAGACTGGCCACATAAAACGGTTTGACAGTCGTCCGTTGAGCGAGAAAATTAAAAATAATGGAAGTAATGGGCTTAATTTTATTAAACCATTCAAATTCCACCCATGCGGAATCAAAAATCTCGGGGTATTATTATAGCAATTAAAAGCGATCACATGGAACGCAGACAGCGCAAAGACACGGCGATGCCTCGAATGCGAGGGGAAGAGCAGCTGTGCAGCAGATCTACAGCAGTGACTGGGTAACAAACCCCATCACCCAGTCTTTGTGGAACTCTTCGTCACCAGAGGTTCCAAATGTTCGCAGACCTGCCATGAATAGCTATCAGTTCATTTAAATTAACTTGATAATGATTTCTTCTCATGTTTTTTTTTATTTTGCAGTTCTTTCCTGGTCTTTTGACATCCATGCTAAGAAATTTCGGCTCCTAGGATATTAAATATGCGCTGATGGAGGAAATCTCAGACTTCATTGCAACAGCGCATTATCATAGAATCACAAAATAGTACCGCACAATACAGGCCATTCGGCCCACAATGTTGTGCCGACCTTTTCACCTCACCTAAGGATATCTAACTACTTCTTCCCACATATCATTTTTTAAAAAAATCCTTCATATTCTTAAATAGCAATCTCTTGAACTTGACCAATGTACCTGCCTCCACCAACGCCCCAGGCAGCGCATTCCATGCCCCAACAATTCTATGGGTTAAAAAATACCTTCCTCTGATATCTCTCTTGAACTTCCCTCCCATTACTTTAAAGCAATGCTCTCTTGTATTGAGCATTGATGCCCTGGTAAAGAGGCACTGGCTGTCTACTCTATCTATTCCTCTTAATATTGTGTACACCTCTGTCATGTCTCCTCTCATCCTCCTATCCAAAGAGTAAAGCCCAAGCTCCCTTAGTGTCTCCTCATAATTCATATTCTCCAATCGAGGCAGCATCGTAGTAAATCTCTTCTGCACCCTTTCCAACGTTTCCACATCCTTCCTATAATGAGGCGACCAGAACTGGACACAGTACTCTAAGTGTGGTCTAACCAGAGTTTTGTAGAACTGCAACATTAGCTCGCAGCTCTTAAACTCGATGCCACGACTTATGAAAGCTAACATCCCATAAGCTTTCTTAACTACCCTATCCACCTGCGAGGCAACTTTCAGATAATGAAGCACGTGGACAATACAAAGAAGTGTCGTCCCGAGATCAATTTTCCTTTTCCGTTCGCTGTAAATAACACAGTGCCACAAGGTCGATTAGAAAAAAATACCTTTATTAGCAGTGCACCGCTAGGAAATATCTCTTCAGCACTCACTAAGAGTCGCTTCCCGAGTTCTCCCCGAACAAAGGGCAGACAGACATTTATACAGGAATTGTCACGCACATCCCATGCAAACGGCGCCGCGAGTTTCGGTCAACCTATAGAGATCCCGAGACAGCTATTACACCTTTTGTCTTAGTAAAATGGAGTTATAATCAAGGCTTTCAAAGGCAGGTATCACCCTTCATTGTTCGGACCAAGTCTTCACCTCGATGTTAATTACACTCAGTATCGCCACCGTCTGACATATCGGAATGGTTCGTTACCCGAAACAAAGGCAGTTAACATACTTAACATTCCAACCTAACTACTGGGTCAGCAGCTGTCTAGGCCTTGCTAAAGCTATATAAATGCATATGTATAATATATATGTTTTGTTTGCCAGTTATAGGTATGGTTGCAATTCTTAACCCTTCACTTCCTCAGCAGGACATACGTTGGAGTATTCAAATACTTGTTTGTGTAAAAATAATTCTCAGTTTTCCAGTCCATAGAATGTATGACATAAGGCAACCACAGTAATATGAAATTGGTTGATAGAACGAATAACAAAATCATCGATTTTCTTCGGTTCTCCACCTCTGTATCCTTCTGATGTTCACTGTTGTTTCGGAGTCCCCTGCGGACTCTATTTTCGCTATTATGTGCCTTACTGTTAAACCATTACATAGAAGAATGAAAGAAATTGGCAGTAATGGTGTTACGATACTGTCAAACAACTTGTGTGCTTTCCACATAGGTGAAGAAAGGTGTTCAGGACGCAAAGCCAAGGTATATTGTCAATTATTATGTAAGGCTCCACTCCGAAGTAAAATGGAATACACCTTAAACAGCTCCCGACTCCTACCGTCGCTTAATTATTGTCGTCTTTCTCTCAGTGCAATATTTTTTCCGCAGATTTTGACAGCAGATCGCGATGCAGCGATTGAACGTGAAAGCACCGGTTAGCCAAACGGAGCAGTCCATGCTTGCAACTCTAAAGAGAACTGTCAGAGCACATACCGGAGTTATGTGCAAGAAATGCGCATACCAATAGAGATTATTAATCTGCTCCACAATGATAGCAATAACAACCGCGGTGAAATCGGCCGCTGCCATTCCCAGCAAGTACCGAGTAATTCATCCGGAAAGTCCACATTTTCCACGGGACAAGATCACAATCGCCGTTAAGTTAACTGCAAGGAGAACAGAAAGTAGACAATTACGTTCAAAAAAACGTTTGGACCAATCGGCCTCAATTGATTGTCATGGGAGGAAATCTCTTGAGCGCACTGGAATAGCGCACTACATGGAATCGCCGCCTGTGGTACCAGCCTGCGTGCACTTACCGTGTCTGCATGCAAATGGAAAATCTGAGTGATATTCTGCACTGTGGAGCTGTGGGACAAGGGGTGAAAATATTCAGTGTTAGGTCCACCTCTGGAAAAGTAATGCGAAATTAAGTGAGAAGAGGCTGGAAAATCTCTGCAAGTCAGGCAGCATCTGCAGAAAAAAAATAACGTTTGAAGCTGATGTAAAATATAATATCACCACCTTTATCCCATGAATGTTATAATCGAAGGTCAACGTTCACTCTTTCTCTCTAAAAGATCCAATCAACTCAACAATCTATTAAACTCATTAACAGCAACCCTGATGTTACCCTCAAGGAGACGTACCTTTAGTTCTGTCTATAGCTCCCAACCGTCCTGGACTCTGACATCCTTTCTCTCCTGTTCACTGCTGGTGAAGAGTTTTAGACACTTTCCACGGTTGCGTCTGGCCTGATGTGTGTTTCCATAATTTTCTGTCTTTTCTCATATTGACAGCATCTGCATTGCTTTGATTTTCATTCATCATCTGACAGGGTGTCTTTGATAATCGGGAAGCTTGGATCAATAGTGAACAGCTGCAATCATTGGCTGCTTTGTCATTTTTCAGCACACAGCCGACAATTTATTCAATCCACTCACATTATTTAGTGCGTCTTTTTTTACGGAAAATAAACCCTTTTTCGTCTTCAGAGCAGTTCTGACCTCAACAGGACTAACATGAGCAAATACATCCGAAAATATTGGAAAATGTTTGATGCCAGAAAAGCCGTCATGTGCTCGTCTACTTCTACTGTACCTTGAGGCGATGAGTCTGGTTCTAAGTGAATAACAATCGAGCAAACTCGCTCAGACACAGCACCATGGAGTCCAGTCCTGTGGAGGCAATTGTACGCGTGCAGAAGGAGGAATGCTTTGCTGTGCTATGATGGAGATATCCTGGGCACCTGAAAAAACTGTAGAGCAGTTTCAAACAGCTGCAAAGGCGGAAGAAATTGACTTGTATCTGCAAAAGAAATGTCTGCTTCTCTATCAAATCAAACCCCGACATAACGAATTCATATCAACGATGCCTTGGAGATTGGAGTAAGGTTGGAAGTGAAGAATCAATGTCAGCATTATCACTCACTGGAATTATAAAATTGATTACGGAACTGGACAGGTCAAACTGCAATCACTGACACAGGCAGCAGAAAGAAGAACCCACTAATCTAGTAACTAGATCCAGCACCTCACCTGGAATACCAACTGCTGCAAGTAGAGGATAGTAAATTTTCGCTACAAAGTAAATTGTTAGATACGGCATTTTCTGAGAGAAGCTGTGATTAGATGTTCAAATCACCAGCTGTTGGCTCTTGGATTCAGAAGATCTTATACAGAAGAGGAAGATCAACTGAGCCAATTAGTGCAAACATTTTCTCACTCACATCAAACACAATCCATTGTATCTGTGATTCTATTTCTATTTTTGATCACTGTGTCACTGTGCAATATATTTTGCTCTTCAGTGGATATTGCAAACAATTGTTTGAATAATTTCTCTGAATAACATCCTGCAACTTTCATCTTTCAAACGCAAGGTTTGAGTTGCTTAAAACATAGAGCATCGAACAGTACAGCACAGGAATGGAGCCTTCGGCTGGCTATATCTGTGACACACAATAAAGTTCTTCTGCCTGAAGAGTGTTAAATTCCCTGAAAATACTTGTGTCTATAGATTACCCTCTTAAACGCCACTATCGTATCTGATTCCACAACTACCCCTTCACAGTCCGTTCCAGGCCATCACCACTCTCTGTGTACTTACCTCTCAATCTCCTTGATTATTTGCCCTCTCACCTTAAATGCATATCCTCGAGTATTTGACGTTTTCCTCTGGTAAATATTCTGACAGTCATCCTATCCATGTATTTAATAATCGTATAAATTTGTTTCCGATCTCCCCTCAGCCTCCGACGGTCCAGTAAAAAAAAAACAAGTTTTCCCAACCTCTCCTAAAAGCTCATACTGTCCAATCGAGAAGGCACCCTGGTAAACCTCTTCTGAACCATTTGCAAACCTCCACATATTTCCTGTAATGGGGCGACCTGAACGGCACACAATATTCCAAGTGAGACCTAACAGAGGTTTTAAACAGGGGCAGCATGATTTCCTGACTCTGAAACACAGTGCACCAGCCAATGAAGGCAAGCTTTCCACGGGCCTTCTTTACCACCTTATCTATTTGCGTAGCCACTTTCAGGGACCTCTGAATTTGGACCTTCAGGATCTCTTTTTTCATCAACGTTATGAAGGGCTCTCGCCTCCTGTTCGTAGGGATGCAAGGTTCTCCGTCAATACCCCAGCAATCTGTTTTCTTGCCTATTTCAATAAGCTGAAATATACCCCATCAAGCCTCGGGACTTACCCACCTTTATGCTCTTCAAGGGACCCAGAACCACCTCATTATTTATCTCGAAAAAACCTAGAACATAACCACGCCGTGCGCTACCTCATCATTGTCCTTGGTGAAAAACAACGTAAAATACTCGCTTACTACATCGTCCACATCCTCTGACTGCAAGCATAAATTCCCTATTTTATCGTACTGGTTGTTCACGCTCTCTGATTATCCTCTGGTTTTCAATTTGAGTATGAATGAATGAATCAGAATCTTTCTTGGCATTTATATTATTTGTTTAAATGGCAATAACCTGAAAATTATCATCATTAATACAGTAAGAGCAGAATATGGGGTCGTATAATAAGGGGACGGGCTTTAATGGTCTGGCAAAACGAACGAAGGATCTTCCAAGCGGAATGGTAAAATGAATGAAGGGACCTAGGTCGCCCTCCACCCCGAGAGCCGATTTCGTCCTGAGAGTTACTGCGACCGATGAGATTTGACGGGATAACTTTTTACTGCTCTTCCTTATCTCTAAACAGCATCAATCCATCTAAATCAATGTTTTAATACCGTGAAATGGCTCAGGCAGGCAGTTTATTTATGAGATGCTCGATGGAATTTAGAAACAGATAGAACTGTATTTTCCTGCACACAAAGAAACCATTTCTCAGGAAGCAACGGACCTCTCCCACTGCTCGATGAGGTCGCATTGTTGATATTTGGTGTACCTCGTTGCATCAGTCATTTCCTTAAAAATTGCCCGCAGAACGCTCGCAGCATTACCTGTCTTCTGATACGAGGGCGATTGTTTCCTGAATATTTTCTTTCTGAATAAACAACACAACTAAAGACGATGATGTCGCTCTCCATGTCTTACCTTATAAGACTCCAAAGGAAGCAATATCTTTCAACAAAGTAACCTATCGGTTTCTAAACTCCAGCGGATGAATACCCAACCTCTCCAACACTTCTTCATCAGGGAACCTGTCCATTCCACGTATTACTCCGTTAACCTTCTCCGAATTGATTCCAATGCATTGAAGTCATTAAGCAGACTATTACTTCAATTGTATTGTCCACTGTTCTCAATATGTAGTCTCACCTGTCCTCCATGTGATTGAAGGATTACCTCCTTACTCTGTATTCTGCTCTCCGACAATAAGCAACAGCATTCTGCACCGTCCTCACCACTTGCCGTACCTGCACGCGAGCCTTCTGTGAATCATGCACTAGAACACCCAGATCCTTCTGCATCTCCGATCTCTGCAGTATCTTTCCATTCTGGTAATAACTGGTGAGAACGGGCTGGTTCCCAAGGATCACACAGAGGAGAGCTGCGAGAACGTTGCCAGGGCTCAACGTTTGTTTAACCTGAGATACCAATTTCCCACCATTTCATTAATCACGAACATTCTGCAATGTGACACGGAGGATCAGTTCTGTTAGACCTGAAGCTGCCTCAAATTCCAGCTCGCAACCGCATGCAGTACTACTTAGAACAATACGTCATAAATTCAATTACACACCAGTCTAACACTTTCATAAAGTCATGATGAAAGTTGCATTATTTACCATTAGATCTCCCTTCGATCTAAAAGTAATATCTGATCTATATTAGGGCAGAAACAGGGCAGAGAATAGGAAAATCATCCCGTTTGCAGTGCGTGACCAATGACCAACAAGGATTTATGAAAATGGGTTGGAATATTGCAGCGGATTTCATTGTAATTCTTTCCACACGGAGGTGGTTGAGATCTGGGACCATTGCCTCAGTGGCTGGTCTAAGCGGATACTTGCACAATATTTATAATTTATCCAGATGGGAAGGCAAATCACCAAGGCATAGATGGCTGTCGAGCAAGCCCATAAAAAATGGGATGAGTGTGGATGAATAATCGATAGTCTGCACGGACATGCTGTGACGAACAGCCTTTTACTGTGCTACACAACTCTATGGTTCTCGATGTGCTATTGTAGAAGAACCAGCAACATTTGAGATTGCACAGTACATAACGTAATCTAGCAATCAGATGGAGCTAAATATGGTTGCAATAAGTACAGATTGAGCAGTAAATGTAAATTAATAGTGCAGAGTGAGTAAATTCCAGATTTGCGGAAGCACAAGCAAGACAGAAAATAAACCCCACACTCTCGCACTGCACCAGAAACTGACAGGTACAGAATGAACCCCGCACTCTCACTCTGTAACAGAGAGTGACAGGTGCAGAATGAACCCCGCATCCTCACACTGTACAAGAGACCGACATTTACAGAATGAACCCCACACTCCCACTGTACCAGAGAATTACAGGTACAGAATGAACCCCGCACTCTCAGACTGTACCAGAGATTAACAGGTACAGAATGAACCCCGCTTCATCACACTGTACAAGAGACTGACAGGTACAGTGTATACCCACACTCTCAAACTGTATCAGACACTGACAGGTACGGAATGAACCGCACATTCTCAAAATATATCAGAGACTGGGAGATACAAAATGAACATCACACTCTCACCCTCGCAGATATTGGCAGGTACAGAGTGAATCTGTCTCTGTCTCTCTCCCGTTGCTAATATTGTGATTTATGCTTGTTTTATGCCCTTTTACCCCCCGCCAACATTTTTTTCCAGCTATCTTACTCTTTTTCTTTGTTATGTTTTGCTTTAATCTTTAACCACCCGACCATTCATTTGGAGAACAAGACATACCTTATCATCTTTTCTTTACTCTCTGACAGGCTGAGCGGGCCCTTCAATGATCGCCTTATACAATGGCTTGCACTCAGTCACAAAAGTCTCCTCTGTATGTAACATGGCCCTTTGACTGTTTAAATCCATCTCTGCTCTTTAGATTCTCCCCGAGTGTTCCGGACCAACTGTTTGTGATTTGAAAGGGTTCGGTGTGGCAGAAGGATATCATGAACTGAGTGAACCGTAGTGTGTGTGTGTGTATATGTGTGTGTGTGTGTGTGTGTGTGTGTGTGTGTGTGTGTGTGTGTGTGTGTGTGTGTGTGTGTGTGTTTGGTGTGAGTGTGTGTGTGTGTGCGCGCGCGCTTCTGACTGTGCGTTGAAAATGGGTTTCTGGTTTAGTGCTTTGGCGGTAAGTGCAATTGTCGGTGGTGGTCCTGACGGTGAGTGTGGCGGGTGAGTGTGGAAACACGGACGTTGCCCTGAGTCGGATTATGTGCATTAGTCTACAGAAAATAGAACATAAAAACAGGCAATGCAATCAACAAAAACACAGCGGTTTGCTGGACTCCACACCATTTGTTTCACCAACGCTAATAGGTTGTTGTAGAGAAGATATTTCGGACAGCAGAGTAGGGTGTTGCTGGCCAGAACTCTGGAGTTGGAGGAATCAAACTTTTCCGTAATTCCGACTGTCATTACCGACTCACCAACACGACCATTTTGCACAAAGCTATATCATCACCTGTGCTTTGATGCCACCTTCATCGAACCGGCAAATATTCAACCCGGAACACGCCCGGCAAATCAGCTTCATACCCTCACCAATCAAAGATGCAACTGCTGCAAATTCCTTAGGCTCCCTTCTGGTAACAATTCCTATGGAGGCGCCTCTGCACCACAGGAGCAACACTTCACCACAGGGATACCGGGGAAATGGCCACAGCGAAGAGAAAAGCAACATAACGCAGCTGTATATGGAACCACATCTGTACACGGCAGAAAATACCTTCAGACTATTCGATCACAGACTCGTTGCAACGTTTACACAATGGTAGAGATCATCACACAATAGTCAAAATGTTTGCACAGTCGGCACCCCATGAGATATAGTTATGTACACTGCATAATCTCTTCCTTCCTTCCTTGCTTCCTTGCTTGCTTGCTTGCTTCCTTCCTTCCTTCCTTCCTTCCTTTCTTTCTTTCTTCTTCCTCTCTCACTTCCTTCTGCCCTTCCTCCTTTCCTTCCTTCCTTCTTCATTCCTTCTTCCTCCCTCCCTCCATTCCTTCCTTCCTTCCTTCTTTCCTTCCTACCTCTATTCCTTCCTTCCTTCTTCCTTTCTCCCTCCCTCCCTCCTTTCTTCCATTCCTCCTTCCCTTCTCTCCATCTTCACTTCCTTCCTCCCTCCTTCCCTTCCTCCCCCTCCCATCCTTCCTTCTTCCCTCCCTCCATTCCTCCCTTTGAAACTTCCTTTCTCCTCCTTCTGACTTTAACTCTCCCCGCTCTCTGATTCTCTCCATCAGCTTTTCCCGCGGTGTTTCCTGTCTTCTCTTCATATATCCTTATGTTTCTCTCCTTATCTCGCTATCATTCGCCCCCTCAAGTGTAATAGACAATAACGAGTGTCAGGGTTTGCAGGAGTAAGTGAAGGGGCTGCTGCAGATGTCGAGATGAGACCCGACAGAGTGTATGATCTCATAATGAAGTGAAATTGCGACATTCTGCCAGCAAAATGTCCGAGGAGTTGAGTGTCGGAGTTCACAACATTCACATGTTACTGCAAAGAGAATGACGGAGTCACGGTTGATTACATCCTGGAAAAGGACGGTAAGAAGCAAAGGCGGTATTCATACCAGCCTCCTTCCATGCCCACTCATTACACACTGCTGGCCTGTTCCTCTGTGGCTCTTTTCTTCACCATCACAACCTGCACAACTCCTGAAATACAGGCAGATTCCCTTCCTCAACTATTGATTCTGTTAATCCGTTCTGTATTTTCATTGTCCCTTCCGTAATTCGGTCGCTCCAGAATTCCCACATGAATTTATTCCAGATCTTCACACTGTCAGGCAGGGGTTTAGATTTCATGGGCTCCGTCAGAACACGGAATCATTTTACAACAGGCCGCTTCACAGACCCGAGATCACACCCTGCAACTATTCCATCTGCTCAGAGGGTGGTAACAAGTGACGCACACTATTCAATGTGACACAGGATAAAACAAACTCTGAAACGCGAGAGGAACCTTTGGCTGTGAGATTTGCTCCGTCATCGTCCAAATATCATTGAAATCCTGTTCATTTTCAGGACGTTGAGGCACTGGCGTGTTGACACATATTTCCCTTCCCTGAAGACAGAAGCTAACCGGGATCTCCTGTGGCGACGTGAATAGGAATATAGGTGTATTTGATCTGATAGCTCAGAGGAATGTATTCTCCCATTTCCCCGAGAAGCAATAACTTCTGTCGGTCTGAACGTTACAGCTCCTGCATTCAGTCTGAGCTCACAAAGTCCAAAGGTCACTAATAGAAACTGAGGAACAGTCTCCCCTGACTGTGTAATGCTCTGAGCGTCGACAATAGTTGCAGTCGTTAATTTCGGTGTAAATAATCTAATGAAATATGTACATATTTTACGCTGAAGCAAACTCGGCTGTCTGGTGTAGGTTAGAACAGTGGTGATAACCGATTGATCCAGCAACCCTGAGCTGTGGCATTCACAGTTATCTTTTCTTCCTATGGTTCTGGGTGACTCAAGCTGAATCACCAATAAGCATCACAGATTTCTGCGCAGTCTGTCAAAACCAGGGACCCAAACGAACTCTCTCAATCTTTTCCTGCCTTTTCCCAGTTACGGTGCGAATATTGGGTGGCTGGCACAGGAAAAATAAACACAAGACTGAAGTCGGCAGTTTCATTGCCAGCTACACACCTTGTGCCCTGAACACCAGTTCTGAACCCGCGGAGCCAACCAGCTTCCAGTCACGCGCAACACGAAAGTAATTGTGGTTGAGGTCCACATAAAGTTACCAGGATAACAGAACATTATTTAATCAAAGGAGCAGACATAAATGAGAGTTGTAAAATGGGGAAAGAGAGGAAGGAGTGAAAGGTTCAGGAGTTGCAGAGCTCAGGCATTCACCGGAAACACAAAGATTAGATATGGGTGTGAAGAAGACAATGTCTCGGCAATCTACTGTAAGGTCACAGAGCGGTACACGGAGAGGTACACTCGGGCCCAGTGTCAGGAGAACACGGACCTGTCCTACTCGAACACTGCTTGATCTTTGCTAATAATAGAATGGGATGTGCCGAGAATGTAAGATGCAGCTGTCGTTATCTCATACAGCTCAGAATTTCACTCCAACCCTCCCCTTCACTCCGCTATCCTTTATTATCCCTCTCTCTCTCACGTTCTTTATTGTGCACAATTTTGTTCACCCTGTTATAAGAAAGATGTTATTAAACTGGAAGAAGGGCAGATAACATTTACTAGGATGTTGCCTGGACTTGGATTTCTCAGTTACAACAAGAGGTTGCGTGGACAATTACTTTGTACCTTGTAACGTTGGAGATTGCGAAGTGACCTGATGCAGGTATGCAGCAAATGAAAGGCATGGACAAGGTGAAAGCACATCGTCTTTTCAGGGCGGTGGTGCCTCGAAGGATTTTCAGTGACACTTTCAGTGAGACAAAACCCTCTGACACAAAAGAACGGAATTCATCCCTAACTTCATCCACCATCTCAGCATTTACCTTTGGCAAGGACTGAGCTTTATCAGCACGTCCAAAACGCTTTTGACTTTTAGTTTACACTACTTGCAAACAAGCATTTGGCACTGCCTCCTTTTCTTTCTTCTCTAGCCTCTTCATTTCGATCTCAGCATTTATCTTCCTTTGTTCCAACACTCGTCTTTGTTGTTCTGCCTCAGCCTCAATCCGCCTTTGTTCTCGTTCAGCCTCTTATCTTTGCTAGCTGAACCTGGGCTTCAAAAATCTCTGGGATACTCATAGCTATCTGTTTTAACACTTCCTCCTCGAACACCCCCATCTCCACAAAATGGCCAGCTATCAGTTTCTGAATATCTGCCTTTTTCACAGACGGCTTTGCTGCTGCAATCTTTAACGTTCTAGAAATGCTCAGCAAACCGTCCTTCCTCATTCCCCTCAATCCCTCAGACGTTGGTGAATTTACCAATGGATCAACATGCATTGTTGCTGGTTTCCATACACACAAGCCAATCGAGAAGATATTTATCAGGCCAATCAACAATCAGTCGTCTAATAAGCCCCAATTTGTTTCAAGCCTAGACCCCACGTACTAGTCTTGAGTTCGATCTCTGATCACTCTCGTCGATCTTGGGATCGATCCCGGACAAGCCCCCAATTTGTCACGTACCAGCAAGAATCGAAACACAAAAATCCATGTATAAGTGTTACAATTTATTTATTATTAATTCCTTGTAATAATAAAAGAAATAAAAACGTTAGATATTAAATATTGACCCCCAAACTAAACTCGAAGTGTGTGTGCGTGGCAAGTTCCCAAACCCCCAAGTCTTGGAATAGTTCTCAGTTTAGCAAGTCATAAGGTAGAACGATAAACAAAGGCTTTTGCAAACCCACAGTCGATTGTAGAGAGAATAGAGAGCGAATTTACGAAATCCACATATTCCACGGCGGAACCTTTCGTGGATTACCGAGATTCGATCATAATCAGGAGATGCATAAGATTCTTCGAGAAGTTAAACCTTTATTTGCAAACAAATGTTGTGACGGCCAGAGAGCTGATCACTGAAATCCCCTGAACAAAGGCTTACAGCTCTTTTTATGGCCCCTTCTTAGTCTAGTTGGCATAACCAATCATGTCAGTTTCAACAACAATGATATCTAGTTACAGACCCCCACTTTGCATCCCCCTGAATTTCGTGTCCTCGAGTCTACGGTTTCCATAGTTGTTTTATACTTTAATTACAATATACTCGAATTATTTCTGTAGTACAGACATCGGTACCAGGCACAGGGTCACGCTCAGGTCACCATGCTCAGTCACCCGCGAGTTACCTTACTCTTCCCGCGCACGGGTTTTCTCTTCCCGTCGATGAAGGAGAAGGGGCCAGCGCCATTTTAGGCATAGAACAGATTATGAATAAACATGTCTGCTGCCTCTATTTTCTGTATATTCCATATTCCTGCTTTGAGACATATACGTCTCAGAGAGAGAGAGAGAGATAGAGAGAGAGAGAGAGAGAGTTCAAAGGGCATCACATCCAGAGACTAAAGCCAATCATCCGAAAAACGGGTAAATGTACATTTTCGTGGACGGGCCCGATGGATTCACTCTCTATTTCCTGGGCCAGAGGGCCTAAATCCCGTCCTTCCGCAACGGAGACGGGGCAAAAAGACCCTGAGGCCCTCACAGGTTCCCCCCCCCAACATAAACATAACTGTCTTCTGTAACGCTAATCATAATCATTCAGGCATATCGCCCCGATCAGATCATAGAAGTATGTCGTCGCGACTTCTTTTCCCAGTGCGTTCACCTCAGCCAGTGCCAGAAGCATCGAAAACTGTTTTCGCCGTGGCCCGCACTAAAAGGAACTTAAAACATGGTAGGAATCAACACAACACAATTGTAAAAATAAGCAGCCCAGCACTCATTACCATTGCATTATAGTTAGCCAAGCCCCCCACCCGCTTAATTACTCTTCAACCAATCATAGAACTGATGTCCAAAACCCGCATTCTGTTTGATCTTTTTCTTTATTTTTTTCAATTTATCCATCGCCTTAGCAGAAGATCCTTCTGGGAAATGTTCTCCAAACAATAGGCAGACACCTCCTTTTTTTCTGCCAGTAACCAGTCTAACGCTTGTCTGTTTTGCCATGCCATTTTGCTGGTTGCATTCAATTGCTCCCCTAATGCGGAGAGGGCATCATCAGTGCAACTGATAAATCGCTGTTGACTACAATAAATATAATTTATCCAATTACGCGTTTTACTGACCCCAATAACAGGGACTGTCTATTCCCATCCAGCCCAACCTTGTTCCTTGCCTTAAGTTCATTGCCAAGGAATGAGATTGGGGATACCCCTCGGCTGACCTATACTATCATGCGAATTGCCGGGTCAGGGTTGTATTCTCTCTTGCTAAGTTGCAAAGTCTGTTGTTGTGGTGTGTCCAATTCTGTACTTGGGTATAAGGCAAACAGCTGCAATAGCATAACATGTATCACTCTGGCTCTCACAGATACCTTTAACACAAGTCCTGATTACGCTTGGGCACTGCTGCGCGCATTGTGCCACATGCTGTTTTCGTCACTAGGTGCAGGTGGAGGAATTATATGTCAGAGGCATTATATGGTGTATTGGTCTCTCCCTGGCACACAGGTAGAACCTTGTTCTGGCCATTATTGCTGCTGTATAGTTTGCCCATTGGTACCAATAATTAGAGCATGTCTGCAGCCATGCCAAGGAAGTAAATGTTGCACCTCTTCTAGCCCTCCTTCTCAGGTCTCGCAAATCCCTGGTATTACCATGCCAGGTCTGTCATTTCTGCCAATTTGATGGTTTCCAAATCTGCACAGGAGTCGACAATCTCGTTATCACAGGGGTTAGGACCAGTCGTTCCCAAATCATCCCCATCCCCACTATCTGGAGAAGGGTTATGCTCCACAGGCTCATCACTATCATTCTCCGAATCATCAGTGTGTCTGAAGATCTCACCTACTAGCTGGTTACAGTCTTGCGGCGGGGCAGTGATTCTCCGCTTTTTCTGCTCGTTTTCCACTACCCTTTCCCCACTCTCACTTACTGCGGGCTCAACACCAGGCTGTACCTGTGGAACAGCCTTGGTGCAGTGGTTAAGATGATACCAGGTGGACCATTCTTCCACCTGAACTGCGGTGGGCGATGCCTTCGTTACCGTAAAGGGCCTGTCCCTTATTGGCTCGTTCCACTTTTTTCGGACTGCCCTCACATAAACCTGGTCTCCTGGTTGAACACGTCCTTCTTTCCGATCTGTCTTTGTCTCCTTTTGTTTTTCCAATGATAGATATACTTATGTATCATAGTTAATTGTTGCATATACTGTTTTAGTTCCAATTCTAATTGTTCCAAACTAGGTCCTTTGTATGGGCCTCTCTATTTGGGCACTGGCATGCGTCTGCCAGTGAGCATCTCATGTGGGGTCAAGCACGTTTTATGATTAGTCTGCATGCGATAGCTCATCAGCGCTAATGGCACAGGTATCAACCCAGTTAAGCTTAGTGCTTGCACAGATCTTATTCAGCTTAGTTTTCAAAGTCCCATTAATTGTTTCCACCATACCCTGTGACTGGGGATGATATACACATCCAAATCTCTGTTTTATCCTCAGAGCTGGTAATACCAAATTAAGAACTTTTTGGATAAACGCCGACCCATTGTCGGAACTGATCTCTGAAGGTATTCCAAATCTTGGAATTATTTCGTTTGTCAGAACACAGTTCCTGCTCATAAATCTTAAGAGCTTACTGCCTCTACCCACCTACTAAATCTATCAATAACCACCAGCATGTATCTCTTTACTCTTACTGCCTTTATCATATCCACATAGTCAATCACTAAATGTTTTAATGGTCCTTCGGGTACGGGTATATGACCTATAGGAGTCGTAATTCCTTTCCTAACGTTGTTTTGTGCACACACCTCACATTGCGACAAGATATGATCTACCAAAGCCTTTAAGTAGGGTGGCCAGAAACCATCTTTTTTTTTATCTTTCTCATCACTTCCCCCCTTGCACAATGATCTAGCCCATGTGCCCCTGAAATGAGGGTAGTCAACAAAGAGGTGGGTGCTACCAACAAACCGTCATCCGTGCTCCACAAGCCTTCCTGTTTCCGCTTGTCTCCTATTTGTCTCCACATTGGCTGTTCTGCTAGATTTGCCTTACCTTGCATTTCAATTATGTCCTCCATTACGGGTCCTGGACTCAGACTCACCTGAGGTGCAATAACAGCCGAACAAAATCCAGAGGTTTTCCTGGCTCATTCATCCGCAGCCTTATTTCCCTTTGTCACCATGTAATTTCCCTTCTTATGCTCCTGGCACTTTATAATAACCAATGCTATGGGTTTCATCATCGCTGTTATTAAATCTAGAATTTGCTGACAATGCTGTATAGGGTCTCCATTGCTTTTCTTGAAACCTCTTTGTTTACATACTGCTCCAAACAAATGACATACTCCACGAGCATATGATGAATCTGTATTTATACCAAATTTCTCACCCTCCATCATCTCACCTGCTGCTGTCAGAGCCTTAATCTCTGCTAATTAGGCTGAACAGGGTTGCGGACATGCTTCCAGTTTAATTGTTTTAAATTGAGACTGATCCTGTTGCACCACCGAGAATCCTGCGTGATTCCCATAATGGTCCCTGTAGCAAGAGCCATCCACAAACAAAATATTTTTATCTTCATTATTCATTCTGACTGTAAGTCCACTCTTAATTTAGCAAACATCATCGTCTCCCTCACACACTCATGGGACTCTCCTTCATAACCCAGTGTAACATAATCGGCGATGTTACTTGTGGTGCACCTTTGTATAGTTATGTCTGGAAATATCAATAACATCAGAAACGCAACTATCCAAGCTGGTGTCAGTACAAACTTTCCCTTTTGCCGGTAATTCTGCTACTTTATGATACGTGTACAAAATTACAGGAAAACCCATGGTCACAGATGATGCTTTCTCATAAGCATAGTACAATGCTGCCAGTCCCTGGTAACAAAGGCGGATATCCCTGGGCCACCTCATCCAATTACTCACTGTAATATGCTATTGGCTGTTTTATTCTCCTTATGCCCGTCTCCTGTGTCAGCAGTGCTGCAGCATAACCTTCCTGTCCGTTAGACACATAGAGGTGAAAGTCCTTTTCATAATCAGGCAACTTTAGTGCTGGGGCTGACTGCAATTCCTACCTAAGAGCGTTAAAGGCTATTTCTGCCTCCTCATTCCACTGCAGAACACACTTCGGGTCTGTATGTCCAACTTCCTTCATCATTTTCCTTAATGGCGTCACAATTTCAGCATATTCTCCAATCCAGTCTGAACAGTATCCTGCAATTCCAAAAAATGTCATCATCTGTCCTATTGCCTCAGGTGTAGGAGCCTTAGTTATTGCCGCAATTTGATCCGGCGCTATCGACTTTGCTCCTTTAGATATTAATCTACCCAAATATTCTCCTAGCCATTGACAAAATTGCAGCTTCTTTCTGGATACTTTATGACCTCCATATGCCAATCTTTCCAATAAGGCCAAGGTATCTCGCTCACATTTTTCCTCACTTTCGGATCAAACCAACAAATCATCTACATACTGTATCGGTGTACTTTCCAGTGGTATACGCTCCAGGTCTGCCTACAATACCTGGTTAAAAATATGTGGTGAATGCTTAAATCCCTGCGGCATCCTAGTATAAGTATACTGGTTACGTCTGTAAGTGAAAGCAAACAAATACTAACACTGCTTTGCCAGGGGAATGCTGTAAAAAGCCGAACACAAATCAATTACGGAAAATAAACTGCTTCCGGTGGAACATTAGTCAAGAGCGAATGCGGGTTTGGGACTACAGCTGGCCAATCTTCCCCTACCTGATTCATTGCTCGCAAATCATGTACCACACTCCATTTGGACTTATCTGCTTTCAAGACAGATAACAGTGGAGGATTGCAAGGGCTATTAGACTTCTCAAGCACTCCTACCTCAAGCAATCCCTGTATTGTTATCTAAATTCCCTCTGCTGCCTCTGGTTTCAAGGGATATAGTGGCCTTTCAGGTAGAATCGTTCCTGTTTTAAATTTATTTCTACTGGGCTTGCTGATCTTATTATTCCTACATCTGTATCATGTTGTGACCATAAAATGGCTGGCAGTGTCTCCAGCCTTTTATCCTTCTGCTGGCTCACTTCTTCCACCAACAATGTCATATGTCATTGAGGAGTTACTTAGATGTCATCTGCACTTCTCTCCATTTCTATATCTACTGCTATCTTAATATAGTCATTGTCCACAGACATCTAGACCATTGGTGTCACTGTCTGCCAATCAATAATTGTTCCCGCTTGCCCCACCATGGGCCCCAAATCTTTGAACTGGTATCCCTCATTAACTAACAACGTTACATGGGGTGCAGCTCCTGGCACCTTGTAACATTTTTTTCAGAAATGCATTCCGTTTTATTTGTAAGGCTGCTCCGGGCTTTGCTATTATTATTGCGTTACCTTTTAAATGCTACTGTGTATCTACTTCATTGCGCCATTATCACTCTCTCTCTATTTCTTTACACTGGGTGTCATCTAAAATCACTGTACAATGCAAGTCAGTCTTGGGCGGCTTAGCTTTAGGTAATATTGCCAGTGTGCCGTCTGTCAACTTCCTCCAAGTTTTCCAGATCTGATCTTCTATTTCTCTAATCCAATACACATTCGCTCCTCTAGCTTCCTGCATCACCAGTTGAGTGCTTATTTTTCCCACGCTTAACCCATCTGGGGTGCATTCCAATTTCAATCCCAGTTTTAAAAGTGCATCTCTGCCTGACAAATTGATTGGAGTTCCTTTGGACACTAGAATAGGCAAGACTATTTTGTTGTTCCCCATCCTTAAGCTCACTGGAGCTGTAAATCGTGTTTATTATGTTTTCCCGAGATCCCTACAGGTTTAACAAATTTTTATGACATGGGAAGGTGGAAGGCGTATTGTGGTTGTACACCAGTGTACGCAGATTCAGTATCTATCATCATTGGTGTTAATTGCCCTTCTAAATAATCCGAACAATAGATTCCACTTCCGCCTCCCATGTTACCATTGGGTACTGTCCCTTCCCACCCGGTTTCGCTGGGCACCCCTAGCACCTTCCATAAGGGTTCTCACGTGCGGTTGGACCTGCTGGGCCGATCCTTGATTAAACTGTTGCTCTCTACACATCAATTCCTGCTGAAACGTGGCCGGTCAGGGTTTGTACGGGCAATCTTTCCTGAAGTGCCCTGGCTGATTACGTCCCCAACGCAATCGTCCTACCCCATTTCTACCTGCTTTTACACTGGCCCTTTTTGCCCTCTCTGTCCCCTTCCTTGGGAGCTCCAGTCCTGTCTCGGCAGTTGCCTAAATTTGTTTTGCCGCTGATATGGCGTTTGAGGAAACACTCGCCCAAAGACGTTTATTGTTGGCATGGGACTTTCTGGCCCTTGTCTGGCAGTATAAGAGGCTCCTCCGCAGGTTGGCGCTTCGTTCATTTCGGTTGGCACAATCTGATCAGTTGTTCTTTGCAACATTTTTTTTACCTATTTCTTTTTCTTTCCTTTAAAGCTCCAGGAGCTGCATCTGTGTCAGCTTTCTTTGCACCTCCTCCTGCTGCTCAATCAGCCTTTTTTTGTCTTTTCGGTGCTTTTCCTCTGCATGGACTACGTGGTCCCTGAATTCTTGGTAGGACATTGACGTCATCCCTACCACCTCTTCGAGTCTGGACTTGAATTAGGGGCCATTGCATCCACAATAGCAGCCCTAAATATCGTGGTCATCAACTGATTACCCTCCACCTCTTGTCAGTTTCCAGTCTCCACTTTTTCAACTAGTTTCCTAAATAAGCTGCTAGGTTTTCATTATCTCCCAGTGGATCCCTTTTTAAAGCTTTGGGGTTCATTCTAGGTGGGTTAAAAAGTCTGAGGGCCTGGCATACCCTCAGTCTCACTGGGTCAGAATGATCACCATCAACCATTGGATTGTCCGCCACATCTGTTAAGCCAGCCAAAAACATCAGTTCTCTCAGTTTTGAAGTCCACAATGCCTTCACCAGTAGTGCCTACAAGTCACCCACTGCCAATATTCGTCCTGTGGTCTCGTCCTCAAAGGCTCTAATCCATTTTCCCGCTCCTTCATATATGCTGGGTCGTGCATTTTTCAGCAGTTACATGTCCTGGGTCCCCCAAGGAATGTACGGTACGTGTCCTCCTCCCTTTACCAGTACGGGGTATAATCCCTCTCCACCTTTTCCCATTATCTGACTTTCTGCTTCCTCCTATGACTATTCTTCAGTTCCTGATTCCTCCTCTGACTTCTCTTCAGATCCTGATTCCTCCTCCAACTCCTCTGTCTCTGATTATGCCTTGGTCCGTATCTCTTGCCCCATTGCTCCCTTGGAGCCATCCTTACTCTCATAGTCCGTTTCTATCAGTACGTTTTCCCACATTAGTCCAACCGGAATCAATTTTCTCCTTCGCTTTTCCTTATGCTTTTTTTCTCTTCTCCCTTTTAGGCTGGCATTTTCCTGACGCCACTGATATTCCTCATACTCCTTTTGCAGCTTTATTCTTTGCAGTTCTTTAACTTCCTTTCCCAATTCCTTTCCATTCCGTCCTTTCCCTTTCTCTCTGAAAGGTCTTCTTTCTCCTCTCTAAAGCAAACTCCTCTTCTTTTAACACCCACTTTTTTCCTCTTTCTGTCTTTTCCAATCCTCCCTGCTTTTTGCATCGGCATTCCACTCCATTTCCTCTTATATTTCCAACGTTCTATTCACTAATGGGCATTGTTTCGGGTTTCCTTCATCTGTATAGGGAGGGATTTTTTCTGCGTCTCTTAAATCTGGATGTAAAGTCGACTTTTCCTCCTCTTCTTTCATAAGAAATAGTTTCTCTAACTCTTTTCTACCACTGCCTGATATGTTTTCCTCACTCTTTCTCCGTCCGTCCTAAAAAATTTAGTATCTCTGTCTCCTGTTCTCCTTTTTGGTCTCTTTTTTGATTTGTCTTTTGGTTTGTAGTTTTTGATCAATCCCTCCATTTTCTCACACAAGCTTACGTCAAAAGTTCCCTCATTTTGGCCACTTCGTTAGTAGATTTTTAGTTCTCTTTTCCCATTTTTCCGGCAATCTTTCGATATCTTTTTTTGGATACTGGAAACTTTTTGCTTAATATCTCAACTACAGTTCCTTTCCCCAACATGTTGTCTTAACAGGGTGTTGCTCCGAAATTCACAACTCACTTATCTGATTATTTCTTATTGGTATTACTACTTCTATTATACTACTTCTACGCCAAACCTTATAATTTTACTACCAAATCTGCCGGCGTTTGTATTATTTAATTTTCTTAAATTTATCAAATTATTCTTACCTCTTTTGTTCTGCCCATGCAGACCCCTTACTCGGGAGGTATCCGCAGAACTTTCCTTTAAACCTCGTCCGGTCAGACCCTTACGTTTCCAAAGGCGGTATCCACAAGGACTTTTTCTGCACTGCCCGTTCAGAACCTCGTCTCCCGCGAGGCGGTATCCACAGGGACTTACGAACACCACGTGGAATTTTACTTCAATAAATTTCTGTTGTCTTATCTCTACTCACCCCACCGCGCAGTTTTCTTGATCAATCCTATGAATCTCCTTTAATTTCAATTTTTACCAGATTCGATGGATCGCAGAGACCCCTAGACAATCGTTCAACACTTCTGTGTCCCGGAGGCCTCCCACACCTACAGAGTTTTATTCCGAATTAATAGCGAAATTGCTCACCTTTTTTATGGGTCGTCACCCTTCACTCAGCTAGTATTGCGCCAGTTTTTTTTTGTGGATTACCGAGATTCGATAATAATCAGGAGACGCAGAAGATTCTTCAAGAAGTTAAACCTTTATTTACAAACATAGGCTGTGACGGTCACAGAACTGGTCACTGAACACTCCTGAACAAAGTCTTACAGCTCTTCTTATTGCCCCTTCCTAGTTCAGTTGGGATTATAAATCATGTCAGTTTCAGCTACACAGCGACATCTGATTTACAGACCCTCGTTCCTCAATTCCCTGCAGTCTGCCATTATTGTCTTCTTATGTCTTTCTTTAATCTAATCACAACATGTTTGTACCTTTCTACAATTGTTCTCTAAGCTAATCACAATATAGTCTCGTCATTTCTGCAGTATAAACATTTGTTACTCGGCACCGGGCCACGCTTAGGTCATTGTACTCAGTCACCCGTCTGTTGCCTTACTCTTCCCGAACGCTGGCTCTCCCTTTCCTTGGTAAAGTATGAGAAGTAGCCAGTCGCATCTAAGGCTCAAAACAAATTAGAACTAAACATGTGTGTACAACCTCTATTTTCTGTATATTCTATCGTGGCAGTGTGTCAGAGCAGTCTGAGGCGCGGATTTCGGCTCCATTCTCTGCGGCGACGTGTGTTGGAATTTTCACTTGCTAGTTTGGACAACCAGTCGTTGCAACGATCAGTACAAACTGTAACACGGTGTCCATTGCTAATCTTACCGATGTTCTGTGAATGCTGTTTCACACCTTCATGTTGCCTCCCATGTTGGCAAATCAAGTCAGTACCAACATTACGGAGGATGATTTCCTGCATTGTGATTGAGGAGGATTTCTCGATTGGAATGCGAGAAACCGATTGGGAAAAATGTTATAGGATATAAATACCGTGCACGGGGCAGTTATAATTAACTCCAATGAAGAGGTGCTTCGGAAACAGTGATCAAAATGTGGTAGACTATCACAGTCAGTTCGAACATTGGTGTAGTTCAGGATGACTGCAGGACTTTCAATCCAACAAAGAGGAAACTCTGAACTTTGAGTTGGCAGGTAGTCTGAGGTGGATCGCGGAAATACACCGACTGATCCGGTTCTGAATGGAGAATGGTTATTGCTTGAAGATCGAAAGCCTGAATTCCAAAAGACTACCCTCAGGAAAGAAAGGTGTAACATGAAACGTGTGGAAGGTGGAAAACCATGAAATATAGATGTAGTTAGGAACAGAATAATGCCTAAACGAAACCCTCACAAATTTCCTAAACAAGAAATGATCCTGAAGATTGGGAATGTTTTCCAATTCAGCAAAGTATTACAGAGAAACTGGTCTTGAAAGCAATCGAAACGTTGGGAGCAAACGCAGGAACTGTTGATGCAAGCGACATGAGGTTTAAAGTGCATGGACGAACAGTTGGCCAATAGATTCAGTGATACGAAGCTTCATCGTGGTACTTTGCACAGATGGGTTCGGTCGCCACTTTGCCACGGTTGGGTGATTGGTCCATGCAATCTACTGACTGGTTCAACCAATTTTAATGCCACCCCCTCGATACTTTTCCCACCGTCACGCACGTGAACCGTTGGCGATTACAAGAACAGAAATTGACGATTATACATGTGCACAAGAAACATTAACAAGGATCGGATTAATATCGAAATAACGTGAGGGATGGGCGACCGGTGTTTCTTTTCCTCTTTTCCTTTCTGTTATCAGTTCTAGGTCCTTAACAGCAAATGAAAGTTGAAATGGGAAACGGTTCTGATGGAACACGGAAGACACTTGGACAAGTGAGTGAAAGTGACTGAATACGTTGCGACCTAAATGTGATGTTTTGATAAATGTGAAAGATTTGCCGGTGCAAATTATGAACACAGATTTCCGCCGATGGGGGAATCCACAACAAACATTTATCAAACCTGGTGAGGACTGATGGCAGGAGGCACTTGTCCACACACAAGTTATGGACTGTGCTGTGAACTTACTTCCTCGCTGAGGCATCGCGTATCCGTTCTCCCAGACCAGCACTGTCCAGTAAACCTTACCTTGCATTCCCATGTGGATCAACATGAATTGCAGTCTGGTTAGAGCCAAGCTTGGAATACTTATTTCATCTGTGCTCTCACATAATACAAACGGGAACCACTGGAACGCCACGAACGGTACTTGACAGGTTATATATTCGTAGGCATTCGGGTTTCAAAGGTGATGGGAGAACGAAGCTTCCTCATATCTCATCCCATGCAAATTAGTATCCACAGTGTCAGCATTACAGACGAATTTTCCAGTTGTCAGCAGGTCTGAATGATCACCCAACAAGAATCAACGAGAAGATCCGCAGCTGCCTCCAAGACATGTATGCAAAGTCCACTGCAGCGACCTCGGAGATATCCACCGTTGATTGGACCTGGTGGACAGATAGTAGGATACTGGTCGGCGAGAGGTGACTCATATCTGGTTTGAAAACTTCAGAACTACATTCAAAGATCACTACCTTATTAATGACCAACAGCTAACTCCCGCCACAGGGTGTGGGGGCTCCTCAGTCAGGCCCGTGCCAAATATGTGCCCTCCTGCACTTTTCTAACAAATGCCAAATGAATCTGGAGGAAGAACATCCATGAATATTTTCAATACGTTCTGCTTTTATCTCCCACCTGTGTAATTGGGACATTCATCACGTTCATTCATCGTTTCCGATTGCCCCACCGGCTGCGATGGTTATGCATTGCTGGGACGCTTTATCCGTGTTCCTGTCCTCCAAATCTGTGAGCTAAACTGTTCCATTAAATGCATTCATGTTTCCTGAGCCACCGATATTCACCAAAGGTCAGCAGCGGCTCGTTGGTATAGTGGTATGATTCTCGCTTAGGGACGTGTTTGGGTTGATGTGCGAGAGGTCCCGGGTTCAAATCCCGGACGAGCCCTGTTTTATTTCAGAAACACCGATTTCCTTCGTAGTTCTTATCACTGTCGCAAGGTAATTGACTCATTATTGAGCAAGACAGGAGATGTGTTATGAGATGCAGAAGCTTTGTCTGCGCGGTGAGCCTGTGGAAAATGATGGATTTCCATGTTGATGGGCGTTGTTGGCACTGATGTGGAAGAGCCCGAAATAGTGAGGTGAAGCGAACACCTCTTACTGTTTTTTTGGCCAGGACACGAGTGGCTCGAAGTTGCAGATAATTTAACCGACACGAACGGAAATTGTGTCCCAATCGCGAATTCAACGCCCTCGCTCACACCGGTCACTTTATTGTGTCGTCACTTTGGGATTGCGAGAGCTGGAATTTTAAATCTGACCTCAGTTTCTGCCGCCCCAGATTTTGTGTCGTAATCCTGACTTTCTGAAATCACTTGACGGATATGATTATTAGTTATAAGTCGGCACTGAGAGGCTTGTTGGGGAATTCCACAAGGAAGAATTGATAACTGAAGGAATGAAAACAATCCAATAATATTGAGGTGGAAGTGACAATTCCAGACCAGCTTTCATTTGCAGCGTTCATTATTTGCGGATATTTTTCATATATTCGATCAATTCAACAGTGGCCTGATTTGCAGCAGTCTCGTGTGTGGAACCAACTCCGCTGTATCATACACCAGTCGGCTAATTCTCAAAGAATCTGCTTTGTCTTATTTCACGGAGCTTACATTAAGTATGAACGGTTGCCAATAATCCTGATTCAAGTGTGCAGGAGTACTGATGTAGAGGCGTATTCATCTAATGTGTGAAGTGATCACGATTTCACTCAAATGAGCAATAACCTGACAGCTCCATGATGAACAAGTAAATGAACCCTCTGGCGAATATCCTCAAATCCATGCAGTCGTCGATGCCCCTCTGTCCGTCTGACGAATGGTCCAAGCAGTTTGTGTGGGGTGACACCACTTGTCGTTACACGAGACTGCAGACATTAAGACCTTTCAGTAATGAACGAGAATTAATATTTTGTACAGTCACTCACATGGGAGGATATTGGGGAACATCGAATGGACTTAACTGGACTGTTGAACATCGACAGGGACGGAAGGAACACCGAGGATGCATTAACTTCCTCTGCTCATCAAACTACACTCAGAAGTTGAAGGAACACACACGCCTGGTTCACTGTGCATGGAGGTACCTGTTTCACGACACAGGATCTCCACTTTCATCCTTGTTGTGGTAAACTCGTTCACTCTCTGCACAGAAGCCAAGGACATCACTACACACTCACCTTCCGAACTAACGGTGCAGAAAAACACAGATCCAAACGGCACGCTTTCTGATGGTATCGGAATAAGGATTCACCCCCTCACGGATCTTTCTTGCCCAAAACAAAACATTTTCAATACTCATCTCAGCGGCAACAACGACAACTCCGACAGAGTTTAACGGTGTACTGTTAAACGCAGCCAGCCCTGCGACAGCTGAATAGTTAAATCCATTGGAGCTCCTTCATACAGGTTCGAACCCTGCCCGCAGCCATCACCCTTTAGACAACAGGGACCAGTCGTCCAACTGCCGCTGGTAGTTTTAACCTCTAGTCAGGATTTCCCATCCCTCGCAGATTGGGGCAGACGTTTGCCACAAAAGAAATTGGGCAACCTGGAGACACAAGAGATTCTGCAGTTTCTGGAGGAACTCAGCAGGTCAGGCAGCCTCCATGGAGAAATAAACAGTCGACGCTTCTGCTCGAGACCCTTCATCAGGACTGATAAAGAAGAGGACATCACCCAGAACAAGAAGTGCGAGGGCGGGGGCAGGCGAGTTCAGGAAAGAGGGGAAATATAACAGGGTGGAGTAGAGGGAGGGAAGAACCAACAAGTTGAGAGGCTCTAGGTATAAGAGGTAAGGAGCTGATCAATAAGGAATCCTGTAGGAGAGGGCAGTGGACCATGGAATAAAGGGAAGGAGGTGGGCAAAGGACAGGCAAGTCATGAGGGCAGGGGAATAGATGGGCAGATCATGAGGGCGAGGAAAGTGGAAATAGAAGGCTCATTTTCAGGGAGGGTCGAGTGGACAAGGGGATCGCGGAGAGAGCGATCCGTGCGTAAAGCGCAAAGGGCGGAAGGGAAGAGGTGCCCAGTGGTGGGATCCTGTTGGAGGTGGCTGAAGCTGTGGAGAATGATGTGTTGGATGCACAGACCCGTGGGGCGTTGGAGAAAAAGAAAGGGTGGAGTTACCGGAAGTTGGAGAAGTCGATGTTGAGGCCGTCAGGTTGGAGACCCTCAAGGCGAAATATGACGTGTTGTTCATGCAACCAGCGTTTGGCCTCAAGTTGGTAGTAGAGGAGGCCATGGATGGACATGTCAATATGGGAGAGGAATGTGGAATTGAAGTATTAAGCCACCGGGAGTTCCTGGCTGTTGAGGTGGACGGAGCGAAGATGCTTGAAGAAGCGGTCACCCAATCTGTGTCGGGTCTCAACAATGCACCGGAGGCCGCACCCGGAAGACCCTCGTTACAAGTCTCAAGACTCAAGGAATAAAATTCCTTCCGTACTAAAGCGGGTTTTCTGGTCTCCATCTGGGGGCGTGGGTCCCAATCGCACTCCTGACCTCTGCTGATTTTTACATTTCTAGTTCTGACTTTTTCAATCGAGATCAATTATTTCCAGTGACTAGGACCAGAGCGATTTGAGCAGATAAAGGAATGGGTATAAAATCGTCGCGTGGTTTTCTCACAATGGATCGCAGTGCAACGGACAGAGTGCGGGCTTTTATGAGTGAGGGGGCGTTGGTGAGTAGACTCCGTGCCTTTTTCTCAACTCTGGCCATTGATTGGACAAAGTGACGTTAGTCCGCTTTGGACAGGTTGTTTGTGACTGTTTTGTTAACATTCTGTTGAAATAAAGCGTGGGGACAAAGATTTGACGACATATTAAGTCCCGTTCCAAATTATACAACTCAGGGGAGCTCAGTCCCCTGCGTTTAGAATCAAGCTGGATATGAGAATTCCGAGACGCTCCTTCCAGTCTGGGTGACCACGTCAGCGGGAGGTACCTGAAGTTCGGCCACTCGAAATGATCATAGCTGCCTTGCCCCTGGCCTCAATATCTGGTCTTGGCAATTCCACAAAGCTTTGATATACTTGATCATTCATAATTGAATCTACGTCCTCTTTAACTCGCCCATTGACTGATCCTTCACAACCCCAAATCGTGGAGAATCCCTTGCGTTTATTGTGACATATTTTCCGCGACCGTTCCTCTTCGAATTATAGAAACACCTCAACCTCTCCTCAGTGATGGCCCATTAGAACCTCACGCGGTTCAGAAAAGAATACCCCTAATTCTATCATGTAAAGAACACAGTTTTAACTTCATCAGCTGTTCGTTATAACACACTCAACCCGGTAATAAGGTTGATCCATGATGTCTGAGCCGCCTGGAATTCTACACAATCCTTCACCGAATAAAAGGAGGAAAACTGTACACATTCCTCCAGGGACGGCCTTACAAACCCGTACAATTTGGACAGATGTTTTCTTCAGTCTCCTTGCAAGAAATGACAATAAGCCAGTTGCTTTCCGAAATACTTGATTCACCCGCCTGCGATCCTTCTGTGGTTTCAGACAGAAGGACATCCCGTTCCCTCTGTATCCTCATTTGAATTTCTCGCCATTTTGATAATAGCTAATCCACCGAAGTGCATATGCTAGCTGTTCGTTCTCCTGATTTCTTTAAACTCACTGCTGTTTCATAAATTTAAAGTCCCAATGTTCAGATCTATTACCAGCTTGTCCGCCATCTATGATCTTGTGTTTGACTTAACAATCTCCTTCACTTCCCATTTTGACCATGGGTGCAATTCCTACCCTGGTTTAACATCTGAAAATGCGACACTCTTCAGCTGTCTAAGTCAAATTGCATCTGACATTCATTGGCCCACATTTCCAGGTTATCAAGGCCCTGTTGTGATCTCAGATAAACTTCTTCATTATACTATAATATTGGTGTCACTCGCAAATGTAATGACTGTGCCACCGACTTGTCAGCCCATATGTATATGTGAGGGTCACCGCACAGATCCATGCAGAACTCCAATGGTCACAGGCCTCCATGAAAAAAAAACACTGCACTGCCACAAGCTGTCTCCCCCCAGCACACCAAATGACCATCCAATAGGCTATCTCACCCTGGGTCACATGTGACCCAACCTTACTGACCAGCCTACCACAAGGGATTTTGTGCAAGGTCTTGCTAAAGGAAATGAAGACAACGTCGACCTCCCTGCCCTCGTCAATACCCCTGGTCACCTCTTCAAAAACTGAATGAAGGCCCTGAGTCACTGTTTCCTGCGCAGAAAGCAGTGCTGACTATCGCTATTCTGTCTTTCCCTTTCAAAATGCAAGTGCATCCTGTCACTCTGACTACCTTCAAGTAACATTCCCATCGTCACCGGCCTACAGTCCATGGCTTGTCTTTGCAGCCCTTATTCTGTAAAAATACATCAGTCACCCTCCCGTCTTCCGGCAGCTTACATAGGTGTAACAATGATAGGAATCTCTCTGCCAGGGCCCCAGAAATATATTCTCTGTATTTCCACAATGTATTAGGTTACACAAGGTCAGGACCCGCGGATTTACTCTTCATTATACGCTTGAAGACTCTCAGCACCTCCTTTGCGATCATGTAGATATGATGGCACATCAGTATTCTCTTTTCTGAATTATCGAGCTTCCATGATCTTCTCCACGATAAATACAGACGAGAGATATTCACATAAGACCTCGCCCATCTCCCTTGTGGCTCATTGAGGTCATCTCCCAGATGACCTCAATGATCATTAAATGGACTTCGTCTGTACCGTGTTACCTGTTGGTCTTAATATACATGCAAAATCTTGGGTTTCATCTTGACCTTATTGTGCAACGCTATCTCATGTCGCCTCTTTGTTCACCTGACTTTTCTCTCAAGTGTACCCCTACATTTCTTCTACCCCTCAAGGGATTCGCTGCATTCCAGCTCCCAACAGCTGATATATACCTCATTCATTTTTACTGAGCATTCTCAATATGCCTCATCAACTGGTGGTTCCTAATTCTGCCAGCCTTACGATTCACTCGAACAGGAATTGTCAGTTTGATTTCCTCGTCTGTATCGGTCATCCATCTGTGACATTACCTTGTCTATTTTCCCTCTGGGACTGGAGCACATGCCCAGCCTCACCTACTGGATTCCTTGCTGCTCTGCATTTCCTATTCTACTTTATATTTTATTGGGCCTTTTGTCAATGTTCTCACCCTTCAACTGCTCACAGCCACTCATTGACGACATAACCTTCATTACAGCCGATCCCTGATGTCAACTGCATATGTAGGGTCTCTACCCGAAACGTCCTCTATCATTTGAGCTCCACAAATGCTGCTTGACCAGCTGAGTTCCTCCAGAAGGTTTTTTTCTGCGTGGTCTTCCCGGTTTTACCTTGTCAGTGAAACCCCACTCCCACACACTCACTACACAAACGTCCTTGCCCGCATTTTCTGTTCTGTCGACGGATCTCGGGTCCATAGCATGGACTTTGTTTCTCCTGCCGCAGATCCGGCTCATCAGCCGGGAATTTCCAGTATTTTCTGTGTTTGTCACGGTGGAAGCGCCGACGGGCAGCGCGATGTTGGTCCGAGGTGCGGCAGTGCGTGAGTCACACCAGTATCAGAGGGTTTAACAGTTCACGAAGCGCACAGATCAAGTGTGAAGCCGTGATTGAATAGCGGTCAGTACTCTGCGTTGTGGCCACAACAACCTTGGTTCGAATCCGAGTCACGGCAGATCGTCGTCTCTCCATTTGGCATTCACCGCTCTGCTTTTGCTGACTATCCGGCCGGCTCTTCTCCCAGGGTGTCACCACCAGCTTTCTCCTGGACACATGGGCAGTCGCCGCATTTGGAGCTGAAACTTCCCGACGGATCTGCTAATTGCATAATAGCACACACCTGACTTCCATCCGGACACTGGTATTCGAACCCTGGTTCCACGAGCACTGCTTGTCAGAGTATTGGTCATTCTTTGGGTCAACTTCATCTCCCGACTCCTTAGAGCTGTCAACTCTAGGCCAGTCCCGGTTTCACTGTTTTCCCTAGGATATCCTGTTTCCGTGTCGGGACTCTGCCTCAAGAGCCCCGAGGCAAGATTCCTCCTGGTCGCCGTCTGTGTTCGGTTCCGAGGAAGCATCCCGACTCCAGTCTCGTCCCAGTGTTCCGCATTTGGGTTCTCCGCGATCTCGCTTTTCGTTTGACATTGTGACACTTTCCTACAATATTGGCCTAATTGATGAATGAACAAAATAACGCACGGACGACTCGGTCCTGATGCAAGGTTCCGACGCAAAAAGTCGAAAATTACTTTTACGCCATGGAGTTTGCTCGAACCGTTGAGTTCTTCTTGCCAAGTGTTTTCTGCAAATAGAGTTAAAAATGCAGGTGTAAGACCCTTCATCAGAACTGGGGAGGAGACAAAATAAGCTGGATAAGCTGCAGTGTCGTTCAGAAGCTGGATGTCTCCGTGGTCACAGCTCCAGTTGGCCTGAATCTGAGAACACGGCCGCTCTAGTTCGGCAATGCATGGTCAAACAATATCGACTGTACTGAGAGAAACGGCTTATTTGTAGAGGAGAGTGCGGTGATAATGGTGGAATGGCAGAGGGTGGGCGGAGAGATATGGTTCAAATTACTCGAAAATAAACCTCCACGGAGCAAGTCTTGTTTACACTTGGAAAGGTGGTGTTTGATTGAAGATAAACTGCATGGGATTGTGTGCGGAAATGCTGACCACTAATTTGATCGTGTTTTTGTTTGAAGAGATTATTTCAGAGGATTTATGAGGGCGGGGTGGTCGATGTTTTTCTGTGTGGACTTTAAGGCTTTTGACAACGGTAGGTTTCACAGCTGATCAGGACATTGGAGTACCTGGGATCCAATGCAGCCTTTCAAATTTGATCCAACCTTGTCTTGATGATAGGAGATTGAGAGTGGGCGGATGGTTTTCTGACTGGAAGGTTTTGACGAATGGTTAACAACAAGGATCTGTGCCAGAATCTGTAAAGTTCGTGACATTTATTGACGATATGGGTGTACTGTAAGTGGTGTGATGAGTAAATTTCCGGATGACATGAAAATTAATTGCGCCTACATAGCAAAAGAAGGTGTCCTTGGCTACCTCAGGATTTAGAAAGCAGGCGAATTGGTCAGGTGGAACCGCGGATGGATTTTATTCCAGGCATATGACTGTGATGCATTTTGGGATGTCAAATAAGGTTAGAACATCGATAATAATTGGTTGGGTTTTAAGGAATGTTGTTGAACTAAATTGCCTCGGGGTATAATCCCTCGCTTCTTGAAAATGTCAACAAAGGTCGATCGAGTAGCGAAAACGCGAAATGCACGCTTGTCTTCATGGAACGGAGCACAGCATTTGTCGTTGGGACGTCGTGTTACAACTTTGAGACTGGTTGTTATCCGGAAAGTGCTCCCAGAGGAAGTGGCCGCGGAAGATAAATTCACAACAGTTAAGAGTCACCCAAATGGGGTGTGAATGGACAAGGCACAGAAAGAGTCCGATTGATACAGGTAAATGGGATTGGGACACAGAGGTGTAACTGCCGCTACGGACTTGGTGGATTGTTTGCGTCGATTCTGTCCTGACCAACTCTATGACTATGAATCTATGGAGGATATTGTATCAATGAGTGCAATAATGTCAAAGAGAATCTCCTATACTATGTACTAATTTACGAGGAAATAATTGAACAGGTTCTGTCTGTTCCTTCAAATTAAGCATATAGAGGTGATCTCATCAAAATATCCAACTTTCAAATGGAGCTTGACAGTGTAGATACTGGGCTGGCGTTTTTCCTCTTGGGAGAGCCATGGTACAGATGACACAGTCTCAGAGTAAGGGGGCATGAAGACGGATGTGAGGTCAGTTTCAACTCCTGTTGCTCATATATTGAAGCTTTCCATGCACGGAACGACAAGACCTTCACTGACCAGCCCAGGACAGGTTACCCATTAAGTGAAGCTTCGCCTGGACAGCTGCAACACACACCTCGGAGATAGTGCAACACCTTTTGCTCAGAGACTAAAGTCTTCCCTGCACTTTGCCATCGGAAGATTCCGGACGAGGACCAAAACATATTAACCAACGAATGAAGGATCCATCTTGCACTGTCTCTAGAAGCTTGTCTTTCCACTGCTTAAAAATCACCCATCCTGTTTCCTGGAGAGTCAGATCTGCCGAACCAGATTCTGCCTAATCCCGCTATCCAAGTTCTGCGCCAATTTCTGCTCAACTTGGATAGAGTGCCTTTAAAAATGCCTTTTAAAACGCTGTGATTTTAAAATACTGGAATGCGCCAGAGATGTGCTATGCTATTATGGGTCGCAACACTCCCACAATGCTACCTTGGTTTTAGTAAATTTATCAGTTTAATTCGGAGCGTAGAGTTGATGAGATATATCAAATTAGATGTTTAATCCATGGGCACAAAAACATGATATTCACTGGCAGAAATGGTATTCAAGTGTCCTGAAAAGGTTCGTGGCATTTGGAAATGCATTGTTGAATGAAGCTAATTGCAGGACATCTTCCATACAATGTTAGCTGGAGATATGAGTCTGATGGTCTTTGAAACAATATCCCAATTGTTGGAAGTATTCCGCTCCCAATTTTCGCCCAGGAGTGGCAGAGCTTTTTCCAGGCAGTGGACTTCCGTAATTAAAGCTGTCGGTTAAACGCAATTTATCACAGCGGGGATTTAATCGGCCGTCGTCATCTATTCCTTCATATTTCCGAAAGTGATACTTTTAACTGCTTTGAAATCTCGATGTCCCTGTGGAGATTGTAATGTGTATAAAAGCACTAGGAGAGTAAAACCTCAAGGTTGAATTTGGAGAGATTGACTGCACCATAAAGGGATAAACGATTCATATGGAAAATGTAGCAAATATACAAGAACGTCGGAAAAATATTGTACTTTATCGTTGTTGTTATTGGAATTCCTGTAAAGTCAATGTAGCATATTATGGTGTATATAACGGCGAATGAACTTCAAATAGAGAAAAAAAGACAATGGCAAAGTAATTGAGCACAACATTTGGTTCCGTGTTCATGGAGAAGTACAGAAACTGCTTCCTAAATAAACAGGAGAACTAAGAGTGAAACAAATCAGAAATTTGATGGAGACATGTACTTGAAAATCAATTAAACTGAAATCGTGGAAATCGAACGACCCGGGGGGGGGGGGGACTTTTGAAATAGAGGATACAATGATTTTGATATCCTTTTTGCTACAAAATGATTCAATATCTCATGCATTGAGAGGAGTAGGAAGTTATTGCAGGTTTCCCCTGTGGTCAGCTCTTTCACTAACAAGTATACCTCTACGGACTCTGTTGACAGGGATATTCTTTCAGGGGCTAGCAGCAGTAGTCAGCTCTCTGGTACTGTGACCAGTTCTGATGCTCAGACGGAAAGGATGCAATCAGACAGGGCGATAGTGACATGAGACTCGACAACGAGGAGAACAGACAGCCACGGGCTTCCAGTGACATAAAACAACCCTGTACTTGATGCCGTACGATCTTAGAAAGTATGTTTAGTAGGATGTCTGATGACAGTAACATATAAGTCGGCTTCCCTTACAACGAAGGAGGCTTAGACGCGATATGATAGTGTTTTCGAAATTATGAAGGGAATAGTGTTCACATTTGTAAAATATTTCCCATTGCGGAGGTTACAAAAGGTGATGGCGAAGGATAAAATAGAATTGGTGTCAGAGTGCGTCAAGGAGGAATGTCCTCACTCGGAGAATGTTTGGAATCTGTAACGGGTGCCTGAGTTGGTGGTGAAGCAAATATGTTCGGAACATTTAAGATGCATTCAATTGAATCGCCAAAGCACAGAATGTTACGAATCAAGTGCTGGTAAGTGTGCTAAATGTAGATGGGTGAGTAGAGAAGGTGGGCCTAAATGCCTGTTAATGTGTAATGTCTGGCCATATGAGATGTTAATTTAGAGAGGAGAATAGTCGAACACTAGAGGAGGATGTTGATCTGTTACTAAGATTGGCAGGGCTATGGCTGATGGGACTTAATCCTGGGAAGAGAGAGGTTTAATATTTTGAGGGTCTGATAAGCGCAGGGCAATTGTGATTGGAATACTCTGAAGAGTGATGTGCGGCAAGTCTCAGTGCTTGGCACCTTACTCTTTTTTTCTTTGTTGATCGGCACAGTTAACAGTTAACAGGTTCTCTTCAGTATTAACATTCCCACAATGCACGCGTTTTTTTTTAACAGTTCCTCTCCACCAAGTAATCCAAGATGGCACCCAGCAAATAAAAGCCTTTCACGGCACATGAACAATGATTAGAGTGACCGTCATTTTCCACAAAACCGGCCTGCGTCTAGTCGCAGCTTGAGCACCACATCAACCCCCTCAACACCCCCATCAGAACTAACCGAATCCCGACAAAACACAACACCAGCTGATCCAGTACAAGTACAGGAACAAATCCGAACAGATTCCCAATGTTCTTTTCCTGATCTCTTATCCTGACCACGGACACACTGAAGAATATGCTAAACTCTCTTTTCTTTGTCTTTGTAACGTTGCTGTTGACTCAACCATTTGTATTCGGACATGTAATACTTCTCAGTGAAGTTCATTGACACAGCCGTTGAGGTGCACAGCACAGAAACAATTTACCATGTCCATCTCGACCATTGTACTCACCCATCCGAGTCGCATTTACACATATTTGGTCCATATCTTTCTGTGTCTTGGTGATCACGGGCTGTTCTGGATACATGTGAACTGCTGTGATGGAACCTGTCTCCACCTCCTCAGCAGCACGTTCCTCATTCTAACCACAGTTTGTGTGAAGGAATTCCCCCAATGATCTCCTCTGAACATTCTCCCTTTCAAACCTTACCTCTGCCCTCTTGTTTTAGATACCCTACCAAGGGCAAACGATGCTTCCTATTCATTTGATAAATCTTATTCATATTTTTGGGATCAGGAATGGTTTATTATTGCCACTTGTACGAGGAGTCGTGAAAAAAACTTGTCTTTCAAACGATTCTACAGGTCAATGCTTTACTCAGTGCAGTGTCACAAACCAGCAACAAAAGAAACACACTGAGCATGATTCAGTGTTAAAAACTATTTTATTAATCACTACTTATGATAATACGTAAAATAAAAGTAAAAAAAAATGTTAGTATGTTAGAATTCAAGAATGTTAATCTCGAACGTTAACCCCAAAACTAAACTCTTCGTGTGTGTGTGTGACAAAGTCCAAAACTCCCAGTTCCTGAATGGTTCTTAAAGTTCAGTTCCGCAAGCCATAAGGTGAAATTTGAGCAAGGGCTTCTTCAACAACCACCGTTGTCTGAAGATAAGATGTAGATGTAGAAAAACATAGAGAGAGTACATACGAAATCCAAATGTTCCACGATGGAACCCAAACGACACTTCAGTGTTTACTCGGTAGTGACTTCCTCACCCCGAAAAGCATCCGAACCGTGGTCGTCCACACACAAATACCTGTTTCCTTCTACAGGTCAGCAACAAAGTGAACTCCACCGGATTACTTCCAACTTCCATACATGGATTTCAGTGGCAAACACAGTTATTATTTCTCATCCATCGATAGAGAAAACAAACAGGCTGGTGTCTCTCTCCCTTCTCTCTCTCTCCTTCTTCTTCTTCTGACTTCTTCAACAACGTCATTACGTCCTTTATCTTCTATTGACGTAAGCACGCCCCACACACACATACACACACACTCTCTATCTTAAAGGGACTTTCACTGAGTCCGTAACACCTCCCACCTAAAAAAAAAATTTCCCAAGAAACATTTAACCGCGCATACAGTTAGTAATGTTAATAATTATCATGCTACACAACTACAGACTATCAGATTAGTACAGATACATGTTTCCCATTTAACATCGGGAAAGACAATCAGCAATCACATTATCTTTGCCTTTAATGTGAGTTATCATGAGATCAAACTCTTGCAAAATTAAACTCCAGTTTAACAGCCTTCTGTTCTTGTTTTTGACTCGGCTCAGAAACACCAATGGGTTATGATCTGTATACACAGTCAATGGTTTCTGAGCGGTGCAAACATATATACTGAAATGTTGCAAGGCTAAAACAAGCGACAGTAATTCTTTCTCTATGGTGGAATAATTCTTTTGATGCTCATTAAATTTCTTTGAAAAGTAAGCTACAGGATGGTCAATATCATCAAGGTCACCCTTCTGCAACAACACAGCTCCTGCAGCTTCATCACTGGCATCTACTGCTAATGAAAATGGCTTTTCAAAGTCAGGTGTTCTGAGCACAGGATGGTAGCATAAAATGGCTTTCAGCTTCTTAAATGCTTCTTGACAAGAATCTGTCCAAACAAACTTTACTCCCTTCTTCAGAAGATTAGTTAGGGGAAGAGCAATATCAGCAAAATTTTTACAAAATTTTCGATAATATCCAACCATTCCCAAAAATCTTCTAACAGTCCTCGTACCTGTGGGTATAGGGAACTCAGATATTGCTTGAACCTTTGCCTGAACAGGAGCTTGCTTGCCTTGACCTACAACATAACCAAGATACGTCACAGTGGCATGGCCAAATTCACTTTTAGCCAAGTTAACTGTAAGGTTAGCCTTGGAAAGTCTTTCAAACAACCTTTCTAACGCAGAGATGTGATCCTCCCATGTATCATTCCCAGTCACTAAGTCGTCAATGTAGGCATCTGTATGGTTTAACCCATGAATCACTGAATTAATCATTCTTTGAAATGTTGCCGGAGCATTTTTCATTCCAAATGGCAAAACATTGTATTCATACAATCCAGAAGGGGTTACAAAGGCTGAAATCTCCCGTCCTCTATCTGTTAATGGAACACACCAGTACCCTTTTAATAGGTCAATCTTTGTAAGAAATTTTGCCTTTCCCACTCTGTCTATGCAATCATCCACCCTAGGAATAGGGTAAGCATCTGACTTTGTTACAGCATTCACTTTCCTGTAATCTGTGCAAAATCTAACAGCTCCATCAGGTTTAGGTACAATAACACAGGGCGAACTCCAATTTGAAGTAGAATGTCTAATAATATCATTTTCCAACATGTATTTTATTTCCTGATCAACAAGTTTACTTTTTTCCACATTCATTAGATATGGGTGTTGTTTGATTGGTTTTGCATCCCCAACATCAACATCATGGGTAATTATCGATGTTCTGTTTGGAACATCTGGGAACAGATTTTTGAATTTTAAAATTAATTCTCTCATCTGTTGTTTTTGTGAAACTTGTAAATGGTCCAACTTCGTTTCAAGGTTCTCCATGATATTTTGGTTTTTTGGTTTCGATGGAACAATATTTGGTCTAAATTGGCTTTCCTCAACATCAACATCAGGCATTCTAGAAACAACCTTTACACCATCCACCAAGGCCACAACTGAATCCCTCTCATAATAAGGTTTTAGCATGTTTACATGACAGAGTTGTGTTTTCTTGCGTCTATCTGGTGTTTTGATTATATATGTTAGATCAGTCACTCGAGATTCAATAACATAGGGTCAAGAAAAACGAGCTTGCAAGGGATTATTTTGGCTAGGGAAAAATACCAACACCTTTTGCCCCACTGCAGATGTCCTAGGCCGAGCACGTCTATCAAAATATGTCTTCATTCTTATCTGGCTTGTTTTCAAATTCTCTCTCGCTAGCTAGCAGACTCTCTCCAACCGAGGTTTAAATTTTTTGGACATGGGGAGGTCTCCATTTCCTCTTTAACACTCCATTTTTGACATAGTATCCAGTTGGCACTTTTTAAATCTCCTCACATGAGAGAGCTTTTTCTTTCAATTCTGTCAACTCAGGGTCCTTTGTCTGTTCCACCATAAAATCCTTCCTTGACAAAGACAAATCTTTAAATTCAGGCTCACTATAAGGATGTTGATCCTCCAGTGAAGACAGAAAAGTCTCAGATAAGGCATCATAATTTTCTTCCTGTTTAGGACTGTCACAAGGAACCACATCAGACTGCACCGGACTGTCTGTCTTGGCTAATTCTCTAGCTCTAGCTCTAGTCACCGCACATGATGGGTAAACATCTTGATCATTCTCAGACTCATCAATCCTTGGTTTGGTTGTTAACCGTAACACAGGAACAATTTCTCCATCTGCAAGGTCATTTCCCAATAACAAAGAAACTCCTTCCACTGGCAAACTAGGTCATATCCCTATCTCGACTGGTCCTTCTACGAACTTTGACTTTAAAATCACCCTGTGAAAAGGGACTGACATGGTCTCACCTGTAACACCTCGTACTAGATTTACTTCACCAGTGTCACTTTCTTCACCAAAATTTAAAACACTGTCCAGCAAGAGAGATTGACTAGCCCCAGTATCTCTAAGAATTTTCACTGGCAGCTGGGGTGACTCATCATTCAGTGAAACAAAACCCTCTGATACATACGAACGGAATTTCTTTCTCACCTCCTCCAACTTTTCCGCTTTTCCCTCTTGCAAGGACTGGTCTTTAACAGCATCTCCTAATCCTTTTTGATTTTTAATTGCCTGAAAGCAAGCATTGGGCCCAGCTTCCTTCTTTTTCTTCAAAAGGGCACAATTAGATATCACGTGGCCAGGTTTCCTACAGTAATAACAAGTACGCTCAACAGGTTTCTCCAGCCCTGGCTTCTTTTCATCTTTTCCTTTTTGATTACCTCCCAATTTAATCTCTGGTTTACCTGGATTGTCTTTGTAACTCTTTTGAAAGGTTTTAGGTTGTCCCCATTTGGACTTATGGGTTAAAGCATAATCATCTGCCAACCTAGCATTTTCTTGTAAAGTTTCCACTGCCTTTTCATTTAAATATGTTGTTAATTCAGCTGGAACACATCTTTTAAAGTCTTCCACCAGTATCAATTCTGTCAATTTATCATAATCCCCATCTACATTTTTAGCCAGGCACCATCGTTCAAAACATATTCTCTTTCCATTGGCAAATTCCATATAAGTCTGATCTGCAGATTTCCTCAAGTCTCTGAATTTTTGTCTATAAGCCTCAGGGACCAATTCATAGGCCTTACAAATAGCTTGTTTTACCTTGGTATAATCAGCTGCATCCTCAGCAGACAAAGCAGAATAAGCTTTTTGAGCTTTACCTTTAATCACACTCTGTACCATAAGAGCCCATCCTTTCCTTGGCCAGTTTGAACTCACAGCAACCTTTTCAAAATGTTGGAAATACTGATCAACCTGATCTTCTTCAAACGGAGGGACTAATCGAACCTCCCTGCTGGCTGAAAAACCATCATCAGAATCAGATTCCGAACTCCTACGCTTCATTTGTAAGTCATGCTGCCTCTTTTTCTCCTTTTCCTCACTATCCAGCTCCATCCTCTTCAATTCCATCTGCTTCATTGCTAGATCAGCCTCTATCTTCATCTGAGTTAGCTTTTGTTCGGCCTCTATCTTCATATGGGTTTGCTCTCGTTCAGCCTCTATCTTTGCCAGCTGCACCTGTGCCTCAGAAATTGCTATTTCACTGCCAGGAAACTGTTTTAACACTTCCTTCTCAAACACCATCTTTTCCACATAATGGCCAGCTATCAGTCTCTGAATATCTGCCTTTCTCATAGACTGCTTTACTTCTGTAAGGTTTCGCCTTGTAGCAATCTTTATCAAATCATCCTTTTTCGCCACCTCCAATCCCTTTTGGGTTGGTGACTCCAAAAATGCCTTAATATCCATTGATGCTGGTTTCCACACACACAAGCCAATTACAAAGAATTTATCAGACCTTCCTCAAAAATCTTTGGATTGAATCCCGAACAAATCTCGTCAATCTGGGGTACAATCCCAGACGACACTCGTTAACCTTGGGAACTATCCCGGACGAGCCCCCAATTTTGTCACAAACAAGCAACAAAAGAAACACACTGAGCATGATTCAATGTTAAAAACTATTTTATTAATCACTACTTATGATAATACGTAAAATAAAAGTAAAAAAAAATGTTAGTATGTTAGAATTCAAGAATGTTAAACCTCGAACGTTAACCCCAAAACTAAACTCTTCGTGTGTGTGTGTGACAAAGTCCAAAACTCCCAGTTCCTGAATGGTTCTTAAAGTTCAGTTCCGCAAGCCATAAGGTGAAACATGAGCAAGGGCTTCTTCAACAACCACCGTTGTCTGAAGATAAGATGTAGATGTAGAAAAACATAGAGAGAGTACATACGAAATCCAAATGTTCCACGATGGAACCCAAACGACACTTCAGTGTTTACTCGGTAGTGACTTCCTCACCCCGAAAAGCATCCGAACCGTGGTCGTCCACACACAAATACCTGTTTCCTTCTACAGGTCAGCAACAAAGTGAACTCCACCGGATTACTTCCAACTTCTATACATGGATTTCAGTGGCAAACACAGTTATTATTTCTCATCCATCGATAGAGAAAACAAACAGGCTGGTGTCTCTCTCCCTTCTCTCTCTCTCCTTCTTCTTCTTCTGACTTCTTCAACAACGTCATTACGTCCTTTATCTTCTATTGACGTAAGCACGCCCCACACACACATACACACACACTCTCTATCTTAAAGGGACTTTCACTGAGTCCGTAACAGCAGTTACACTGAGTTAGTACAGAGTGCATTGATGTAGTACCGGTAAAACAATAACAGCACAGAGTAAAGTGTCACAGCTACAGATAAAGTGCAGTGCAATAAGGTTCAAGGTCACACAAGTTAGATCGTGAGATCATAGTCCATCTCATTGTTTAAGTGAACCGTTCAATAGTCTTATCACAGTGAGTTAGAAGCAGTCTGAAGTCTGGTGGTACGTTGCCTCAGGTTCCTGTATCTTCTACCCGATGGAAGAGAAGAGAATAGAGAATGTCGCGGCGGGTGGGGTCTTTGATTTTGCAAGCTGATTCACCAAGACAACGAGAATGTACTCTTCTATCAGATTTTCCCTCAGCCTGCTCCACTGCAGGGAAAAACAAACCCATCTAACCAATCTCTCCATCCTACAGTGTGATGACACTGCACACGATAATTCAGCTGTCGGGTTACAAATGTTTGATAAAGTTTCAACATAACGTCCCTGCTCTTTTCGACCATCAATCACTTCATGAAGCAAGTATCCCACATACCTCCTTCACCATCGTATCGACCTCTACTGTTACGTTCAGGGATATATGGACTGCAGTCCAACCTACCTTTGTTCATCGACTGTTCTTGGAGCCCTACCATTTACTTGGCATTTCCTACCCTATCAGATTTTCCACACTTCATTCTTGTCAGGATCAACTTCAATCTGCCATTGCTCTGCCTGATGTTCCAGTTGAATCAGCCTCACCATCTAAGAGAATCAGCCTCACTATTTTTATCACCGCAACTGACCGTGTGATCTGGAAACATGCCGACCATACCTCTTACATTCACATCCCTGGTTAATATATCTCACGAACCTCAATGGTCCCAGCAACAAAGCTTGTGATACACCACTGGTCACAGACTTCCAGAAAGCAAGCAACTCTTAATTACCACCCTCTTCCTCCTATTACCAAGCTAATTTGGATCCAATTTGTTAAGTTGCCTTGGATACCATGGGCTCCAACCTTTTTACATTGCTTTCCAAAACTGAACTGTCACAGTCATAGAGTTATACAGCATGGAAAGAGATCCTTCGGCCCAATTCGTCCATGTCGAGGGCGGGTGCGAACACACGTGCAGATCCCTCATCAGGGCAGCGTCGGGGGGTAGGGGAGATGGATGATTTTAAACTGGTGTCTTTTCCGGTCGACCGTTTTAATTTCTGTCTTGTGGATACATTTGTACGGAAGTTTGTGGACTTTGAAAGAAAAAAAATCCGAAATGTAAAGCTGACTTCCCACAAGTACTAACAATGATGAGACTGTTCTGATACCCAGGGACTAGGGATGAGATATCCCATTAAAAATGTCCGCCGAATTGACCCGGATCGGAGGTTCAGTAATGACATTCAATGCAGAGGGACAACAGGAAGAAAACTTTCAGGTTTTGTTGCCGAACAACGCTGCCTCTCGCAGAGTAGTGTTGTGTCGTGTATTGGGTCCTCCAATGGAACCCTTTCTCGACAGTCGCAGTCCATACTCACAGATGATCAATGTAAATAAGAAACAGGATTGGTGGTGGGAATTTGTTTATTTCTATGGAACGGTATGGCGTGGTAGCGTAGCGGTTAGTCGTGACGCTATTACAGCGCCAGCGATCAGGATTCGATTCACGTCGCTGTCTGTAGTGAGTTTCTACGTTCTGCCGTGTCTGAGTGGGTTTCCTCCGGGTGCTCCGGTTTCCTCCCACATTCCAAAGACGTACGGGTATGTTAATGTGGGTTTAAAATGGGCGGCACAGACTCGTTGGGCCGGAAGGTCCTGTTACCATGCTGTAAATAAAATTTTGAAAAGTGATTTCAGGATGCATTGTTAACACATTTGCTGAATTCAGATCATTCGCTATCAATGAGAGGGATGAGGATGAAAAAATGAACACGGAGTAAAGACCTGGAGAAAAGTTGCTATGTTACAAATGAATACATGTTTTACTTTTATTAAAATGTTTCGACACGCTATTCAACTATGTTTTCCCTTAGCTTTTTTTTTCAAGGGATCATCTGTGTATAAATACCAGACTTCGCTGAGACTTTGAAACAACCCAGTCAGCACTCTAGGATCTGCCACAACATTTATTCTTCTTCACTAAGGCTATCAAGTGTTTATCCAAATGTAGTCCCTGCAGCTCCCTGTAAAGTAGAACAATATTTCCAATCCGGCATACACTCTCTCCTATAAAATAAAGGTCAATAGTCATTTGAATTCTTATTATCTCAATTCCCTGTGTGGTAACTCCCCATGCCTCGCGCAACCCATTCATTAACAATATCGCATGGAAAATAATAAACGTTCAATACATTCGGCACCTACCCGCGAATGTTTCAGTTACATCAAATGAACGTCCTTATGCACAAACGTTTATCCAATTCATTATTGTTTGCGCAACTTATCGTTTAATGCAAATATATATTTCACGCCATTTGTCAACTCCTTTCTGAATTTCCGCTGCGTCATCCGTAGATACAAGTGCTTGTGCAGGAACTCAGAAGCTGCAACATAACCCCAATCTGCTGCAGACATACACCGGGTTACTGAAGTATTTGTCCATGTAATAGAAGTTTCTCACCGGCCAATTCAACGAATTTACTACATAGCTCATCCATAACAACATGAAATTAGCAGAAATGGTGAAAGTAAAATCATGGACTTTTTCCGATTTGTGACCTCAGCATCATTTGGATCCTCAGCATTGCTCCGGAGTTGCTTGCGGACTCTGTTTGCCGCGACGATATGCCTGATGGTCAGAGCATTGAACGAGAACATTAAAAGGATTGGTGATGAGGGTGTGATGATGCTGTCAATCCACTCGTAAGCTTTCCACAACGAAGAGGTGAAATTATGTCTCGTTGGAACACAACCCCATCCAACATTATTAATTATACCGAAAGGTTCATGCAAAAAAATGGAAAGGAATCGTCCTCATGCAGCTTACTATAACCACGGCGGCGATAACAATCGAAGCTGTTTTCTCGGTGCAATATTTTGCTTGAAGCTTCTGACAGCAAATTGCGACAAAGCGATCGAATGTGAAAGCGACAGTAAACCAAACAGAACAGTCCACAGTTATAATATATGCATCAAAATTGATGCTGCACACCGGAGTCAAGAAGAGGAAGTCCAAGTACAAATACATACTATTAATGCGACGCAGTATCACTTCGATAATAATAACAAGGAGGTCCGCCGCTGCCATCGCCACCAGGTAAAGAATAATGCATCTGGATAAACCGCACCTACCTCTGGAGAGGATCACAATGGCCACCAAGTTCACTGTAAGAAACAGGAAACCTTTCCTTTATATTTGAAAGTATGCCACAATGTTTTCTGATGAGAATATAAAGTCAATGTAAACAGCATCGAAGTGCAAGATTTCTAGCTGCAAATTAAATGCATTTCTTACTTAACACGTTAGCTCGAGGTGAAAAAAATCCGAAGCAAATCTAATCACTGAAGTGAGAGCTGTTGTGAAAATCGGAATTTGAATAAAAACACAGAAGATGATGAACAGCCGCAACTCCATGATGATAGATTATCGATATGAAAATTCAAGACTGTTTCTCTGTCCACATCCGCTTCCCGCCATGCTGAGTACTTCCAGCATCTGCTGTTTCTTTGTTTATTTCATGAACTCTGCGTAGTTCTGAAAAAAATCTGGTTTCTGAAAATAGTAAGTTGTGAATCCAGTTAACTACAGACTTCCCCGAAGCTATTGGTCGCCAAATGACTGTTCACTGTGCCAAACGCATTGTGAAATCCGTGACTAATGATCCGTATAAATGGTAGACGTTTCTCACTGTTTTGGGGTAACTGTACAGTCATGATGTGGGGTAAAAATAAGGAAAATGCCTCACTCGAAGATCTCGGTTCTCTGGAATTCTATGCCAAGAAGGTCCAAACACTGATTTTATTCAAAACAGAGATCAACACATTTTTGTATAGATGAAATATTGAAAGATATATGACAGAGAAATGGTGTTCAGTCAGATAATCCACAATCAGCATCTCGAGTTGGCAAGCAGGTTCGAGGGGCCGACTGGCATTACCCTACTCCTAATTCTTATGGTCTTATGGTTTTGTCGTTCTTATTGCAGAAGTTTGACTGCAGGAGGAACCCACTCTCCCTGTTTACTTTTATGGTCTCTAGAACACGCTGAAAACGTTCTTTTCTTCTTGAGATATACTAATCACACGGAGAATCCACATCCCAATCCTTTTGCCTGATTCAACACCCGATTGAATAGGAAATGTTGCAAAGTGTCAGTTATTTTATATGTCTCACAAGGCTTAACTACACATTTAACTTTAAAAAGTCACTTCTGTGTTGAAACCGGTTAAAATGTAAAGCTTTCGTTTTCACTCGTAACGTTATTTTGTTGACATTTGAGGAAACATTGTATTTTTCCCCTTTTAGTTAACATGTGACACGAACAATATACATCATCAATTTACATGCAATGGACAACAATGCACAGAGAAGAAATAATAAACAGTCACACATCAACATTTAACTTCTGTATCTCACCGGGAACACCGACAGCTGCAAGAAACGGGTAGTGAATCAGATCAATCTGAAAAATTATTGGATATTCCATTACTTCTGCGAAACGAGACCAGGCACAGCAAATGAATAGAAATGCTGGAAGAAGCCTAACTTGTACTTTAGATAATGGTCCATAGGGAGAGTCACAGAGGGAGCAATGATTTTTGTTTCATTCTCCCGAACAACTGATTTAATTAACCAGATTTTCCCTATGGAATTAATATTCCGCGGTTAAGCATACATCCAAAAACACAAAAGAATTGTATTTTTTATTGAATTTCCTCAAAAAGTCAACTGTAAATTTCTTTTCAACACGTGTTCACCTCGTTCGAACAAACACTAAGTCAGCAATTTTAATATCTGTAAACGCCACAGAATCGATGCGACTGAACTGTCACATGCACCACCTTCACATGTTGAACTGGGTGAACGGACTTATAAATAGTAACTCCCTAGTTCTTCTTAACGGCCTAGCTTAATTTGAGTGTTCCTAGTACTAACAAGGTCGAACGTCCGACTGATGTTAGCCGCAATGTTAATCAGATATGTGTCCATTTGCTGCACAATTTGACAAGTCTCAACATTTAGAAGCATTAAAGGATGGTACCCATACACAGAGGCCGTCATCCTAAACTTTAGAAGTTTCCGGCCGTGGTGGTTTCAACGTGAATCGGCGATGGCAATCTCCAAAATCACTTTTCTGGATGTGAGGATCGCTGGCAGGGTAATTTTATATTGTCTATCCCGAATTCGCCTTGAGGGTGGTATCTGAAGACAACTACTAGGACGACCACCGTCCTCATGGGAAGTTGTTTCCACGGCTTTTCTGGGGAGTGAGTTCCAGAAAATAGAGCCGTCGACAATAAAGTTGCAACACTTTGTTTGCAAGTCCGTGTGTAGAGCAACCTGGAGGGGAAGTTGCAGCTGGCGCTTATTCAGTGCATTTCAAGCCATTGACATTTCTGGTGGCGGAAGTCGTAGGTCTGGGAATTGCTAAATGCTGGGAGATGTGGGCTTTTCGCCGTGAGCCAGCGTTTAATTGCCTAACCCTGATTGCCTTTTAAAGGATGGCGGTTAACTGGCTTCTTGAACCACTGCAGTCCTTGAGATGTGGGTATACTCAAAAAGTTGTTAGTGAAAGACAGGTTATTGGCCCAACGATGATGAAGGAAGAGCGATTATATTTCCACGTCAGGATGGTAGGTAGCTCGGAGGGCAACTTCCAGATGTGCTATTCCTATTGTTTTTTGACCTTGTCATTCTCGGTGGGAGAGGTCGTGGGTTTGGCATCAGCTTTGTCAGGTGTCTTGGCAAACTGTTGCAGTGGATCGTGTAGATTGTGCGTCAGTGGAACAGTAAGTGGGTGGTTGCAGATGGAATGCTTACCAGGCAGTAAATTTCCTGCATGTTTCGAGTTTCTTAAGCATTGTTGATGCAGCACTCAATGGGGCAAGTGGGGTGTATTACATCACACTCTGATTTGACATGTGTAGATGGTGGACGGTCTTTGAGGAGTTCGGAGGTGATTTTCTCGCCGCAGGACTCCGAGCCTCTATCTTGCTATTTTAGCCACACTGAGTGTCGGCCTACTTCAGTCCAATCTCTGGTCAATGATACACCCCGTGCATTGATAGGATTTGATTCAGTGACGGTAATGCCACTGAATGTCGGGGGTCGGTGGCTGGACTTAATTTGATTGTATAACGTCATTGTCTGGCAATTGTGTGGCAGGTAATTTACTTGTCACTTTAGAGACCAGGCCAGGCCTGGATATTGTCTATGTTTTGTGGCACTTGGATATTGACTGTTTTATGATCTGATGAGTCGAGAATGCTGCTGAATATTGCTGTATCACTGCAAGAATCCCTAATTCTGATCACGGTTGAAGAAAGTTCATTGATGAAGTCGCTGAAGAAGTTTGGACTGCAGTGCATTTTCGGAATGGTACCCAATGTGCTTCGATGCTGAATGTAATAACTATACAGGCTGGTGAAAAGAATACCAATGAAACAGTTGTTTTGAATTGATGCTGCAGAAGTAAGAGCACATGAATCAGGAGCAGTAGTTTGCCGATTGGGATTGCAAGCCTGATTATGGCTGATCCATCTTTCAGTCTGAATTTTTGTCTGTCGCTCTACCTTTTTACGCCTGGCTTAACCACAACTATCCAATAACTTGCATTTCTCTCGCTTTCATGCAAGGGAATCTTAAAAGACGAAAGATCACGATACTTCTGTCGTTATTGGGAGAATAAACACTCCTTACTTCTCACCTGCATGAGGAAGACGACTGTCATCTCGATACCTGAGAAAAGCAAGGTAAATGCCTTAATGACGACAGCCCGGTGACTATGACATCCACCATCATGAAGTGCTTCGAGAAGCTGGTCATAGCACGCATGAACTCCAGCCTCCCAGACCACCTCGATCCACTGCAACCCGCCGACCATCGAAACAGGTCCACGGAGGATGCCATCTCCCTGGCACCACACTCATATCTGGAGCATCTGGAGGTTAAAAACACCTAGGAAAGACTACTATTTATTGACTACAGCTCCGACTTCAATATCATAATTCCGACCAAACTCATCTCCAAACTCCAGGAGCTGAGACTCAACGACTCTTGTTGAAACTGGATCCCAAACTTCAGGCCAACAGAAGTAATGATAGTCAGCAACATCTCCGCCACGATTATCTTCAAAACTTGTGCCCCAAAAGGCTGCGTCTTCAGCCCCCTCCTCTACTCCCGAAATGCACATTACTGCGTGGCCAGTTTGTAACGTAACACAATCTGCAAGTTTGCAGATGACACCAGCCGAGTAGGCCGAATCTCAAACATCGATGTGTCAAAGCACAGGAAGGAGAGAGAGAGCCCTGTGACATGGTGTCATGACATCAAATATTCTCTCAATGTCAGCAAACAAAAGAACTAGTCATTGACTTCAGGAAAGAGAGTGGTGCACAGTCTACTGTTTACATTAACGGTGCTGAGGTCGATGAGTTGAGAGCTACAAGTTTCAAAGAGTGAACAACACCAGTAGTCTGTACTGGTCAATACACGTGGACACTACGGCCAAGAAACCGGACTGTCTCATTTACTTCCTCAGGAGGTTAAATACTTTTGGCTTGACGCCTTTGACTTCACCAATTGTTCTCGATGCACAATAGATATAATACCATCCGGAATTATGACGGCCTGGTGTGCCAGCTGCTCTGCCTGAAACCGCAAGGAATTGCAGAGAGTTGTGGACGCAGCTCAGCATATCACGGAAACCAGCCTCCGTTCCACGGACTCTGTCCACACTCCTTGCTAGCTTTGTTAGCGCCAGCGTAATCAAAGACCCCAGCCATCCCGGACAATCTCTCTTCTCCTGTCTCCCATCCGGAAGCAGATACAAAAACCTGAGCACACGGGCCAGCAGGCTCAAGGACAGCTTCCATCCCACTTTTATAAGAGTACTGAGTTGTTCCCTGGTACGAGAAGATGGACTCTTGACTTCATAGTCCACCTCGTTATGGCCTTGAACCTTATGGTCCTCCTGCATTGCACTTTCTTCTCACTGTCACACTTTATTCTGCATTCTGTTGTCGTTTTCCATTGTACTACTTCATTGTGCTTTTATAATGAAATGATCAGTTTGGCTGACATGCACATTAAAAGTTTTCACCGTACCGATTTACCAATTCAGAATTGTTACCCAGGGATAACGCTTTGAAAGTTGGCGTTCTCCACATGCGCGTGCTCGAACTCATCATAAATCCCTTACACGTCTCTCTATTATAAACACCAGTGGATATATTCCGGGGTCTACTCCTTTTTTGCAATACATAATAAAGACAAAATGCACAGAGCTGCTCCTTAATTACCTGCTGTATCTTCAGGTTAGACGTTTTTGAATCATGCACTGGGACATCTCTGTTCTCAGCTTTGAAAAGCTCTTTGATTCTCAGCTTTGAAATACGTCATCATGTATTTTTACTTCGTTTTCACATCTTCTGAAATTGAATTCAATGACCAGATTTCCAGCCATCACGACTGAGAGGGCTGTGGACACAGAGGCTTTTAAGAAATCAAAGCTGTGATCCAAGGCCACAGATGAAACGCTGTCGAGTGGGATTGGTATCAATGAATGAGTATCCATAGACGGCAAGGACAGAGTGAGTGAAGGGACTGTTTCTGTGCTGCTTATCTCTATGACTCTGACACAATGACTCTAAATATCTCTGTTGTCACAGCGCGCTCGGTTCATAACGTACTTTACTGTAAACCTCTGTGCCATAAGAAAATTCAGCAAACATGTCCTCACCCGTGACAGCCAGTTTGACATCCTCTCTACCCCCTGGTTATGCAGCTTGATAAATCACAGGTGTCAGCACCGACTCCAGCTTTAAACAATTTGATGGGTGACGAATTGGGTTTCATTGGATCTGTAATGAGCCAGACACAGCCTTCATTTGTTCCTTGTAGATAGAGAAACAGTTTGAGGTGTCAAGAAATGAGTTACTTTTTGCATAGTGTCAGTCTCAAACTTCCTCCTGCAGCCTTCTTGCGGCACAACCGTCAGTATTTCTGCTTAGGATGACTCGATCGTTTCCACTTACCCTCACCCGTTCTCCTCTTTGCTTCATATTTGCCTTGTCATTGTGTGCATTTTATCAGTCCCTATTTTTCCACTGTGACACAATGCAACTTGTTCGCATGTTTTATTCGACCACGACACATGTGTCATTAAACGCTCATTAACTCGGATTATTTCATCCATTGCTTGCGGCTGCTAATACTACATTCTACATGACATTACTTCTGTTTATTATATACACACAGGTGCCACAGTGGCGTCGTCGTGGGACTGCCGGAACAGGAGAAATTACCGTCTGGCTCCAACTATTCTTATAGATAGCAATACAGTTTGTGATGGTAGATGAAGCTGATTAGGGGGTCATTGTGTTCGTGAGCTGTGTCCATAGGTTAGAGGCGCAGGGAGATCATAGCAAAAATTTGTATCAGTCCACAGCTGGAGCGTTGAGTGAAGTTCCCGTTGTTACAGGACACGTATGTACACCAGTTAACATGCAGAGGAGATTCATCATGTATTTTTGCACCACTGGCTGAGTGTTTCGGTGATCAGAAGATACAGGCTAGGTTTGGGTTGTTTTCCTGGGAGCAGAGCAATGCAAATGGGGACCTGTTTGTGGTATCAAATAATCAATAACTGGTGATGTCTTTAATTCAGCGAGAAGGACGGGCTCTTGAGGGGACTTTTATGCAGACTGTGATGAGAATATTGAACACACTACCAAAAGGAGTGGTGAAGATAAAGATGCTCAAAAATTAAGATGTATGTGCCCAAGCACTTGAAATGCCAAGCCAATGCACAGTAGGCACTGGGCTAACTGCTGGCAAAAGGGAATAGTATAAATGGGTACGAAGATTGTCATGGACATTGTAACCGAAAGACCGGTTTCGCTTCTGCATGATTCTCCCTGTCTTTGACACGAGAATGGAACCAATCCAGTGTGTTAATTATCCAGACAGTGCCGATGGCATGACTCGCATAATCTGCAATGGGACGTTCTGCATTTCAGCTTTATCATCGATCCGCTGGATAGAATATCTGCCCCACCTATAGTATCTGCAGAACAGACAATGCTTTATCTAAGTACCAGTGAAAGAGGGAGACTGTGGCCCCGTCTTCAGTTCTCCGAACATGAATGTCATCAGTAATTTAAGACTTTAGGGACAGATTATTCATTCTATTGTTCTGAATTGGAGATATGCTGTGGCAGGATTGACCTTCCATGACTGAGATAGAAATAGACTGCGGCACATCCACCATCATCATGTTTCTGACAGTCGCGATCATAGTCACATCCACACAAATAACTCATTCTCTCCAGTTTTCATCACACACACAGAAATGGACAGAGAGAGAGAGAGAGAGAGAGAGAGAGAGAGAGAGAGAGAGAGAGCGTGAGAGTGAGAGAAAGAGAGAGAGAGAGGTGGAAAGCATGAATATCAAACAGTTTACAGATCACATTAAACAAGATTTTTAAATTAGACAACTAGTCTGCTGGTAAAGAATAGAATACAATGTTTGAGTGAGGCAGGTAGAGAATTGTAAACATGATATTGAAAGAATTACTGACACAGAGTTCAGAAGCGCTAAGGGGGCAATCTGGTGATATTGGCAGCAAATAATCACAATGACCTGAAAGAATGAATATCGAAAAGATCATCTAGTTAGACTATGCTAGTTGAACAAATGTGGTACACGATCGACTTCTTATCGGTCCGAGATGTGGAAGAGAAACTTTAAAGGTAAATTTTGACCAAATCCAACAAATTGGTATATTGCTACATCGGTTTATAATTGTCGCGTGTGACAAGGTAGGATGATAAAATTTGTTTTGCATGCCATAGTAATCATTATATCGCATCAGATCAATGAGGTTGTACAAGGGAAAGCAAATACAGAATGCAGAAGATAGAGTTACAGTTACAGACAAAGTTCAGTGCAGGCAACAGCAAGATTCAAGACCACTACGTAGATTTTGAGGTCAATAGTTATAGTTCTCGTACTGCGGGACCGTTCGATAGTCCAATAACAGCAGGATAGAAGCTGTTCTTGAGCTAATAGCGCCGAGCTATTAAAATACGGAAGGTAGAAGAGTATAATAGTAATTGCAATGCATTTAGCGTTGAGGTGAAACAGGCACAGATATTATGTTCACCAGCATTTGTTTCATACCCACTACGAAACAAGTCCAAAAGAGATATAAGGACAAAGCCATTGTGTAAGAATTTCAAAAGAGATGATGGGACGAGGACAGGATTTAATTTCAAGAAACCAAAATGGGACCTCCTGAGTGTAAAGGGGAAGGATGGGAAGGAGATTGTTCGGGGTGTACAGGAAGGGTTCCGGAATCCTGCTGGTCCTCACTGGAGTAACAGCTACAGGCCGGATCTCCTATTTATCTTACCTTCTCAACCCGGTTTGAAACTTTTTCTCTAATTGCGATTTTACGTCACCATGGCTATAAGGACTGCCAAAGGTACTACAATTACTGAAGAAGATGACCCTCCTGCATTTCTGGAATCTATTTTACAATTGCTTCGAAAACAAATGGATGATTCTTCCAAGAAATGTGAACAATTTCAAAGCAACTTCAGCAGATTAGTTCCAAATTGGATTTTTTACAAGAAACTTTACATGATCATGACGAACGGATTAAACAGCATGAAGCATCTCTCCCGGTTCTGGATGAGAAAATTGATGACTTGGAAAAGCTTTGTGAAAAGCAATCGAAAGCTAATGGAAAGCTAAACAGAAGATTATTGACTTAGAAAACAGGACCAGACGGAACAACATCAGAATTCTCGGAGGACAGAGTTAGGCAATCAACCTACTGAATTTTTTGCAAACCTTCTGGTTGAATTGTTTCCTTCTATTTTTAAAGCTGCACCTAAGATTGACAGACCGCATAGGTCACCGATGAACAAATTTCTTAAAGAAGGCAAATCCAGGTCAGTCATAATCTCACTGCATGGCTTTAAAATTAAAGACATTTTGATTCGTGGATTTCGCCGAAGATGAATGTTTAACTATCAAGATTATAAGATTAGAATCGTTGAGGATTTCTCACCTAAAATTATGAATGAACGTGCAACAGGTGTATTTGGGTTGTACTGTTAGTGGATAGAGATGCTGGATTTCTTTTGGTCAGCTGATTTCTCTCTTTGGGTGAGGGGAGGGGTATTGGGTTCTTTCTTTGCAAGCTGGTTTGAGCTTTTAGCCAAGTGTGTTGCGTAGCTACCTTATCAGAAAGTTCAGTGTCTGATTTGAATCTACATCTTAATATGGCTTGTATATGACTTTGTTTATTATTCACAGTTAAACAATATTAAAATGGATTGAGTGATTAATTTAATGAGTTTTAATGTTAATAGGACTAAACCATCTTGTAAAGCGAAACAATATTTTTGTTTATACTAAAAATCTCAAAGCCTGAATTGTTTTGTTACAAGAAACTCACACACGCAATTGCGATACTTTAAGCTTTTTCAGCCGATGGAGAGGGTTACAATACCATTCTTCTTTACTGGCTAAACCCAGGGGGGTTTCAATATTCATAGATAGTACTGTTTCCTTTGCTAAACACAAGGTTATAACGGACACTCATGGTCGTTTCTTTATAGTATCAGGGAAGTTAGATAATAGACTCGTTCTTTGTGCCAATATTTATGCTCCGAATACGGACGATCCAGGAGTTTTTGAAAGAGTTTTTGCACTTTTGTCAGATTTAAATTTTTACTCTCTGGTTCTATCAGGAGATTGTAATTGTTGGTTAGATTCAAGGTTACATAGGTAATCTATTAAACCAGCAGCTCTTAAGAAATCAGTTTTTTTTTCTTCAATATTTTTTACTGAAAACTGGTGTTACTGATGTCTGGCGTTTTTTACATCCAGAAGACAGGGAATATTCATTTTTTTCTCATGTTCACCACACATATTCCAGGATTGATTAGTTTTTTCTTTCTTTCTTTTTCAAACGTTTTATTAGTTTCAAATTAATACAGATTGATATATAACATCAATATGTATACATACAATACAAACAGATCAGGAGAACAATAATGGCATAGACAATCATAAAGAACAATAAAATATTTTTAAAAATCTGTAGATCCAACAAACTCTTAGTAAATGAATATAATATAAAAGAAAGGAAAGAAAAGGTTTACTATATAAAAGAAAAAAAAGAAAAAAAACCTAAATCAATAAGAAAAAAATAAACAATATAAACTAAACCAAACATAAAAAAAGCAAAAAAAAACAAACAACAAAAAAAAAGGGAAAAAAATCGGCTAAAATGTCTCAGTAGAAACAGATCAATATTATGTCGTCAGCTCCATTCCTCTAAGTTATTGAAAGGGGATATACATCATGTGAAAACATTGAATACATGAACTCCAAACATCGTCAAATTTTAGCGAAGGATCAACAGTACTATTCTTAATTTTTTCCAAGTTTAAACATGATATAGTTTTAGAGAACCACTGAAAAGTAGTAGGGGGTATCGGATCCTTCCATTTAAGCAAGATGGATCGGTTGGCCATTAATGTAACAAAAGCAATCATACGGTTAGCGGAAGCAGATAAATGGTCAGACGATTTTTTTATTGATAGTCAATTGATTTCATCAATCCGAGCCTGTGAATATAAAGAGATTGCTCTTTCAGATCATGCTCCTGTTTTTTTATCTTTAAACCTCCCCGAACTCCCTCAAGTAAACAGATCTTGCCGTTTGAATCCAACTTTGCAATCTGATAAAGATTATTTAGAATTTTTGGAGAAACATATCACATTCTTTTTAAAGGGAATACCCCGGGAGAGACTTCTAGTCTTATTATATGGGATGCTTTTAAAGCCTATATCAGATGACAAATTATTTCTTACCGGCAAACGTTAAGAATAAAGCTAATGCAGGGAGGATTGATTTAGCCAATCAATTGAAACTTTTAGACCAAAAATATGCCTTGGATCCAGGTCCCACTTTATATAAAAGGCGAGTTGAATTTAAAACCAAATACGATCTTCTTTTAACATATTCAATGTAGAATCAACTCTTAGAAGATAATACTCAATTTTATATCCATGGAGATAAAACTGGTAATTGATTGGCTAATCAATTAAAAACCTCTGTAGCTGGACGACAAATCAAAGAAGTTCACAAGGTCAAAGGACAAAGGACAACAGATCATTTAGAAATAAATGATACTTCATGAGAATTATATTCTAAAATTTACAGTTCTGATTCTCCTGAAGATACAGTAGTGAACAACTTTTTCCGACCAATTAGATATTCCTACACTCTCTGCTGATAATCGAGAACAATTAGGGAAAAGTATTGCACATGAGGAAATCGCCGAGGTTATACGATCAATGCACTCTGGAAAGACAACAGGCCCTGATAGATTTCCGGCAGAACTCTATGAGGCTTTCTCTTCATTGCTTATACCTTATTTAAGTTCTGTTTTTTTCGGATTCTTTTAAATTGGGAAGGTTACCACAATCCTTTTATGAAACTATCATTTCACTTATTCTTAAGAAGACTAAAAATCCAACGGTATGTTCTTCATATAGACCAGATTCATTACTAAATGTTGTTGTTAAATTTTTTATCTAAAGTTTTGGCTCGTAGATTAGAAAATATTTTACCATTAATTATATCCGATGATCAGACGGAGTTTATCCAAAACTGCTTTTGCCATTTTAATATTCGTCGGTTATTGAATATTATTTATTCTCCTTCCAATGAAATTTCGGAATGTGTGATCTCTCTCGATGCTGAGAAGGCATTCGACCGGGTCGAATGGAGTTTCCTATTTAAAACATTAGAGAAATTTAATTTTGTGCCCAATTTTATTCAACGGATTAAATTACTTAATTTATCTGCTTCTGCCCGTGTTATTACTAATTTTCAACTTTCTGAACCTTTTAAACTTCAACTCGGAAGTAGACAGGGATGCCCTTTGAGTTCTCTGCTCTTTGACTCAGTCCGAGAACCTTTAGCTGCTGCTTTTCCAGAATCGACAGAGATTGCTGGTACATCTAGGAGAGGCACCATCCATAAGGTTTCGCTCTATGCTGATGATTTACTGCTCTTCACTTCGAATGTTGAGACTTCGTTACCTTCTATGCTTTCTTTACTTTCTCGTTTTAGCCAATTTTCAGGGTATAAATTGAATTTACAGAAGAGCGAACTTTTCCCTTTGAACGTAATTATTAAAATAAATTTTAAGCCAAATCCTTTCACTGCATTATTCGGGACTTTTGGAGAAAAATATATAAATCTGGAGACTTCCGACTTACATTTATTTCTCTTATAGCCAAGAGGGCCGTATTGCTTAAATGGAAGGAAACTATTTTCCCGACACACGTTTAATGGTGACGGGATGTTATGTCATATCTAAATTTAGAGAAGATCCTTTGCTCTATTTCTGGATCTATTCTGAACTTTGAAATATTATGGGGTCCTTTTTTGAACTTCTTTTAAAACCACTGATTTGGTTCTAAACGTACAGATACTGGCCAATATTACTATATCTTTTGATGTTACTAAACAGCTTTGGTTTTGGTAGTGGGGTAAGATTTGTTTATAATAAAATTATTCCATCATATCAACATCACTTGATTATTTTCTGTTTATCAATATGAATCATTGTGATTTCTTGTGTGATTCAATACAATCTATTTTGTAACATTTTATTTTCTCCTTTGTTTCATGCATTTTGTACATCTTATTTGAAATTAATAAAAATATTGACAAAGAAAGGAAGGGTTCCTGACACAGTATGTGGACAGTCCGATTAGAGGAGACGTCATACTGGCCCTGCTGCGCCTGATCAGGTTTCAGATCTCTCGGTAAGAGCATTTTGGAGATAATGGCCATAAATCCTTGACATTTACCACAGCCTTGGAGGGGGACAGGAGCAGATGATATGAAGATGTATTTAACTGAAAGAGGGGGAATTATGATGATATGAAGCAGGAACTTGTCAGGGCAAAATGGGAGCAGATGTTCTTGGGGAAATGCACAGCGGAAATTTGGAGGTTGTTGAAGGAATACTTGCATGTGGCTGACGATAGGTTTTCCCCATTGAGGCAGGGTAAGGCTGATAGAGTGAAGGAACGTGGTTGACACGAGATGTAGGATGTTTTGCCAAGGGGTAAAGAGAAACTTACCTGAGATTTTTAAAGCATGGCTCAGACAGGGCTCTGGAATGTCACAAGGTAGCCAGGAGGGAGCTTACGAATGGACTTCGGAGATCTGGAGGGGACATGGAAATCCTTGGCAATTAGGATCAAGGAAACCCCAAGGCGTTCAACGCATATGTGAAAAATAAGATGATGATGAGAGTGAGGGGAGGACAATCAGGGATAAAATAGGAAACATGTGCCCGGAGTGGGAAGAGGCAGGGCAGGTCCTTAATGAATACTCTGATTCAGTATTCACCATAGAGAGAGATCTTGGCGTATGACAGACTGATATGCAAGGGTATGTCGACGTGAGGAAAGAGAATGTGCTGGAACTATTGAAAAACATTGGGATAGGTAAGTCACCGGGTTCGGAGAGGAATTTTCCCAAGGTTTTACGGAAAGCGAAGGAAGAGATTGCTGCGCATTTGGCCACGATCTTTGCTTCCTCAATCGCCTCAGGAGTAGTGCCATATGATTAGAGGGTGGCACATTCTGTTCCTTTGTTTAAAAAAGGGAGTAGTGATGACTTTAGGAATTACATACCAGTGAGTCTTACTTCAGTGGTGGGCAAATTACTGGAGAAGATTCTTAGAGACAGGAATTATGGGCATTTATAGAATCATAGGCTGACTGGAGATAGTCAGCATGGCTTTGTGAGGGGAAGATCGTGCCTCACGAGCCTGATTGAATTCTTTGAGGATGTGACAAATCACATTGATGAAGGTAGAGCAATGCACGTGATGTACATGGATTTAATAAGGCTTTCGATAAGGTTCCCGATGGAAGGCTCATTCAGAATGTCAGGAGGCATGGGATCCAGAAAAACTTGGCTGTGTCGATTCATAATTTGCTCGCACATAGAGGACAGATGGTGGTGGGAGATGGAGCGTATTCTGCCTGGAGCTCCGTGAATAGTGGTGTTCCGCAGGGATATGTTCTGGGATCCCTGCTCTTTGTGATTTTTATAAATGACTTAGATGAGGATGTGGAAGGGTGGGTTCGTACGTTTGCTGATGATACAAAGGTTGGTGGCGTTGTGGATTGTGTAGAAGTTTGCTGTAGATGATAACAGGATATTGATAGAATGCAGAGCTGGGCTGATAAGTGGCAGATGGAGTTCAAGCCGGATAAGCCAGAAGTGATACACTTCAGGAGATCGAATCTGAAGGCAGAATACAAGGTTAATGGCAGGTCTCTTAGCAGTGTGGAGGAACAGAGGGATCTTGGTGTACACGGAGATAGATCCCTCAAGGTTGCCACACAGGTCGATAGGGTTGTTACGAAGCCTTCATTAGTCGGAATATTATGTTCCAGAGCCGCGAGGTAATGTTGCAGATCTATAGAACTCTGGTCAGACCACATTGATGTATTTTGTTCAATTCTGTTCGCCTAACTAGAGAAAGGTTGTGGAAGCTTTAGAGAGGGTGCAGAGGATATTTATCAGGATGTTGGCTGGATTGGAGTGCATGTATTATGACGATAGCTTCAGCGAGCTAGGGATTTTCTCTTTGGAGAGAAGGAGGATGAGTTACTCCATAGAAATGTGCAAGATGATAAGAGGCAGAGATCGAGTGGACAGTCAGAGACTTTTTACCCCGTGCGACAATGGCTAACACGATGGGACATTAGTTTAAGGTGATTGGAGGAAGGTATAAGGGGAATGTCAGGGGTAGGATTTTTTATACAGAGAGTGGTGCGTGCGTGGAACGCACTGCCTGCAGAGGCTGTGGGGGCAGGTACATCAGTGACATTTAAGGGACTCTTAGACACATGAATGATCGAAAAATTGGGGACTATGTGGGCGTGAACGGTTAGATGGAGCAGAATATAATGACGGCACAATATTGTAGGCGGAACAACCTGTACTGTTCTGCAGTGGTCTGTTCTATGTTCTATGGGAAAGAAAACTTCTTACCGATAACGTTAATGCTGTGTGGTTTTCATCATTTGAGGTCATGCCCATCGACAGGAACCAAAACAAAAGAAGGGGCAAATTTACTTCATTTGCAGACCTTCAGCTTTTCCACACTGACGGAAGTGTAAAGGATTGTTTCTGATCAATCAGCCGCTTGAGCGTTAATCACAGTGTGGAGAACAATTAAGAAGTCGATTCCAGCACTTCAGGCGAGACGTGTTTTGCAAAACTGAGAGGGTAGCAGAGCGTGTTCCGATGAAAATTAAAGGGGACTGAGATTCTTCTATTACTTAGCACAGACATGATGGCTTCCTTCGATGTCGACTAAACCTATAGAAGCAAAATATAACCGAAAATAATACCACTGGGAGAAGGGATTAACTGGCTGGGAGCATCATTGGGTTTCATATCATCAAAGAAAGGAAATGTGTAATACAACGGAATCGAAGCAGAACAGTATCAAACAGAAGGATGAGAACCAGAAAAGTAGAGAAAAAGTCCTTCGCCGCAAGGAGGACAGCAACTGAGATTTCGAGGAACAGTTTGTCAATATCGCATTTTTTCGTTGTTACCACTTTGATGTAAGTTACTTAAATGTTTGCAAATAATGTAACGATAATATTTATTATCGCCTGACCAAGTCACGTGAACAATAGGATGAACATAACGTAAGTTCCAGAAGAAAAGCAGGAAAGTTATCTAAGTCAAACTCATTCAAACGGCAATGCTGGTGAAGGAGCAGGAGAATATTTACAGCATGTCGTTTGTGGAGTTCAGATAATGAGCTGAATGAGCGCGAAGATTGAAACAACTGAAACAAGAAGGTGTCCAACTCCATCTCAAAATGTACCACAGTCTCTGACTTTGAAATAAGCATTCTATTTTATTGGTTTATTTATGAAAGGAAGACTGTGACGTATCACATGAGTCAACAGATTCCTATGTTTCTGCTTGTAAAATGTAATCAAGATTTGGCCCTAAGTACAGGTGTGACGGATTACGTTGTGATTTGGTGAATGTTCCTTTAAAATATAGTACAGCAGAGAAGAGGTGTGTGTGTGATGTCATCACGACAACGAAAAACAACGTGCTGAAGGTTTTGCTCAGAGAGTCAGAAAGAGAGGCATGGAGAGAGAGAGAGACTGACACTTGATTTCTGTATCGATGGATGAAGAACAATAACTATCTGTCACTACAATCCACGTACGGATTTTTTGAGTAATACAGTGGAGTCCACTTTGTCGTTATCCTGCAGAGGAAAACAAGTATTTGTGTGGATTGCCACGTCTCGAATGCCTTCGGAGAAGCAGACACACTGAAAGAAAGCAATGGAGATCATCAGTGATTGAGGTGTCGTATGGGTTTAAACGTGGAAAATTTGGATTTCATAATTTCTCTCTATTCGCTCTCTATATTTTCTCTTCAGTAAACGGTGGTGTTGCAAAAGCCTTTGCTCACGTTTCACCTCATGACTTGCTGAACTGAACTTTGACACCTATTCCTGGACTTGGAGTTTGGGAATTTGCCACACACACACTTCGAATTTAGTTTTCGGGTTAATGTTTAATATCTAACATTTTTACTTTTTTTTATTATCATCAGTAGTTATTAATGAAATAGTTTTTAACACTTGTACATGACTCGGTGTGTTTCTATTGTTGCTGGTCTGAACTCGAACTCCAGACTGGTACGAGGGGTCTGGGTTTGAATAAATTGGGGTTTTATTGGACAACTGATTGTTGGTCAATCAGACAAATTTATTTTTGATTGATTTGTGTTTGTGGAAACCAGCAACAATGGTAACCTTTTTTGAGAAAGCCAACACCTGTGGGATTGCAGGGGATGAGGAAGCCTGATTTGTTGAACCTTGCTGCCGCCCGAAAACTTAAAGCGGTAACGCAGTTTATGAAAAAAACAGATATTTAGAGACTGATAACTTGCCATTATATGGAGAAGAAGGTGTTTGGAGAGGATGTGTTAGAACAGTGTCCTGGGAGTAAACCAGCAATTTCTGAGGCCCAGGTGCAGCTAGCAAACATAGAGACTGAACGAGAACAAAGGATATTCGAGGCTGAGGCAGAGCAAAGGAAGATAAATGACCAGATAGAAATGACGAAGATGGAGTTGGATAGGGAGGAAAAAGGAAAAAAGAAACAGCGGCAGCATGAGGTAACATGAAGCGGAGGAGTTTGGAATCTGATTCTGATGATGATTTTTAGCCAGTAGGGAAGTTCGATTAGTCCCTCCTTTTGAGGAAGTTCAGGTTGATTAGTATTTACAACATTTTGAAAAGGTTGCTGTGAGTTCAAACAAGCCAAAGGAAGAATGAGCTCTTATGTTACAGAGTGTAATTGAAGGTAAAGCTCAACAAACTTATTCTGCTTTGTCTGTTGAAGATACAGATAATTATACAAAAGTAAAACAAGTTGTGTTGAAAGCTTACGAATTAGTACCGGAAGCTGACAGGCAAATACTTAGATCCTGATGAAGTCTGCAGATCAGACGTGCATGGAATTTGCCAATGGAAAGAGAATATATTTTGAACTATAGTGCACGGCTGAAAATGTAGTTGGGGATTATGAAATTGAAGACTTTAAAAGGTGTGTTATAGCTGAAACAACAACATATTTAAATGAGAAGGAAGTGGCCACTTTACAAGAAATTGCTAGGTTGGCAGATGATTATTCTTTAACCCATAAATCCAAATGGGGACCAGCTAAAACCTTTCAAAAGATTTCTAAGGACAATCCAGGTAAACCGTAGATCAAATTGGGAGGTATTCAAAAAGGGAAGGATGAAAAGAAGCCAGTGCTGGAGAAACCTGCTGAGCGTACTTGTAATTACTGTAAGAAACCTGGTCATGTGATAGCTAATTGTGCCCTTTTGAAGAAAAGGAAGGAGGCTTGCCCAATGCTTGTTTTAAAGTAGTTAAACCTGAAAATCAAAAAAAAAAAAATAGGGGTTGTCGTTAAAGATCAGTCATTGGCAAAGGTAAGAGCTGAAAAGTTGGAGGAGGTGAGGAAGGAATTCCGTTCTTATGTATCAGAGGGTTTTGTTTCACTGAATGATTAGTCACCCCAGGTGTCAGTGAAAATCTCTGAGATACAGGGGCTTGCCAATTTCTCTTGCCGGACGATGTTTTAAATTTTGGTGAAGAAACTGACACTGGTGAGGAAAATCTAGTGCGAGATGTTACAGGTGACACGATGTCATTCCTTTTGCACAAGGTGATTTTAAAGTCAAAGTTCGTAGAAGGACCTGTCGATATGGGGATACGACCTAGTTTACCAGTGGAAGGAGTTTCTTTGTTATTGGAGAATGACCTTGAGGATGGTGAATTTGTCCTTGTGGTACGGTTAACGAACAAACCAAGGGTTGATGAGTCTGAGAATGATCCAGATGTTTACCCATCCTGTGCGCTGACTCGAGTTGGAGCTAATGAATTAGCAAAGGTCCATAGTTCTGTGCAGTTTGATTTGTTCCCTGAAACAGCCCTAAACAGGAAGAAAATTATGATGACTTGTCTGAGACTTTTCTGTCTTCACTGGAGGATCAAAATCCTTGTATTGGGCCTGAATATAAAGATTTGTCTTTGTCGAGGAAATAATTTATGGTGGAACAGACTAAAGACCCTGAGATTACAGAATTGAGAGAAAAAACACTCTCATGTGACGAGATTGAGAAAGTGCCAATTGGATATTATGTCTAAAATGTAGTGTTAATGAGGAAATGGAGACCTCCTCATGTCCCTGTTAATGAGGAATGGGAAGTTATTCATTAGGTTGTGGTTCATAACGTTTATAGGAAAGAGAATTTAAAACTGGCCCATAGTATGCCTTTAGGTGGTCATTTTGGTGTGAATGATACTGTAGAGAAGATCTTGACACATTTCTGTTGGTCTGGTCTGAGAAAAGATGTGGTGATGTTTTGTCGAACCTGTCACACATGTCATATTGGAGGTAACCTAAATCAAAGACCCCCTGTGGTTCCTTTGAAGTAAATTCCTTCTTTTGGTGAACGCTTTTCGAAGGTGATTGTGGACTGTGTTGGCCCATTGTCAAAGTCTAAGACTGGAAATCAGTATTTGTTAACCATCATGTGTGCAACTTCCAGATTTCCAGAGGCAATACAACTTAGAAATATTAAGGCCAAGACTGTGCCAAAGGCTCTTTTGATTATTTTTTTCTTTGCTTAGTTTGCCAAAAGAAATCCAATCTGATCAGGGCAGCAATTTTGTGTCTAACTTGTTTCAACAACTGGTATATGAGCGGGTGCAAAGCAGATTGTATCATCTGCATATCACCCAGAATCTCAGGGAGATCTGGAGAAATTTCATTCTACTCTCAAAAAATATGGTGAAGACTTATTGCTTTGAAAACACAAATGATTGGGACGATGGTGTTTATTTACTTTTGTTTGCAGTGAGAGAATCAATACAGGAATCATTAGGATTTAGTCCGTTTGAGTTCGTATTTGGACATCGGGTGAGAGGACCTTTAGAATTGTTAAGAGAACAGTGGGTTAATGAGGAAGTGCATTTGAGTCCGTTGGACTATGTCCAAAAATATAAAACTCGGCTGGAGAGTGTCTGCCAGCTCGCGAAAGAGAATTTGAAAACCAGCCAGATAAGAAAGAAGACATGTTTTGATAGACGTGTTCGACCAAGGATATTTGCAGTGGGGCAAAAGGTGTTAGTATTTTTCCCTAGCCAAAACAACCCATTTCAATCTAGTTTTATCGGACCATATTATGGAATCCCGAGTAACTGATTTGACATACATAATCAAGACACCAGATAGACGCAGGAAAACACAACTCTGTCATGTTTGAGTCTTATTATGAGAGAAATTCAGTTGTGGACATGGTGTATGATATGAAGGTTGTTTCTGGGATGTCTGATGTTGATATTAAGGAAGGCCAATTTGGAACAAATGTTGTTCCACCAAAACTAAAAAAAAACAATGTATCCTGGAGAACCTTGAAACGAAGCTGGTCCATTTATTGGTTTAACAAAAACAACAGATGAGAGAATTAATTTTAAAATTTAAAGATCTGTTCCCAGATGTTCCAAACAGAACGTCGATAATTACCCATGATATTGATGTTGGAGATGCAAAACCAATCAAACAACACCCATATCGAATGAATGTGGAAAAGAGTAAATTTGTTGACCAGGAAATTTAATATATGTTAGAAAATGATATTATTAGACGTTCCACTTCAAACTGGAGTTCGCCCTGTGTTATTCTGCCTAAACCTGATAGAACTATTTGATATTGCACAGATTACAGAAAAGTGAATGCTGTAACGAAGTCAGATGCTTACCCTATTCCGAGGGTGCACGATTGCATAGAATGAGTGGGAAAGGCTAAATTTCTTACAAAGAAGATTGACCTATTAAAAGGGTACTGGTGTGTTCCATTAACAGATAGATAGAGGAAGGGATATTTCTGCCTTTGCAACCCCTTCTGGATTGTATGAATATAGTGTTTTGCCATTTGGAATGAAACATGCTCCGGCAACATTTCAAAGAATGATTAATTCAGTGACAGGGAATTATACATGGCAAGATCATATCTCTGCGTTATAAAGGTTGTTTGAATGACTTTCCAACACCAACCTTACAGTTAACTTGGCTAAAAGTGAATTTGGCCATGCCACTGTGACGTGACTTGGTTATGTTGCAGGTCAAGGCAAGTTAGCTCCTGTTCAGGCAATAGTTCAAGAAATATCTGAGTTCCCTGTTTCCATGGGTACGAGGACTGTTGGAAGATTTTTGGAAATGGTTGGATATTATCGTAAATTTTGTAAAAACTTTGCTGATATTGCTATTCCCCTAACTAAACTTCTGAACAAGGAAGTGAAGTTTGTTTGGACAGATCCTTGTCAAGAAGCATTTGAGAAGCTGAAAACCATTTTATGCTGCCATCATGTGCTCAAATCACCTGACGTTGAAAAGCTATTTTCATTAGCAGTCGATGCCAGTGATGAAGCTGCAGGAGCTGTGTTGTTGCAGAAGGGTGACCTTGATGATACTGACCATTATGCAGCTTACTTTACAAAAAAATTTAATGAGCATCAAAAGAATTATTCCACCATAGAGAAAGGATTACTGTCACTTGTTTTAGCCTTGCAACATTTCAGTGTACATGTTTGCACCGCTCAGAAACCATTGACTATATATACAGATCGTAACACATTGGTGTTCCTGAGCTGAGTGAAAAACAAAAACAGAAGGCTGTTAAACTGGAGTTTAATTTTGCAAGAGTTTGATCTCATGATAACTCACATTAAAGGCAAAAATATCGTAATCGCTGATTGTCTTTTCCCAATGTTAAATGGGAAACATGTATCTTTACTAATTAAATATTCTGTGACCCTTACGTCTGTGGTGGGCAAGATGCTGTAAAGGATTCTTAGAGATAGCATCTATGGGTATTTGAAGAATAATGGTCTGATCAGGGAGAGCCAGCATGGCTTTGTGAAGAGCAGATCTTGTCTCACACGCCTGATAGGGTTCTTTGAGGAGATAACCAGACAGATTGTGAGGGTAGGGCAGTAGATGTAGTCTATATGGATTTCAGTAAGGAATTTGACAGGGTTTTAACATTTGACAGAGGACATGGGATCCATGTTAGCTTGGCCGTGTGGATTCAGAATTGGCTTGCCTGTAGAAACCAGAGGGTTGTTGTGGAGGGAGTGCATTCAGATTGGAGGGCTGTGACTAGCTGTGTCCCACAAGGATCGGTTCTGGGACCTCTACTTTTCGTGAATTTTATTAATGACTTAGAAGAAGGGGTTGAAGGGTGGGTTGGAAAGTTTGCGGATGACACAAAGGTTGGTGGTGTTGTGGATAGTTTGTAGGATTGTCGATGATTGCAAAGGAACACTGATAGGATGCAGAGCTGGGCTGAGAAGAGGCAGATGGAGTTCAATCCGCAGAAGTGTGAGGTGGTACACTTTGGGAGCACAAACTCCAAGGCAGCGAACAAAGTTAATGGCAGCATTCTTGGCAGTGTGGAGAAGCAGAAGGATCTGGGGGTTTATATCCACATATCACTGAAAGTTGCCTCACAGGTGGATAGGGTAGTTAAGAAAGCTTATGGGATGTTTGCTTTCATAAGTCGTGGAATCGAGTTTAAGATCCGTGGTGTAATTATGTAGCTCTACAAAACTCTGGTTAGACCACACCTAGAGTACTGTGTCCAGTTCGGGTCGCCTCATTATAGGAATGATATGGAAGAGTTGGAAAGAATGTTGAGGAGGTTTGCAGGATGCTGCCTGGTTTAGAGAGTACACATTATGAGGACAGTCAAAGGGAGCTAGGGCTTTACTCATTAGAGAGAAGGATCATGAGAACAGACATGATAGAGTGGTAAAATATACTAAGAAGAATAGATACAGCCGACATCCAGCGCCTCTCACCAGGGCACCAATGCTCAATACAAGAGGGCATGGCGTTAAATTAATGGGTGGGAATTTCAAAGGAGATATCAGCCGAGGGTTATGTGACCCAGAGAATTTTTTTGGCATGGAATGGTCTGCCTGGCGCTGTGGTGGATGTAAGTACATTGGTGAAATTCAAGAGATTGCTAGATAAGCATATAGAGGAATTTAAGATAGAGGGGTATGTGGGACAAGGGGTCAGATAGTCTTAGGTGAGGTTTAAATGTCGGCACAAGATCGTGGGCCGAAGATCCTGCATTTTGCTATACTGTTCTATGATTCTATATTGAGCCATTTATGAAATCGCATATTTGCAGGAAGATATGGTCCTTGAGTGTTTAACAGAAGGAGATTGAAACTCTGCAAAATGCAAGTCGCAGGATGTAACCAAGTGAACTGCTTTGAAGGCAGCTATGCTCCCTCCTATACCAGTATCGCTGTGTGAAATTAGGAAGTCCTGATAAATATCAGTCCCATGATTAATGTTTGATGAAACATTCTTCATTCTTCTGCATTTCCTTTTCCGTCCAGTGGCTATCCCCATCCTCCAAGCGGCGAGAATTCTACTACACCCAATTGTTCACCCGGTCGCTTCGGTGGAGTGGGACACCGACTTGATGTTTTGGGTGGAAAATACTTTATCGGATGTGGGAAAAGGAGATTTTAAGGATAGATCGTAAACTAGGACAAATAGTTAGTGGTAGACGATCTGAAGGTGAGGCCAGAGAGGACATTGGCATAAAGGAAGTGACATTTTCCTTTTCTCTCTGAGTGCAGGCAGCAGCAGCAATGCGGTCATCGTTGTAACAGAACAAAATAAAAACAGGTTGAGCGAGGAGCCCGTTAGGATTGAAACCAGGGCAATACATTTGTGCATGTGGAAGGAAGCTGATGGTGTCGATCATTGCCTCTTCCTTTCCCCGTAAAATGAAATGTTCCAAGTTTACCTACAGACCTTGTCTGTCCTTACTGGACAGTAAGCAGTGGGAACAACCCGAACAATTTTGACGAGGGTAGTTTTGCAAAGAAAGTTTATCACAGACTCCCTTTAAGAAGTTTGTGGAAACAATTTTAAACATGGGTGAATTTTTACAGGAAGTTCCATTACCTCATAAAATATCTGAAGACCGTTTGTCGTCTGATATCACTGGAGACAAGTCTTTACACGAAGATAAATCACGGAGATCATTTCCTCACTGCAGGAGACACATTTCACGCTTTGTTTACAGGGATATTTGTTACTGAGCACATCACACCGCAGTTAGTAATATCCGGGACAAGTGTTTGAAATTCCGACTACTTGCTGAGAAAGTCAATAGACAGACGAATACACGCTACAAAACGATTAACTTCAACCGACAACGTGTCTTTCCATTTCTGTTCAGCCATCTGTTGTTCATAATGTCGTCAGCGATGCTGCAGCCAACACGCTGAGGTTATAATGCGAGTTACTGTTTTGTCACACCCTGCCTGACATGTTTATGACATTGCTGAAGGGCAGAACGACAGCATAATTACCCAAAGTTGAATTTTCACCATATTTATCTGAGTGGTAATGTAACTGTTGTCTCAAAATTTCAACATTCTCAACACGACACAGACTTTCCCTCAAATTCCCCATATGATTTATTGACAGTCAGCCCAGAGGCCATGAAAGTAGAAATGAGAGGAACATTGCCTTGAAAGAGGAAGGAGCACGCGCAGTGTCGGTAAGAGTGAAACAGTGGTGAAAACAAAGAGAGGAGGAGTGACGAGGATCGGAGATGGGGACGTAGAGAAGGCGAGGGAGAGTGACGGGGTCCGGAGATGGGGACAGAGAGAAACAGAGAGAGAAGCAACCAGAGGGGGAGTGACTGTGCAGAGATGGAGACTGAGAGAAACAGGAGTGTTACAGAAGAGGAGCGAGATGAAAGTTGTGAATGAGTTACTGGTGAAAGGTGAAGAGACATGTTCACTGATGCAGTGATGTTTGGAGTAAAACCCAGATAGAGTCCGTAGTGCGAGACTGAGAAATAAAAACAGAAAGTATCGTGATGCGCCAGGAAGATCTCAGGGAGACACATGTTGTGATAACCGAAAACAACATTAACTGAACAGAACAGCCGTTAATAGAATCTGTACACGTGCGCATCAGAGATAAGATTTATTTATTAGTCACATCTACATGGAAACACACAATGAAATGCATCTTTTGCTAGAGTGTTCCAGGGGCAGACCACAAGTGTCGCCACGCTTCCTATGCCAACATAGCATGCCCACAACTTCCGAACTCGTATGTCTTTGGGATGTGGGACGAAACCGGAGAACTCGGAGGAAATCCACGCAGACACGAAGAGAATATACGAACTCCTTACAGACAGCTGCTGGAATTGTACCCGGGTCGCTTGTGCTGTATTAGCGTTACGCTAACCGCTAACACAAACGTGCGTGTTTAATAAGATAGAGAGCAAGAGAAGGAAGTTGGGAAATGAATACTCACGTCAGGTTCTCGATGTTCCACTGCCAGCCCACCACCAATCCCTCTCTGTCCTTCTCAATCAAGTGTCGGCTCCAAGTGACATGAAGCCAACGGCCGCGACTGTGACTGAGAGGTATGACAGTTTCTAATGGTCTTTTTTCTCATTTTATATGAGCCCAGCTCGGTGTATTCGAACTGAAGTGAGCCTCATATAGATACGGGGAATCGTCTATACACAACATATATTCAGGGAATCAGCCGGCGACGCGTTAGACCATGGGTGGAATATATCTTTCTTTTTTTTTCAATTTTCTCCTTAGTTTTCAAATTAATACAGATTAATATATAACACCAATGTTTATACATGTAATACAAAGAGATCTGGAGAACAATCATGGCGTACATAATCATAAAGAACAATAAAATATTAAAAATCTGTAGATCCAACGATCTCAGTATATGAATATAATATAAAAGGGAAAGAAAAAGATTTATTATATCTATATAAAAGAAAAGAGAGAATAAAATCCACAAATCCATATGAAAAATTATAAAAAATATATCAAACCAAATTAAACAGAAAAATTCGAACAAAAATGAAAACAAGACTGGACTGTAATTTCTCAGTAGAAACAGAGCAATATTTTGTCGTCAACTCCGTTCCTCTAGATTGGTAAGTTATTTAAACGGGATCTATATCATGTGAAAATATTGAATAAATGGACTCCAAATATCTTCATATTTAAGCGAAGGATCAACAGTAGCACTTCTATTTTTTTTCCCAAGTTTAAACATGATATAGTTTGAGAGAACCATTTAAAAGTAGTAGGGGGTATTGGATCCTTCCATTTAAGCAAAATGGAACGTTTGGCCATTAATGTCACAAAGGCAATCATACGGTTAGCGGAAGCAGATAAATGACCAGACACACTCCTTGATAATCCAAAAATTACAGTGATGGTGTGAGGTAGTAAATCAATCTTCAATACATTTGAGATAATGTTAAAAATGTCTTACAATATTTCGCCAAAAGAGGACAGGATCAAAACATATGTGTCAGAGAAGCCACATTTGAATTACATCTGTCATTTACATAGGATTTATATGGTGATAAAAACGGGATAGCTTATCTTTTGACATATGGGTCCTGTGGACTACCTTAAACTGTATCAAAGAGAGTCTGGCACACAATGAAGATGTATTAATTAAATGAAGAATTTTCTTCCAGGTCTGTGTAGATAAAGATGTCTGGAGTTCACTTTCCCATTCATTCTTAATTTTGTCCAGTGATTCTGGACGTATTTTCATAATTGAATCATAGATTATTGCTATCAAGCCCTTCTGATAAGGATTAAGACCTAACTTTTTTTCCCGTAATTTCAGTATTTTAAGGTGTCGGAAAGAGAGTATAATAGCTTTAAAAATTCTAATCTGCAAATATCTAAAAAGGTGTGATCTAGACATATTTTATTTGTTGGACAGTTGATCAAAAGATGAAAAATAGTTATCAGTGAATAAATCACGAAAACATACTGTTCCCTTTATTTTCCATATAGAAAAAGTTGAGTACACTCTGGATGAATGAAAGAAAAAAAATGATTCAATGGGACTTGACAAGTTAAATTTATTCAATCCAAAAATATTACGAAATTGAAACCATATTCGAATTGTATGTTTAACAATTGGGTTGATCACATGTTTACTTTGGTAAGCGCAAAATGGAGTGAAGCTCCTAAAATAGAAACTAATAAAAATCCAAGTACTGATTGGTGCTCACGGTGTACCCATTTGGGACATTGAATTACGTTTGACTCTTGTATCCAAGAAATTAAATATCTGATATTAATTGCTCAATAACATCATCTAAAGTTAGGCAGGGCCATACCACCATCTTTTGTTAGTTTTTGCAAATACTTCTTACTTAACCTTGGGTTTTTATTTTTACAAATATATGAAATAATTTTTAGAATCAATAGTGTCAAAAAAGATTTCGGGACGAAAGTTGGAATCTAATTAAATAAATAATAAAGACTTTGGTAAAATATTCCATAGAACCATAGAACCATAGAAGCATAGAAACATACAGCACAAAACTGGCCCTTCGGCCCACCATGTTGTGCCGTCCATCAGACCACCCTCACACTACTTAACCCCTTCCTCCTGCATATCCCTCTATCTCACATTCCTTCATATGCCTATCCAACAAGCTCTTGAACCTGTTCAATGCATCTGCCTCCACCACCACCACCACCCCAGGCAGTGCATTCCATGCACCAACCACTCTCTGGGTGAAAAACCTCCCTCTGACATCTCCCCTGAACCTACCACCCATAACCTTAAAGCCATGACCTCTCGTCTTGATCATTGGTGCCCTGGGAAGGAGGCGCTGACTGTCTACTCTGTCTATCCCTCTCAATATTTTATATACCTTAACCGCATTAATTCTGCCTACCAATGATAAAGACAATGGGGACCATTTAGTAAATAATTGTTTAACGTGGTCAATTAAAGGTAATTTTAATACCTAAATACATAAAATAGTCAGTTACCAATCTAAAAGGTAATTGCCTGTAGATTGGGGTTTGCATATTAAATTGAAAAATTCGCTCTGATTAAAATATAATCTATAGCCAAAAAAAAAACAGTAAGATTATCTAGTAGTGATAGTACTGCGGAGATAGATTCCTCCGGATTAGAAATATAAAGTAACAGGTCATCTGCGTACAGAGATACTTATGGATCTTCTGTCCGCGAGTAATGCCACATATATTTGAACAGTCCCGGAGTGCAATAGGCAAGGGTTCCAAAGCAATATCAAATAAGAAAGGGCTTAACGAGCAACCTTGTCTAGTACCTCTAAAATGCCAAAACAAAGGAGATCTTTGATTGCTAGTAAGTATTGAAGCTACAGGTGTATAATAAATCAGTTTAATCGCAGATATAAACTTCAGGGCTGAAGTTAAATTTTTTCAGTTTAATGAATATATATTCCAATTCGACTCTGTCAAACGCCTTTTCAGCATCTAGTGAGACAACACATTCTGTAATTTGGGATGAAGGGGGTATATATAATATTCATTAATCTCCTAATATCAAAGTATAAATAACGAGTCTGAATAATTCCTGTCTGGTCTTCAGAGATAATTTGTAGAAGAACCTTTTCCAATCCAATGGACAATATTTTGGAAAATATTTTGGAATCTACGTTTAATAAATAAATAGGTCGATAAGATGCACATTCAGTTGGATCTTTATCCTTCTTAAGAATTAAATAAATAGTTGCTTCATACAAAGATTGTGATAGTTTACCCACTGATAGGACATCTTTAAAAAAATTGCTAACCAGGAAATAAGAATATCAGAAAAGGATTCAAAAAATTCTGCTCTATATCCGTCAGGGCCGGGTGCTTTACCCGAGTTCATTGAAAATATTACTTTCTTTATTTCTTCCTCCGAAATGGGAGTATCTAATGTAGAACGTTCATTTAAAAATAATTGGGGAAACTTTAGATCTCTTAAAAATTCATGCATTAATGTAGAATCCTCAGGGGATTCTGATTCGCATAAAGAGGAATGAAATTCTTGAAAGGATTTGCTAATTTGAACATGATCTACCGTGTCGGTACCATCTGGTTTACGAATTTTATTAATCTGACGTTTAGTTAAAGTACTTTTCAATTGATTGGCCAATACTTTACCAGATTTGTCACCATGCATATAAAATTGACTTTTGTTTTTAAGTAGTAGATTTTCAATTGAAGATATTAATAATAAACTACGTTGTAATTGGAGTTCTGTTCTCTTTTGATAAAGCTCCAAATTAGGAGTATCAGTGTATTTTTATCGATTTCTTTCATCTTGTCAGCTAATATGCGTATTTCGTTATTCGTTCGTTTTTTTTTTCAATCCAGCAGAGTATGAAATAATTTGACCACGGATATATGAGTTAAAATTATCCCATATTATCCCACCTGAGATTTCTTCTGAAAATTAGTTAAAGAGAAAACAGATCTGTTCTTCAATAAACTGGACGAAATCCAAGTCTTGTAATAGAGAAGGGTTAGATCGCCATTGTTTGACATCGAAGGATACATCTGCTAATTTAATTGATAAATTCAAGGTGCATGATCATAAATGGCAATTGCTTCGTATTTCCAGTCTGTAGTAAGTGGAGATAGTCTGGCATCAATAAAAAAAATTCAATCCTCTAGTAATTATTGTAGAAATGAGAAAATACCGATAATTCTTTATCATCTGGGTGCAGACAACTCCAAACATCTAAAATGCTCGATTCAACTAAGAAGGAGTTAATAAAGACAGCGAATTTGTTTGGAAGTGCAGGATTTGACACAGATCTATCCATCGAATGGTTTAAACAGCAGTTGAGATCTCCGCCCATAATCAAAGTGTATTCACTTAAATTAGGAAAACATGCTAACAGATGTTTAAAAAATTCAAGGTGATCGACGTTGGGTGCATAAACATTAACCATAACAACTTCTTTTATTATTAAGTAGACAAGTAATTAATAAAAATCTACCATTTGGGTCTTATATTGTCTCATGATGGAAAAAACAAAATTGAGGAGTCTATAAAAATAGAGGCTCCTTTCAATTTTGCTTGTGAATTCGAATGGAACTGCTGACCGCTCCAAAATCTAAAAACACGTTGATTATCTTTCTTCCTGATATGAGTCTCCTGAGAAAAAATAAACATAGCATTTCATCTGTGAAAAACTTTAAATATCTTCTTGGGCTTGACCGGATTTTTAAGCCGTTAACATTCCATGAAATGAAATTAATAGTCTTATCCATTTTAACAGATTAAAAAACATATGGTATGTAAAGAGCTAATCTTGTTATACACGAGTGTCACCAGCAGAAAGAAGTAAATAAAAAGTTGAAATAGGAAGCGGATCTGAAGACAATGTAGAAAAATTTGTAGTTTAGTCCAATAGAAACTAAAAACAGCGCCAACCCCTTCCCCCAACAGCCCGAAAACTGGCCAATATGCAGCCAGAAAGCTACCCTCCAATTGAACTGACCCCAGTTCTATTGGTGGCAGTAGTCCAAGTTAAAAAAAAATATATAAACCACCCATGTTTAGTCTAAAGGCTATCAACATAGTCAAAACAAATCGAACTAACAAACATAATTCTGGGAATGAAACATAGCCAATGGACGTTTACAGTCAACATTGAAAAGAAATAATTTAATAGTTATTTCGAAATGAAAGCAAACGATCAGTCATTTTGTTATATTCTTAATTATTATTAAAACAAAATATTAAAAATATTAAAAGAAGGAAAAGGAAAGGTTTAAAAATTAAAATTAATTGGATAATAAAGCGAGTAGATAGTAAATCAAAGGAAAACACTGTGTATCTTCAGCATTTAACAGCTTCTAAAATTAAAAGCTAATTCATAAGAAATTCTTCTTCCTCCTGGACGGATTTAAACCATTTGCGAGTTTTTTCACGTACTGTAATTCTCAACCTTGCTGGGAATAATAATGCAGGATGATAATTGCTTTGATGGAGACGAGCTATAATTGGGTTGTAGGTCAGCCCTTCTTTCATAACTTCTGGGGTGTAATCTTCAACTATTCGAAACGTCCATTGCTAAATTGAATCATGCCACGTCCCCGAGCGGTACGAATCAAGAGTTCCTTGATGTTGACATAATGAAATATCCCTATTACTGCCGAGGTTTTTGGACGGAGCAGGTTTGTATATTATTTCTCTGTGAGATCACTCGAGAATGGGCTGAACAGGAAACATTTCGGAAGCAAACACATCGACCATTAGTTTAGAAAAGAATTCCGTGAGGTTACCAATCTCGGTGTTCTCTGGAAAAAAATAATGATTCTTAAATTTTTCCTGCTGCTACGTCCTTTCAGGTCGATGATCCTCTGTTGTTGCTTTTCCAGGTTTTGCTTGGTCGTAATCAAGTCTTATTCAAGTGAGTGGAGTTCCGCATCTCTCTCTTCACCAATTCGGTCGAGATCAGCTATTAGTTGCTTTTGTTTGGCGCTTTCCTGGATCAGTGTATTTTGTCTGCCTTCAAAGTCCTTTAAATGGATTTCAATTCGGCGAAGCTCTGGTCTAACTTTATATCCAGATTAGAAATGGCTTCCAAAGTAGGTTGATCTCCATTACCTTTACCATTAGCTGACGCTTTAGATCTGGTGCTCATTTCAACAGTTAAAAATCAAAATTAAACTTGTGCCAGTATTGTAAAAGGCTTATTAAAGAGTGATAAATAGAAGATTGAAAAGTGATTCGAACAAAGCCAAATTGTGACTTAGTCCATCGAGCACCACCAAATAGACTCCGGAATATATCATCAATAAATCCAAAATTATGTCAGAGCTCCCAGTTATAAAACATGTCTCGTTATTTTTCGAAGTGGGCAGTGCATATCAGAGAGCAGGACAAAGATATCAACGTCCTTTTATGATTTTAACGAATTTAGAATCCAATTCAGCGGGCATTTCGCCGCGTTCTTTAGCTCCTCACGAAACGTGCTCTGAGTCACGGCGTAAATACACGTGCTGCTGCAGGAACTGAAAATTTGTAGCATCACTGCTGTGGAATCTGCGATATAATGTGTAGCAGTGAGAGGGTAATAATCAATCTGCTTAATTCGCCAATAGGACTCAAATGCAACCAGTGTTGCCCACAACATTATGAAACTGCCGGTTATACTGAGGAGTAAAACGATGCATTTCCTTCGGTTCTCCACATCCGGCTCCTTGTCATTCTCTCCATTGTTGATGCCTCGGAGCCCCCTGCGGACTCGACTGGCTGCAAAAATCCGTCTGACCGTCAGAATACTGAAGAGTAAAATCAGAATAAACGGGACACAAGGAGTTAAAATGCGATGAAAATGACCGAAAGAGGCCCATTCAGAGGATCTAAATATACTTTCTTTCGTGAGGCAACCCCAGGCAACACCATCAAGTATTATTTCATATCCGTATGTAAAGAACCAGGGGACACTCTCCAAACACCCCAGCACACTCAGTGTTCTTGTAACCACAGCCGCCGCTCTCTCGGTGCAATATTTTGTTTTCTGACCCTGACAACAAATGGCCACAAACCGATCAAAGGTGAAGGCGACTGTCAGCCAGACTCGCTAAAAGCAGGTAATGAAGGATTCTGCACATGGCAGTAAGTCTGAGGAATGAACGCGGAAAATATATCAGAACGGTCCACTTCATCAGGGGATCAGTGATGACGACCAGTACATCGGCCGCTGCCTTTTGCCACCAGGGAGCGAGTGATACATTTGCAGAGAACGCACTTCCCTCGGGACAGGATCACAATCGCCACCAAGTTAACTAAGAGAGAGAGGAAAGGAAGCAGTGAAATTACTGTTCAGCCCTAGTGCCAAATCAGCGGTGTGACGGGATCAGGTAAATACCCAAATGTTTTTGATGCATTGAACGGCAGAAACTGATCTCTGAAGCTCTAAAGATCAAGAGATGGCGCATTGTTGGTTGGATGGAGTGGGAACGGATTTTTGTTCGTGAGTCCTAGCTGAGTAAAGGCTCCAAACTGAGGAGCGAGCAAGTGACGGGACGTGGGAGGTCAATCCTGTTAACGGTCTGTTCAGATATAATAATAATAGACGGTCAATAAATACCATCTTTACTGACACCGTGCAACTCATGAATCAAATGAAGTCAATGAGAAGAGAAATAGAAAATCTGAAAGAATTCAAGCAGTCAAACAGTATCTACGTTTGTACTTTCTTGGGCGTCTCAGGAAGTACTCGAACTGGTTGAATCTCAGTCTGTTGTTCTCTTTGCTGTACTAGAGAGAACAATGGACAGTCGACGTTTGGGGTCGAGTCCCAGGTGAAGTTCCTCCAGCATTTTCTGTGTTGCTCCAGATTTCAGCATCTGCATTTTCTCGTGTCAACATTCTGGTAAACCCCTCTTTCATCCTCTCCAAATCCACCACATCCTCCCTGTAATGCGGTCAAGAGAACTGCACAAAATATTTCAAATGTTCCCTAACGAAGGTTCCAATTCTTAAGAAGCGTTCTTGAACCGAAACATTGACTTTTGTTTTACTATAGAACAATACAGCACAATTCAGGCCCTTCTGCCCACATTGTTGTGCCGACCTTGAACCCACTACCAAGACTATATAACCCCTTCCTCCCACAATCCCACTATCTTAAATGTCTCCATATGTTTAACTAACAACCTCTTGAACGTGACCGATGTATCAGCCTCCACCACCACTCCAGGTGGCGCATGCCTTGCACCAACCACTTTCTGGGTGAAAAACTTCCCTCTGACGTCTCCTTTGAACTCCACCCCCATTACCTTAAATCCATGCACTTGAGCATTGGTGCCCGGCGAAAGAAGGGCTGGCTTGCCACTCTACCTATTCCTCTTAATATTTTCTATACCTTATCATGTCTCCCCTCATCCTCTTTCTCTCCAATGAGTAAAGGCGTAGCTCCTTTAGTCTATCCTAATAATGCATTCTCTCTAATCCACACAAATCTCCCCTGTACCCTTTCCAACGCCTCCACATCCTTCCTATAATGAGGCGACCAGAACTGGACACAGTGCTCTAAGTGTGGTCTCACCAGACTCCCGGTTACCTGAGTATTTTCTTTGTTGTTTACACATGTTGACCATTTGATGATGCCTTACAGTGTATAAAGTTAACCTCTGTGAGATAACCATGTGGTTCTTCTTCAAAGATATTCACTGTCCTGTGCAGATTGTGTCTGTTACGTGAGAAGGTTTATTCTGCGTTTGCGTCCTCAGTGTGCCAATTTGCCATAGTTTACTGTGGCCGAATGTTCACTCATTGATGGAGAGGCGGCGCTGCGGGGCTTGGGGGCGGGGACGGAGTGGGATTCGACAGGAGAGTGGGGTAGCAAGGCAGAGGCAAATTTGCAGCGTGTGCCGCTTGTGCTGATGTGAGAATGACAGCGATTTCCTGGGTGTGTCATGAATTTTGAAACGTTAAACAGATGAATGAAGCTGGTATTAAATCCACAGGAGGAACAGAATTGTGGGGAAATGTTGTGGCAGTGAATTGGTTATACGGCTACAATGCCCTTATCAGTCTGTCATTCACTGCCCTGTGGGTTACGAGCCCAACAAACAACGCCGTTGTCTCTGATGTAAATATTGGCGCGATTTAACACAATATTCTCTGCCGTGTACAGATTTCGCTTTGTGTACAGATGTCATCTTCTGCTTCTGTAATATAAAAGCAACGGAGTTCTCGAAATTACATCGGTCGTGCATCTGGTGAAAATAAGGAGGTGGGACTTCCTCATCGACCTGGAAACATATTATCACCGCACACAAACACACACACACACACACACACACAAACACACACACACACACTGAACAGAATGTGTTATCGAGACACCAAGCATGATACAATGTGACAAGAGGGACTAGAACGACACAGACTGCCACCGAGAAGGGGGAACGAGCAAAAATTAGAGATTCCATTTACAATGTTCACACAGTTGTATTGGCAACTCTCCCTCTTGCTGATTCATCCTTAAATGTAACCAGTTTCCGCGCTGTTTGTGCTGACTCTTAGGATATCATCGGACACTCTCACGCTCCCTTGCAGCTTCCCGGTTAGGATTGTTCACCTACTTTCTTCAGTTCCTCAGCAATTTCTTGGCTGCGCGCTCCTCGGAACAGACCCACAACACCGCTGTCCGTGTCCAGCTGGCTCTCAGGTCCCGACCACCTTCACCTCCGTCTTCAATAACTTTGGTTTGCATTGATTATCCCGAAACACACACAAGAACATACAAACATGCGCGCGAGGACACACACACACACACACACACACACACGCACACACACACATGCACACACACACACACACACACGCACACACACACATGCACATGCACACACACACACGCACACACACACATGCAGATGCACACACACACAGACCCACACGCACACACACACATGCACACGCACACACACACAGACACCAATACCTGTTTTGAACAATTTGCCATTCCTTCAGTCAACGCCATTGTCCTTCCCCGTACAATCCCATTCTGCACATATATTGCACTTGGACTAGAAGATAGAGAAGAGGGTGGGAGGAAAATAAAGAGGTTTAAAAAATAACATGACGTTGTGAAATGAATAGGAGCATGAAAGTTGATAAATGGTCGTTCGCATATAAGATCAAAATCTAAAAGTAGCATAAAATACAGAATTAGAGATACAGACAGACAGAGAGCGATAGCAACTCAGCAGAATCAAGAAATGGGAAATGGTCAGTCTCTAATAGTGTGATAGTGTGGAGTTCAGTCTGTACTCGTAATTCTAAGATACAACGTGACAGTGTGGAATTCATTCTGTACCCGTCGGTATCTGGGACAGTGTGAGAGTGTGGGGTATATTCGGTGTCTGTCCGCCCCTGGTACAGTGTGAGTTTCATTCTGTTTATTTTTGTTCCATAAATCTGCACTTTACTCACTAGTTATAAATCGTATGCACTTATTGTTTGTACTATCTTCAGCGCGACCAGATTTAGCTACATTTCGCTGATAATTAAATTATGTTATATGCAGTTTAAGCCTCAGTGATTCGTTTTATATTGAAAAAGTATATACAGTGTTTATAGATCAGTGCAGCACAGCAACAGGCCAGTAGGCTCACCATGTCCCTGAAGATCATCGATTACCAAAACACACGAATTCCATTAACCAAAACTCCGTCCGTAGCTTTCTACATCTTGGCGATTCAGATACTTGTCTGGATAGTTCTCCAATGTTGTAAGAGTGGCCACTCCCAACACCCACTCAGGTGGTGTGTTCCGGATCCCAACAACCGAGGGAGTGGCAAAACATCTCCGAACCTCCCTGAAGATTTTTTCCCTTATCGTACCTCCTTGTTGCCTGGATTTTCACGCACCTGATAACGGTAAGATTGTCCCACCATCCAAATTCTCCCGGACCCAACTTAGAACAGAAAACATTATTCTGACCGAATTGATCAAATCTTTTGATCAATGATGTGACTTTTAGCTGACATTGCATGAAAGTTTCGGACTGGACTGCAAAGGGCAGTACCGTGTGTGCCAGGGAATTAATTGTGTCCAGTTCTGGGTTGTACTGTATGGGGTTGAGAGTTGGAATGTGAGGACAGCTCTGGCTCCTACAGAACTGACCCTGGGACTCACACGGCGATGAACCACTGGGAAATTCATATCCCAAATTAAACCACCTTTCAGCCCTGGCAACATTCTCCCAGCTCTCTGTGTGATCCTCTGGTACCAGCAGATTCCCACCATTTATTGCCTGAATGGTGAGGCACTGCAGAGCTCGGTGTTGCAGAGAGATCCGGAGTTCCAAGGAAATGATACAAAATAGGGTGGTATGCAGGTAATGCGAGTAATGAAGAAAGTTAAGTTCTCTTTTATTGCTCAGGAAACTGAATGCAAAATACGAAGGTAATGTTTACATCATTACTTGGAGAGGTGAGACCACATCTGGAGTGCAGAGTACAATATAACTGAAACATTCCTCCATATCATGCGGTTAATGCATTGGAATCAGGTCACGGAAGGATTACTGGGTTAATAACTTGAATGCATTATGAAGGAAAGTTGGAGAGGCTGGAGTACAGAGGACTGAAAACTTACTTTGCTGAAACACATCGAATCATTAGGATTCTGAACGGGTTGACATGGTCAGAGTTTTCCCACTTCTGAAATAGTCTATAACTCGTGAAGCCAATTTAAAAATAAGCCGTCACTCGGAGAGGGTTGCAATATGTTCTCTCAGACGACCGTCAGTCGACAGACTCTCTTCCTGAAAGAGAGACGAAAGCCGAAGTTTGATTATCTTTCAGCTAGATGTAGACACGTACGTGGTAAGTACCGGGTAAACGGTCACCGTCTTTAAATGGAAACGAGATAGGGTTCCGATGAAAGCATGGCTCATCCGATTCAATGGCGAAGTGCAGATTTTCGGCTCGGCGGTCACTTCTCCTGCCATTTACTGTGTTTCCCCTGGCCATATTTAGATTATCCACATGCATTGCCTCTTTTTCCTGAATTAAGCCGGTGGGCTTTAGTTTCAGATACTTCTGCGTTGTGGAAAGGTTACCTGTTTCCTATCTATCTATGACCCTCATAATTTGCATGACTCAAACAGATCCCTCCTCAGCTACTTTACTCTTGGGCAGTAAGGAGAGCCTAGACCATCCCACCTCATAGATGAAGCACCAGATCCCGTGCGACATCGCGGTGAACCTCCTCCGCACGGATGTTCCCTATAATGTGGGGAACGGAGCTTGTTTTCCTTCCTTCCCTCTTGCTAACAGGGAAGTGCGACAGAGTCTGGTATGACTTCAGCAACAGGCGATCCAGTTGAATATGGAACAGATGAGCTATCGCTCAATATATCTGACACTTTGAGACGCCCCCGAAAGAGCAGAAACAATACGAAATCATGGTCCGTCCCTGGAGGTCCTGCAGCAACAAAATATGGTTGTTGCTAGAAATCGGAAATCACACCGTGATATGTTGGAAATCCTCAGCAAGTCACGCAGCGCTTGTGGAGAGAGAAACTGGGGTGTGTCCCGTTAATGTCCTTTGACAGCAGACGGGACATCAGCTCAGCCCCGTCAACTGGGCTTCGTCTCTCCAGCCAACTGACTCTCTGTTTCTGGGTAAGAAAACCCGCCATCTGATCCGCTCTGGACTGTATGTGACTCCAGCCCGCACCATTGTGGGTGCCTGGTGACTGCCCTGTGAAGAGACCTAGCGTGCCTGGTTGGGTTCAAACCACCAACTATTCGGACAATAGCCGAACAGACACAACCTGAAGGAAGTGGAATTAATTTGACCATTCCCGGGTTGGGAGGAGGCGAACAGGGATCGCTGTTGGGACTCAGCTTTTCACAATCTGCATCAATGATTTGGATTAGTGTGTCATGGACAATATAAAATAGAAATTTAGCTGAAAGGTTAGCAGATTGTGCAGCATCTGTGGAGAGGAAAACAGGGTTAATGTTGCAGGTCGCTAAATTGGGGTGGGGGAGGTTCAGTTCGTCCTTCTGATTGCCAGAATCTGCAGTTTTTTTGACTTTGACTGACAATGTATCCAAGTTTTCTGATCATACAAAACTGGCTGTCAATGTGGGGTTTGAAGAGGATGCGGAGATATAGACTGGCGGAAGGAATGGGCGAGGTTGTACATGATGGGATGTGATATGGACAATTGTGAAGTGCTCCTGAGAAACAGAGTTTTATTAAATGGTGAGCGATTGAAAGGTTTTGATGTCCAGAGGAACCTGGGTGCCCTTGTGCATAAAACATTGAATATTAACATGCAGCGTTGATGAGCAAGTAGGCAAACTGTATGTCGGCCTGTATTACAAGTCGGTTCGGGTATCGTATCAAACTTGTCTCACTGGAGTTATTCAGAGCCCTGTTGTCATGGCATCTGGAATATTCGTACATGCGAATCAGGGTTACTCGGCACCTCGAGAATGCTCCGCCATTCTATGAGATCATAAATATTCAAGATACAGCGGATTTTACAGGGTATAATTTGGGATTCTTCCATTTGTAATACACTCACAAAGATGTGGATAGAATTATGAAATAACCATCCAGTCATTTCAAACGAAGGTCCTCAAAATTTCTTCTCTGAAAGGGTAATGAATCCCTGGAACTCTCTTCCCAGTGTATCAGTGAAGGAGAGGTAATCTTATTGCTCCTCACCCATTCTGGGCCCCGGGACTCTAGGCTAGACCTAATAATGAAGATTATCATCTCACCTAGAAGGCCGTTCGACCCATTGTGTTCAAGTTGGCTGCAGATGGTGCGTCGACTTCCTGGAGCAACAAGGATCACCGCATTTCAATGAACGCCCTGAATTTAGAACAAAAACTGACGTGTTGCAGTAAGACATGTCACATGTTTTCCTCTATTTTCTTTTTGCTCTGGACCACACAGTCGTATCAAAGCCGAGCTTTTGTCATATGAACAAGTAAATATGTAAACTGGTGCAATGAAAATTACCTTGCTGGAGCATCACGGGGCGATAGTATCAGATTATCAGCATTCCCAAGAAAAATAAACATAAATTAAACACGTATTACGCATAATTCTTACTGAAAGGAACACGATTGGAACAAAAAGTAACAAAGTCAATTTTAGTGCGAAATGATCAAAGGAGTGATGGTGTTGCCATACTGAGTGTGTGATTATGTTTGTGCCGGTTGGTTGAATGGAAGGAGCAGTTCTTGAACCTGGTGATGTCGGAGTTCAGGCTTCTGTTCCTGTTTCCCGATCGTAGCTGTGAGAAGATGGCATATCCCGGACGGTGGGGATCTTCGATGATGGATCCTGTTTTCTCGAGGAAGTGCCTCATGTAGATACTACCGATGTTGTAGAGCGGGAGCAAGTTCACGAGATCAAGTTTAAGATCCATCAAGGAAAGGAATGATTTAAGGGCAGGTTTACGGATCTGCAGCCGAAAGTAACAGGATCTTCCGTTTTTCCTATCTTCCACAGGAACTGGGTATGACGGAGATTTGGAGACTAATCCAAAAGAATGCCCTGGATTTTCTCTTGATGGGCCGGTTATACGGGACTGTCCGAAGCAAAGGGGCAGAGAAACTCAGGCAGAATGTTTAGGACAAAGATAAGACCAGCCAGAGGCAGGAGACGGAGAACAGCAACTTGACCCCGTGCGTAATAGGATGACACCTGTTTATCTCTGAACAGTATTGCTCACTTTCTGTGAATTGTTCGCACTGATTAATGTCTAATCGCATTCGGAAACAGGAGGTAAAGTCAACTCGTTTCTGGCATCGGAAGACAAAGCAGCACACACTCCTCACAGGGGTGTGACTTCAGAGTCACTGTGGCGCAGTCCAGATTCGGGACCAGAGCAAATTATTCACATCCTTGCAGTGGGGGGGGGGGGGGCCGTTTCAGGATTTCAAAGTCACCCTTTCCTTGGAGGAGAAGCGAACCCGAGAAAGGCTGGGATTTCGGGATTGCTTACTGGATTTCGGATTGTGTTGAAAGCCAATCACTATTGTTACCCCCTACATCCTTGGCGGGGACAGGGGCCGTGTTCTGTGCCGGGTAACTGAGTCGAATTAAAGCATATTTAGCACACCGCCCAATCTCTCTTTCTCTCCGTCTCTAACATTCGCTGAACTTCTTGTTGTCCTCTTATTATGCACGTTTTTGTCCGTCCAGAGGACAGAAACTGTGAAAGAAAGAAACCAAACACCGCGCGCTTTGGAGAGCGGAGATGCGCGGACGAGGAGAGACAGAACGGCCACGTGGCAGAAGAAGACGTGCGGCCGGTGGGACAAATTGCTCAGTAAAAACCTGGTCGTGTATGGGTGAGTGGTAGCAAATGGGGCAGCTTGGTAATAAGGGTAGAATTAGAGAGGAGCAGCGTAAATAGGTGATGGATATGTGGACCCACCATACCGAAGGGCTGTTTCTGTGCTCTCCGCTCTCCCTGCTTTCTTCACCCCACCGCAACAGTTTGTCAGGAGCTAAGCAGCAAGAAAGGAAATCAGAGGCTAGAATGTGACACATAAGTTGAATAGGCAAGACAGGCAGGAGCACGGCAGGGAGCGAAAGAAGTCGATTGGGTTAAACGGCATTTATTTCAATGCAACATGTCAGACAGGTAAAGTGGATGAACTCAGGACAGGGGGTGGGGGATACGTGGGACCGTGGTGTAAAAGCCAGTACGGAAACATGGCTACGTTGGGTGAGGTTACAGGAATGGCATTTAGATGTTGTGATGCCGGGTGCTTTAGGAGGAATAGAGGTGGAGGAATGAAAGGAATCGGAGATGCATGTTTAAATAATTGGAACATCACGGCAGTGACAAATTACTGAAGGATGATCCAGTGACGCTTAATGAGTGGAGCTCAAAAATAAGGTGGATGACGAATTTGTTGGTGTGGTAATGCAGTCCTCCAGATAGTTATCGGGAATTAGGTGTATAAATATGCTGGGAGATTGTGTTGGATTGCAAGAATGGTAGGGTTTCCACCGTTGGGGATTGTAACTTTCCTTATATAGAGTGAGACTGCCATACTGTTAAGGGATTGCAAGATTGGAACTTTCATCAGGCAATAAATGGCGGGACCTATTCAAGGAGGGAATATCTCGACCTACTGTTGGGTCATAGGTCGGGACAAGTGAATAGGTTGACAGTGTGGAAACACTTTGTAACCAGTAACCAAACTTATATACGTTTTATTTTTTTTATAGAAAGTAACAAAACTGGTCCACAGGTTCAACTTCTAAATCGGCGCAAGGTAAACGTTGACGGTAAAGATAGGTACTTGCAAAGGTCGATTGGAGGAGGTTGTTTCGCGAAAAGGAACCTCAAGAAATTAGGAAGCTCTTAAAAGTGAGTCATCGAGAGTTCAAGGTCTGCATCTTCCTGTGTGAGTGAAGGGCAAGGCTGGCAGGAGCAGGGAATCCTGCAGGACATGAGATACGAAGACCCAAAGCAGGAAAAATGAAGCATGTGTCAGGCACAGGCAGCTGTGATCAATTAAATCACTGGAGAGTATAGGGGGATGCAGGAATGTACTCAAAAAGGATATCTGGAGGGTCAGAAGGGAGCATGAGACAGTTTTGGAGGAGAAGATTAAGGAGAATCCAAATAAATATCATACGTATGTAAAAGACAAAACGTAATCAGAAATAGATTAGGGCCTTCAAAGGCCTAAGTGGACATACCTAAATGGAGCCGCAGGAGATGGGCGAGATCCTCATTTAATATTTCTCTTCTGGTTTTACCGTGGAGAAAGAGGTGAAGACGAGGAAACTATGGGAAGGTAATGGAAAGGTATCGCAGATGGTCCGCAGAGCAGCACAGGAGCAGGTGGATGTTTAAAAATGTACTAAGGGCGATAGATCTCCTGAACAAGACCTGGTATACCCGGCAACACTGCAGGAGGCCAGCGAATAAATTGCGGGATCCCTGTCTGAGTTATTTGCATCGTACGTAGCCATGGGAGTGGTGCTGGAAAATTGGATGGTAGGGAATGCAGAGAAATACATGGAACTATAGACAAGGTATCTTAATATCTGTGGTAGGTAAGTTACTGGAGAGGATTCTAAGGGATGAAGTATGCATGCATTTGGAAATACGGGTTGGTTATGAGAACGCAGTTCGGCTTTATTAGTGGGCGATTATAGAACCATAGAATCATAGAACAATACAGCACAATGCAGGCCCTTCAGTCTACCATGTTGTGCCGACCTACAAACCACGCCTAAGACTACCTAACCCCTTCCTCCCACATATCCCTCTATTTTAAATCCCTCCATATACTTATCTAACAATCTCTTGAACTTGATCAACGTATCAGTCCCCAAGACCACACCAGGCAAAGCATTCCATGCACCAACCACTCTCTGGGTGACAAACCTCCCTCTGACATCTCCCTTGAACATCCCACCCATTACCTTAAAGCCATGTCCTCTTGTATTGAGCATTGGTGCTTTGGGAAAGAGACGCTGGCCGTCCACTCTATCTATTTCTCTTAATATTTTGTATACCTCTATCATGTCTCCTCTGATCCTCCTTCACTTCAATGAGTCAAGCCCTAGCTCCTTAGTCTCTCCTCATAATCCATACTCTCTCACCCAGGCAGCATCCTGGTAAATCTCCTCTGCACCCTTTTCAACGCCTCCACAACCTCCCTGCAAAGAGGCGACCAGAATTATGTGTCACAAACATAATGAAGTTTATCTGTAATGTCACCCAGAAAGTCTATGAGGGCATGGCGGTAGACGGGTTTTATAAGGACTTCATTAAACGGCTGTTTTAGAGCACTGTTCATGCCATTATTTCCACTCTCTCGGGTTGGCTATTTAAGTTAGCGAGCATGGAGATAGATTTAATGATAGTTTTACACAGTTTAATTCCATAATAAAAAGATGTTAATAATCTGATTCAACGGGTATTTCACCGCATTCTTCAGCTCCTGTTGAAATTTGCTCCGGGTCACGGCGTAAATGCACGTATTGGTGCAGGAAATGAGAAGCTGAAGCTTTGTCGCGGTGCGTTCTGTGATAAAACGGGGATCAGTAACAGAATTGTTGTAATTGCTTGAAATTTGCTGATAGATGTGAAACACCACCTGTGTCACCCACAACAATATGAAACTGCCGGTTATACTGAAGAGTAAAACGATGGATTTCCTTCGGTTCTCCATATCCTCGTCCTTGTCATTCTCTCCATTGCTGCGGCCTCGGAGTCCGCTGCGGACTCTGCTGGCCTCTAAAATCCGTCTGACCGTCAGGACATTGTGTAGAAAAATCAGAAAAAAAGGGACACAAGGGGTTAAAATACGGTGAAACATCTCAAATGCCGTCCATGCAGGGGATGTATTGTAGATCGGTTTGGTGGAACAACCCCAAAAAACATTATCAATTATTTTATCTGGGCTTCTGTGTAAAATACCACGGGATACTCTCTAAAAAGCCCAGCACACCAACCGTTGCTATAACCACAGTAGCCGTTCTCTCAGTGCAATATTTTGCTTTCAGCTTCACATAACAAATGACTACAAAACGATCAAAGGTGAAAGCGACTGTCAACCAGACAGAGACCGCGGTGCTTGCAAAAACCAGCCATAGATCGAGACTGCACACGGGAGTGAAGAGCAGGAATTATCGCGGAAAATAAATCAAAGCAGTCCACCTCAGCAGGGGTTCCGAGATAACGACCAGGAGATCAGCCGCTGCCATTCCCACTAGGTAGCGGGTGACACATTTGGAGAGTCCGCACTTTCCTCGGGACAGGATCACAATCGCAATCAAGTCAACTATCAGAGAAACAAAGGAATGTAGCGGAATTGCTGATCAGTCCGGGAGCCAAGGCAGCAGCTTAAGAGGATCTGGTGACAATTCAATTTCGTTGCTGCATAGAGCTGTGGAAACTGGTCCCAGTGCATTGCGAAGGGCCGATAGAGGTAGCAATATGGGTAAAGGCTGGAAAGGGGTTCATAGCGTCATATGAACTGAGTCAGATCTGCATAAGGATTGCTCAATATTGACGGGAAATTCCGTTGGCAGGGAAGTACTATCTGGATGCCTATTACCTCAGAAGCATGAAAGGATGGATCAACTTTTCCGTCACCCAGAGAATCTCGTGGTGAATGGAATGGATAAACTGGGCCGCTAGATGGCGGCAGTATTCCATGTACCAATCACCAACTCTCCCGGCTCTCCCTGTTACCGACCGATCAACAGAAGGACGGAACAAAAATAGAAAATTCTGGAAAGACGACGCCAATGAGGCAGCGTCTGAAGAACAAGAAACGGGTTAATGTTTCGGACAGAGCCCATTCCCCTGAAATGTTCTGCGAATGGCCCTGACCCGAAGCGTTATCTGCTTTCTCTTTCCATACACGCTGCTTGCCGGGCTTGTGCTTCCAGAATTTCCTGCTTTTTTCACATTTCCCCTTCTGCCATATTTTTGGTTTTGCAACAGAAAGCACGACCGATTCCAACAGGTACAACGCGGTCTGTCACAACCTTACATTCGTCTCCCACTTAATTCCTCACAGAGAGGTGGGGGGAGATATGGGTGGATTCGAACCGTCAACAGCAAGCTCGCTGCAGTGGTATGACGTCTGGCATGTTCAGATATAGGTATAATCGAACCACATGTTACAGAATTGATACTCCAAAGCGCCTCTGACGCCCAGAGGGCTTCCCTGAATTCTCCATAAACTGTCGCATACTCAGTCGCTACATTTTCGTTTATTACAAAAGAACATATTCCACAAGGGCTTGGTTCTACAACATGGAACTTTTCGCAACTATTGCTACCTTCCGATAATCTGATTCTTGTCCCTAACCCAGACACAATCTACAAGAACATACTGTTCAAATAGTTGCTCAACTGGCTGAGATCCTCCCGCAATTTGCTATTTGCTCCAGATCCCAAATCTCTTGTGCCTCCATTCCATTCTTTGAAATGCAGCGACTTGGCAGCTGGCTGTGGAAACACGCAGAGAGACAAAGTATCCGTAGCATTTCAGTTAGACAACAATTTACACATACGGCAGCTGAGACAGCGGCTTACCCGGAATTCCAACGGCTGAAATAACAGGATAGTAAATATCTTCAATCCGCCAGATTACTGGATACCCCATTTCAGTGAGAAACTATGACTTCTGTTGATCTGGAATGATCAGCTCGGATAGATAATCTGAGCTGTCTTTCTCCAATAGTGTCTGATTTATACAGAAGATCGGTCTTCAATGACACGGTTGGACCCAAACCATTTCACTTATTTTACACTCACTTGAACACACACATTGTAACAACACCATTGGCTCTATTGGAAATACAGGGACGATTTAACATACAGACATCAAAATGCTCGGCATTACCTCAGAATCGTCCCTGGTGGAAAGAAGGGCGGAATCTTTAATCACACAGGACTGATCTTTGTCAGTAAGCGGCTCCATAAATGGTTTTCAGAATATTGCATTGACGGCTTGTTCATCTATGAATGTCGCCGATCTCTCTTCAGTGAGCAGTGAATCCAGCGACACAAACTAAACCCCTCCTATTCCCCTGCAGTGTCCCCTGTCAGAACTGTGAACTTCCTTCCTTCAGTCCTTCAGCTCCATCATGACCTCTCACACAATTTCCAGCCTCAGTAAATGGTAAGGGAACCAAAACACGGCGTCCCTGTCCAGCACATCGCAGGTCCTGCCCGCCATCACATCCATGCTCACTGTCCCCAGGTGTCTGCTGTTTCTCTTTGTATCGATATTCATTGCGGATTTGGATATACAACGCTTCTTCAAGATTTTCTAAGCAGTGCAAATAATTTTGGATTTAATTGTGCGTCTGATAGCTAAACATTTCAAACATTGTGCAAGGACTGACGATTGGATGAATATATCTGCACTGAAAAGGCATCTGTTGTTTCAAAATATTCCTTGCCTTGTACAGATTTCATTGTGTGTGCATTTGTCAGCTCCTGCTCCTTGTCATCTCGCTGTGACCATTTACCCCGTATCTCTGTGGTGAAATGTTGGTCCGATGGCGCAGAGGCGGTGCTGCAGGAATGGTCACCAGAATGGGTTGAAAGTTTGGGGCCAGTTTACAACAGTCGGAGGTTTTGCAGTTGAGGGAATGGAAGTGATTTGCCCGGTGGGCTCCGGGTTAAATTGGTAATGAGAGAACACAGAGCACAGGAAGGTTTTGTGCATCGACTTCTGTATCCTGGGCCAAGCGACATTTGCTCTATTGTCTGAACTGACCTCTTTTCAGCATCCACTTCGCAACAGAGGAAAAAAGGTTTCAAATGTGCTCTTGTGGTTGTCCATTTTTGGAATAGAATGCCGAAGTTTCTCTGTTGTTTGCTGCGAGTACCGATCAGAATCCCGCTCAGAGCAACGCCATTCTTTCCACACACACCCGCCACACCCACTCTCTGTAACACCACCCACAATGGCCCGTGTACAACACCACACCACCAGCTGGATAGCCATTGTCAACGCACACAGAGAGATGTAGGCACAGGCAAAGACGGCAAACCACACGGTGGCGCCAATCTCACAGCCGAATGCAAACCCACCAGATCCAAACACACACACACACACACGCTCACACACACACACACACACACACACACACACACACACACACACACACACACACACACACACACACACACACTTAGACGCATACACCACGAATTCACACACAGTTGCCTCTGCAAACAAATAAACGCGACACACCGATACACATAAACACGCATAAAGAAACACGCATACCTAGTACAAATATACACAAACAAATACTTAAACAGTGGGGGGGAGATGTAGATTGACACATGTAGTAAGTCGTTTCTCTTATATGAGAGGGGTTGGAAGAATCGAAGTGCCACGTTGAAGAGGTAACCGACATTTGTAACTGAATTCAAGGCAATCAATAGAAGGAGAACACTCAAAGGGTGGCCGAGTCTGACAGGTAGCAAAATAAAGAGGAAAAAGAACAGCTCGCTGCGCTTATGAATGGAGAATCTTATTATTTCTGTACCCGTCAGTCTCAGGTACAGTGTAAGAGTGTGAGGTTCATTCTGTACCTGTCAGTCCATGGTACAGAGTGAGAGTGTGGGGTTCACTCTGAACCTGTCAGTCTCTGGTGCACTGTTCGATTGTGAGGTTCATTCTGTACCAGTCAGTCTCTGGTACAGTGTAGGAGTGTGGGGTTCATTCTGTATCTGTCAGTCTCTGGAACAGTTTAACAGCGTAGGATTCGTAGAATGTCTTGCTCATTGTTCCATAATTCTGAAATTGGCTGCGATATACCATTTTCTCCATTTATTGCTCAAGCTACATTTAGCACAACTATATTTAGCTACGTCTGGATTTTTCTGAAGTTCATTATGGATAGTGTGAGTTGAATGATGCTGGTTATGTTAGAGCAGTACATCGAGAGTCATAGAGTCGAGCAGCTCAGATACAGGCCGTTCGGCTCATCACGTCCATGCAGACCATTGGTTAGGGTTAGGGTTAGGGAAAACACTCATTGATAACCCCATTGATGAACACTCGGTCTCTAACCTTCTACTGAAGAAGTAAAGGGTTAGGAATTGCAACCATACCTATAACTGGCAAACAATATATATATATATAAGCATTTATATTTCTTTAGCAAGGGCTAGCAAGCTGCTGACCCACTAGTTAGCTTGGAATGTTAAGTATGTTAACTTCCTTTGTTTGGGGTAACGAACGATTCCGATATGTCAGATGGTGGCGATACTGAATGTAATTAACATCGAGGTGAAGACTTGGTCTGAACAATGAAGGGTGATACCTGCCTTTGAAAGCCTTTATTAAAACTCAATTATACTAAGATAAAAGGTGTGATAGCTGTCTCGGGATCTCTATAGCTTGAGCGAAACTCGCGGCGCCGTTTGCATGGGATGTGCGTGACAATTCCTGTATAAATGTCTGTCTGCCCTTTGTTCGAGGATAACTCGGGAAGAGACTCTTAGTGAGTGCTGAAGAGAATTCTCCTAGCGATGCACTGCTAATAAAGGTATTTGTTCGAATCGACCTTGTGGCACTGTGTTATTTACAGCGGACGGAAAGGGAAAATTGATTTCGGGACGACAATTTGGCGAGCCAGCCAGGAGACCAAGACGAAGTTTCGGAAGCGGCGTGAGCGACGAACGGGGATAACGGCCACCTGAGGCGGACGGGCCCACAAGGTACGATTCACCATTATCCCTCTCAGGCAGTCGGACACCTGATCGATCCCTTCACTTACCGACAATCCTCTGACGGACTCCTCGCGAACCTGTCCGAGTACCACAGGTAAGGAGGGGTTCGAGTCCCCAGTTAAGTTAATTTCTGTTCGGGATTCGAGTCCCCAGTTAAGTTAAGTTAAGTTAAGTTAAGTTAAGTTAAGTTAAGTTAAGTTAAGTTAAGTTAAGTTAAGTTAAGTTAAGTTAAGTTGAGTTAAGTTCTGTTCGGGGTTCGAGTCCCCAGTTTTGGGTTTGGGATTTTAAGTTGTGAATTTCAAGGTTTTGAGCTCTAAGCTCTGAGATGGTTCTCCGGTACTACCACCCTGTCTTAGACCGGTTCTTAAGAGGGGAAATCCCCTACGGGAAGGTCAGGAACCTGAAGTGGGTGAAGAAAAGAGAGCGACCTTATAGGTAATCGCAGTGATTCGTACCGTCCGATCGGGTAGAATACAAAAATGGGACAAAATCTCGGTAAGTCTGGGTCCAATACCCCACTGTCTAAGTTAAGTAAAGACGATCCGAAGAACGAGAGTAACTTGCGTAAATTATCAGCATGCCTGAATAAGAAATTAGGAAACGAAATATGGCCACTGGGGGCAACTTGGGACGTAGATAAATGCCCAAAGAAAGAAAAGGCAATTTGGGAGCGGAATACAGGGGAAGAATGGAAATTATTAATGTCCACTTGGAGAAAAACTGCCGAAGACCTAACAAATAAATCTAAGCAGGCACGCTGGGAACATAATGCGAGCAGAAGGGGAATTAGTGTGTGTGATGAACAGGGAAATCCTAAGAGTTGTGAAGTCCTGAAGTCTCAGTGCGGAGACCACAATGCTGAAACGAGCAGAAGGGAGAGAGAAGAGGTAAGTGAGGGGTATAAGGAGAAGAGCAGAAATAAAAATAAAAGTAGTAAGGATAAAGTGGAGGTACCTCCCGACATGTCTGGCGTGTCCCTGTTGTTCCAAAGTAATGATACGGACGAAGAGGAGGAGGATTGGATGGTCCGACCCACAGCCCCTACCTACCCGCACGGTTTCATTGCAGCCCCAATATACTGCGGCTAGACCACCAGCCGTCCCGCCCTTACCACCAGCAACAGTTAGCCAAGTCCAGCCACAGGACAAGTCCATGCCCAGATTGCGTCCCGAACCAGGATGCGGCTTAGTCGAAGGGAAAACTACAGACAGGTGGCTCTAAGGCGACAAACAAACGACGAAGCTTTTTGGAAAGGGACGGTCCTTCAATAGATTCTCAGACGGACACCGACTCTGATTCTATAACTTATTATGGCGACCCTACAGATCCCAGCCTAACAACCATGTTTGAATGGGGTTAAGGGAGCCAAGGTTAAGAAACAATTCCCCAACAGGAGTGTTGCCAATCCTGATCCAGCCCAAGCCAGCGCTAATCCTACAATCCAAATTTACACCCTTTGGAAGCCTCAGGAGATGTGCTTAATCATGAGTCAGGTGCCCAACCGTAAAACCAACCCGGAGGATTTCATAGATTATGTGATTGGAAAAATTCAGATGTATCAGGCCGCCCCCAAGACCTTATCAGTCTTTGTTGCATGGCCCTTACGACTAATGAAGTGGCATGGTGGAAAGAACATCTGGGGAAATATACTGATTGGACAGCCTCTCAGGCGGACGTCCGGCCTCAGGACCAGGTGGCCACTATTAGATCTGCCCTTCGTAAAACCCTCCAACAGCCTATTGACATAACTAAAGTTTTAGAATCCCGACCGAAACAGGATGAGGACGGCCCAGACTTTTGGGACCGTTTCTGTTCACTTTACGGTACCTATGCGGGGGATGATGCCTACAACAGAGGCAATTCCTCCCCCCAGTTCAACGCCCTCCTACTACAATGCATCCCTGTGGGTGGGGCCTCAGCTATCCGCACTAATGAAATGAACTGGCCTGACCATACACGACAAGCCATGAGGAGGGCGCTAGTCCACTTATGGAGTAACGGGCGTGATACGAAATCAACAAAGGTACAACAGGAAATGGTGCAGAGACCCCCTCGGCCCCAACCTTCCTACTCCGACAAAGCGGGATATCAAATGGAGTGGCAATTTTGCGTTCCATAAGTGGTTGACTGGTCAGGTAAAGGATACCCACTGTACCCCAATGACATAAGAACCCCAGTGTACGGGCCCCGTTGTGGACCATCACCACCACCACCCTCTCGTAATTACCTGGGACCCATGGGGATAGGAAAAGACCGGTGGTATACTACTCCACTTGGCTGGACCCAGTTGCAATGGGACTTCCACCATGCTCACAAATGATTCCAGCCATTTATGCCCTAGTAACAGCAGCCTCCAATATAACCTTGCAACAGGCAGTGATGGTTTATTCCTCCCATACCGTAACAGCACTCTTAACTTCTCGCCAGACGCAACACCTTACCCAGGCCCGCTTAAACAGATATGAGGTAGCACTCCTGAATACCCCCCTCCTCACTTTTGCCTACCGTACGACCATTAATCCTTCCACCTTCCTAGAGACCCCACCTGAGCATGTTGCGGACCCACCTCATGACTGTCTAATGCGTAACCACTTTTTAACTGCACCCCGCCCGGACCTTTCGTATAAGGCCATCCAATCAGCCGACTTAAACCTGTACGTCGACGGTAGTTCCTAATTTTCTGAACAGGACAACAACCTTAGCGGCTACGCCGTGGTAAACGACTCCCAGAGTGTGGAATCTGCATCTTTGCAGCCCCCAGTCTCTGCCCAAAAAGCAGAACTATTTGCCCTGACCCGAGCTTGCATTTTAGCCAAGGACAAGGTAGCTAATGTCTTCACTGACTCCCGCTATGCTTTTGGAGTTTACCATGATTTTGGCCAACTCTGGGCACACAGGGGATTTCTGAACTCTACTAGTAGCCCCATACAAAATGTGGCTCATGTAAAGAACCTCCTCCAAGCAATCCTCCTGCCAAACAAATTGGCCATCATTAAATGCTACGCTCACCTTTCAGATGCCTCCCTAATAAGTCAGGGCAATAACAGGGCAGATACAGAAGCGAAATGGCAGCACGCCAGGGATCTAAAATCGTTTCCACTATGGAAAAACAAGTAGTTATTTGCAAGCCAAAGATAGCAACGCCGGGCACCCCAGACATGATCACTGTGCAGAACTTACAGGGGGACGCCCCTGACTCAAAAAAACAAATGTGGAAGACGCACCGGTGTACGCATTCTGCGCTACACGGCCTCTGGGTTACTCCAGTCGGTCAAGAATGTATACCTGATTCTTTGTTACCAATGCTTATTGACCGCCGACACTCTGACACCCACCTTGACAAGGAGGCATTGGGTAACATTTGACTATGTACCTGGTGGCACCCCAGATTGGAGGAAGCAGCACAAGGCAAAATACAGTCGTGTTTCATATGCCAACAAACCAATGCTGGGAAAGGGGTGAAGTGCACCCCAGACAAAACCCCCTTGCCAGTTGATCCTTTTGAATGTATACAACTCGACTTTATTGAATTACCGCGTGTACATTGTTACAAGTCATGTCTCGTTATTGTTGATGTATTGAGTAGATGGATTGAAGCTTTTTCAACCACTAACAATAAGGCCTCAACGGTGATAAAGTTATTACTTACAGTGGAAATACCAAGGTTTTGGGTACCCCGACGGATAAGTTCTGAAAATGACCCCAACTTCCTAGGGTAAATAAATAAGGAATTGTGCGAGGCACTGCATATCGAACAGCAGTTCCACTGCACCGACCACCCTCAAGCAACGCGTGTAGTAGAGAGAGCTAACAGCACCATTAAGAATAAACTAACCAAATTAGTGTCAGAGACAGTTCTAAACTGGTTGAAGGTTCTCCCCTTAGCATTATACCATATGAGATTCATCCCCCACTCGGCAACCGGTGTATCGGCCGCCGCAATCGTCTATGGGCGTCCGGGAAGAACCCCATGGGACACCGCCACCCAACCCCCCACACAGATTGACCTTAATATCGTGGGGGATGAACTACAAAGGTATTTAAGACAACTTACGTCCTCTTTAATGTTTCTTCATTCGCAGGTGGAGAGTGCCTTTAAACCACCTGAAGGGCAGAACACGGAATTGCCTGACCTGGAAATCGGAAACTCGGTACTGATACAGGATTGGGAGCGCCCTAAACTGGCACCTTGGTGGAAAGGCCCCTTCCAGATACTACTCCAAACACCGAGCCGTGAAAGTAAAAGGCCAGGAACGTTGGATTCAACTGAGCGACTGTAAACAATGGTCACCGGAGGAAAGCTTGTACTTTTTAAATTCGGACTCCTCATCATTACTAGTACTCTTGTGTGGACGTTAGAGGATAATTTGTTTTACAAAATACATATGCAGCTACATGGGAATCGCACCGTTTGTTACCCCTTGGCAGAGTAAGTTGACGGCCTTTTTGTAGCCACGCCAAGCTGGAACCCCAGTGTCCTCTTAATTATGAATTGTCAAAAACAAAGTGTGTTGGGCAGACGGGAACTTACAGGAGGGTACTACCGGGTAAATGCTTGCAGGGAACAGTAACAGGACCTAATAGTACAGTCCACCACCAGTGGTTGTCCAACTGCTTCACCGGCACAGGGTGGGGTTGTGGGCTAGCAATTGTACAGCATACGATATCATGTGCCGCCACGACCTGTACAGAAAGGAATTGCGGGTTTAAAGGGGGATGGTTTAGCTGTGAGTGCGCTGCCACTAGGTGTGCTACGTCACTTGCAGGAGAGCGATGGGTTTGCGGAGAAGGGAACGGGGGTCACGTGGGATTTTCTAATGTCTCTTTAGAATGGCTAACCAGGGAGAATTACCTGAGGGAGCATGGGAGAAATGTTGCTGGTATCTCTTTGTATTCTCAAATGCCCAGTCCACGGAAATCGGGACATTAACCTGATACCTGGCTAAGGAAGGGTATGATTTCCTCTTTAGTGGCACTTACACCACAGACACCCCCACTCTGACAGCCTGGTTTGCAATAGGAACGATCGGGCCGGTCACGGTCCCCTGCCGCCAGAAGGCTCATGTCCGACGAAGACTTGTGGTGCGGTCAGTTAGTGAGGAGTATTGTGAGGATGGAGGGATCCTATGTCATTGGGATCTCGCTTAGCATTGTTAGGCCATGGATTCCTGAGCACTCTCTCTCTGGGGGGTTGGGCAGGAACTATAGCCGCAAAAAACCGGAACTACCTTATTTTTGGACTGGCTGCATTGGGAAACACTACAATGGAGGGCCCGAAGGCGGTGAACCGGGAACTGGCAGAGCTTCGAATTTATGCCCAGCAGACCCAGTATGCTGTGGGCTAACAGTTGGCTTAGCAAGGAGGAGTATGTGCTATAGTTGAGGGAAAATGTATCACCAACGTGAGAGATGAGTCCTACAATATCTCCCATGCCATTCAGGACATTCAGACGCAAGTAGATAGCTTTAGACAGGGATTTACAGGAGGAACAAGTTGGTTGGGGTGGCTGCCAGGTGGTTCTTGGGCATCATACCTGCTGCATCGAGCTGCGGGACTAATAGTGATTATAATAGTATGCTGTGTGGTGCTGACCTGTCTAAATACCTGTTGCAAGGTCCTTATTAATGAGCTCTTGGCCTCGTTCTCAGCGCCGCTCTAGTTTATCATGAAATGATAACTAGCAGGGAATGAGGAAGTGAAGGCTTTGGAATTGCAACGATACCTATAACTGGCAAACAAAAGATATGGATATATCAAAACAATATATATATATATATATAATATATATATATATATATATATATATATATATATATATATATATATATATATATATATATATATATATATATATGCATTTATATTTCTTTAGCAAGGACTAGCAAGCTGCTGACCCACTAGTTAGGTTGGAATGTTAAGTATGTTAACTGCCTTTGTTTCGGGTAACGAACCATTCCGATATGTCAGACGGTGGCGATACTGAGTGCAATTAACATCGAGGTGGAGGCTTGGTCTGAACAATGAAGGGTGATACCTGCCTTTGAAAGCCTTGATTATAACTCAATTATACTAAGACAAAAGGTGTGATAGCTGCCTCGGGATCTCTATAGCTTGAGCGAAACCCGCGGCGCCGTTTGCATGGGATGTGAGTGACAATTCCTGTATAAATGTCTGTCTGCCCTTTGTTCGGGGAGAACTCGCGCAGCGACTCTCAGTGAGTGCTAAAGGGAATTATTCTAGCGGTGCACTGCTAATAAAGGTATTTGTTCGAATCGACCTTGTGGCACTGTGTTATTTACAGCGGACAGAAGGGGAAAATTGATTTCGGGACGACAGCATGAAGGATAAAGTCAAACAATAGGATTAGTAGGAATGGGTGCTTAATGGTTGGTGCAGACTCAGTTGCCTGAACAGCCAAATTCTGTGCTCTATGACTCAGCAACACAATGACTATAAGGACTTTATTCACACAAGGACTGTGTGATGATCAATCTTATCAATACTGCCAAGAGACTGATGTTGATGCTGATGCATCTCTGGCAGGACACCTCCAGGAATTGTGATGGAAAAGACTGACTCGTTGTCCATACAGTATGACCATGCCAATTTGACAGCTCTTCCAATTGCCAACTCTCTTCTCTCAGCTGACGAATCAGTGAGCTCCTTGTTACTAACTATTGGAAGAAACAATGGAAGTAGAAAGGGCCCAGAATGTCTCCTGGGTGAGGGACCTTAATGTCCATCACCATGAATGTCTTGGCAGCCCAGATGGCTCTGTTCCGAAAGACTCACTCAGACTTGGTCTGAGGCAGGTAATGAGTTAATGTCATTACCACATCCGAACTCAGGAACTTGGTCAATGTAATGCACTCTGTTCACTTTTACCCTTTTATTTTATTAGTTTACATTTCGATGCAACTGTGGTTTGTCAGCCCCTTTCAGAGAACAGTTAAGAGGGTACCACATAACTGCTGCTGCTTCCAACAATCTCCTTGAGCAGATTCCAAGAACATCTTGAATAATCTTCTGACGTCATGTTGTGGAACACTGTGCAAGGAAGACTTTGACGCTCATGGGCACAGTAGACTATGATATTTTCAGAGGACAATGCTGAATTCAATTACAAAATCAGCAGAGGCTCTCTTCTCTACTATCTCTGCAGGTGACTTTTTTTCCGACAAACGTTCTTTGACAACAGGAGAAAACAAATAAGGTGACACTGTTTCTTACTGTTTCACTGTGTGACACATATAAGGCGAAAGCAATTACTTATGAAGCAACACATTAAATGCTCAGGGTTGTGAAATGACTATCTGATGAGTTATAGGGGCAGCAATTTGAAGAGCAGTACTTAAATCATATGGTTGACATATAGAAAACAGGGAGGAGGGCTCTGGGGAATTTGCTATCGAGGAACGGTGATGCACATGCAAGATATAAATCACTTCAATCCGAATGAACTTTTGTGAAAGGGAATACAATGAATAAATCCTGATTTGAATCATACAGCCTGGGAAGAGTCTGCACTGGAGGACTCTCAGTAATGTGAAATGTGAATATCACGTATCTTTGTTTGGAACTTTGATTTTGATACTCTTGGCAAATGATAAATATTGGTGGATCTGTAACCACACCTAACCTTTACATATAGCAAGCTAAAAAATGGAGCGGTGAGTGCATGTCATCTGTGGTGAGTGCATGTCATCTGTATTTTGTTAGGGGAGGAAACTTTGGGAGAAAATGAAAACACTGACACACTGGTAATTATTCAGAATATGTCACAGCAAGCAACAATTTATTCATCTTTTGGATATGAGATGAAAGGTTTGGTCTCTGTATTTCTGTCGCAAAGTCTCGAACCAGTTGGATATGGAACACACATGACTATCACTGGAACATCTTAAATTGTACACACGCATCTTTGTGGTGGTCTCAAAATTTAGTTCAGAGGTTTGCAGGCATTAAAGGCTTTGTGCTGAACCTGGGACCATGCTCAAGGAGGATAGGATCCCTAGAGTCGCCTTGGAGTCCGTGGCTGCCAAGGTTAAATCTCAGCCTTCCTAATCTCTCGCCAGATTTCAGGGTTTGACACTGGTTTGATCACCAGGACATGTAAAACCTCTGCGGGTGTTCGGATATTTTGTTAATTGGAATACCAGGGTGACATTTCAGGCTGTGTGCAGGATAACACCAAAGTTGGAAGCAGATTAAGATGCATCAAGAATGAAGGCTATCAAAGAAACTGCATACTGTGGAGGAGTGGACGACAGAGATGTGATGTACATTAGTGAAGTCTGAAGAACAGAATAAATGTGAATATCAAACTGATTCTAAGAGTATGATCGAAATGATGAACAGGTAACAGTAAGATTCTGAGATTACCTGTAATTATTGTATGATCTATATTGTATGCTGTATATTGTGTGAAAGTAGAAGACAGAAACTGTCCAGGTCACGGAATCAATATCGCAGCCTCCCACCAAATTTGCCTTACTTTAAAACGAGAACACTTGTAAGCGCAACTAGGTCTCCAATGGTTAACTTCTCCTACAGTCCAATCATTGCACCTCAGGCCCTTCAGCCTCCATGGCCAAGCATCACTAGATTTCTGTCATGAAAATGCGCTCACTTACAACAAGGAGTAATCTGTAGATGAAGCCATTAGTTATTCCTCCTCCCAACTTTACTCCGATCTACTTTGATGAGTTTAAATATCCATCCCTTGGGCCTGTGTAATCCATGACTTTGGAGGTTAGTCCCTGCGCTTCCTCACTCCAATTCTCACCTACCTCCTCACATCCGTTATTTCACAACTTATATCTAATTATCCTTAAGTCGGAAAGTAATGTGACAACGTTTGTGATTTGAACACCTAATCACTTTTCACTCAGTGAAATTGAAAACCACCCATCCTTCCCACCAGCATTCATTCCCCAAGTTGATTATTCTGCAGCCTTCTTTCAAAGTCCATGATTTTCCGCCTTGTTCCATGGTCTCTGAGCTGCATAATGCAGCCTATAGCCGGGAACATACTTAAAATAAAGAAACACTGATACGTAACATTTCTGTGGTACTCTTCTACGTGAAAAAAATATAATGAGCAACGGTGAAAGCAAAGTTTACCAGCATGGCTGGTATATTTTGTATTTCGTAATTGCACAGGAATTAATTGTCAATTGCAGGATTACCTCTTACAGTTAAAATCTCAAAAACAAAATCTGTCCAAATGGCACAAGATTTAAACATACGCCAACAATTGTCTCATGCACATTAATAGAAATGAATATAAGATTCCTGAACTGGGACTTATAAGCATGTATTAAGTCACCACAACATTTCGCCACGCAACTGATGTATAAAACATGTTCTTTTCAACTAATATAACATTTTGCTTTTCAGCTTGTGTAATACAAGTTATTGGGATTCACAAAATTATAAAGAGAATGGAAAACTCTGGCAGAACCTTAAGTAAACCCAGAATAACAAATTATTATCTCAGCATAAAGGTCACCATACACAATCCTGTCCACTTCATGGAATGGCCCACACAGTGTATCAGATCAAGTGGGCCATTCTCATCCAGCCTATCAATCTTAGAAGCTTCAGAGAAGACCCCAGAGAAGATTGACAGGCACATAATGTGCATTTACAGTGTGCTGGAAGGCAGGAAAGCATGTGCAGCGATTAGTTACTGATTCGGCAATAAGCTAAACATACTGAAGATCTACTGTGGATGGTCAGTAAATGTGCTCTGAATTTCTTAATGCACCGTCTCCACAAAGAACCATTTGGAGTTCTTGAGTGATGTAACCTTTGCCCCACTAAATGCGTGCCAACCAGCAAGCACACAAACCCAACACTAATCCCATGTTTTCCCTTCCCTCATTCTTATCCACTGCCCAATTAACAGTGGACAATTAACCTACCAACCCACACATCTTTGGTGGACTTGGTGGGGCAAAAGTCATGTTTTGATGACATGCGACTCTAAGATCAAATGCTGTTAGTGGAGACAGTGCATTAAGAAATTCATAGCACATTTATTTACCAGCTGCAGTAACTCTTCAGTGTGTTCAGCTTATTGCTGAATCAGTAACTGACCTCCTTACATGTGGGAGGAAACCAGAGTAGCAGGGGAAAATACTAGCTGACAGGGAGAATATGCAAGCTACACAGACTGCACCAGAGGTTAGGATCGAAACAGGATGGCTGGCAACGTGAATCAGCAGATCTACCAGCTGTCCCTCTGTGTGAACCAAATTTCCAGAAGACTTCAGGACAACAAATTGTGAGAAATGGTAAATTTTTAGGCACATGTTTTAGTTTTTAATTTATTTTAAGATTGACTTTATAACATAAACATAAGAAGTTGCGTTTATTGTCATATGCACAAGTCCATGTATGCACAGTTGCAATGAAAAACTTACCTGCAGCCGCATCACAGGCACATAGCATCAGATACACAACATTTACAAGAAATACATTTTATCCAATAAAACTGTCAAATGTTCACCCTCCTTCCCCACCTGAAGTCAACAATCAGTTCTTTAGTTTTACTGACATCAAGTGAGAGGTTGTTGTTGCGGCACCACTCAACCAGGTGTCTCATGTCGCTCCTTTTAGCACGTTTGCCATTTTTCCACCAGGGATAAAGTATTGAGAGATCTGGTGGCAATCTGGTTCAGGAGGATATCATAATGCAATCAACTGCAAAATACCTTGCAATTGTTTACCTTTTTAATGATGTTTCTTGCTAATCCTCTCTGACCAAAAATAACACAAAGCTAAAGGACAGATGACCCACATCTTTACAAAAGACTTGAAGGAAATGCAAAAAAAACAAAGAGGAGTGGCCACCTAATTGTATCTAAATTGCAACAGAATCCCACCTTGGGGTAATGTCCCAAACTGGCTTTGCAGTAACTCAGACACTTGGCTGAAGGTACAACTTTTTCGGAAAATTATAATATAAGTGTTCCAGGGAATTGATATGCTTGCCTTCACAATGGAACATCCCTGGAAATGTGGTATAAGTGTGTGTAGTGATGAAGTTAGCCACAGGAGTAAAATGTCAATCCAGATGTGGTTCCACAGAGGTGAAAAACTAAAATTCTGTTAAAGACTAAAGGTTAATAAGGGAAGTGGCATGCCATTGTGTTGCACACGCAAAATGAAGTAATTTTATACATCATTGCTACCAATTATGCCTCTGCACAAAAATTGAATTATTTAAGTACTTTGATGAATTAAGTTGAAAGTATGGATAGTTCCATTAAATTCGGTTGATGAATGATGCACCTTCTAAAAACTTGGCTCTAATTTTGACTTGCTTTACGAACATCATTATGTTCTGCGTTGAATTTAAGGAGAACTGGAAATTTAACAAAGGGTAAGACACTACATACTACTCAAAGCTCACTGCAGGTTGAAAACTTTTTTCTGAAGTCAACGAAGTGCTAGTGGGAGGTTTACGAGAAGAAAAATGGATTGTAACAGGAAAATTTGTAAATGGTTTGAGAGCTCAAGATGCATCATTCACAACTGATGTGAACCAATTTGAAGATTATCTGACCTCAAGTCAGTAATAAAATACAGAGATCATCTTTGGAAATAGAACTTCCCCTCTGAATATAACTGCATCTCCAACATAACCTTAAAATCTTGTGTCTGCCATTGGCCATTCTAGGGCTGAGATCAGAAATTACTTCACTCCACAGTTCAGATTTTGGGAAATAGTCTATGGAGCAATGACCGTCGGTTGACAATCAACCAGCAATATTAATGATATCCTAGAGAACACTTGAAATTGCATGGAATAATCCAAATAAAATATGACGAATATTAACACGTTGCTGTAACTGCTGTCGAGATTGGACACATTCAGACACGAATTTCATTAACATGAACAACAAATCATTCCAAGAAATCCAGTCGCATGAATTGAACATCTTTCAAAGACCGATAGGTTCCAGTTTGCTGATGAAATTCATGGATCCAACATCCTGTCAGTAAAAAAAATGTTAAAACCAGCTGCGTTTCCTGTTTGCTATGGGTAGTGTCAACAACGTCGGAAGTCTTATACACATACCATGCATCTTGTAAATATGAATCTGCTGAGAGAGAGGCATCTGACTATTTGCAACGTTCTCCACTGAATGACCCTCTGATCATGTCCATTTCCTTTGTAGTAATTCTCGACATTTTTCTTACCTGCATGCTGTACTTGCATTTGTTTTTCTTTCAGTGTCTGGTGTACAATAATATCCAATTCTCATCGTCCGTCAATACTTACCAATCCACCAAAATAGCAGTATGCTGCCTTTCTCCTTTTCCTGCCGAAAATGTATTGCTTCACTTTTATCTGTGTCCACGTGGGTCATTGTACTTTTCTGCATGAAGAACGCCGTAAAATACAACATGAAATCCAAAAAGTCACATTTCAGAGAAATACTGTACCGTAAGATAAACTACGGGAACCCTCCATGATACATTTTGTATCCTCGTCGCCCTGTGTAATATGTCTGTGTCCGAAAGGGTGCAATGAAAATATATGACACGACAATGCATTTTCGACAATCCTGTCGATGCAAATGAAATGCCTCCCATCGCCATGTCATGGACTACAGTGTTTTGGAGATTCTCTGAAATAAGTCTTAAGTCCAGTGATCATTTTCTGCCAGGTCCTGTTCTAATCTGACATCTTGGTCCCACCTGCAATACACATTACAATCCAGGAATTTTTTAAAAATATATCTCAAATTACAGAAATCCTTTACGTATACAAGGAATCAACTGAGATATATTTCACATGGAAGGGACAATCGGTGAGATATATCAATTCCCACGAACGTCCTGGATGAATCTATCTTGTAGGGAACACGTTGCAATGTATCTTGAATGTCAGGAGCACCTTGCAAATAGATCTCACAATTGAAATGGAGCTGACATTCCAGCAGCGTAAATTGGTCTTCTTTCTCAGGGAACCGCTGCGACTCCACCTCACATAAAATATCACCTGTTAAGCCAAATTTGCGGAAAACAAACCACTTTTAAATATTTCTGCAAAACGATGGAAACCCAAAGATATACTTAGCATCCAGAAGAGGCATTATATATCAAACATTCCTGGTCATAAAAATCAGCTTCCATCACGTGGTGTGATGGTGTGTTTCGGAAGACGCAGGATCCCGCACCGTCTATCAACTCACGGAGCAGTTGGTACCAATCTTCAGTGATGGCAACACTGACCTTCAGGCGCGACTGCGTCCACGAGCCCCACATCTCAGCAATGAGCGGCTGCAGCTTTTCCACCAGCCAGTAAAACCCCAGCCTTCATTAACAGCCTCTAAGCATCGAGCTATGAGGCAAATTTCTGTATCTTATCAGGTTCGTGGCAGCACTGCCCCGTCCATAATATATCTCTCTTCATAGTACTATAATGGCCGCTTTTAGCGATAATCCCAGAGGCGCGTTCGTTCTTGGTGACGCATCCTGGGGGCAGGTCACTAGTATTAAGACCAAAGTCCCAATTCCATGCAATGTCATTGTTTCCCACTCCCTGCTTTCTTTTCAATTAGGAGTATTTTCGTAACAGACACAGTTTGTCCTAAACATGTGTCCAAATCTATTGTAATATCCAACTCGCATTAATCAAATATTTGAGCTGTTGATGCAGAGTTTCCAGTCAAAGCCATCGGTAGCTTTCGTCGTTAATTCAGAACTAGTTGCATAATCCGTTGACAATTAAGCAGCCGATCAGTGAACCCGTCTGTGGAGAAGTATTTTAAATGGTTGCAGGTTGACATTAAAATGCCCCAGAGAACACTGAGATCTTAAAACTCAAAGCTACCTTTTGTTTGTCAGATATAACCTGCCAAATACTATGCCGTCATCAGTGGAGAAGTTTAATTGCAGTTTAACCGGATTGTCCAGGGATCAGAATGTACCAGGGAATAGAATGGGTTTGAACAGAAAGAACTGGGGACGTTTGGGTCAGCGTGGTATTTCACAGAATTACCGGATCGAAGACAGGTTTCGCAACACTGCTGTGGAACAAAGTGTAAAAGGCAAGTGTCGCACGGTGAGTAGTCGTACTGCCTGGGGAGTGTATAACTCGATTGTGTGAACACTAAGTTTTCCAATGTCAGGAAACGCTTAGTCACGTGTTCCCCTCTCCGTCTCGTATTTCGATACTTCCTTTGGTCTCCAATTTTTATTCGCATTCCCACAGCATCACCCATTTCGTTTCTTTCCTGGTTCCACGCATATTTTACCCACCGAATACCGTCGATATTCTGGTTCCATCTGCCCTTCACCTTTCCTTTAATGCTTCCTATCACCACCTTACTTTATAAGATTCCAGCGTTTGTGATTTATAAAATCATTAGTGGCATAGGTAAAGCGGCTTACCAGTATCTTTTCCCAGGGTAGGTGAGTCAAAAACCAGAATGCATAGTTTTAAAGTGAGATGATAAAGATTTAAAATGGATTTGAGGGGTAACTTTTACCATACAGAGGGCGGTGTCTTATGTCACGATCTTCCAGAGGATGTGGCAGTCGCAGGGTCAATGAGCACATCAAAGAAAAACAATTAAACCGGATTTGAAAGATCCAGAAGGACATGGTACAAACGCAGACAGATGGGGCTAGCTCAGCTGGGAAACTTGGTCGTCACGATTAAGTTGGGCCGAAGAATCCCTGTTCTATAGTTCTATGGCTCTGTGACTCCAAGTGTGGATGATGCATTTTGTGAATTCTGACAAATATCATGAAGGTGGCAGCAAAGGGAGACAGCCTGACGAAGAAGACATATTGATTGATTTACTTCACTCGTCGAGGACAGTGCATAATACAGGGACGTTTTGTGAAACTTTATACAAAGTTGGCTGGGACGACAATTGTCATGTTCTTTTCCGTGCTTCTCTGCAGGAAGAATGCCATTGTACTGGAGAGGCTGCAGAGGACATTCACCAGGATATTACCTGAGCTGGAATGTTTGGTTATGCGGACAAGGTACAAAAGCAAGATAGATATTCCTGGCGCAGAATAAGCTGAGCGGGATTCTGATGCAGATGTACAAAGCCGAGAGACAAGTCGATGTGGTGGATCATAAGAATTTCTTTCTCCAGGGCTGAGGTGTCGAAGGCTATGCAGCATAGTATTAACATGTATGTAGTTGAGAGTTGATCTGAGAAAGAATTATAATATTGGACGGTAATTGCATTCTGGAGTGCACGACCTGATGAGTGATGACGGTGACGGTAGCCACAGGACAAACTTCAAGAAGGATCTGATAAATAAAATGAAACGCCAATGCATATTAAACAATAGCTGGAACGCTGGTAAGTTCCATTAATTTCCATTGGTACCAAAACGTGGACATGCTCGGCCAAAGGGCATTTTTCTGTGCTGCATGACTCTCTGGCTCTGAACTTCATCTGTGATTTGAACTTTTCTCAAGATCTGTCCATGATAATCATGGAGAAATGTTTAACAGGCTTGCTCTTGTCCTGATGTTACCATTTGTACTACATTCATCTGTTTGCATCATTAATCCGAAAACAAGTCACGACCTGATCTACCACAGTGCTGTATGGATATGATCGTGTCGTATCTGTTGGCATATGGGAGAACTGAGCAAGTCCGTCCGGTCTCGAATTCACTTCGACAACAGGAGGTTAATATCGGCACAGAAAAAAATACGAAAGGTTTTGAATAGAAGTGACAAAGAACTGTCACGCTCCGGACTGGATTGAATCACACAATCACAAACCAACCAGTACCACTGTGACTAGTAAATGACCCGTTTATTTTTTTTCAAAGTGAGGAAACGAGTGGGTCTGACGAAGCTTCTCATCTCCTTTGATTTTTATAATTATTTAGTTCGGTGCAGAGCTTTTGCTGCTTCAACTTCGATATGAAGCAGATTACAACTGAATGGAAATTGCGTTCAACAAGAATAAATATTTCTTGTAAACCTGTTTAACAGCAGACTCTGGAGGTCTGCACTCACGGTACGCATCTGCCCTCAAGTTGTCATCACGGAATAGTATTTGGGTTTCCGAAGGCGCAGACAAGTTAGACCGTATGAAAACTAACGATCACTAATTTCCCAAAATATGTAATTTGGCGAATGATTAAAAGCATCTCTTGGGGCCTATGAAAGAGCAAATAGAGTAATAAGTGCGGAATGTTTGCATTCATCTGAGAGGCTTGGGTTCATCATGCCAAGCAATTGTGCATATTTGTGAATTCTACAGAGTCAATAACTATTTCCCATCAGTGCCTTTAAGCATATTATATCAAGAGTGTACAACAACGTCCTTCACAAATTGAAGAATAAGTAATTTGCAGGACTACAATGCATTGTATGCATTGACTGCGCAAAACTTCATAATCTACCTGCATAATCTCCTGGAACATCGAAACTAACAGATTTCTTCTTATTTTATTGGTTTTAGGCATAGTATCTTTTATCTCCATCCTCTGGTACTTATCCTGTTGCAACGGGAATAATTATCCTCATTTGCTCCATGAAATATATTGAAATATACAACATTTGCACACGTAAAGGCAGCTCCAAGCTGTTAGGGCAGACCATAAAACTACCAAAAGAAAAGTTTTATATAAATGGTGTTTTATTTGGTGCCTACTACCTGAATGGTATGAGATACTCAGCTACATGAAATTTCAAGCAATATAAACAGCATTTTTGAGAACATGCACAGAATTAGTTGCAGGGATTTGTTTTAATATATGTATTTTTTTTCTGTATCCAGGCAGTGCTACCAAGTCCAGCATTTATCGCCAAACATAAATATCCATGGGAAGGAGTTGGTGAACTCCTTCCTCAAACTCTAATCCTTCTGGTGAAGGCAAGCGCATCGTGCAGTTCCAGCGACATTCGAGAACTGGCAAAATAGTTCCAGATCAGGATGGAGTGTGCCTTGGTGTAGAGATGATATATGTAGAGGTGGGCGCCTGCACTTACTGTTCTATTCCTTCTTGATAGTGGAACTCACTGGTTTGGTATTGCGCTGGCACAGCCGAAAATGTAGCTCTAAACAAAGTTTACTGATGGTGGAGACAATGTATACGGAAGGAGTGACTTTTTCATCACTGGGCCTGATCTGTTTTGAGCTTCTTGATCATTGATAGAAGTTCACTCATCCAGGCAAGTGGAGAACATTTTCTGTGCCTCGCTTAGTCCACGTGGGTATTGGAAAGGCTTTTAAGTGATAGGAGGTGTTATTTGCAGCAGGATATCCAGTCTTTGAACAACTCTCGTCGTATTTATGTCGCATGTCCATTTAATTTGCTGCTCAGTCTTCAACCCTATGTTTGCTAATCTGGTGCTAATGGTAATCCGACTGAATATCAAGGCTTTGTAGTGGCACTCATTCACGTTGACGTTTGTCAATGCCTTGAAACTCTGTCGTGCTCATGTTACTTGCCAATTATCAACCTTTGATTAATTGATGCTCAGGTCTTGTTTCATGGAGGAATGAGCTGCTTCACCTTCTGAAGGTTTGTAAATGCAGTTGAACATAACACATATCCGTACTCCGGAGTTAATGCCATTTTGAAGCAGCTGAAGTTTGCTGGGAATAAGTTATGGCCCTCAGGAACTACAACAGTAATTTCTTCGGATGGGAGCATTAACCTTCTGCAATGACACCAGGCATTGATTTGTTTCCCTTTGACAGCCATTATTTTCAGTTTTACTCGAGCTCCTTGATGCCATGTTTGCTCAAATACTCCTTTGTTGCCAAGGGCAGTCAATCTCACGTCACTAATGGAGTTCTCCTTTATGCGCCACGTAGGGCAAAGTTTTTGATGAGAATTTGAGTGGAGTGCTGGTATATTCCGTTATTCTTTCTGAAGTGCCTTGTTTCAGTTAACATTTATTTACACCAAATTTGTCTCGTGGGATTATTCTGAAGGATTAATCATTCATACTTCACCATTTAGTTTGCATTGACGTTGCAAGGCTTAGCCAAACTAATGAGCTTTGGCATCATTAAGTGCCCAACTACAACCAAGAACACTGCCGAGGTAATTCCTTGGAAGAACTTACTCTGAACACACTCTCATTCAGTCAATTCCAAAGTGATTTGCTTACCACCTGTTAATCACTTCGGTTTAACCTTTGAATTTGCTTTGGATTTGGCTCAATGGGTCCCTATACTTTTCATTCTTCATCACCCAAGAGTGTGGATTGAAATCACTTTGCATGGATTTAACCCCAAAATCTAGGATGTCAATCCAATGTTGTATTAAGCAGTTTCTGTATGTTTCTGTTGCATGTTCGGCATTATAATAAACTGGGACTGCACCTGAAATTAAAAGTCGATGGGCTCAGCAACTGCATTTTTATTGTGGAGGCCTGAACGTAAATGGCACAACTGAATTATTCCATGTTATTTTGCGAATCTCAGTTCAAATACAAAATCAAAATACTTGATTCAAATAATTTGTGACATATTGCTGTAAAAGCCCATCTTGCTGTACTTATGTCCCACTGTGGACATTAATTTCATCTCTACACTGCCTGAACTCGCTGTACCTCCAGTCCGTCCATGTGTTTAAATGTTAGAAAATCCAAGCTCTATTCGCATCTTGGCAAAGAAATTCGTACTTGGATAATAAAAGTCAGAATCTTCCTCACCCTCACATCTCAAGAACACTAAATTTAAAAATTAGAGTATTTCAAAATTAATGGAGGATAAACTTTCAGAGATTCCTCCTGCGCCATGATAAGTTCCTTAATCTTACGTTTATAAAGGATGTTTCCCGCTGAGTAACTGAGCAGGTCTGAACACTCACATTAGAAAAGGCCAATTCAGCAAATGTATGTCTTTATTAACACACGAAACAATTCTGTTGATGTTACTCTCAAAATCTCTTCTCAACATATCAATCGTTCTTATTACCGAACGTACACATAGAACATTGAAACGAATTTGTTTTTGTTATTTAAGCATCGTGAATTTCATAAATTCACACATACCACAAGATGACAAAATTGGTCCACGCTGTAAATCTCAGTCACTTCCCCACAACAGTTTGCAAACTCAGAGAGCTGTTTTATGTTTCCCAAACTTCCTCCACTTCTTCAATAAATGAGGAAACTTTCAACATTTCCCTTTCGAAGTCACAGTTTCTGGAATCGGAACGCATTAGGCAGCAATTTAAGCAACTAATTATCAATTATCAGCACATTGGTTTTACGAATGATTACCTGTTATGCGTTTTATATGTATGTGGCATGATTAGTAGGATTGCATATGACACCAAGTCAGTGGTGTCGTGGACAGTGAAGAAGATTTTCTGAGGTTACAACATGATCTGGTTTAACTTTAAAGTGAGAAAACAAATAACAGATAAAATAGAACACGGACGAGCGTGATGTGATGTAGGTAGAGTAGTTGATTCAAGTCACGACATACACACTGAAGGGCAGGGCCCGAGGGAGTGCTGTACAACAATGAAACCTCGGGATTCAAATACACAGGTCCCTGCCAGTAGAGACACAAGGAGATAAGTGGTGATGAAGGTGTATGATATTCTTAACTTCACCGGACGAGGCATTCAGGTTTTGTTAAAACTACAACAGACATTGATGAGACAGCATCTAGAATGTTCTGTGCAGCTCTGGTCGCCAAACTACAGAAAAATGCCGATTAAACTGGAAAGGCTGCAGAACATTTTAGTGGATAGTTGCTTGTCATATTGAAGGCCTATGTGGTGGTTTGCCGCAGAAATCAGTGCTGCGTCCCCTGCTCAATGCCACACATCTTCATGATTTGCATGAGAATGTAGTTGGTGTGATTATACCGTTTGCGGATGACAACAAAATTGATGGCGTCGTGTACAGTGACTACGTCTGTTTAAGGTTGCACAGGATGTTGTTCAACTGCGAAAGTGCCAAGGAAATGGCGGATGGAATTTCAATCAGACAGATGTGAAATGATAGCGTTTCGAGTGTTAATCCAGGACAGAATATGCAGAGTGAACAACAGGATCCTGGAGAGCGTCATAGAACAGAGAATTAAGATTAAAAACACATATTCCGCAGAAAGTGGCGACGCAAGCAGATTCGGTAGTAAAGAAGACGTATGACTCGCTTGGCTTCTTCTGTCGACAAATTGAGTACCAGAGTTGGGATGTCATTGTGCAGCTTCACGACATGTTGATGAGACCGCACTTGGATACTGTTTGCAGTTCTGGGCGCCATAATAGAGTGAGGCTGCAAATCTGCTGGACCACGAACCTAAAAAGATTCGCAAGGATGTTGGGGGACTGGAGGTCTTCAGTTAATAGGCGAGGGAGGATATATTGTGATTGTTTTCTCTGAAGCAAAGGATACAGTGGGCCGACCACATGTAGGTTTACAAAACTCATTGGGGTGTATATTAGTCGGATTATTGCAGTCATATCGCCATGGTCGTGTAGTCTAAAACCAGAGATCATAGTTTTGAGGTCATAGGTTAACTAATTACGCTGAACCATCGAGCGAAGTCTATTACTCAGATAATGATGGGTATATGGAATGATCTACCAGAGAAAGTGCTGGAGGCACCTTTTAAAATGCATTTTGACAGCAACATGGGCAGGAGATATTTAGATGGGTGTGGGCCAAATGTAGTCAATTGGTCTCCAACTGGGGAATTCCAGTCAAACTAATGAGGCTTCCAGTTCTATGCTCAGGCTAGACACAGTTTGCACTCGGTGAAAGAGGCAGATTTCCTTTTGACAAAAGCAGAGTGAAACATGAGTTACTCAGCACGCCACACACTGATGTTGGATCCGTTCAAATCCGCAAAATTACTACCTGGAAACCGATGAATGTGATTGGGCAAATAGTTTTCCATGACACATCATGTTTCACAAAAATCAAATGTCATCGGTGTTGCCATCACTAAGCTCTTTGTACATATGCGGGACTTCATCAAGACAACAACGAAGGGGGAAGTTGAGACACGTGTGTGAAATTGTTCAAAATGATTAAGATTTTTCACTCAAAAGCGTAAACTGTAAACTGTTGGAGGGAAGTACAGGGTGGATACAGATTGAATGTGGTTTCCAAAGAACCACAGGAGAAATGAAACTGTGTTCACACAATACACAACGAATGAAATGATGTGGAATTCAAACACTGGAAGAGTTGTCGATGGGGATTTAACGATGACTCTAAAAAGAAAATCTGTCTATATATTCATGATGAATTATGTTAACTGCTATTGGGGAAAGTAAGATGGTATGGGATTAAAGTGGATGGTTTTGTTAAGGCGCTGACACATAAACAAAGGGCTGAAGGTTGTGGTGCTGCAAGATTCAATGATTTCAAAAATTACTCAGTGCAAAACATACATTTCACCTGCACTGATCATGCCAGGTCCATTCCGCTAACCTCGCCAAACTGAAAGTATTTCTTCGTCCTCAGGTATTTTCTTCCACTCCTTTTTTGAAATTATTCATTGATAGCATATGGCATCGCTGGTAAGGACGGCATTTATTGACTTGCTTTAATTGACTCGGAATTGAGGCGGCAGATAAGAATTGAGCACTTGGCTGGATTGGAGCCACGGAAGAAATACAACAAAAGTTATCCCTTGAAAGATGTTCGGGAACGAGATGGGTGTTTGCGACACCCCAGATATTCAGAGCTTCTGTTACTGAGACTGGACTTTCAGTTCGAGATTATTTATTCATTTTAAATGACGCAGCTTCCGTGGTGGCTTTGAGCTCGAGGCTTTGAATCCGTTGCTCAAAATTCTGGAATTTCTCCAGTCAAAGCACCATTAATTTACACCACCATGTGAGGCTGCAATGTTTCTGAGAGTTGTGCCAATTGATACATCCGACATTTTTCACAAACTGTGGAATTGTGGGTGATCAGCTCCAATTAATTGTATCGATACGGGTCTTCGGGGTTCGAATTAAGACAATAAATTGCATGAATAATTTAAAGTTCTTCTTGTGAATACGGGAGTTTTCTCCCTTTATCCCTTTTGTTTCCACATCTCAATCAAAGGCATGAAGATGAATTGGTTAACAGCTGGTGTAAATTGCACCCAGTGGGAAGTTAATGGAAACCTCGGTGAATAAAATGAAATTGATATTGGATGAGCAGAAAAGGCTGCTCAGAGAATTCTGGATTGGTCAAAGGGCATATTTCCGTGCGATATAACTCGGCTGTTGTTCTAAGGACCTGTCTAGCATTTCCATTTAAATAGCAATTTGGGGTGATCATTAAATGTTGGACTTGCAATCCAGGATCGCATATTACAAAGAAGATCCAGGCTGTCACAACCAGTGGAGCACCAACGGAACCAGCATGAATTCCTACCTTCCTTGACGCACCCAGAACCAACACAGAATCTAACTTTGATCAGTTCATTCTTTGAGGAAACAAATTAAGCTTCACAAACAAACATGTACCTGTCCTGTTACCAGAGTAAGCAATTCAACTTTGGAACAGTCGAATGAGAATTCTTAATTTAGTTAAATCCCAACAGTTGCCGAGAAAGGGGGAGAATTTTCCAAAGTTCTATTATTTCTACAATTTGTCGAAATAACATTTTTTTCTGAGTAAAGGTGACTGAGCTATCACTCCTTTTAGTGAGATTATCTGTGCATTTTTGGGAATGCTTAAAAATCGTGATTTGTTAAAAGAAAGACTGTCAGTTTCAGTTTCACTGAATGAAATAACTAGGGAAATTGTACAGCACAAGTTCTGATATTAAGACATCGCAAACTCTATGTGTATAGCAAGCATTAACAAACAGCTGCGTGGTAATGGGAAGATGCTCTGTTTTCATGGTGTTGGTTCAATGATTGAGTTAAGAGGCAAGAGATTATTGCCAAGGACATCTATGAAATAATATCTTATGAATCAGCTCCTCATATTAATCTCCTTCTGCACCCTTCCTCCAGCTCTGTCTTTGAAACTAAAGTGACGACATTGCTTCCTTGTGTTTCAAACAACATAATTTTATATTCTTCTCAGTTTCTCTCTCCTTGATGTGATTGCTTGCTCATCGTTTATTCCTTATTGTTTTGGCTATAATATTTATCGCCACATGATGATTTGAGCTGGCGTTTGCCAAGGTTTAGCAATACGGTAATTCGTCCTTCCAAACGGCACATTTTCCTATTTCTATTTATTGCACTGATTGTTGAAACGTCATTCGCTGCTACTTGAGAAAAATTAAATGGTCATGAGAGTCCAGACTGCATCACCTGCTCACACTTTGAAATCACAAGGGATTAGTGGACGGCTGTATTGTGTCTCTGGGATTTGCACACGTGTTTGGACAAAATACGATCATATTAATACAAAATTTAATCTGAAATATTTATTACATTGTTCGAATTTTACATTCAACAATATGAGTGTGAAATTGCTACAAACGGTAAAGCATACCATTGCATGGTCGTTAAAGCAAAGCATAATCAAATCGCAGTACCATTCATCTAATACCCTCCGGAGTTTTAAGAATCTGCAGGGAGATATCTAAAACGTTTACAGCCGATCGATCATCAAGAAAAATGGTCTTAATTCCCGGAGAATGATTTAATAAGTTATGTTGCAACATGTGTCAATCAGGCAGAATAAAATCGCTTTCGTTCAAGTTATAGGGAACGAAATAATGCAAGTGGTTTCAAATCTAATGTGCCAACGTGTCTGATTGGGAAAATAAGTCGAGTGATGGTAACACAGTGAAGAACTCTATGTTCATCTTGATGGAAATCTGAAAAGTACATCCTATCGGTTTCAACACAGATTTCTTTCCTTTCCATCATGACTCGCGTTGAAAGAAGGAATCCTTGATTTTCTGTAAGTTTTACCTGCAAAATAAAGGAAAGATAACACATGTAGGCGGCTGAAATGAAGAATATCGTGATATGCATGTAATGTTGAGAATTTTCTCTCTGCGATTTCAGTTCACTATCAACATTGCAAATGCAAAATATAATTTCGTTGAAAGTATCAGAGTCATTAAAATATTTGCACAATCCATGTCATCAATGAAAATAAAGTCATTGCAAAATATATGTATTTCAATAGCAAATATATTAGATATTCCACATGACGACATTGCTACTTCGATTCACTGTCGCTGACATCTGAAGACGGTACTCTCATGAAAGATAGAATAGTACAGCACTGTAACAGACCCTTCACCCGAATTCTCGATAACGTCCGAGATGCCTTCTCCCCTGCTCCCATGTCCTTCTTTTCTGTCCATGTACCTGCCAAAAGCACTGTGATCGTACCTGCCTCTAACACTGCCGCTGGCAGCTTGTTGTATCTACCCACCACTTTATTGCCCCTCAGATCTGCTTTAAACAGTTTCCCCCTCACATTAAACCTATGCCCACTAGTTTAGGCTAACTGCTGTTGGGAAAAGAGTGTTGTTATGCCCTATCTATGTCCCTCGGAGTTTTATTATAGCAGCCTCCTGTTCTGCAGTGAGACAATCAGAGTCTGTCTAATCTCACCATCTACCTAAAGCCCGCCATTCCATGCAATATCCTGGTGAATGTCTTTCTTTGCTGCCACATTCTTTCGTGTGGTGTCCATAACTGCACACAATATTCCAAGCCTGGCCTATACGATGCCTCGTACAGCTGTAACATAATGGCCTAACTTTAATTCTAATACGTTTGCCAATGAAATCAAGCAGGCTAAATGCCTTCCTCTCTACCCGATCAAGCTATTCAGCCATTTTCGCTACACCAAAGATTCCAGCTTTCCTGTGGTTATTGGGATCCTCAGTCAACTATCTTCGCTGTCTACAACTCCGTCAGTCTTAGTGCTGTCAGCAAGCCTACTTAGCAGATCACAAACATTCTCATACAAATAGTTTAGAGACATGAAGAACAACAAAGGTTCTATCGCTGTTGCCTGCCGGAAAGCACTGGTAACAACCTTGTAATCAGAAAAAAGAGTACTTCTACAGCACTGCCATCTGCCTCATATCACTAAGACAATTTTGGAATCAGTTTTCAAAACGTTTTAGATCCGATTTGCCTGAACCTTCTGCACCAGTCCACCTTATGGGATCTTTTGAAAAGCATACTATATTCTGTGTATACGACGTCCACCGCCCTGCGTTCATCCATTTACTTAGTAACCTCCTCAAAGTACTCAATCCGGTTTTGGAGACACAAAACTATGCTGACACTCCCAGTCAATCCTTGAATTTCCAATTGATAATAGATCCCATCGTTAACAATTTCAATCCCAATGGTGCAAGGCTCAACGTCCTGGAACTTCCCAGATTATCCAAACCAGCTTTCCTGAATATGGGAACATGAACTAACCTCCAGCCTCCCGTTTAACTCATCATTTGTGAAAGACAATGCAAATATATCCGTCGGAGCCCCAGCAATCTCTCCACCTCCCCACCACCTGCCGCCTCACACCGCCCCCCACCTTGCTTCCCTTAACATTCTAAGATAGATATAAGAAGGTCCTTGGAATTTCTTAACCTTAATGTGCGCCAACATATCTCTGTCCTGATACACACATGTTTGTGATTACTAGCGTACACCTCCATTAAATCTCCATCCTCTGCATCCCGCTCCCTGGTGAGTATGGTTCAGAGCTTAGAATTTAGGATACCAGAAATATCACCTGGTTTCATACAAAGATTTCAGTTTTGATCATTGAGGGCTATACGTTTTGCCCAGCTGGCATTTTTGCTTCTTTAATACTTCGAAAAGGTTTTGGAATTCTCATTTTTTTGGCCCCGGACATTTCATATTTCCCCACCTCCTTAAATATCTCTTCCATGTCCTAGAAAAACTTAAAAAGACATACTTGATAACAGTTCCCCATATTAGATATAAGTTTCCTTCATTTTAGTGATCAAACACTCAATTACCTTTCTTAAGCAAATATCCTTAATCTTACCACCTTTAGTTCATGCGGGCTCTTGGTGATATAGTGCAGTCCACCCATCATTGGACAGGTTGCTCGCCCAACTCGTCCCCGCCGCATACGAACGGTAACGGTATTCAGAGAATGGAAGGAAACAATGAACATGTGCTTCTTGACGTCCTGCCAGGGATGATGTGAAGTATTGAACCGACCCGTCGAATCCCTCAGGTACAGAAGTTGTGATTGCGTCGCTCTGGAGCTTATCATTGATAACTGGAGAGTTGAGAACCGGGAATTCAGGATCTGTGAGAGTCTGCGAACTCTTATCTGTGCGAAAGGAAATGAATGAAACCAGACTCAGTGTATATTTGACAGAATGGCACGGCGAGGATAATCCACTTGTTGACAAGCACGGATTTAATGCATCTCAGGGTTCAGTAAGGGTCTATTATTGGTGAGATGCGGCTGGAATTGTTTCTTGTTTCCACCACCATTCCCGTGAAAGATTGAAAAAGCAGTCTAGGAGCAGGCAAATAACACGCAATAACAGCTAGTCATGTGGTTTACATTGTACACTCTAAATAGTCCTGGAGCGAACACAACTCCATAGGGGTCAGTTTCGCAGAATGTATGATTTTTTGTGGGGAACGAAATGTTCAACGGCAAAAGTAAGATAAAACGAAACACAATCTGGCTAATGCTCGCTTCACAGACAACTGGTTACTGGGGTTATGACATAGGTTGAACTCACGAATAGCCTCAAGATCACAGCCGGAAACCGAGAGCATCAGAAGATCATCAGCGCCACCGCTCATAACGAATTGACAGTCTTGAGAATTCATGATTTTACTCTCAGCGCCGTCCTTTTCTAGATGGAAGTAGAAATTGTCGTTGACAAGACACAATGACGTTCCAGAAAATCAAGCAAGCTTCACAGGACGAAATATTTTGTTGTTCTTGTGATGCACATTTGGACAAAGGAAGAATATTGAGCCTGACCATGGTATGAACTACTAAATTGCGCACTTAGCCTCCGCACTCATTTTCAAATTACAAGACCGTCAAAGCACTGCTATCAAAAAAAAACTTAGCTTATCTTTTGACGTATAACACAGCTAGCCGTAGTTGAGAGATTATGATTTCATTTTACACATTCAAACTAGTTCAATGCTTTTTGTCAAGCAGGTAACTCTGAAAATCTTGAGGTCAATTCTCTGTGAGTTACAGTTGTGCGTTTTCAGACAGATTATGAGAAATAAATGGAAAAAATAAATGTCAGTAAAAATGAAAATCCAAACAAAATACAACAAACCATGAATTCTGGAGGAGTTTCCCGGAGAAGATTGTTGACCAGAAACAGCGCCATCCAAAGGGTCGCTGGTGTAATAGTCGATCTGATTGATGGAATCAATGGAACCAGAGACTAGAAGTAAATAAAACTAAACGTTATTGGAGAGATTACTTTGTACATTGGAACAGAATTCATAAATCCTGCATGAAATCAGTGACATCTTGATTGTATATCACACAATACAATTGCGGAATACCACATAGGTACTGAGATTTCGCCATGTTGCACGTCGGGAAAATGTCTGACATATGCTTGTGTCCAGTCGATATGTTGATCACAGATAAACCCCAACATCGGTCGTAATTCGGAGGTCAGGTGTCATTTGTTGAGATGTAAACAGATTTAAAGGTGCAGGTCGAACGTCTTTCATCAGAAACGAAATGGTTCGGAATCAAGGTAGGTTGAACTTGAGGGGAACAGGTACGGTGGATGGATTAGAGAACAACGGGGATGTCTGCAATATGACGAGTAATGAACGAAGCTGAGAGAGGGTAGTGAAATTTCATAAATAGCAAGCAAACTCTGTCCCCAGCAATATGTATGTCATCCACTCTCTTTTCCTCTCCACTGTGGCACAGCCATCTGAGTACTCTCCGTCCTACCAATTCTATACACTATAAACCATCTCCTTTTTTCCTCTCGGCTCTTATCAATTATCATTAATATGAAACTTTCTTCATCTCTCTACCGACGATATATGACCTCCCTTTTCTGCCTCTGTCTCGCTTCTCTCTCTCACTTTTATTTCAGCTTTCCAGTATGTTCTTTCCTTCTTCTTATATATTGATGACAAATACAATTATCAGTGTGGAGACGATATTTACCACTTAAAGGGTTGATTTCAAATGCAGATACCAACCCGACCCATGCTGCTCACTGGAAAAATTACTTGGGAGTGCATTCTCAATCTCTTCATAAATTGCTTGGTGAAAGCCAACTGGTGAGCCCCTGCCACTCATCCTCGCACTTGCTGAAGAGAGTTGAAATTGACATGTTGATTTGCATGATTCGAAATTAACAGATCACACTTTCCGAAGAAAATTCAAGATTGAGGATTGACAAGGCGAAATATTAGTGAGTATGAATATTGAAGAGTTCGAATGAACAGGTAAATTTCTTCCAGTCTGCACATGCTAAGTTTGTTAGCATCAGGAAGAACGAAAGCGTGATGTATCAGTGAACGTCAATTCCAGCTTTCTGGTCCATGACTGTGACACGCTGTACAGCGCATTCGCGACTGAAACGAGCTTGGTGTTCAATGGAAGTTGAGTAAGAGTCATATGAACAATCAAGAAGGCGCCCAAAAACCTACAACTGACGTTTCCGTTCCACTATCACAAATGGCAAATTCTCGGGTGTCACCGACGAGCGACAGAAAAATGCACATTGAAACATGCCACCGAAGTCGAATGAATCACCACTTTTTTAAAAAAAAGTACTGATAAACGTTCATTGCTTTTGACGCAAGCAGACTTTTGGATGTGCCGTGAATAGGAGTCTCGCCAAGTTATTACAGTTCTGGGACAGTCATTTAGCGTAAAATGTGAACTTTATCTCTTCTTGCCGATCTTCTCAGTATCATGGCCATTAGTGTGAATAACTCACCGATAAGAAAGATACCAAGGGTTATGCATGCGGCAACCATGATGGAAGGACTCTTATATCCCAACACTGAAATACAAATTTACAGAAGTATTCAAAACAAACGCTGCAGGTCCAGTATTTAAATGTTTGCGGCGAGTGTTTATGATCTTTAACTACTGCGCCTCATCTTCATCCGTGAGCAATTTTCCCAACACTCTGTGTATGCATTGTACCAGGTGAATGGCTGAATGGATGCTAATATAGGGACTGTTTTACAACAAAGCCTCAAATGTCAACACCACCCCTGGCAGTGGTCAGGACTCTGTCCAGACCACACGACAATTTCTTGTTCAATGTCATTCCTTGTCGGCGAAATCCTGCATTTGGGACGTTCCTATTCAGGAATACTTGAAAATATCCCAAAAGGTAAGGTCTGCAAACATGCTGGGAGCATTCAATGATCTTCGCCAAGTGTGGTAGGATGCATTAGAATTATATAGGTGCAATACCGGGCCTGGGATTTGATTCAGTAGAACAACGTGAGGCGAATTACTCGCTTTTAGGATTCTGACAGTTTTTTTTTTTTGCTTTGCCTATCACCACTGCACAGGTTCTTTTTTGACCGACCATGACGCAACAACATAGCAACTGCCACCTCCACATGTTCGCAAATTCACAAGTTATCTTGATTCGAAGAAATGCTACGGTCCTACAATCAGGACTTTCGATAAGTTCGGGAATCCTCAATTCAAAGTACCTCAATGTTCAGCCATTTGATGGACAACTCTGTTAGAATAAGGGCGGTTATCAACCCCTCTCGTTAACATTAATAAAATGGCAATAATCTGCTCTTACCCGTGATGACCTCATCCCGTGACGCCACCGAGATATTTGTCTTGAGTTAGAGAACATAGTTTTAAGTATTTTAACAGTACTTATCCAAGTATGTGGCAGGGAAAACAAAAAAACACAAACTGAAAATCAACCAACTTGATTTTGGGAACAATCGAACTTCAACACTCTGTATTGATTCGGACTCAAGCAGTCAAAAATGTATCAGTAATAAATACCTGAATCAGTGAAGTCAGTGGGCGGCAAAAATGGGCCTGTGGATATTATTTCGTAGACAGATTAGCAAGTTCATTTATTTTGAATTTCACTTCAAGATAAGACAATTACAGTATTAACAATTCGGTTGAAAAGAACGTGGAAATTTCTCAACGATACCCACCGGAGCAAATGACGATAACATCTTCCTTGTGATCACAGTCACTTTGACCTCGTGGTGAGGAACGACAGCTGGACAGAAAGGATTCGCTTCCCGTGCATTTTACTTTATCCAGCAAGATATCCCCGTCCCCGTGTGCAATTGGAGGCGCTTCTGGAGTCCAAAGAGCCGATCCACAGTCCAACTGTCTGCAGACGACATTGGAATCGGCCAGATCCCAGAAGTAATCACATACCGTGCCCCACTTGTTATTGTACATTATCTCCAACCTTACGGAACAGTTATTGCTGCCCACAACCAGCTGTAATGGTAGTTCTGAGGAAAACAGAAAATAAAATCAGTTACCACGAATTCATTACAAGCCGGAAATAGACGTCATGCAGTTCATGTAGTATTTCCAACAATGAATGACCTGCTGGAAGGGCATCTTCAGATTTAGTTTCTCCATCGCAGACCTTTACCCTACCGGATGTCCCCGGTTCCTTGACATCTGTTAACAAATGAAACATGCTTCCGGTATTATACATGGAAATTTATTTAAATTTAAAGTTAAGGTCGCCATTTAACGGCGTCCTTGTTTTACCTGTGCAAGCAACACCTGCATCTTCCCTGTAGTCACAGTTGTGTTCTCCCCAGGGCGAAGATTGACACTGCCAAAGCGTCGACTCGTGCGAAGTATATTCCAGATCATAGAGCCATATGCGGCAAGAACCTTGTCCATATCTCTTCGCATCAATTTCAAATGATTTGAATGGTCCACATTTCAGTTGCCTGCAAATCACATCCCCATCTGCCCGAGTCAGACTGTGGGAGCACACTGTTCCCCAGGTTCCATTGTACAATACTTACACTCGCCCTTCACATCGATGCCGTCCATTCACCAGACGAATTTCTTTGTGTTCGGTCAACGAAACAGGTGATGCATAGTTCATGGCAGTATATCATTCCAGAACAAGGAAAGACTCGTTTCGGAAAACAAAAAAAAGCTGAACATGCTGAACTTCTAAAACATAAACAATAATTTTGGAAACACTCATCAGGGAGAGATTGGCGGAGCGGAAGAGCGGGCGAGGGAATTAAGAAGTAAGAAATCCTTCGAAGTGATGAAAATGAGAGAGAGGAAAATGGATCAGGTGGAGGAGTCAGGTTTAATATCAGTGCAATTGCCAAGGACCAAACGTTGAATCAGGGGACTGTTGGGGTAGAAGGTAAGAAAAAGGTATCAATTTTCCTTATCTGGCTGTGAGAGCAGAGATGTGGGATATAAATCAGAAGCTGAAAGGACTCATTCACCGGTAGGAAAGTGTGATTCATATGGTATCGCTTCCATCAAAGTTCGATGTTATGTTCTTTAAACCCCAAATACCAATTCTGACGTCATATTATCATGCAACTGCGGAAGCTGCAAATCTGTTATTTTCCTCTCTTCCCTTCCCATTGTCCAGAGACCAAAAGAGCATTTCCATGTGAAGCAGCGATTCACTTGCACTTTTACTTTCCAATCATTCCATTGCATTCCGTGTTCACAATGCGGTCTACACAACATTTATTTACTGTTTTGTGGAGCATTTGCATTGAGTCTGCACGACTGACCCTGATGTGACCGTCCAGTTTCTTACTACTTCTTGTGCTCTTTCGGACGCAAGTCTCGAATCCTCCAATTTAACGTGATTCAATCTTCTTGTATATCCCGGTCAGAACGGGTCGTTCCTGCCTAACATCTTTTCTGTTTAGTTTTTCTTGTCTGATGGTACAGTCTGGCCAGTTGGCATTATCCATAGCTTTACTGTCACGAACCAGCACCAAAAGAAACACACTGAGCATGATTAAGTGTTAAAAACTATTTTAGTAATCACTACTTATGATAATACGTAAAATAAAAGTAAAAATGTTAGTATGTTAGAATTAAAAAATGTTAAACCTTGAACGTTAACCCCAAAACTAAACTCTTCGTGTGTGTGTGTGACAAAGTCCCAAACTCTAAGTTCCGGAATGGTTCTTAAAGTTCAGTTCCGCAAGCCATAAGGTGAAACATGAGCAAGGGCTTCTTCAACAACCACCGTTGTCTGAAGATAAGACGTGGACGTAGAGAAACATAGAGAGAGTAAATACGAAATCCAAATGTTCCACGATGGAACCCCAGGACACTTCAGTGTTTACTCGGTAGTGACTTCCTCACCCTGAAAAGCATCCGAATCGTGGTCGTCCACACACACAAATACCTGTTTCCTTCTACAGGTCAGCAACAAAGTGAACTCCACCGGATTACTTCCAACTTCCAGATATGGATTTCAGTGGCAGACACAGTTATTGTTTCTCATCTATCGATAGAGAAAACTAGCAGGCTGGTGTCTCTCTCCCTTCTCTCTCTCGTCTTCTTCTTCTTCTTCTTCAACAACGTCATTACGTCTTTTATCTTCTATTGACGTAAGCACGCCACACACACAAATACACACACACACACTATCTTAAAGGGACATTCACTGAGTCCGTAACATTACGATCAGCAGCACATCACACAAACCCAGAAAAATTATCATATCAGAAATATTACCCGAATGGCCACGCTAAATCACTTACTGTCACCGCATCAGACATATCGCCTTTGTTCCACCCACCTCTCGCAAACCTTCTCTGAGAATTAAAACAAAATTTCCTAGTTCTGACGACGGGTCTCAGAAAATTAATCGATTTTATTCCCAGGGATTATTATGACAATATTTTTCTTTCAATACTTCCCATCAGTCAGCAACATAATCAGAAGAGTATTCTGAAGCCAAATATGGGAGGGGCAAACATCAATGTAGCTTTTAAAAACAAAAGTATTGCTTCGAATCAAAACTGGTAAGCTACATTCATTTGAAGTTCTGTTCTGACTGAAGTCAGAAACACAGTTAATACATTAATAAGGGGAAAGGTGCATGGGTCGTATGAAAGCAGAAAGAAAATATGAGAATATCGGACAGGCGGAATTTGGGAAGAGAAATTCTATTTCTAATACATATTCTAGAAATTAAAATTTGAAACAATGTGACCTAAAACAAGAGTTTAAATTGTTTGGAGAAAAATGGAGAGACTCTCTTTATCTACCCGGGATAAGCCAAATTCTGATCTTGAGGTAATCGAATTCTTTATATTTACGCGAGCATTTGATAGAGTTTCAAAGTGGTTTGTGGGTTTTTTTTTGTCGTTTTGTAGACCGTCAACTTGTTGGTTACAAATGATAGAGAGACACTCATTCACACAACGGGGAAATTGACAGTGATCGTTCCGACAAATACGGATAATTTCCTTGAAAGTAGGGAATTAGGGAGGGAGAAATGAACAAGGGGACGGGAAGGCGGTTAGATTTCTTTTTCCATTAGGCGAAAGCTCGTGGGGGTCGCGAACTTTGCATAGATCATGCAATGCTCTCCTTGTTTGCTGTAAATTCTTTGTTAAATCCTGGGAATTATCTATCCTATTCCATACTGCATTAATAAGCAGATTGAAAATACCCTTACCAGAACAGGTCACTGTGACATCTTCCTTATGAATGCAGTCGCGTTCGCCCCACGGTGCTGAGGGACATTCCCAGAGATATGATTCGTTGCCCTAACATTTAACTTCATCCAATAAAACTGTGCCAGAGTTTCGTCCACAGTAACCAGGAACTTTAACCTCCAAAGCATATCCGCAACCCAGTTGCCTGCAGATCACGTTGGAGTCAACCAGATCCCAGAAGTCATCACAGACTGTTCCCCAAGACCCACGGTAATAAATCTTTAGTCGTCCAGCACATATATCTCCACCCCCCGACAGACGTAACTGCAAGTGGCCTGTTGAACAACAATACGGGAAGTTAATCATTACATGATAAGTTCAACTTATCGCCCTGTTAGAGTTTATGAAGGTGCTTCTGGAATTATTTTTCAAAGAACTATATCATGATGGCATCGAAAATCTGAAGCTGCAGATGTTGGGAATAAAACAAAATGGAACGGAAAAGTCTGGAATAACTCGATGTCTCATAAAGTGCGGTTCTGCGTCTCCATTGAGAAGGGCAGTCAATCCATAGTGTATGTCTGACCATAGATGAGGTCGTTCCACCTTCATACATTGCAGTGATACCTGAACGTTGAGTACCTTCCCACTGGCTTATACTGGTGAAGTTCTCTTTGACAGTAGAACTGCCTTAACAGTGCCCACAGTGGAAAGCATCGCCAAGCTGCTCTGGTCGACTCAAGCCAGAGCACCCCCGCCTTTAGAGTGGGGCAGGGGGCGCTCAGCTACCAGGGAATGCGGACAAAATAGATGGAGCAAATGATGGGGAAGCAAGCAGCGTGCAATTGTACCGCGTGGCCTAAGCGTCCGTCTGTCCGGTCGCAATGTGTTTCGAGAGAGCTCATATGTACAAAGCGATCCAGACCGGATGTCCACCAGCCTGGATGAAACGCAGGATCCGATGTCCTCTTTCAGAAGCCAGACCCACACAACGTGTGTCATCTTTCGGAAATGCCCTTTGTGCTGTTACGCGTGGCACAGGTGCATTTCTTCTACGGTCTCCTCCTGCACACTTTCCACCGTTCACCCTCTTCTACCATCTGGGCATGTTGCGGTGGTCCATTCTGACAACGGAAATGAGGGAATATCCATTCGAGTTCCCTATACGCAGAGGACCTCCCCCATTTCGTCGCACTCAGAATGGAGAGTGCTGCACAAGCCTTCTGATGTAAAATCCGGTTGACGGACTCAAGGGACAATAACCGGCTCTCAAGATTAGATGCATCAGTTTGGCATGCATATATTTAATGTGAGAAGTTTCGCCCCTCCATTAGCGTATTTGAAGGAGACGCCCCTCAAGTTTTAGTTACAATTCAGCCCTACTCTTTCAGTACTCTATGCGGAGGAGGGCTGATTTGATGCGGGGACTACCTCGCTGTTCTTCTCTTGAGCTCAGCTAAATTTGCAATCCACAGGTCAAGGCAAGGGGCACTGAAAGAACAACTGGATCCTAGTGTCTAACGCACTTCCAAGGTTATGGCCATGCCTGGCTGTCCCTGAAGAAGGAACATGTGGGTTCCATTGTCTCTGTTGAGGACTTGCATGACCGATGGAGATTCCTGAAACTGGATGGCATCCTGGACAAGGATGGAAATATTTTATTGTACTCTATATATGTGAATATTCCACTGAGAATGATAAAACCATTGTCCACCTGTGAATACATATTTTGTAAAGCACGGTCTCAGTGACCTTCCATATGAACAAGCCAAATATAAAAATCTGCCATGTTAGCAGTTTTGAAAGATGGGAGAATGAGGGGAGGTTAAAAAAAAGAATGTGATCAGGAAAATGTGGATTGGCACGACATTTGCTGTGTGAGAAACCATGGTGAAGATATTTTGTAACTGCAGATGATCTATGCAAAGTCTACGTATATAGATGTAGATGATTGGGACAAAGATAAAAAAGGACAAAACAGGAATTTGTTACCCTCTACAAAAACGCCATTCTTTACTCCGCTTTCTTTCCCAGTAATGAGTGCCATTCCATGTCTTTCCTAAGAAGCATAGGAAATTCGCCATGTCCCTGTTGACTCTCACAACTGTTTCGAAAGATGCACTATAGGAAGCATCCTATCCGGATTCATCATAGCTTGGTATGGCAACTGCATTATCCAAGACTATGAGAAGGCGAAGGGTCTTGTGGGCACACCTCATTCCATCACGAAATGCGGCCTCCGCTCCATGACTCTGTCTACATTTTTTGCTTCCTCAGATAAGCAGTCAGCTTAGTCTTCCTCCTACCCCGGACATTCTCCCGCCTCCCCCCCCCCTTCCATCAGGCAAAGGAAAAAATACTTGAATAGACGCATGGCCGGGTTCCATTAGACAAAAAGATGTCGGAACAGAATTCGTCCATTCCGTGCTGACTTTGTCCTACTTTATCAAATACTTCTAAGTACTGCGAAACTTCACACTTAATAATGAACTCCAAAATCTTACCAACCGCCAAGGTCAAACCATCCAGCGCATAATATCCTGTGTTTTGCCTCCCTCCGTTTTTAAGTGGCAGTGTCACATTTACGATTTTCCACTCCTCTGGGACGCTCTCTGACTCTATTGAATCTTGAAAGATCACTACGTATGGATCTACTATCTCTTCAGCTACGTCTTGAGAACATTGAGGGGTAGTTCATCTGGTCCATGTGATTTATCCACTTTCGTGCCTTTCAGATCCCGGAGCTCCTTCTCCATAGTAATGGCGACTACACCCACTAATCCCCTCTGAATCTCTTGAATTGCTGACAGATTACTGGTGTCTTCCACTGTGAAGAATCACTCAAAATGTTCACTTAGTTCCTCCGCCATTTCCCTGATCCCCTTTACTACTTCCAAAACATCATTTTCAAGAGTTTCAATGTCCAGTCTTGCCTCTCTTTCACCCTTTGTGCATATGAAAGCGTTTGGAATACTCTTTTGCTCTAATGGCTGATTTACCGTCACATTTCATCTTTTCTCTTATAGATTTTTCGGTTCTCCTCTGCTGGCTTTCATAAAATATGGCAAAGAATAGTGGGAAGATTATACCTTCTGTTTTGCTCTTGTATTGTCCCTGACCTCTTTTGACAGCCCAGTCTTCCGCTTGGTGTACTTCTTCTTCCTTGGGATGACATTCTGCTGTGTCTACGAAGAACTTCCAGAAATCCCTGCCATTGCTGCTCCACCGCCTTCTCTGTTTGGGCTCCCTTCCAGACAAATCTGGGTAGCTCCTGCCTCATGCTTCTGTCGTTCGCTTTACTCAACTGTAATACCGCCACGTTCAGTTTCAGCATCTCTCTCGCGCCTTCAATCGTCAGGGTGCCTTCTTGTATATTATGGTCACTGCGTCCTCCGTGTTACGTTACCTTAAGCTCCTTGATCAAGTCTGCCTTGCACGACATGAAATACAATACTGCCTGTTCTCGTTTGGGCTCTTCCAGAAGCTTCTATGGAAAGTCATCTTGGAGACATTACACGAATTCCTTTTCTTGCGGTCCACTGAAAACCTAATTATCCTACTCTACCCGCACAGTCAATTACCCCATGATCACCGTAACATTGTCTTTCTTGCGTGCTTTTCTCTATCCCCAGGTGCATTTTGTAACTTGTATCTTAACTGCTATTCAGACCCCTGAATGTAACTCCCATTGGAATTGTGTTACCTTTACGGATCACAAAATCACAACACAAAGAAGCAGAAGCAAGCCATTCGGCCGATCGAGTCTGATCCACTACCTCACCATGAGCTAAACTATTCTCCCATCTCGCCCCAATTCCCGGACTTTTCCCCATATCCCTTGATACCTCGACTAATTAGATACCTATTAATCTCCTCCTTAAACACCCCCAATGATCGGGCCTCCATAGCTGTATGTAGCAAACGAATTCTATAAATCCACGACCCTCTGGCTACAGAAATTTCTCCTCATTTCTGTTCCAAATGGCTACCCTCTAATTCTGAGACTCTGCCCTCTCGTCCTGGACTCACCCACGAAGGGAAACAGCATAGTCACATCTACTCTGTCCAGTGTTTTCAACATTCGAAATGTTTCTATGAGGTCCTCTCTCATTCTTCTGTACTCCAATGAGTACAGTCCAAAAGCCGACAATCGCACATCGTATGTAATCCCTTTCATATCCGGGAATCATCGTCGTAAATCTTCTCTGAACCCTCTCCAACATCAGTTCATACTTCCTAAGATAAGGAGCCTAAAACTGCATACAGTACTCCAGATGACGTCTCACAAATGCCGCAAAGAGCCTTATCAACATATGCTTACTTTTATACGTTATACCTCTCGAAACGAATGTCAGTATAGTATTCGCTTTTCTTACCGTAGATCCCACATGGTGGTTAACCTTTAGGGTATCCTGCACGAGGACCCTCGTTCATTTGCACTTCTGTATTTAGAATTTTGTCCCCATCTAGATAATAATCTGCCCGTTTATTTCTTCTTCCAAGGTGTCCAACCGAATATTTCTCAACATTGAATGTCATCTGCCATTACTTTCCCATGCTCTTAAACTGTCTAAGTCTCTCGGCAACCTTTCTGTTTCTTCATTACTACCCACTCTTCCAAGTTCCCTGGTGTCATCTGCAAACTAAGCCACAAAACCATTTATTCTATAATCTAAATAATCGATATACAGTGTAAAAAGAAGCCCCAACACCGACCCCTGCGGAACACAACTGGTAACCGGCAGCCAACCAAAACAGGATTCCTTTATTCCCACCCGTTGCTTTCTTCCTTTCAGCAAATGCTTCACCCATTCCCATATCCTTCCTGTAATTCCATAGGCTCTCATCTTATTAAGCAGCCTCTTGTGCGGAAACTTTTCAAAGGACTTTTGGAAATCCAAATACACAACATGCACAGCCTCTCTCTTATCCATCCGATTTGAGATTTACTCAAAAAACTCCAATAAGTTGGTCAGGCAGGATCTTCCCTTCATGAAACCATGCTGGCTTGGACGTAACTTTTCATGCACCTCTAGTTATTCCATAAACTCGTGTTTGAGGATCGACTACAATAACTTTCCAATCACCGACGTCAACCGAAAAGGTCTGTAATTTCTCCTACGCTGCCTTCCACTTTCCTTATACAGCGGAACTACATTTCCGACCATTCGGTCCTCCAGATTCATGCCAGAGCCTATTGATGCCTGAATAATTATCTCCAATGCCACCACAATTTTTAAAGCCACCTCCTGCAGAACCCGATGGTGCACTAATCTGTCCTTATTCCATTTCCAAGCACCTTATCTCTAGTAATCATGACTGAACTCAGTTCTATCCCCTGGGACCGCTATCAGGTTCATTGTTGATATCTTCCACAGTGAAGATTGAGACAAAATATTCATTTAGTTCCTCTGCCATCTCTTTGTTAGCCATTATAATCTCTCCCGCACCATTTTCAATTGGTCCTATATCTAACCGTGTCTCTCTTTTACTCTTCATACATTTAAAAAAAACTCAGTATCCTTTTGTGTATTATCTGCCAACTTCCTTTCATAATTCAAATATATTTCCTAATTACCTTCTTAGTTTCTTTCTGTAAGGTTTTAAAAGGTTCCCAGCCTTCTGTTTTACGATTATGTTTGCTTCCTTGCATGCCCTCCCTATTGCTTTTATTTAACCTTAACCTCTCTCTTTAGCCACATTTGTGTCATTTTTCCATTCATAACCTCCTTATTCCTTGGAATATGTCTATCCTCCACTTTCCTTATTTCTTGTAAAAAAATTCATCCATTTCTGCTCTGCCGTTCCTCCAACTAGCTTACTTTTCCAAACAATTTGGGCCAGTTCATCTCTCACGTCCACTGTAACTTCCTTTGTTCCACTGAAATATTGGTATACCTGATATCAGTTTCTACTTTTCAAATTTAAATCTGAACTCAATTATGATCACTACTTCCTAATGGTGCCCTTACCTTTCGTTTCCTAATCTCTCAGGTTCATTACACAGCACGCAATCCAAAGCAGCCGATCCCCTGGTGGTCTCATCAACAAGCTGCTCCATAATGCCATTCCACAGACTCTCTCTCCTGAGATCCAGTACCTTCCTGACTTTCTCAATCCAACTTCATGTTAAAATCCCCCATAACTTTCTTGACATTGTCTTTCTGATACGCTTTTTCTATTTCCAATTGTTATTTGTAGTCAACATCCCGGTTGCTGTTCGGGGGCCTGCATATAACTGCTATAAGGGTCCTTTTACCCTTGTTATTTCTTAACTCAACCCAAAAGGATTCTACCTCTTCTGACGCTATGTCTCTTTTTTTCTATTGATTTAATATCGTTGCTAACCATCAGGGCCACTTCAACCCTTTTCCTACCCGCCTATCTTTCCTATACACTGTGTACCCTTGGACATTCAGCTCCCAATCGCGTCCATCATTGCGATTGCCACAATGCATTTTTTTTAAAATCTGTAGCTGCACTGCAAGGTCATCCACTTTATTTACAATGTTACGTGCATTTAAATACTGTATATTTAGACCAGTATATGCTACCGATTTCGCCGTATTACTATTACTCAGCAAATTATCCTGTCTTTTCACCTGCCTGTCCCTCTTACCATCTTTGTTACACACTATCTTCGACTTGTTTCTATATTCCTCTTCCTCTATCCTAACATCCTGGTTTCCTTCCCCTTGCCAAATTAGTTTAAATCCTCCCTAACAGCTTATTAAACATTCCCGCCATAATAATGGTCCCCTTTGAGTTCAGAATTAACCCATTCTTTTTGAATAGGTCTACCTCCCCCAAAATAAGTCCCAATGATCAAAGAATTTGAAGCCCTGCCACCGCATCAGTTACTCAGCCACGCATTCATCTGCCTGATCCTGTTAATCTTACCTTCATTAGCTCATGACACCGGCAGTGATCCTGAGATTACTAACCTCCAGGTCTTGCTTCTCAACAGTTTTCCTATATCCCTGTATTCTTCCTTCAGTACCGCCTCTCTTTTTTCTATGTATGTCATGGGTACCAACATGTACCAAGACTTCTGGCTGCTGACACTCTCCCCTCAGAATACTCTGGATCCGATCTGAGACATCCCGCACACTGGCACCCGGGAGGCAACACACACTTCGGGTATCCTTATCGGGCTACTCAAATCTACCCACAAATATTCGACATCTTCTGATCTATATCGCTTCTTGTTATGGATTGAATTTTTATAGTTTACTAACAGGACAACCCCTGCCCCTTTGTCCACCAATCAGTTTTTTTCAATAGGATGCATATCCTTGGATGTTTAGCTCCCATTTCTGATCCTCTTTCAGCGCGTCCCCGTGATGTCCATGACATTGTAACCGCTGATTTCGATCTGCGCTGTAAATTCATTTACCTTGTTACGTGTGCAGCATGCTTTCAAATACAACAGCCTCAGTCTTGTATTCACTCCCTCCTCTCGATAAGATACCCCTGTGTTGGCTGAGGTTAGATTCTTAACACTTTCCAATCTTTCTGCTTTTTTTTTTAATTTCAGAGATTTCAATAACCTCTCCTGCGCTCTCCTTCCCTTTCACATTTTCATCTATTTTCCACACGTTTCAACTCACACCCTCAAACCCGCGCAATTCAGTTTGCATGCCTCTCTACATTCCCAGTGATGCGATTTTCCAGGACTCTGGTTGCAGCGTGATTCAGGTGGAACCCGTCCCATTAGAACAGCCCCCTCCTTACCCAGTATTGGGGCCAAAATACCACGAATTCCAACACACCTCTCCAACTCCGATCTTTGAGCCATCTCTTTTGTCCTGCTGACTCAAAATTATCACGTGGCTCAAGGAGTAATCCACAGAATATTACCTTTTCATTTCTACATTTTAATTAGTTTGTTTTGCTACTCATTTTCCTCCAGCCGAATTTGTTTCCTTGTTCTACCAAGATCGTTTATGCCCGCAGGTACCACGATAACTGGATCTTTCCCTTCCCACTCCAAATTCCTCGGCGGGCCAGATAAAATGTCCTGAAACGGGGCACGAGGCAGGCTAAACAACCGTCAGGACTTTCGGTCCTGGCGGCGAGAACACTGTAGATTCTCCTGACTATGTTAGCTCGAATTACATTTCACTTCACGACCCCCCACCACCACCACTACTTGTCTAGGACCCTGAACCACGGTGCTATTGGGGGGGGGGGGGTTGATCATTCTTCCTGCAGTCCTGGCTCTCCTTCAAACGGGGAGGTAATATCGCAAACGTTTCAGAACAGGTTAATGGCTGAGACTCTTTCAACACTACCTGCTCGATTCCTCCACCTGCGTCAGTCATAGTCACACCCTCCTGTCGCTGACTACATGACCGAAATTGATGGAGGTAAACTAAGGACTGTGTCTGCTTGATGAAACAAAGTATCCAGGTAGTGTTCACCCTCCCTGATGTGTTGCAGTGTATGAGGCTCAGATTCCAGCTCACTGACTTCAAACCCGAGTTCCTCAGGCACTTGCTACAGATAAAGTCACCAGGAGCCACAATGGGGTCCACGTGCTCCCTCGCCATGCATCGTTATTTTATTTAATCAGCCTTAAGCTGTTTTCTAATATATGTCCAAATACTCGTTATTAACTCATTCACATTGCTTAAATTACACTTATAGGAAGACAAAGCAATTTTAGCAAAGGGAGGTTATAGGACCTTACCCGCTTTTAACTTGGACACTCTCCCAATCTCTCCACGCCGAAGCCTCCCCACTCACACACTGGCTTAGTCCAACAATGGCCTGCTATGATATGGTTGATCTCCCAATAAAAAACAATGCAACTGCTCCAATGCTCTGGTCCTCCTCTTGTCTTGGAAATCGCACCAGTTAGCTGGACTGGTGTATGAACGGCCCTCTTTTAGGGCTCAAGAACAGCTTCTATCTTGTGGTTATAAGAATCTTGAACGGACTTCTTGTACGTTAAAGGTGAACTTTTGACCTTCCGCTCTACCTCGAAATGGCACTTCCATCTTAATATCTACCTGAACTGCACTTTCTCTGCAACTATAGCCCTATATTCTGGATTCTGATATTGCTTTTCCATTGTACTGCCTCAAAGTATGTTCTTTTGAATTTATCTGCATGGATGGCCTGTAAAACTAAGTTATTTTTCACTGTATTCTGTACATGTGACAAAAATAAATCAATTACAATTCCAAATGTGTCCCTGTTTTCTGAATATGAACTTCATTATTCTCCTCATTTTTGGATTTCTGGTCTCTGGAATTGTTGGCTGTTCCAAATTTTTGTTTGTTCTGATGAATGGTGTGAGGACTGAAACATTTCTTCCTCCAAAAATATTTCTAAAAAATGTTTTCTTTGTGACAATCTCATATATCCGTTCAGAACCCCGTAGTATTTTCCGCAGATGTTCTCCATTGTGCTGCATTTCACTCAACTATCCCAACTTCATTCCCTACTTTGCGTGTTTTGCCAGGAATTGAAAACAGGATGTTGCATATGCACTTGCCTCTCACTTTATATTCACGTTCCGTTGTCCGGTCCAGGAGTTCCATCAGAATCTGCTCTAAAAGGGATCATTGTCTCCTTTTAAACGGATATGCGTCAATGGCATCTGTATTGTCTCTACTTGTGTATCATAAGCGATGGTTTCATTGAGGGTGCACATAGCGCTTTAATGTTCGTTTATTGGCGATCACACAATGAGAATTCAGAAAATGCATCGTCAAATGAATGAACTCAAGAACACATCAGACCAATCATAAGAGTTGGAGACCGTGTATCAGAAGCTTCAGGTGAGATATAAGCCAAGATGTTAATCACCATACTGGTGTGTGAATGTTCCTCTTTCATGAATAGATATATGGCTCTCTGTTTCACCTGTCTCTTTTGCTCAGCCGTCATTCCTTTGCAGAGGGAGCTACAGTCAGGCACGTCTCTTTTCTGTGGACTTGCGCATATATTTGAGTTTTGCAGTTTCAAAGCCAAATTGAAGCACATTCCAGACACGACAACCAATTACTGCACTATCATTTGCTGACCCATTTCCATACAGTGTGGGCTAACGTTGTAACAAGAATCCATTCACAAAACTAGAGATTTTGCAGCACCGGAAAGAGTGGTAAACTCAGAAATCATGTCACTACATTCTCATTGTTTCATTCCGGGTTCAATGTGATTAGATCGAATGTGTAGGAGTTTTTTGTCTTTTTCAGAATCAAACAACATGGCAAATGGGCTTTCGGCCTGACGTGTCCGTGCCGACAGAAACGCCTCTCTCTATACCATCCCACTCCATCTCCTTTTTCCCTCCAGCATTGCCATAAACTCCGCCCCTTCCGGCATTCTATTCTCATCCACCTCCATTAGGGGAAATTTACAATTGCCAAATATTCTGTATATCAGCATGTCTTAGATGCGTGTTATGCAAAAAGAACATTGTATCCGGGAGGCAACCTCTTCGTCACAGTGACTACGTGAAAATCCCACAAAGACAGTACCAAAGGGCGGAATCAAACCTGGGACTCTTACAGCGAAGAACTATTCCTTTGCTGGTCCTGGTACTTCACGTTTAAGTAAACTGAACATGGAATGCACGGTTTTAATGTGTCCACATTTTTAACCGTTCTAATGTCAGATAAGTCTGCCGAGAACAGGAGCACAGGAAAAGAGAATAATTAGGCCACCAGGCACCTCAATCTTGCTCCTCCATATTAAGGGATAATGAGTGAACTGTGCATGCCTAGACTTATCTTCCATGCCTGCTCACCATAACACGCAATTCAAACATTTATTTAAATGAAGTACATTTATGTACTTTAAGGACAAGTCGTGATACAGACACCAACATTCTCTGTGACAGTGAATTCCAGACATTCACTGCCTTCTGAGAGAAGAAATTTCTGTGAAACCCAGTGTTGTTTGACAGGCTCCTTTTCTTCTACCCACGTTCACTAGTTTCTCATTCCTTGCAGTGACAAATAAACAAAGTTTCCCATGTTTTATCCCCATTGGATATTGTCTGTTTGAAAAAGTCACCCATCTTCCGTCTCGAAGAAAATCCCAATTCATCTAACTAGTTACTAATTGCACTAATTATACTAATTCGACGATGTAAAAGTGTATTGATCCAGATGTCGAGTTATTGTGCAGAATTAATCTGATGAAAAATGTTGCGAATAACTCGTCGAAGTGAAAATTTCACTCTCCCTCCTCTTGGGCCCTCAGTTCCAATAGCCCGGACAGCACAGTGTCAACATTACACAAAAGATAAAGTTATTCTGCATTTGTTTCCTGAGCAACAGTGCGGTATGTGGTCTCTGTAACTCTCACGGATGTGCAGACTCTGCCGAATAGCTTGGGGTATGACATGTTCACTTGTTTTGAACATAAATAGCGTTTTCAACTTCATTGTATAATTGGCAGTGTGCCTCCCATGTTCTCAGTGGGCAGCAGCAAATTATGGCCACTATCCTCCCATGTGCCGAACAGAAGTCAACAAGATAGTTGCATCCAGCAAGTAGGCTGTATTGATTGAACAATCTTGTTCATCATCCAGCTGCTGATTGAAAATGATGTTGCTTTTAATTTTTTGGGGCTGATATTTCTGCACCTTCCATACCCTGTAAAAAGCATAGTGATAAAACCGTGTTTTGAGGGGCAGTTTTAATTCGTGTCGCTGTGTAAAAATAATGCTTGCATTTGGCACAACATTTGCCCTGATTTTCCCTGTTCATCTTCCATTCGTTCACAGTTCAGATTCCCTTTAACTGGACTTTTATATTCACCATATTTATGGACGCAGGAACACTTCATTTTGTTTTAAAAGATTAACACTACATTCACCTGCATGCAAGCCCCTCAACTCCTCCAACACACCACAGCAAGACCTGAATATCATAGAATCCTGCAGAATTCATCAAATAATTTATTTTGGTTCAGGATTAATGCAATAAAATAGAACTCGCTCCTTCACTGCCTCAGATTATATATCACGATGAACAAAACAAAGAACAATAGTTCGTGTCAACACTTCAGTGCACACAAACACAATCAAAAAACTCACTTTGGTACCTCGACAGCAGATACAATGACAATTGTTGGATAAACACCGAAAACTCTTGGCGTCGCATTTGATCCTTGATTTAAGCCTCCTATTCTGAATGTTACAGCTCACAAATAACGCCTGACCTCAGTACCATTGCTAAGGTTTGCTCTTTACTCAGATCCTGGGCTGTTGAAACGTCCTGCTTGTATTGACAGGGTCCGACTTAAACATCCGAAAACTTTCCAGATTGCCTTCCATTCTGCAATTTTTTCAAGAACTTCACTTCATTAAAAATTCGGCCTGCCTCAATCTGCAACAAGTCCCACTCCCTGGCACAGCTCTGCTGTCGTATATATACTGTCCTTTAATATCTGTAGCTTCAATCACACTTTGACAGTCTCGACCGAACTCTGAAATGGATTCGCCTCACACTGATATTTCGACAGTTGCAAGTTGTACCTGACGTTGAAGGATCAATGTTCTCTAAAGCTGACCATGTTTTCTTTAAACCTTCTTTCACCCAACCTCCTCCTCTCAAACCTCACCGACTTCCTTTCTTGCTCACTTAAATACTCCATTCCTTCCTTCCATTTCAATACAACATTACTTTCATTTTCAGCATCACATTTCTGACTCTCTTGAAAGCTTTATGATAGAATAAGATATCTTTAACATAGCAATTTTTGTAGTTTCCAATTAATAACAATCTCATTGCGAAGCCTAATTAGATATAACGGAACCGATCTCTGAAATTTTCCCCATGTTGCCATACTTCCCGGACACTCCCGTTCGGTAAACAACCCAAATGATGAATGAATTTTGAAGACACCGTTCTGCAGCTTATCAACCTGATGCTTCACAGCTCCAGGGAAGCAGCTTCAATGCTGACTGTCCACGGGAATTTTACACATGCTGCTCGAAAAGGCATGACTTTCCTCCGTATTCAGGTTTCCATCCACATCTCCAAGGTGCGCAGGATGGAAAGTTTATTGACCACTGTAAATTGCATTATAAATGCAAATGTGTTGCACATACTGCAGGCCGGGATCCGGCGTACATTTCAAGTGGAAACAAAATAGGAATCTTTAAAAAGGGGATCTGATTGTCGACGCGGATTGGTGAGTTAAAATGGCCAGATACTTATCTGAATGCCTCAACATTCCTCGAGTTATTATTAATGGTCACATCAATTCACAAATTTTTATTTCAACCTTTATAACAATATTCACCTGAACACAGCACACCAACCCCGATGCTGTCAGAGGAAGACCGATTTAACTTGAATGTTCTGCAATTTCGGAGCTGCGACTAATTTCCATCACACTGGACTTCGTTCACCCACACGGGACGTTCACTCTCTCCGTACCTTGAGGAATTGTAGGCGGATATGGCAAAGCCGCAACGCAGTCCACTACAGACCACGTTGGATTCATTGATGTTCCAACAGTTATCCTGCACTCTTCCCCAGTTGCCAGCATAATAAGTCTCAACTCGGCCGTCGCAGCGGCTTCCCCCATTGGTCAGCCGCAGAGAGCAATTTGCATCTACAAAATGAAACATGTTTGATGAAATCCTTCAACTGAAGACATAATATTATATAACTCTTTATTGTGTGGCTGGTCACCTAATTGTTGCAAAGATTGTTACCTGCACTAATGACCTGCATATCATTCCGGCAGTCCACCTGCAACAGCAGCCTTTCTCGCTCTTTACCCTATGTCGAGAAACATCTGTATCTATTCTCGTAAAATCGGTCCAAAACAAGAGGTAGACATGCTATTGAAAAGAAATCCGTAAATAATAACTACTCCTTTCTACTGATGAGAATTGAGTGCAGTTTCCAAACTTCAGTATTCTGCACTGCATAAGGTTTATTCTGTATATATATAAAACATACCCAGATAACCCCATTACCCTATCACTGGGGGTGCGGATGAAGTCACCGTAGTATTGCGGTTAGCTACAACGCCTTACAGCGCCAGCAACCTAAGTTCTAATTCGGCCGCTGTCTGTAAGGAATTTTTACGTTCTCCCCGTGTCTGCGTGAGTTTTCTCCGGGTGCTCCGATTTCCACCCACTTTCCAAAGACGGACAAGTTAGGAAGTTGTGGGTATGCTAGGTTGGCACCGGAAACGTGGCGACACTTTCGGGATGCCCCCAGAACACTACGCAGAAAGATGCATTTTACTGTGTGTTTCGATGTACATGTGACCAATAAAGATCTCTTATCTTGTCTTAGAATTTCCATCTGAAAAGACATTGCCACAAAACTACCGATTCGGTCATTTTTTTTTAAGTTTACTGCTGCGAAAATCTCTACGACCAGCAAAGAGTTTGAATTGATCCAGCAGATTTTGGCGACTCACCTGAGCAGATGAGACCGGCATCGTTTCTATGTGATCAGCTCATCTGATCCCAGTCTGAGACGAGACAATCAGATAATCGGGACTCGTTCCCCCGACAAAGGTATTTCTCCTTCCAGATAGGCCCAGTTCCTTCGCCAAAGTAAGCATCTCCGGGAGTTTCGTTCACTGCACCGCATCGGAGATTTTCACAGACCACAGCAGCATCTTCCAAGTTGAAGTGCACATCACAAAGGGTCCCCCATTGGCTTCCGTGCAGAACTCCCACCCGGCCAGAAAACCTGTTCTTCCCACCAACCAGTCGCGGTCCATGATTGCCTGTTTTAGTAATAAGTGAAAACAGTTAATTACTCTCAACAAAAATAGAGGAACGTAGTAAAACGGAGAAAATATTTTTTGGTTTCTCAATTCCGTCTTCCAAGTGCGTCTGTGCAGGAGAAAAAAACAATAAACAGTTTAATGCAACGTCGTTATTTATCTCAGCGTCTCGGGATCAATTGCTTTCAAGGCATGATTCAAGCCAATCTATGATCCCGGCTGGAGTACACCAGAGAAAAGACCATCGCCTGAAACAATACATGACGTAGGTGGCAAGAACGTTTTCTTGCAAACATTTAAGAAATAGTACACCTGGCCTCGTTGATGGTTCCTAGTTGTACATCATAAAACAGCACTATTCCCACCGAAGAAGACAATCTCATTTTCAACCCTGTACTCCAATGGCCATTCTGTTGCCCATTCATTTGCCGGTATGTGACGCTCAGCAGTCCGTTCGGATTCTCAGCATTGCTTACATCCCCAGTTGGCTTCATACCGTCAGCAAGATTCGAAATGTTACGTTTTGTTCTCCCAGTGAAGCCATCAATATAAGGTCGTGAATAGTTTGCGCTCAAATACGGATTGCTACAGTGCCACCCTCGACAGAGTTAAACTTCTCTGAGAGACATTACCACCAGCTTCATATAACCTGTGAATGCCATTTGCAAAGTTACTCCTTACCCACAATGACAGTTACATGTTTCAATGTGTTCATCAAACATGACTTCATTTTCACTAATTCAAAGTGACTCTGTTCATTAATTATATAATGCTTCAGATAACATTCTTCCAACGACCGATACCAAGGGAAAAGACCGGCACTTTCCTGTTTGCTCTTTTCCTCCTTTCTCAAAGAGGGAATGCATATTTTCTCTTCTCTGATCTTCAAGAGCTATTGCAGGACCTATGTATTATTGGAAAGCTCTACCAGTGTATCCATGACCTCTGAAGCCAATGCTGTCACAATAGTCGGATGTAGATCATGACAATCGTCGAATTTACGTGTGTGTTCAGGTTCATTATTGCTATTATTTTGTCACGGAAATAATTTTTCTCATTTTCATTCTGTGTTTGGTTCTCCAGAAAGTTCATCTTTTTCTTTGTGCGGAGAGAAACAATGTACCTATAAACTTCCTATCCAACGTTCAACGCCATTTAAAGTTTTCCTTACATGCCGGTATTTCTTTTCTCTGATGATCTGTATCCTTTGTTTCTGACGTATAGTTTAGTGAATTCTAAAATATTCATATTCACCAGGATTGCAGCTTACTCTGGCAACTTTAAATCTTCTATTTAAATTCCTTCTTCAAGAGTTCAAGTTCTCCCATACATGTCGCCAATGACACAAATTGTCCCTTCAACATTTTTCCACTTTTTTCCTTCAACATTATTCATGATTTCCGAAATGTTCAAATTCAGCATGCTTTCTGCTTTAATTGACAAGCTTTCCATCCTTTTCCTCTGGCATAATACCATCATCTCTGACTCCTGTTATCAAAGATATAAACGAGCTTTCCATTGTGTCCTTCTGCTTTGAAGGTATTTATATTTGCAGCAAGTTCCGTATTCTTGATTTTTTTTTTCTTAGCCTTTCCTTTACACTGTCAAACCTTACAATATTGTATCACAAACTGACAGGACCAACATTTCCCTCATACCTTCGTCATTCCTTTCTATTGCCAGAATTCGCAGCCTCCAATGTGAACTCCGTCGCTCTGGAACAAAGCTCACATACTTTCAAAGAACTTTCAAAGCTTTGCAAAGAAAACAAAACTAAATGTTGTTGTCATTACAGATAAATGAAGTACTGTGATCACTTCTTCATCCAATTAATGAAAACATTCATCTCATGTGCATTTCAGGATTTCAGCCTTGATAATGTTCATGGTGACACGTTAGTGTTACATGCTTCGGATGTTGATTAAATGTTCCCATGCAAATAGCATTGTGGCCATTTCATGTACCTCTTATATCTTTTAGTTATCCTATTCTGCAAATCTACTGCCATTCAGGGGCCAATAAACAACCCAACTAATATTTATGTAACAGCTGTCCTTTCGCTTCAACCAGACAAATTATAATTCGTTATCAGGAGCTGACGAGGAAACATCCTTTCGGATAATTGCGTTGGTATCACCACGCATTAGCGGAACTATCCACCTCCTCTTCCGATTCCCATATATTAAACAACTTCGAATATTTAGCACCGAACTTCGGCTGTAACGAGGCCACATTTCTGTGTTAGAAAGAGATAATACCCACCTACGGCCGGTCGTGCCGTTAATATTTCACACATTTTTACGGATACAACATGCATTCAGATATAATACCCTCATATTTAGCCTCTTTATTTCTTTGTTTATGACCTCGAATTAATTTACTGTTTACCTTTGCTTCCGATGTCATTTTATTTTATTTTACTTTCCTGATTTTATTTTATTTTCCTTCTAACTCAGCAATTGCTTCATTCGCTCTTCTCTTCTCTCAGAATCACATACCCCGCCCAAGATGGATTATAGAAGTCCCAAAGTCACGAACAAAATGCCCAGACCTCTGATCCTAATCTCCAGGGATGTATAAGATCACACTATTTGCCGCTTCAAAGTACCGCTATATCCCGTATTTATCATTCTTCGGTTCAGTTTTTCATCAATACTAAATGTCGGTATACTAAATTCTGCAGCGGGAGGTATAGATAGAAATGTTACAGAATGTCTCGATGTAATTATATTTCTCTGTATTGAACTGGAAGAAAGCTTGGAAAATGAATGCCATAAGCAATTGTTTACTATTCCCCAGCCCACTTACTGATAACGTCTCGCGTCTGCCTCATTTTCCAAGGAATTAGAAATGCATCCTGAAAAAATCCAAGCATCAGTGCACCGATAAATAACTGATATATATATATATATATATATTTTACCATCCCTGCATTGATGAAAGGTCCGCGAGTTACGTGTTAAATTGTTTTTTCTGTGTGTAGTTGCAGAGCATTTCGCGCATTTATAGTATTTTGTGCCTCTTGTCACACTTCAGTCTCAATATGTTTTCCTGAATTATATCATTCTGTTTTCTTTCAATTTGGCGCCATACGGTCTCTGATTACATGTTGATGATGTTCTCTCAGGATTTTCAGGATGTTCTTTCCGCGGACTTTTCTGCAACTGCGCAAGAAAAGTTATGGCTCACCTTTGCGAGTTTCTTGTTTTCCTTTGCAGATAGTTGATATTTCCGTGACCATGGCGCCTCATGTACAACATTGCTGCAAGATGACAGGACAATTTTGCCTGTTTATTTTCATGCATTTTCTTGCAACTCTTTCTATCCGCTTTATCGACAGCAGCCTCGTCCTCTGTCTCTCCCGTCGACAGCATCCTCTACCTTTTGCACAAATTTCATGTTTTCAGTCGTCCAGGATTGCTATTTGTGCAGAGAACCCCTTTGCCATGAACGGAACTCAGGGAATTCAATGCAGAAGTATTTTTGTTTATAAACAACTCTCATTGTTACCCGCTGGTATAAACTATTATCAGAATTTTCAGGTTTTGGTGCCTGATGATTGTTTCATCCCCTGGATTAATGGAGGTTTCTTTTCATTTTCTCCTTCTGAACTCCACATTCAGCTCCAGCACTAATGTTGGCTAATTTAGAATTCTTCAAGTCCATTTAGCCTGCTGAATGTCGGCCAATAACACATGAAAGCAAGAAAACACTGAACTGCATTGCTGTATTTTAAAGCCTGGAATAAAGTCTCGAAGACTGACATCGATCTTCCGAGTACTATTGAAATTTAATTTTTATTTGTTCCGAAAAATAGCACTCACCAGAACAGATCACACTGACATCATTTCAGTGATTACAACGCTGAGCTTCTGAAGAAACGAGACAGTCCAACAGGCTTGACTCATTGTACTTACATTGAAAGACATCGCTTTTTATAAGCCCGATTCCCTCTCCAAAATGAGCTCCTCTCGGCACAGTCACAGCGACTCCGCATTGAAGCTGACTGCACACCACATTAGCCTCATTCATATCCCAGTGCCGATCACACACTGTTCCCCAGGTTTCACCAATCTGCACCTCCAGTCTTCCTGAGCATTGTCCGAATGCCAATCGTGTAACTCTGTGACCTGAGAGAGATATGAAACACTGTCACGATAATGATAATTATACGAACAATTTTCAGACGAATCCCATTGATTTCAGCACAAGTTTGGCGCTGAAATCAGGGGGGTTCCTCTGGTATCCTACCGATGTCATGTTTTCTCCTTTTTCCTCCTCCATGGTATTTATTCAATTCTGTTGGAATCATTTTGCCACTGGACAGAACAATTTAAAATCCCGTGTTGAATGATGACATTGGATGCGCAGAAGGTATTTGGGACAGTCCTGATGAAGGAATATTGTTAAATACAATCACAGCAACCTCTGGAACGCAAGTGCGGACTGTCTCTTCGCCCTATTTTAGACTTTATCCACTTTAACATCAGGATAAAGAAAACATCTTTTCCCTACACCCTTATTAATTAATGTCAAATCAAAGATCGCTCACAAACACTGTCCTCTGATCCTTGACATATTCTGTGATATACAACTGCTGCAATCGCGAGAAGAATGAACTCGCAGTGATTCCATTTTGATGAATTAACCCTCTCTGAAGCCTTGCCCCATGTTCACACGCGCTATGTGATAATATCCCGAAAATAATTACTCCCTTGTTCCACCAATTTTTCTCAGATTCTCAATCTCTCGGCCTTCTCTTCTATGTCTACCAGCGCAGATTTTCCGAGAAGTAAACAGTGATTCCGCACATCTGGTTACCTGATGTGGAGATTCCTATTTGAAATTAAATATTTTGATACAGTTCCTTCCTCGTAAGTTTTGCTGTTGACAGAAGCAAGCTGCATAACATTCTGTTCTCAGTGACGGCACTCACATTAATCGTTGTGCTTCGATTGAGAAGAAAATACGTCAGCAATCTTTGCTCACAGTGACACATGAACTCTTGTTTTAAAGACTCTGAAATATATTAAAGTATTGATCTTATTTAATACAAATACATCTCTTGTCTTCAGAACGGTACAATAGCAAGGATTTGGAAACATCGTCCTTATTTACAAAACATCATGTCCTGCTGAGTTTTTTTTACAGCATTGATTGGTTTTCTGTCAAGTTTCCAGCAGCGGCAAAGATTCCCTTTCTTCCAGAAGGATTCGGCCAAGGATATGAAAAAAAATCATTTCCATTCCACGACGCCGGAGTGTAAGAACTGTGAGCGAAATAAAGTGATCTTTAAACAGGCGCCAGAGAAAAAAATGAATAAATAATATAGATTGAGGCGTCATACGTCAATAGAAGGGAAATACTCTCGCAAAACTATACAACATGTGTTCGAACTGATAGAGGAGCACAAAGTAAAAGCACGCTTTCAAAATTTCTGAGTAATAACTCGTCGGAATAATAATTAACACCGAACAACATTTGATGAGATTTCACAAGGAAAAGGGGTATTCTTGCAGAATCGTATCCCAACGGACGAATTAATTTTGCTAACGAGTAGAAAACTCCTGTGGTGAACTTGCTAGGAAGAGCATCAGAAACAGAAGCAAATTAGTCCAGTGTGTCCTTCCGGACTACTCGGGCATTCAGGAAGACCACAGCCGGCAATTCTCTTCAGCAACGTTTTTTCTGTGTTAGCCGCATATGCCTTGATTCCGGGTGGCTATTGAATTACGCAGCCACATGGTCCATGCTGACAAAGAAGTATCTCCATGATAATCCCATTTGCCTCCGTTTGTCACATGTGTCTCTAAACATGTTATGCCTATGCACTTTCCCCATTGCTTTTAAAATGGTCTTAATCTTACATCCCTCTACCACTGACCCTGGCAGATTGGACTATATACCTACGGACCTTGGTGTGAAAATCCCGCTCTACATTGCACCCTTAAATCGTTTCTTTTTCCTCTTAAAGCTACCCTGTCTCGTTTTAGGTTTTCATACCCAGGGGAAAGTACTGTGACTATCTCCAATTTCAATGTCCGTCATGATGTCACAAACGTCCACCAGGTCGCCCCTCTGTCTATTTAACTAGAGTGAAAGCATTCATAGCCTATCCAATCTTTCCTGATAACTTCAGCCGTTCATTCCTTGCAACATATTTCTGGATGTTTTAAGTTCTTCTTTAGCTTTATAGCATTCTTCGAATAACGTGGCGATCAGATCTGCACACAATGCAACACGTTGTCCCAACTTCTCTACTCCGTGTCTCGGCTGAATAGGCAAACATGTCAGATGCATTTTACACCTGTGTCAACCTTTGTCGCCACTTTCGGCGAACTATATGCCTGTACATCTTGGCCTCTCTGTTCACCAACACTAGTCAGGGCCCAGCGATTCACAATGTATTTCCTGCCCTTGTTTATCTTCCCAAAATGCATCACTTCGCAATTGTCTGAGTTAAATTCCATTCATTGTTCCTTTGCCTACTTTCAGAGTTGATCAAGGTAACGTTGTAGCCACAGACAACCTTCGTGGCTGTCTACTGCAACACCAATTCTGATATCATCTGCAATCTGAGTAATCATGCCATCTACATTCTCATCCAATATTTTCATAGATAGGCACGGAACCGCTTACACACCACTGCTCTTAGGCCTAAAAACTCAACGGAAAGCTCTCCAGATACACCTTCTGCCTCATATCATCAAGCCAATTTTGTATTAAGCTGCGCAGCTCACTTCCGAAAGCACGTGACCTAATCATGAAGGTCATCCGGGATTGCAGGACCTTGTCAAATCCCCTGCTGAAGCCCACACATATAACATCTGCCATCTTTCGCTCGTTTTTTATCTTGGTCACCTCTTCAAAAACTGTATAAAATTCACAAGACACCAGCATACCACGCACAAAGTCAACCTCATTACCGCAAATGGAGACGGATGCTGTCTCTCACAATCCCCTTCTAGTGATGCTTCTACCAGTGATAATGAGCTCACCAGTCTGTACTTCCGTGACATTTCCTTACAGAGCTTCTCAAAGGCACAACATGAGCTGCCTACAGTCTTCCAGTACCTCACCCGTCGCTTAAAAAAGCACACAGATCTTTGCCTGGCCCTCGGCAATGTCTTCCTTTGTTTCTCACAACGGCGCATTATAGTAATCGAAATTCTATTGATCTCTGACACTTACGAATATTTTACTAAAGAACCGATCAATTCACAGTTTTCAGATAATCATTTTTTTTGTAGCAACACAGTTTATAATACTGTAAAATACAAATGCGATGAGTCACCTGGAAGAAACATTTACATTGGGCCATTTGATCTATTAAATGAGTTGTAGTTAGAGGGTCATAGAGTTTTGCAGCACGGAAACTGGAACGTCGGCCCTCCATACACATGCCAACTGTTTCGCCTATCCTCAGCAATCCAAAGCTCCTTATATTTCTATACCTTGCGTCTTCAAGTTCCTTTTAGACGTAGTGATTGTATCTGCCTCCACCTCCTCCTATTGGCAGTTCATTCCACATATCATCCATTATCTGTCTGAAAACCTCCCACTAGATCCCCTTTAAAACTGATCCCTTTCTATTCACACATTTACCTTCTTGTTTTCCAAACACCCACACTGGAAAAATATAATCCGACTCCCTGCCCTCTCCTTAATTCTCATAAATACATGCACCTCTATAAGGTCACCTCTCAGCCTCCTTCACTCAGGTGTAAACAAACTCAGCCTACCCAATCTCTCCACATAACTAAATAGTCCCATTGCAGGCAATTTTTTGTCAATCTGCCCTGCTCCCACTCCAGCACAATCACATTGTGTGGCTACCATATCTGCCCATAATATCCCAAGTGTGAACTGACCACTGTTTGGACAAAACGGTGTGATTGTATCTGCATCCAGCACCGTTCCCATCACCGTTCTCTGTGGTACACCAAGAAGAAAAAGAACATGTCCCCACCATTTTCTTCTGCCCACTGTGATGCAGCCTACTTTGGATCCAACTGGCCACCTCGCCTTGGATCCCGTGTGCCTTCACCTTTTGGACCCGCCTATTATGTGGGACATTGTGAAATGCCTTACCAAAGTTTCATCAGAAAAACGATTACCGTTCTGCCTTCATCAACATTCGTTGTTTACCTCCTCCGAAAACTCAATCAAATTAGTAACGTAGGATTATCCCCACATCAAGCCATGCAGAATATCCCTGATCAACCCCTATCTTTTTAAATATCATTCAACGGGCTGAATACAGATGAGAATTATTCAGTTAGAATATCACCCACATTTCCTGGCTCCAGACGTATATTTCCTCTTTCATCCCTGTGTGCATTCATCAACAACATAGGTACCCTTCATACTAATACACAGAAAAAGTTGCGATTCCCATTAATTTTCACTGCCATGGTATAGCTTGGCGCCGGTTTGCTCTCCTAATTTACTTATTAAGTTCCCTTCTACATTCCCTTTTTGCGGCAAGGGACTGCAGTGATTGTACTCAGCTAAACGTGGTACTGGCTTCATTTTCTCCTGATCGAACTTTCAATAAACGTTGTCAGCTATTGTTCCTTGATCTTACCATTTTGCATTGCCCGTTGCCAGAAGATGCTGGCAGTATGATTTGACTGGTTCTGTTTCAGTCGTCCTCTACATGATGTATGTTGATTTACCCGCCGCCCCAATCAATTTTTGCCTCAGTCTTTCATTGTATTGAAACATGCTTTCGCGCAATTTAGGACTTTAAATTGAAGAGCAACCTACTCCCATTCGATTACTGTGGTGAATCTTATAGAATTATTGTCACTGTTCTCAGTGTGTTCTCCCAGCAACACTTCATCTGGTGGCCCAGTGTAATCTTTAGGAAAAGGTCAACTTGAACCCATACTTTATGGTATTATCTCCATATTCTCTCTCAAGCTCTCATGGATGCATTTAATACATTCCACCCCATGCATGTCCTTGCGCTGTGGCAATTCCATTCAATATCGGGGAAGTTAAAATGACCGACTTTTGAACCCAATTGGTCTTACACTTTCCTGTGATTTGATTACATATTTGTTCCTCGAATTTCCACTGAGTTTTGGAAGGACGACATTTGATCCCTGGGACAAGCATTATCCCTCGCTTCTACCAAAGTTCTTCTCAGCAGGTTCCATTGGAAATTCTGCCTGTGATATCCTTCTCTAGTTCTGCCGTGGTGTATACTCTAACGCATTGTGTGACTTGTCCTTTTTTAATTTTTTTTATTACGTATGAATCTTCAATCCCCAGAGCATTAAGCTGCCAGTCTTAGCCTTCCCTCAGCCACGTTTCCATGTTTACAACAATGCCATGATTCCGTGGCCGAAACCACCCTCTAAGCTTTTCGGTCATTCCTGTGAGGCTCTTTCCATGTAAGGAAATGCAGATGAGCTTACCAGTCCTGGCATGCTCCTTATCCTGTCTCTGACCGCCCTTCCCACTGGGCACTCTTGATTTATCCTCTCTATTTGAGTCAATAGTATCCACCAGGTGCATGACTTTTATTCTTCCCGGACCCTGCCAAAATCTTTTAAACACGTCATTGCACCGCGATCAAATATCACTGCAACGATATTGGTTCTCTTCCAGTTCAGGGGAAGCCCTCCCCTTTGGTACAGGACCCACCTGCCCCTGACGAGTTTCCAACTCCCAAATAAATCCGACCTCACAGCCCCAGCTCCTCATTAATGCATTCCTCTGTCTTCCCTTCCTCGTTCTATCCATATTAGCACGTGGCTCACGGAATAATGCCGAGATTACTACCTTCGAGGTCCTGCAATTCATCCTTCTGCCTAAATCTCATGTGCATAAGAAATTTCAGGGAAGGGTTTCAAATAAAGGGCAGGCAGGCCAGTATAAGTCACTTAATTCATTGAGGCTGAACACGTTGTAAGTTTTTCTTGGTCTGCAAAAAATGTCATCGACCGGAAGTCTTGGCGTTGTTCGTCTCTCCGGAGATAACTTCTTCTTAATTGCTAATTAATATACAACGATAATGAATATGCGAAATACACGCAAGGTTTTACAAGAAATCCCATTTCTCTACAAATGATTCATCTCTTTTTTGTCATTAAGTATAGCTTGGTCCTCCAACTTCTTCTTTCAACGTACCAGGTCCCTGTGAACCTGACCACCACCGGTAATCACCGTCGGCACTTCTATGCACTTCTCTCCAATGATATGGAGGCAAAGGCCATATCTCCTTGGCAAAACTAGGTTCACCAAAGAGCCTGGCCGTAAATGCGTCTTGCTCCAGATATCCTTACATATATCAGATCTTAAGAATCAAAGATTTCCTGTCAAACGGGAAGAAATCTCCGCTGAACGCACAGCCCTATTGAACTCAAAATGTGGTCAACTTCTGCCAGCTCGTACTCAATAATCGCGACGTGCTACAACGGGAAAGGCTGGGAAGGGAACAGTTGGCCACAGCTATCTAAATTCGACCTGACTACTTTTCATAACATCGAGTCCTTTTTTCCAGCAGAAAATTAATCTTAGCTCACAACCAAAGCATTTGGAGAGCCTGTTGTGTGTCCTGCCATGCAGTTTCCATTCCCACTTCTCACAGAAAGCATTCAGCCATTTCTCCGGATCTCCTGAGGTACATAATTCTCCCTTTCTGTTTCCTGTCTCTCTGCACCCTGCTCAGGAAGTCTTGATCCTGGGTGTCGGCCCGAATCTTCGCCTTACAAATTTAGCCTCTAAAATGCTGCTCGATCCACTGAGTTCTTGCAGTGGTCTATTTCTTCCATCCTCCCAAGTGTCATCAGCACAGATCAGGAGTTTCCACGAAACTGACGTTCCAAAATTTCATGAATACTAAACCTTGCTTAAATATTTCACATTATGGTCAGTTGAGGTCGGAGTTTTCAAACATATGAGCAAACATTGAAAGTTCTCATTTGATAAGATTTGAAAATTAAAATAAACGCTGCAGATCATGAAAGTGTAAAACAAAGAGAAAGTGTTGGAACACTCAGTAAGTCGGACCGCAAGTGTGGGAAATGCATTAGTATCCATTTGCAGAGTCGGGGACGGAATTCGGTTGACTGAAATCATGTGTGCGTTTGGTGCCTGAGCACTGGTGCAATGTAATATCACAGGGAAGATGGAAGAACCGTAAATTGTGGAAGTTGGGGCTTTGCCAGAACCAGGTACATGCAGGCTGTATTTCGGCCTTCTACCAAACAGTCCCGAAGAGCTCGTCCGCCATGATATTCGAGGCACAAAAGGCAGTGTCCTAAATCAGTGCTGTTTGGCTGCATAATTCATTACATATTTTCCATCATACTTCGCAAGCAGCTGACCTTTACTGATGATTTCTACAAGGCACATTTTTGTTCTCATTCCCTGAGGTGGTGATGCAAGGCCTCAATAATGATCAGGGATGCGCTCATACCTGGTACGTAGCATTCGTGCATCACAAGTGCCAGAATACAACTGAACTTTACCTTTAGCCACTTCGCCTTGACATACTAAGCCTCGACATCACAACATCTGAAACATGGCCTGAAGCTGGACTAGACGAGATACAGAAATCTGTGGCGAAAACACTTGATCAGCCAGTAATTACCTTGCAGAAAATGGCTCAGCTGTTGACTCCCCAACATCTTTCTAACATGTAAGAGTCAAAACACAGGAACGTCTGGCAATGCTTCCATGGATCAGCTCCGATAATACTCAAGAAGCTTGGGATCATTCAGAACAAAGCGACTCAAATGCCTGCCACTATATTCACAATCCTAACCACTCCTCCCACCACCATATTCACTTTTTCTCACCATCGTCGTTACAATTTACAACAGTAAAAAACCACAAGTAATTGCATCCAAGTTACTCGGCCGGGTTGCGAAAGACACAGCTCTTCACCTCACACAAAAACAAGAGCAACAAAAACATTGGTTCTCTACCACCCTCAGATCTCCTATTAAGTAACATACCAACCTGACATGCAAATAATTCCTCGTTCGTTTACGATCACTCTGAATACATCCTGGAGATGTCTGACTGAAACACAACTAATTGCAGAAGTCCAAGAGTTCGACACGACCCTGCAGCCCACTGGCAGTTAAGGATGCGCAATTGTCAGTGAACACACAGCGACGCTCGGAAAAAACATGTTTTGAGCACATTTTAAACATTCACACTCGTTGAAACTCACCCAGTGTCATGTCCACATTTCCAAACACACGACAAATACTATAAACAAAAATAATACTCATCACGTCAGGCAGACTTTGGAGGGAGAGATGCAGAGTGACTGTTCCATGTCCGAGAACCCGCGTCTGAACCAGGAAGGAGAGGGAAAAATAATTTATAGGGAAGGTTGATCAAATGAAGGTGTTAATTCGGTTTCTCCCTCCACAGTTGCTTCCTGAGGTGCTCATTGAATGCAACATTTCCTGACATTAGTTCATATTTGTGCAGCTTACTTTCACTCATTGTCATTTTCTCTCCGCAGAGGCTCCCTGACCGGGTGCACCTTATTTGTGGAGAAAAAGGGACTTATGCCCTTATCGAGGTGGACTAAATCATGAAGGGTATAGATCGGTGAATGGACACAGACAATTTTTCCCAGGAAAAGGGAATCAACCACTGGAGTACATAGGTTTAACTAGAGAGGGAAACAATTTAAATGTACTTAAAGGGCAACTTCTGCTCACAGAGTGTGGTGCGTATTTGGAATGAGCTCCCCGAGGAAGTGTTTGAGGCACGGACAAGAACAACATGTAAAGATATTGAGAGAAGTACACGGTAAGGAGATTATTCCAGGGATACGGGACAACCGTGGGAAATGGCATGAGCGTAGATTGTCATTTGGTCGGCCTGGAGAAGTTGGGCCGCAGGGCCTGTCTCGGTGCTGTATCATTCTTTTACTACGTCTGCATGTGATGAGAGCTGGAGCAATAAAAACAAACATGCGGGAACAAAACGGGACGAACAGCATCTGCGGAGGAAGAGGAATTATGGACATTTGGGGTCCGGACCTGTATATGTCCTGACGGCGACATTTCCCCTCCCGTCGCAGGTGCTGCTCGACCTGTCGCATCCTCCAGCAGTTGTGCTGAGTGCCGAGTATTTATGCACCCGGTTGGAGGTGTTTAATCAAAGTAACAATGTGAGTTCTGTGACAAAAATTGTGATCCCAACACGACGGGAATAATCGCGACCTCAACTGGATTTAGCTTCCATCACTCGCGGCGGGGGTCAGTCTGAGTTATTTTACATCCGGGACATCCCGCGAGTCATCAAACCGGCGGCAGCGCAGAGACAGAAGGCGAAAGTTTACCTGCGCAGACAACGCCGGCATCGTCGTCGTGTGGATAGGCATAGTCACCCCATGCATATGATCTACACTCCCGTAGAGCGGCCTCTCTCCCGCAGCACTGAACATAGGACGTCACAACGGGTCCGGACCCTGCCCCAAAGTGAGCTCGGGCCGGGGCTTTCAGCGCGGCGCCGCAGCCCAGCTCCCGACACACCACAGCCGCGTCCTGCAGGTCCTATTTGTAACCATTCACAGTCTCCCAGTTTCCCTTGTAGTGAACCTCCAGTCTCCCGGCGCATCGACTGCCCCCATTCACCAGCTTCAACTTCACGCTTTCTGGAAAGCATCAAAAATAAAAGATCAAACGTTAAAGCCGGTTTAAGCCGCGGGTCAGTCGGCGCTCCGCACACCGCTACCTGCCCATCCCGCCCCAAACATTCATACTCCACATGTACCGAGTGATGGTCAACCAGAATATCAGACCCCGAATGAAAACAGGTAGTTCGCTGGTGAACGTCTGGAGATCCGGGAGTCACCAGGTCGTTCCTGAGAACAAGACGGCACCCAGGGAAACAAGAAGAACTGCTCGTTCGTTTTCCTTCACCGCAGAACGGCTGTTGGGCTTCTCCAGTCAGCAGCCCGGTGTTTTCTGTCAACTACAACCGGGTAGTGGAACCCAATATTGGTTGAAGGTGTGAAGACATTCCTGGAACTACACGCCAAAGGAAAAATAAACGAACTGAGCCTTCACGTTACTCCAGTTAGCACTCAAAGATAGAACGAACAGTGGGAGCTGCTTTGAGCTTTGGGACAACGTCAGCGGAGTCGTTTCTCTGCCGACTGCCCTGCAGGGAGTGGACTGATTTTCGCTTCGAGTGAAGGCAGCAATCACCTCTCAGCTGGATCTTCAGTAACAATCTGTCTCAACAGCCCAGCTCATCGCACTGTGAGAATTAATCAAGATTACCTGTCGGGTCAGGCTGACAATCCCCGGGACGACCTGAAATGAGAAATACACAATCAGATTTCACTGTGGGAGGAGTGTGGAGAGGAGGGATTAGGATGTGGGCGCGGAGGGGTGGAGGCGGGGCATAAAACTAATGAAACTATCAGTTGGAAAACTCTCAACTTTACACTGAGGCGGAATATAACGAACCGTTACAGAAGGGTAACGGTTCTCATCTGTGTGTTTAATGAAACTGTAAACGAGCCTCGGCAGCCGTTAAGTTGCATCGTGCCTTTTTTGTAACCGTGTTTGGTTCAGATCTGTTGACATCTGGGCGCATTCACTCCTTGTGATGCCAGTGGTTCCGGTTGTTTCATTCTGCTTTTCTGTAAGACCTGAGGATGGCTGCTTATGGATCTTCTGCTTTGAGATTCATTGAGCAATATACCAGAGAAGTCGGCCTTTCGGCCCCTTGTGTCTATCCTGTTCCGTTTGTGACCTCTCAAATTAGCGCAACTTCACTGGCCTTTCAATGTTCCCCTAGAAATTAGTTCTGATGCCACTCCAATTATTTATTCCAGTGTTATGCTGCCTTATATAATCAACGGTGAAGCGACCCCAGTTTGTTCCCCTGCATTGCTTCTGTTTTTGGCGCTCATTCTGTCACAGGCACAGATTCTCATAAATTTAAATTCAAAAGGCAAATCAAAGTGAAATGATCCGAAGGTCAGATTCCTTCATCATAACTGCTTGCACTCTGCCACTCATTGATTTCCGGATATTGCGAATGACCAGATGATATTGCCACCGCTTGATCTGCAATGTTCTATCCTTCCTCAACGCAACCTGGTGCATACAAGACAATTGGCCTGATTCCAGTCTACTGAAGATACTCTGCTCCGACATATCCTGCTTCCAGCTTCTCCATTTAGGAATGGCGACACAATTTTAAGTCTTCAGATTTTTTATAGCGAACATTCCAGCGTTTTCATATTGGTTCGTTCATACGCCGGATTATCCAGAAATAGCAGTGTAATTTGCTCCCACGCCTGAATGCTCCTGTCAGACGCATTTTTTTCTTGTAACGGACTTCTAAGGGACGAGGAAAGTAGGTTCATGTTCACAACCTCAAGGTGACTGTAATATTTTTTTAACCTTGTTCGCGGTATTGCCGCCTTCCAGATCACCGACCCGCGTCAACCCAGATTGTGGACAAGGAAATGATTGATGGGCTGCAGAGCACCTTCATATTTGCAGGGTCATGTCTCACTGACTGAGAATGTTAAAAGATCCAGTTCATTTGAGGATTGGAAATCATGGGGAATATTTTTGTCAGGCGTGCATAAATACCACGCAATTTTTCCATCTACTACTGTTGTTTGCACTACAATATGTAAAGTGTAAAACCAATCTTATAATTCTTAAAAGCAATGCTTAATTCTAAATTTAATTCTTAAAGTCAAACTTCTGAAACGACAAGAGGAGGTCATTCGACCTTTCGGATCCATGTCAGGTCTGGAAGAACAAGCTTACTATTTTCATTACTCTGCTTATTTCCCTTCATCCTGCATTTGTCATATCTCAGGAATGACCATCCACTGTCTTTTGTCTCCTTTTGTCATTCCACGAAACAATAATATATAGTAGCCAATTAACCTACCAACCAGCAAGGCATCGGAATGCGGGGGGAAAAACAGAACACGCGGGAGAAACCCTCGCTCTCACACGGAGAACGCACGAATTACACGCAGATAGCTCCGACAGGTCGAATCAAACCGGAGTCTCTCCAACTGCACGGTCGTAGCACAAGCAGGATTGCGTGGAAGATCTTTCTAGTTTGTTCAACAAATTGAAATAATGCACTGAGGCACCAGAGATCTGGGTTTAGTCCTGACTTCAGCTGCAGGGTGTGTAGATTCTCCACATTATCCAAGTGACACTCCAGATTTACCCACTTGCCACAGACGGACTTTGTGTTACGTTAAATGGCCACTGTAAATTGTCCCTTGTATATAATTTAGTTGTAGAATATGCGGATGGATGTTGAGAAAGAGGCACATTTTAAAATAAGATTAATTTGGAATCAGGTTGTTGCTGCTCTGCGCAGACTCGATGGGCGGACGGGCTATGTGCCTGCTGTTTATCTCCATGACCTTCTAACGCTATGTTCTGTCAGTAAAATTAAGTCATCATTATTTGCAAAGAGAAATATTATGGAATAAACGGCTGCCATTTAAAAAGTCATAGTAGAGAATATATTTAAATGCCAATATATATTGCAAATTACGCAAACTCTATTGACATGCAATTCACATGTTGTTAACTTACCGACAAATTCTGAACAATAAATGCAGTTTGCATTAGAGTGCCATTCAGCATCGATTAAAGACTTCTAAAAAAAACTTTACACATCTAAATGGTGTTTGGGTCCGTTTCCTTGAGAGTAAAATATTTGCAAGCGACAACTGCAATGAAAGTCAGATATATGTCTTGCTTTCGTTTTTTGTAATAGAGCAGCCAATTCAACAAACGAGCTAACAGTCAAAAACACTTGATAGATTAGCAGCTTCTGAGGAAGGAGATACAGAGGTATCTTTTCATTCAGTTTGACTTTCCACAAATGTCGCCTATTCTGCCTGAATATTAACTCTGTTTCTCCTTCCATTAATGCTGCTGTTCTCCTGAGAAGTCCCGTTCTATGACAGGCTAACATTAAACATTCAACATAAAGTATTGAAAGGAGGCAGATGATCCATTCGCAACATTTTCACGAAAATCTACAGTCTGCGATAAACCCGGACGAGGTCTGAAGGAATATGGAGAAAACTTCAACATCTCAGGAACAGCGGAAATTCATATCCACAGAATTGATCACGGGTAAGTGCACTGAGAAACTGGTTTGTTATTTTTCTCCGGATGAACAAAAGTGCAAAATTGAAAATTCAATTTGATAGAAAATATCACACATTTGGGACTAATTAAATAAACTGCATCACTGTTTGCAAATTTCAGTGTGATCATCCTTCGAATATTGCATTTCAGAATAATACCAAAATTAATGTTAATTTTAACAGTGTTCGCTCAAGAACAGATTGAGTTTAATTGCCTAACGTGTGTAAAGCCTTTCCAGAAACATGATAATATTATTTAAATTCATTCACTTCACTGGATCACATTGTTGTAGATGGATCTCCAACTGATACTTCCCATTCATAGGAATGTATGCGCGCGTTCCGTCAGTTACAACGACAGGATGGACTGCTGTTCACACGAAACAAGTTATATACTCCCAAATCCGACGCACTGTTTTCCAACAGTAACTGTTCCCTAGTTCTGATAACTTAGATAAATAATCTATTCAGAAATACAGCACAAAGGAGCTGGGGGTGGGGTGGTTTGCGGATGGGTATTTATGAGACAAAGAATACACCTACTTTGTTTCGGCGCAAATTTAACGGTCTGCTGTTTGACAAAAATCTCAATGGGAAGTTAAAACGTGTTAGTCCATGTAATGTAATGGAAATACATGTACTATCACCGGCAGAATGGAACACTTTTCAACGCAAGAGAGAAGTAACAAACATTCCACAATAAGTAATTAAGTTAACTGCAAAGTAGCTAACAAACTTCATTGTTCCCTTTCCATCGTCATGAATTTGAATAAAATCACCCTATTTACTGATCCATTCTGCCATTGAACTCTGATTATGAAAACATATTCAGAGTTGATTTGGACAGGTGAGTGATTCGCAAGGGCAAGACATGTTCCAGCCGTTTAATATACCAGCATTGTTTCATCACAATATTAAAACTGAGAGACAAACAATTTTTACTTTCCATACTACTCAACGTTCAGACACAAAGCTATGAAGTTACGCGATTGTAGATTTTAATAATAATCACATTGTGAATTTACAACCGAATACTTTCAATATTTTCACTAAACTCACAGTTCGAGATCTGCAACACAATCAGTGCCAAGCAGGACCGCAGCATACTCCCGGTGGTCAGTTGCAGCAATGGTTCCAGAACTTTAACTGAGCAACTACAGTGGACATAGAATCGTGTCTCCTAAACCTTCTGATACTCCAATTGATCTGAAAGTTGTTTCTCCGACAACTGTTTTTTTCACAGTATCTGATGTCTCTCTCCAAACAACCAATAGGTTTTCAGTGTGATTGAAGCGTTAACTGGAATTTGCTGTAACGCACCAATGAGAAAGGACATGCCCATTCATGGATTTGACGGGTCCATCTTCTTTCATTCGCCTTCTTCTGAGAAACCAATGACCTGAGATAATCAAAGAAGGAAATGAGTCACCGACCCGATAAAAAAGCGTTTTGTCCACGCAGTTTACCGCTCTGGAAGACATTGCTCAGCCCATTGCAAAGATTATATTCCAGCTCACATTGGCGTTCACTGTGACCAGACTTCTCTTCATTTCCCACAGATCCACCACCACCAGCTTGGCACTTCGGAAAAATAAGTCAGCGGTCCTGTCCCCACCCATACTATTATCAACCGTTTGCAAACATCTAACAGTGCTGGATGCCGGTTTAATTCCTTTTTCTTGCTGCCCTGTATCCAGGTGAGAAAGAGAAAGCAAAGATCTCATCCCCTCGTCTATCATCATCCAACTGTGTCTGTCAATGTCCACACCTAATGTTTCATGTTATTTACATACAAAATAGCGAAAACAATGATGTCACATCTCCGCGTCATAAAAATTATTTTGCAAAAATTTCTCAATCTCCCGGAAGGGAGGAACATCCTCCAGTGCCCATGATCATTTTCACGTGCCTTCAACAGATAAGATACTTCCATAATTGTGGGTTCTCAGCATCCCTCCATTGAGTACCCTGGCGTCGTTACTTTCTAGTCTGCGTTCTGTATTTATTTCACTGACATTTTCTCCCGCTCGACCTGTCACTTACCTTGGGTTAAGGTTTTTTCATCTGCCCCAATTCATTACCTTCGTCCTTCTCCCCACTTTTGTGTGAGTGGTGTAATTCAACAACAAGCTGTTGACTGAGAGATAATTTTCTAAAATTTCCTCCAGTGCAGGAAAGAAGTTCAGCTGCGAGTCAAAACAAGTCTCCAATATGAGAAATAATGATTAGCAGTTAGAAAATGCAGCAGAAATGACGAAGCAGAACAGCTTGAAAGTTTTCTTTTCAGGTGAAGACCTGTTTGCATCGAATCAAAGTAAGGCAGACTGCACGGCAGCGACCATTTTGATCGGGGCAGCTTTGATTTGGTAGTGCAGCTGGTAGGTTAAAGTGCGGGCTTTGATGAACACCAGGCTTCAGTGAAGAGGGTAAGCATCAACAAGGAAGTGCAAGGTAGGTTGTTTGCTTCTCCTTAATTCCACGAGATTCTGTTTTATAAAATGGGTTGTAATGTCTGTCAGTGGAGTGATGTGCTCCAATAGTCAGATGTGGGAGATCAGGGAGCAGTCAGGACTCCTGAAGACTTTGAATGCAGGAAGTGTACCCAGGAGCAACCCTCTCATCAACATGGTTCATTTGTAGTGGTAGTTGGACACATTGAGGAACAAAGCAGAGGCAGATATGTTTGCAGGTAATAGTTTTTGGGCGGTGGTCACACCCGTGGTTCAGCCAAAGAGATGTTCTACTGCCGGTAGAGGCCTGCATGTATTCAAGGAGTCTCTGTGGCGATCCACCTCTCAGAGAACAATACCATTTTGGATGCTGTTGCAGTGGGCTGCCCTCTCAGGGGAAAATAGCAGAGGGAGTCATAAAAGTGGCATCACGTCTGAGAAAGGAAGGGCAACAACCTGTCCAACAAAATTGATTGGTGATTCTATAGTCAGAGGTATAGATAAGCATATATGTGGCCCTAAAAGAGACTCCACGATGGTCTGTTGCCTCCCTAGTGCCAAAGTAAAGGATGTGCTGAGTGAGTACAGGCGTTCTGAAAGGGGAGGGCAAGCAGCCTGGGGTCAATGTTGAGAGAGTCAGCAACATTAAAATCCTGGGGGGTTCACTTAGCGGATGGTCTGACCTCCACTATTAACACTGCAGCCATCATTAAATGATCGGAGCAGCGGCTTTACCCCCTCCGGAGACTCCGAAAGGTACCTCATCACTTTCAACAGCGGCACCATTGAAAGCATCCTGACCTATTGCCTCACCTCCTGGTTTGGTAGCTGTAAGGCTTACGAACAACAGCAGCTCAGTAGGATGGTGAGTACAGCTAGCAGGAGCATTGGTGCCCTTCTCCCTTTTTTGATGGAGATCTATCAGCAACGCCGCGTTCGCAGAGCTACGGCCATCATTAAGGATTTTCATCACCCTTCTCACGACCTGTTTTCCCTTCTGCCGTTGGGGAAGAGATATTGGAGCATCTGATCTAGATCTAGTAGGATGCTGAACAGCTTTTTCCAACAAGCTGTCAGGATCAGAAATGGACTGTGCCCCTTACACTTCCACCGACAAGCTCTCCCTCCACAGACACGCCCATACTCACTCCAATACAGAAACAGTTCAATAGTTAGTTACCTGATGCGTTGAACTTCATCTCGAGCTGAATAAGCACTTATTAATACAGAAACGCATTTTAACAGATATGGATATGTGATGTTGATATGTTTCTAGTTTTGTTTTAGAGATGTTTTTATAGACTATTTTAGATATTTATCACTGTACTTTTTTTGCACTGATATGAGCTGGTGAGAAACAGTATTTCGTTTTTTTGTGTATGTAAATACTCAGAGAAATGACAATAAGGCAAATCTTGAAACTTGAATTTTAGTACCAATGAAATAGACAGGGAGGGAGATGCAGTTGTGCAGGAAAATTTAGTTAGTTCGGTAGTAAGTTAAAAAACATGACCTCCAGGGTTGTCATCACGAGTGTTATACTTTCAACGTGCTACTGGGGCAATGAAATGAAAAATAGTGCAGTTCAACACATGGCTGAGGAGCTGGTGCAGTGTGGATGGTTCAGCTATGTGAGGCATTGGGCCCGCTTCTGGGGAAGGTGGGACTTTTACAGGAGTGACGGGTTGCAGCTAAACTGGAGGGATTCCAATATCCTTGTTGGGAGGTTCAATAGTTGTACTCGGGAGTGTTTATACCAGAGTTACAGGGCTTGGCAACCAAAGCTGCAGGTCAGATGTTGGAGGAATTGATGGGAAGGTAGAAGTTATGGCAAGTCAGAAACGAAGGACAGGCAGAGAGAGGTGAAGGAACATGATGGGACTGATGGGATGAAGTGTGTTTGTTTCAGTGCAAATGGTATTGGAGGTAAAGCAGGTGAACTCAGAGACGGGATCTGTTCATGCAACTGTGAAGATGTGTCCATGAGAGAAATATGGTTGCATGTAGGATAGGACTGGCTGCACAATATTCCAGGATTTCAATATTTCAGGTATGAGAGAAAGGGAAGTAAAAGAGGTGAATGGGATCCCTCACCAATCAGGAATGCACCTTAAGAGGACATACTGGAGGGCTCATCAACTGAGGGCACATGGGTAGAGCTCATCTATAGGAAAGGTGCAGTCACTCTGATGAGATTATACTATAGACCTTACAGTAGGAAATACAGATCTGGCGATCTTCCGACCTCCAGGAGCGAATTATCCACCAACCTCACTCCCGGTCCCACGTCGGAACCGCCACTGAGGTCCAGGACGGGCCCATATACATTGAAGTCTGCTCAGAGTGAAGAGCCAACCCCACCGAGCCTCCACCATCGAGTCATAACTCCTGGACACCACTGGAGCTCCTGATGCAGAACCCCGGTGCCGAGGACCTACCGGAGTGAAGACCCGAGCATTGGAGACAGCAGGTTTGGAGTCCCAAGGCCCCTACTGGATGAAAAGCCTAATCTTCAGGGACATTCGGCTCTGAGGCATGAAGCGGGGCCCCTCCAGACCAAAAGCTTGTCCCTATGGAACACCCCATTCCATATACCAGCACGCTCCCCTTGACGAACCCCACTTACACTCCTATTCAGGACCTTCATATCTGCATGGGTTCAACAACTTACTTCACAGTCCACCTCAATCCACTCCAGGATTTCCAGGTCTGTCCGCAAGCAGTCACTTTTCCTGAATGTGTGCAAAATAAGACCTGTTCATTGAATTGAGGAAGTGGGGCAGTGCACATATTCCTGTCTACATCAACGGTGCTGAGGTCGAAAGTTTTGAGAGCTTCAAGTTCCCAAGAGTGAACATCACCTGGTCCAACCACGAAGATGCCAAGGACAAGAAAACTCATCAGCGCACATACTTCCTCAGGAGGCTGAAGAAATTTGGCAAGTCCCCTTTGACACTGCACTTTCTCTGTAGCTGTACCACTTAATTCTGCCATTTGTTGTTGATTTACATCGTCCTAACTCGATGCCCAGTGTAATGAATTGATCTCCATGAATAGTGTGCAAGACAAGTTTCATAATGTACGTCGATACATGTGACAATAACAAACCAAATCAAATTCCATTTCCAATCTTGGACAGGTGACTGACATTTTAGTGGCAGAAGATGCCGGAAACAGCGATCAAAACTCCTTCAGTTTTGTGACAAAAATGAATAACCAAATGTCTGAAACGAGGGGAATATCTTAGATTGGGGCAGGGCAAATTATAGCATTGATAGGAAGGACCCTGGGAGGGTAAATTGGGAGCAGCTGAGATTGGAAATTCCACAAATGACTTGGGAATCCTTTAAAGACTCCCTGACCAGAGGTCAGGACAGGCATGTTTCAGTAAGGTTGAAGGATAAATGTAATGATATAAGAGAAACTTGGATGACGAAACAGGTTGTAAATAGTATCAAGAATAGAATAAAACATTTTTTAGGAAACTGAAATTGGACAGGAACTGTGAGGAATATAAAGAACGCCCTGAAGAAATTAAGCAAAAATGAGGAGGTCATTTGCGGACGTGAAGTGACTTTGCCAAATCGGAGTAAAGAGAGTCCAAACGAATTTTTCAATGTAAAATCAAACGTGAGGGTGACAGGGAGGGGTAGGACCGTCAAGGATAAAGGATGTAATTTTGCTTGGAGTCAATGGATGTTGGCAAAGGATTAATGAGTCGGTGAGCCTTTCATCAGTGGCAGTGTGATTACTGCATGATTACTTTCGTAATGGTGAAGTTACATGAACAGTACTGTTCTGTGCTATATTTCTCCTATGTTCTCTGGCAGATGCAGCTGCTGTTCTCCTATTCTATGCCTTCTATATTTTCGATGTCTCCATCATTCTGTTTCTTGTTATGGCACATGATAACACGCAGCTATTCCAAGATTTGTTTACTGTCTCTATAAGTGTGCATCCCACAAACCGATGTCTAAGGAGCTCTCTACAGTATTGCGGGAATTATTTTTCGAGAAGGTTGCTGACCAACACCATCTCTATGGAAATTTGGGCTGGGAAAGATATACCTCATGTTGTCAGGAAAGGTCTCAAGTCGAAAATTCGCATAAAAGAAACTTGAAAGGAGTGATGGCTAGAGCTTTATTCACAGTCACTGCAAGCAAAAAGAGAACAAATCGGTATGAAGTGGGAACTGAAATGCTGGAAACACTCAACAAGCCAGCTGGCACACGTAGACGCAGAAACAATGTTGCGTTTGTCCTGTGACTGTCTGTCTGCACCAAAAAAATCGTGATTAGTGCAGAAGGTTCCAAGTAAGTGCTGACGTACAGAAAACAGTAAAAGGCAAAAGGGGAAGAGTGAGCATAAGTTGCGGAATGTGGAAAGAAAGACAGATTACGTAACCTGTAGAATTAATACCATCATCGTTTATCTGAAAAGAATGACTGTGTTTGCAACCTGAAATTTGTGAATTCAATGTTGAGTCAAAAAAGCACGCAATGCACCCAATGAAAAGATGGAGTGCTGCTCCTCAGGCTTCTGGTCATCTTCTTGGAACAGTTCAGCTTCTCAATGAAAGGGTGGTTACAGGAGTGAGGGAAAAGGGAATGGACATTTTATGTTCTGAAGCTCAAGGTAAAGCTTTTAGAAAAAAATGCTGGGAAATTGAGCAAATGGGAAGAATTGTGGTCGGAATGGAAGATGAATTTACATTCATTTCTGGGAACTGCCTCAGCCTGGGGCTGCTCTCAGCAACAGTCATCTTGATAACTTTTCTTCCAAATCTACTTCCCATGTTTCTAGTTTCATCAACAGAACCATATTAACACTAATGAACCAGTTGACATACAGTGCCCTTGACAGATCCGTATCTTTAAAATCAACTAAGAATGATGCCAACATGATATTTGACAAAGGCCGAGGCCATTTCCACCCATTTTACAAAATATAACTTCCCCTGCCCACATTCCAATTTTTAACATTTCTCTTATCCACTCATTCCACGTCATCATTGTTCACAACGGAAAAGTTCGCACTACACCAGTTCTGGAACATCTAGTGTAATACTATTCCCCATTTCAAATACCATTCTTTTTGTTTTCTTCACCATACGCTAGTTGATTCTTGCATCAATCAAACCTCTGGATATTTTTCCCACAGCAATGACCACACGAAATTCAAATAATGCATCCGTGCTTTCGTTCACAGTTCTCATTGCATCAATGCTACCTCACGGTAAACATATTTTCTATTAATTTAATATCACATTCGAACAGATTTGTGGTATTTCTCCACTTGGAGTGATCTGTTTGTTTATTGTCAAATTTTAAACTGGAGTTTGCTCTGGCTATTATCAGAGGTTGTGGTGATTCTACAAATTGCCACTGAAATTGATCTTGCTTGAACATTGACACTTCGAAGTGCTTCCGAACAACAAACCTGACATGACCCTTCTGAGTATTTCTGGCAAATTGCCACAGATTTTAGCAAATGTAATCATTCACACTCTTGCAATGATGGTAGTTTTTCAATATTAATGAGCCTCATCTCGTTTTCTTTACAAATAACCAGGAAAGAGTTTTAGAAACGGGGATCATTGAACATTGTGCGAGAACTTCATCCCTGTTTGCATAAAGTGTTTGCTGCATTCTGCAGTGGCACAGGAATATCTCTGCAAAATCTGTTTGTCTGTTGAACTGGCAGGAAACACCTGCAATCGTGGTAATTACAGCACATATCTTTTATTTATCTACTCCTCTGAGGTATTGACATGCTGAAATCTATATTTTGCAGCTGGCTGTACTCTGACGCAAAAGTTTCTCCAATTTCTATTCCACACACTTAATCCAAAATGTCATTGTTGGAATGTCAATTTCAGTGCGAAAGAATGATCGGATGGAAATCCTGACAAGCTCCAATTGCTAAGCTATATGGAATCCCTCACCACCCCAACTCTGTTCTCGTTTAATACTGATGTAAAAACTCCCATGGCATGATTTCACCGAAGAATGGAATATTTATGTATGATGTCCCAACTACAATTGGCTCTTGATCAATAAAATAAAATATGTCGTGCTTCTGCAACTTCCTGTGCAGGTCTTGCCGAGCTGACATTGATGCTTCATAATAGGTAGGGACTCTCCAGACCGTGTAATGTTACTATCTTTGAAAGTAACTCATCGCCAGTCATCTTCTTCTAGTGGTAAATTTCTGGGCTCATTTCCAAGTGCCTGGGATATTGTTTTATACCTCACTCCAGCAGATGGACTATTTTTAGGCAAGTACGAATGATAGAAATCTGGAATTAACATTGGACTCACCAATGAGAATTTTGATTCGACGATACTGTTGTTAAGACCCATCTGATCTGTTGACGTCCAAAATTCACCATCCTAACCAACACTTATCCCTATTTCACTCAGGATTCTTTCCTCAGACTAGAGTGTAATTTTCAGGGAAATAGTCAATAAGGAATGACCAATAAATGATATCTTTGTCATTGATATTGAAGACGCACCCCGACAAAACAATGTGCTTGCAATTGCTGGGACAATCATCCCATCTCCAGGATTGCAACTGGAGGAATTCCTCAGAACAGTGCCATAAGCCTAACCACTTTCAGCTTTTCCATCGCCACGGTAACCTGAAGATCCCGGGTTCAAGCCATTTTACTTCCACTCCCCTTTGTGTTACGAGTCAGGTTGCTATTTGGTGAATGTCACTTTAAGGCACCTGGACAGTAGAGTAGTACTGTGTGTGTGTGTGTGTGTGTGTGTGTGTGTGTGTGTGTGTGTGTGTGTGTGTGTGTGTGTGTGTGTGTGTGTGTTGTGTGTGTGTGTGTGTGTGTGTGTGTGTGTGTGTGTGTGTGTGGTCTCATCAAGACTGAAAGATAACAACGTGCTGAGGGTTTTGCTCGGTGAGTCGAAGTGAGTTGAAGTGAGTCGGATAATAGAGAGAGAGCGAGAGAGAGAGACAGAGAGAGAGAGAGGGAGACTGACTGCTGGTCTCCATAACAATGGATGTAGAGCAAGATCTATGTCTGTCAATACAATCGATGTATGGATTTTTGGAGCAATCAAATTGAGTCCACTTTGTCATTAACCTGTAGAGCGAAACTGGTATTTCTGTGGGCGGCCACGTATCGAATGCCTTTGTGGTAGCAAATACTTCGGAACAAGGGCAACGTAGATTTTTACTTCATTTTCTCTCTGCATATAGTGTGCTCTTCTGGACATGCCCCAACGTTGCCGAACCACATCAGTAACACATTACACGTCCATAACAGCTTTATCATATTCCACCTGCCACTTGTCGTCATTCTATCAGACAAATACCATTGGATTTAGTGATATTTTGCAGCGAAATAAAATCAAAGTCTCTCCCTTTTTGAAGTGTGATGAAGGGTCATTCATCTAAATTGTTGACTGTTTTCTTTCCACAGATGCTGACTGACTGGCATAGTTCTTTTCCAGCATTTTCCATTATCACTATTTTTTTCATGGGAGCTCAGTTTTGCTTCTTCCACTCGTTCGTGGGCAGATTCAAACACACCATTACCAATTAGCGAGATTTGGAGTGGAACCTTTGGAAAGAGGTGAGCCTCTGTGCCTGAGCTTGTGAGTTTCTCCTTCCAATAGTCTAAACGAGGCACATTTGTAAATTGTTACCAGTTGATTGGCGTACGAACAGCAGCAAATAAAGGGAAGGCAGTTCGAAGTAGAGTGGCCATTTTGTGGTTGGCCCCTGTGTGAGTGGACTAGCGCTAGGGTGAGAAACCTAGGCTTTTTCTCAAGAGGCTTTAATAAGAAGAGGCAAGGGTAAGTCACTAGTAAGTTTCCTTTCTTTCTTTGTACCAGGACAGAGTAATGAGAATGGCTCCAGCACCAGTGGTGTGTTCGGTTTGTGAGATGTGGGAATTCCAGGAGACATCCAGTCTCCAGGATAACTACATCTGCACGAGGTGCATCTAGCTGCAGCTCCTCACAAAGTGTATTAGGGAGCTGCAGCTGCAGCAGGATGACCTTTGGCTCCTGCGGGAGAATGTGGAGTACGTAGAAGAGAGCTACAGGGAGGCAGTCACTCAGCAGCTGCAGGAGGCAGGTATCTAGATGACTGTCAGCAGAAGGACTGCGAATAGACAGGTAATGAGTCCAGCTGTGGCTGTTCCCCTCAATAACAGGTATACCGGTATGGATACTTTTGGGTTTGATGACCGACCAGAGGAAAGTTGCAGTGAACAGGTCTCTGGAACTGAACCAGGTCATGTGCTGCAGAGGGGAAGTGGTATACAAGAGGAGAACAGTCATGACAGGGGAATTCAATGGTAAGGTGGTGGGGGGGGGGGAGCAGACAGGAGATTCTGTGGAAGTGAAAGGGTCACGGATGATAAGTTGCCTCACTGGTGCCAGGGTCAGGGACATCTCATATCAGGTCCAAAGCATTCTGAAGGGGGAGGGCGAACAGCCAGAGGTTGTGAGACATATTGGTACCAATTACATAGGTAGGAAAAGAGATGAGGACCTGAAGAGGAATATAGGGCGTTGGGTAGGAAGCTGAAAACGCATGACCTCAAGTGACTTAACATATTGATTACTGCCTGTGCTATGTGCCAGTGAGGGTAAGAATAGGATGATTTGGCAGATGAATGAATGGCTGAGGAATTGGTGCAGGTGGCAGGTTTTCAGATTTGTTGATCATTGGGTTCCCTTCTGGGGAAGGTTTGACTTGCACAAAAGGGATGGGTTACTCTGAACTGAATAGGGACCAATATTATTGAGGGCATGTTTGGTAGAACAGTTGGGGATGGTTTAAACTAGTATGGCAGAGGAATGGGAGACACAGTGATTGGTCAGATTTTGAATAATTTAGTGTACAAGTAGACAGAGTTTAGAAAGACCGTGAGGAGGGATAGGCAGTTGAAAAGACAAAATTGTAGTCAGTTGGATGGGCTAAAGTATCTGCTTTAATGCGAGATGTATCGGGAACAAGGATGATGAACTTAGAGCTTAGGTAAGTATGTGGGCTGATGACGTGGTAGCCATTACAGAGAATTGGCTGTCTCAAGGCCAGGAATGGCTGCTGGATATTCTGGGTTATTGATGTTTCAAAAGGGACAGGGATGGATGTAAGAGTTGGGGGAGTGGCTTTGCTGATCAGGGACAGTGTCCCAGCTGTAGAAAGGGCGGATGTCCTAGAGGGTTCATCCACAATAGTAGCAGAGATGCAGAGAAGCATATCGGGAGGCAGATTTTGGAGAGGTGCAAAAATAACAGTTGTTGTTGTTGGTGGTTTCAACTTCCCTAATATTGACTGGCACCTCCTAACTGTAAAGAGGAAAGATGGGACGGAGTTCATAGGAAGGATTCCTAATACAGTATGTGGACAGGTCAACTGGAGGAGAGGCTGTACTGGCCCTAGTACGAGGCAATGAGGTTGAGGTTTCAGATATCTTGCTGGGAAAGCATTTTAGAAATAATGACCATAACTCCTGGACATTTACCATAGCCATGGAGAGGGATAGGAGCGGACGATATGGGGAACTATTTAACTGGGGGAGGTGGAATTATGATGGTATTAAGCAGGATCTTGGGAGCGTAATTTGGGAACAGATGTTCTTGGGGAAGTGCACAGCAGAGTTGTGGAGGTTGCTTAAGGAATACATGCATGGGGTTCTGGATAGGTTTGTCCCAGTGAGGCAGGGTAATGATGTCAGTGAAGAAACCGTGGTTGCCAAGAGATGTAAAATATTTTGTCAAGAGGAATAAGGAAGCTTGCTGAGGTTTAGAAATTATAGAGCAGACAGGGCTCTGGAGAATTACAAGGTATCCAGGAGGAGCTGAAGAATGGACTTAGAAGAGCTAGAATGGGGCATGAGAAGTCCTTTGCGAGTAGGATCAAGGAAAACCCCAAGGTGTGTGAAGAATAGGAGGATAACTAGAGTGAGGGTCGGACCAATCAGGGATAAAAGAGGAAATGTGGCTGGAGTCGGAAGATGTAGGGGATATCCTTAATGACCTTGACGTTCTTGAGGATGGCGTACAACTGATAGGCTCCGGCATTTCGATGTGAGGAAAGAGGATGTGCTGGAACTTCTGAAAACCATTAGGATGGATAAGTCACCGTGGCTGGACGGATATATCCAAGTTTATTATAGGAAGCGAAGTAAGAGATTGTTCCGTCTCTGGCAATGATCTTTGCGTCCTCACTAGGCATGGTGTATTGCCACATGATTGGAGGGTAGCAAATACTGTTCGTTTGATTAAGAAAGAATAAAGTTTTCACAGGGAATTCTAGTCACAGGGCCTTACTTCAGTTCTGGGCAAATTACTAGAGAAGATTCTTAGAGACAGGATTTATGGGCATTTGGAAGAGCATTGGTTGATTAGGGACAGTCGGCATGGCTTTGTGAGGGGCTGGTCATGCCTCACAAGCCTGATTGGATTCTTTAAGGATGTGACAAATCACATTGATGAAGGTAGAGCAGTGGATGAGGTGTACATGGATTTTAGTAAGGCGTTTGAAAAGGTTCGGCTTATTCAGAAAGTCAGGAGGCATGAATTCCAGCGATATTTGGCTCGCGCATTGAAGACAGAGGGTGATGGTGGACGGACCGTATTCTGCCTGGAGGTCGGTGACTATTGGTGTTCTGCAGGGTCTGTTCTGGGACCTCTGCTCCTTGAGACTTTTTCTATAAATGACCTGGATGAAGATGTGGAAGGGTGGGTGAGGAAGATTGCTGATAAGTGTTGATGGTGTTGTGGATAGTGTAGAAGGGTGCTGTAGATTGAAAAAGGATATTGATAGAATGCATACCTGGACTAAGAAGAGGCAGATGGAGTTCAACCTGGATAGGCGTGGATAATACACTTCAAGATATCGAATTTGACGGCAGAATACAAGGTTAATGACAGGACTCTTAGTGTTGTGGAGGAAATAGGGATCATGGGGTCCAGGTCCATAGATCCGTCACGGTTTCAGCACATGTCGATAGGATTGTTTAGAAGGAGTATGCTGTTGGTTTTCATTCGTCTGTGTAATGAGTTCAAGAGCCGCGAGGTGATGTTGCAGCCCTATAGAACTCTGGTCAGACCACACTTGTGTATTGTTTAGTTCTGGTCGCCTCATTATAGGAAGGATGTGGAAGCTTCAGAGGGTGCAGAGGAGATTTACCAGGATGTGGCCTGGATTGGAGATCATGTTTTATGAGATTAGTTTGAGTAAGCTATGGCTTTTCTCTTTGGAGAGACGGAGGATGAGAGGTGTCTTGATAGAGGTGTACAAGATGTCAAGAGGCATAGTTCGAGTGGACAGTCAGACATTTTTCCCAGGGCAACAATGGATAACACGAGGAGATGTAATTTTAAGTTGAATAGAGGAAGATGTAAGCCGTAAGATTTTTAGAGTGGTGGGTGCGTGGAATGCACTGCCAGCAAAGGTTGTGGGGGCAGATGCATTGGGGACATTTAAGATACTCTTAGATAGACACATGAATGCTGGAGAAATGGGAGCTATGTGAGAGGGAGGGTTATGGAACTTAGACAAGGGAAAATAGTGGCACAACATTGTGGACCGAAGGGCCTGTACTGTGCTGTAATGTTCTATGTTGCGTGTTGTAATTCATTACCCAGAACCGCAATGTCCTGGTAACTGCAGCTATTAAGCCACTTCGACCCATACTCCTGTCCTTCTGTCCAGACTTCCCTTATTGTTCTCCCCTGAAAAATAACCTTCTTCTCTATTTTATATTTCTGAAATAGCAATGCAGACCTGCAACATTGTCTGTGTATGTTTCTATGGTAGCTGCTTGACATCTTGAGCTCCCGCAGGACTTTGTTTTTGCTGAGGATTTCCAAATTATGATGTAATTTTTTTTTTACATTTTTATTACATTCCTAATTCCTGAGCAGATGAAGCAGCCTCTGGGGTGAGAAGTTGCAAAAGAAAATCCGTGTCTTTTGAGACCCCTGCAGTAAAAATGACGTTACAATACCATGCTTTCAAGAGATCCAATAAAGGACCAGAAATATTGATTATCAAACTGAGATTACATATCACTCAGTGTTTTGGAAATGGTGTCATTTCCTTCTGAGTGGTGCATTTTTCCCTTCAGCTGGCAGAGGTCACAGATTTGAAAATCCATGTCAGTCCTTTCCAAGAAAAGTGTAGTGATGCATCTAATGAACTTGATACACCACAGTCACACTGCACAGATCGGAGTTTTTGAGGGGGTGGGGACTCATTTAAAATGCTGTATGTGTTGCTGTTCAGTGGAATACTTACATTTCATTTTTAAGTATAATTCTAAAATTACTCAGTGAAACCATTGCAGAGTCGCCCATCACATCCTTTACAGCTGGTGGAACTGCTTTGCTATTCAGACAATGGATGACATGCTAAAGAATGCACCGTCTCTGTTCTGCTTTTTTATCCATTGTGTTTATGTGAATGGTTCAGAAAAACTTCAAGGTAATGGTTGATGTTACAGAATTGAATGATGATATTGTTAATGCCAAGGGAGAGACAGGGAGGCTGAGCTGCATTTCAACAATTTCTTTGGATTTGTGTGAAATGGAAATAACTTCTCCACTGTGAGCAAAGCATCAATGTTATCCCCTGTCTTACTGGATAAGAGTCAAGACTGCTTCAATATTTGAGGAACTGTGGACATATTTCTACATTGCACAAACAGCAGTGAAATTTTCCATCTCATAATGGATTGAAGATGACACGTAGTCTATTGAAATGACTAAATATTCCAAATTTCTAAATTTGAGTCATGTGATTGTGTTGTCCCCAGTGTTTACTGCACATTGATCAAAGTGTGATGTTAACAGGATAGACCTACTCTGTAATTCCAGGTCTGTTGCAGGCAGCACTCCTGAAAGTTTTGGTCTATACATGAACGTCACTGCAATGTCATTGAGATCCACCTTGCACTTAGCTGTGGACAGTCTGTCAACTCAAAACATTAACATCCATGTTGTATCTCAGTTGCAAATCAAGTGGTTGAACCTGAATGGATGGTTTTGAAGTTCTGACGCCAAAATATTTAATTCCAATTATTAATCATCAATAATTGTTGCAATGAATGGCTATTTCACTGCAGGCATCAACATCCCTAAATTCAGTGCAGGTGACTGCATGTGCACAATTTTTTCTTCATCTCAGGAGCAGGAGCATGAGTCCCATTGTCATGATTAACCAATTATATCCCAAACAATACACATGTTTCCATGTAGAAAGCAACATGAGCACCATCCAAAGTAATGGGAAATAGTCCACATAGCAAACAGTAAAATTATATCTTTCGTTTGGCTCTCCTTTTAAGGATAACTTGGGCCTTCGTTACTCGTATGCTGCTGGGTGTATTTGATCATGCTCAAATATTGAACGTCACAGCGCTGCAACAGCCCCTTCGGCCCACAATATCAGCACCGACAATCATGTCAACCAAAACGGTAGCATAGAGTTTAGCGCGACGCTATTACAGAGTCAGCGATCGGGGTTCAATTCCTGTCACTGTCTGTAAGGAGTTTGTACGTTTTCTCGTTCCTGCGTGGGTTTTCTCAAGATTCTCCGGTTTCCTCCCACATTCCAAAGACTACGGGGAGATCAATTTGGGTTAAAAACAAAGGGCGGCGTGGACTCGTTGGGCTGTAAAGGCCTGTTACCATGCTGTAATAACAAAAAAAAACGAATTCCATTTGCCTGCACAGGTTCATATCCTTGATTGCCTGCCTATTATTAATTCTGTCCAATTGATTCGTCAGCATTTCTGCATCATCAGTTTTCAACCACACCTCTTGGTAGTATGTTCCAGGCACCAAAAGTTCTCTCTGCAATAAAGCTTTGTCATCTGTATCTACTTTAAACTTTCCACCTCCCGCTTTAAGCCTATGGTCCCTTGTGTTTTAGATTTCCCTATCAACGCAACACATTTTTTTTAAATCAGGTTGCTCCTTGTTCTCCAATGCTGCAATGAAAACAATTTAACTTTGTCCAATTTTTCACTCTCAATTATACTCTCCAATCCAGTCAACATCCTAGTGAACTTGTTCTGCAACCCCTTCAGTGCCTCTATATCCTTCCGGTAATGCAACGACCAGAAGTGCTCCTATACTTCAAATGTGGTCAACTCAGAGTTTCATCCAGTTGCAACATAACACCCCAACAGTTATAATCAGTGCCCTGTGTGATGTAGGCAAGTATGCCGTATGCCTTTTTCCCACTCTACCCAATGTTGTCACTAAAATTAATTGTGTTGCCACTTCATGTGCAAGAAATAAAACACTGATGACGACAATTACAGTCACTGGAAAGATGAACGATGAAAAGAAATATGAAATGGAATTACTGTCCACGCCTGTGAATTGCTGGCAAACTCCCTCATCGAAGAAAGCGATGGTAGGGTACGTACTGGAACTGATTACCACTTGTTCACATAAAATACTATACACTTACTTTAACAAAGGAAGCACAGTTACTGTTCCAGGAGGTAAACCTGCTCTCTTTTTTTCATTGAAGCTTTTAGCTTTTCAAACCTAACAACAAACAGAAACAAAGCAACATCAGGTGAAAGCAACTTTCAACTAGATATAACTCTCTGCGACTGTGTAAAGTAGGGCATCATATATATGACAGATGGGTGTGAAATACATTCATTCTCATGTCCATAAGGAATCTGGCTCAATATTAGGTAATTGCCAGTAGATATGGCACTCCAACAGACATCAGAAAAGCGGGGAAACTTATCAATACATTGTACTTTCCCCAGCACGGTAACAGAATTGCCATTAACTTAGTTGAAATGGAAAAAACCAGGGTAGTCTGCAGCAAACTCACTGGAACAAAGGAAATAGTTGTTTGATGCACTGCAAGATGACATTTGCAGCATTGAGTTTGACGTGCACTCCGTTAGACGCTCTGCTGCAGCTGCATGGATTTGTGTCTCCTTTGCAGAACAGTAACTCAGAAGCACTTGAGAAAGTGCAGCAGTCATTCACTGGAATAATACTGGAACAGTTCAGCCATACCGACAGGCTGCACAGAAGAGACTGCTTGCCCTCCACGTAAAAAACAAAAGCTGATCGAAGAAAGTTCACAGTGGATGGTAATTAAAACAAGGCAATTTAAGATGAGCATGTCTCTTTTAAACAATTTATCTGTCACAGTAAGCTTCAAAGCTTCAAAGCTTCAATGCATTCCTGAACATAAACCGGATCACAGCATCAATTAAAGGATGGTGGATGTGGACATGCTCGCACCAATGGGCACGTTCCTGTGCTACATGACTTTATAACTCTATGATTCTATGATTTACTAGTGACTTTGAACATTTTAACAGCTGCCCACTCGCACCATCCATAGGCAGTGAGTGGCTTTCTCTGCTTCAAACGTTGCCAATTATTCAACTTTATATTATTTGCATCATGAATCCAACATCTAATATGGAAGGACCTGGCTTCCCACGGCCGTATATTGGCACCTGTTTCCAGAGGAGAGATCTGACCAAGGTCGCCTGGCTTTTCAGCCATTGTGACAAATAAAGATTAATAATGAGAGAGATACGACAGGTATTGAACAGAAGCCACACAAAGCCCTTCCGCCACTTCACCCCTCCATACTGGGTGGAATCACACCGATACCGACCAGGAGTGCACTATAACTGTGAAAGACCCTTTTGTTTTCTGCAGAATGAGGAACCTGGTAGCTGAGAAGAATCCCCTCATCTGCATTTTATTTTTTTTAATTCAGTTTTATTTGGAGGTCGTTGTTCCTTTTATTTCAATGAAATGAAATTATAATTTAATGTATGTTCTCTTCAAGAAAGATAAATCTTTGTTCCAAACCACGTGCACCAGCACCTTGAGGTCTATATTCACGGTCCATATCTGCCCTCAAGTTGCCAATAATGGAAAAACATTTGGATTCCCAAGGCCGAGACCATTACTGTCTATAACTGTCAATTTCTCAAAAGCGACAACTTAGTTAAAAATTAAAATAACTCCAGCTGCCTATAAAAGGTCAAAGCAGTAAAGAGTGGGAGACTCCTAATTTTATCATTCCGGGCAATTCAGCATATTTGTGAGTTGCAGAGGGGAAGTAACTCATGTCCCCTCACTTTCTTCCAAGAATGTTATATCGAGGGTGAGAATGACACCTTCCTTCACCAATAGACAGGTACTAACTTGTAAAGCTGCAATAATTTGGATATTTTGATGGGGTAATATTTCATAATCGACCTGCACAATTACCAGAAGCTTCAATGGTGACACGTTTCACATCCTGTCATTATTTTGCAGCTACTTATCCGTAATCACTGTCCTTTGTTTACTGACCCTGGTGCAGTGGGAATAATTATTCTCATCTATACCATGACAGAGGAAGTTAATTCTCCCCTTTGATCCCTGTGCTCTTATGAGAACAACCGGTCTTGTCTCGGGTTCATGCCTGTATTGTTCTTTGGAATCACCTCTGCACACTTTCCGAGGGATCCACACAACAACATTGAAATAAAATGCCAGCAGTTCTATTCAATACATTCGTAACTGATTTTTTCCCTCACACCACTTTCTTGTACTAACACCTTCTCCCTTTAATTTATTAATATCACAAATGTGTCACATTCTTCCTGACACATTAAGTCCCTCCTCACATGTCGCATTCCCAATGCTACACAAAGACCCACATCGGTTTTGCAATTGCACCAGCTGTGCACAATAATTTAAAATACCACTTCCGACTTTCCCAGAAGAACCACATTGACAGTTAAATACATTAAGACAAGTGACTGAGTTGTCAGTGGGGGTGCACTTTGGAATCAGTAGCCATATTTCTGTTAGGTTTAAATTAGTTATGGAAATGGGCAGATCTGATCCACAAGTCAAAGTTCTAAACCACAACATGGCAAATCTTGATGGTATTAGACAGGAACTTTCAAAGTTGATTGGAATTGGATGTTTTCAAGCAAACGAATGTCTGGCGAATGGGTGGTATTAAAAGTGAGATATCGACAGTTCAAGATCTGCATGTTCCTGGTCGAGTGAATGGCAAGGCTGGCAGGAGTATGTAACTTGGATGAGGTGGGATATAGAGGGGACGGTCAGGAAAAAAGAAGGAAGCATGGGTCAGCTACGGGCAGATTGGATCACGTGAATCCGTGAAGGGGTATAAACGGTGCAGGAGTGTACTCAAGCAGGAAATCAGAAGGGCAAAAATGGGGCACGAGATAGCTTTGGCAGAGAAGATTAAGGAGAATCCATAGAGATATTATAAGTATATCAAAGAGAACAAAGTAAGTACGGATAAAATAAGGGCCTTCAAAGAGCAAAGTTGACAACTTTGTGTGGACCGTAAACATGGTTGAGGTCCTCAATGTGTATTCCTCCTCGGTTGAGATAGTGGAGAAAGAAATGAAGACTTCGGACCTTGAAATAGTTAATGTGGAGTTCTTTGGGATAGTCCACATTGTAGCATTCATATGTCTGAAAGTGTCAGAAGGTAGGTAAATCTCCAGGGCCTGATCAGGTATATCGAAGAAAACTGGAAGCGAGAATAAAAATTGAGGGAACCCTGGCTGAGATATATGCATTACCCTTAGCGACTGGTGAAGTGCCAACAAACTGGAAAGAGGCTAATGTTGTGTGTTCATGTTGGAAGGGTTGAAAAGAGAAATCTGAATATTGGAGACTGGATTCTAAGGGATAGAATATACAAACATCTGGTAAGGGGGGGCGTAGATTCGGAATTGTCAGCATAGCTTTGTGTATGGGAGATCATGTCTCACAAGTTTAATCAAGATTTTTTGAAGAAGTAACCAAGAATGTTTCTGAGGGCAGGGCAGTAGACGTGGTCGATGATGGACTTCATCTGGGCCTTCTATAAGGTTCCACATGGAAGGCTGCTATGGAATGTTCGATCGCAGGAGATCCAGGGAGAGCTTGTTCATTGGCTATAGATTGGTTTGATGGTAGAAAGCAGAGGGTGATGGTGGAAGGTTACTTTTCGGGCTGGAAGCTTGTAACCAGTGGTGTTCCCAATGGCTTGGTGCTGGGCCCATTGCTATTTGTCATCCATATCAATGAATGGGCTGATAATTTACAAGGCATGGTAGTAGGTTTGCAGGTGCCACTGAAATAGGTTATGTCATTGACAGTGAAGGTGGTTATCAGGATTTCCAGAGGGATCTTGATCAGCTGGGTAAGTGGGCTAAGGAATGGCAAATAGAGTTTAATTCGGATAAGTGCGAACTGTTGCATTTTGGGAAAACACATCAATGTAAGAAATCACAGTGAATGGTTGGGCCCTGGGGAGGGTTATAGAACGGAGGGACCAAGGAGTACAATTACATGTTACCCTGAAAGTTGTGCCGCAGCTAGAAAAGGTTGTGCAGAAGGCTTTTGGCCGACTGGCCTTCATCAGTCAGGACACTGAAGATAGAAGTTATGCAAGATGTTGGCGAGGCCACATTTGGAATGTTTTTCTCAATTTCGGTCACCCTGCTCCAGGGAAGATGTCATTAAGCCTAAAAGAGTGAAGAGGAGCTTTAAGAGGTTGTCGCTGGGACTCGAGGGACTGAGTTATGGAGATAGGTTGAGCAGGTTGGGGACTTTATCATTAGAGCAGAGGAAAATTAAAGGTGATCTTGTAGTAATGAGGAGGTGTAGGATTAATAAACTATTACTGTATTGATATCTTAAGACGCATGAGAATTATGGCTGCTCCAAATACTGAATTTAAAAAGTGTCCTTCAGGCCAGAACAGCCACACCAATGCTTACCTGGGTTGGGTGCTGTGTGGTAATTGCTATGTCTGGAACTTAATTGGATTCCCATTATGCTTGACTATGGAGATGATGGTCAGTCTTAACGGGAAATGGGAAGGCTGTCGCAAACAATGAAGGTGATACCTGCCTTTGTCTCACCCGATTGCAACATGATTAGCTGAACCTGTGGTGTGAGGCTGCTCTTTGTCCATCTGCAGTAGCCCTTTGTCCGTTTCCTGCTCAACCAATAACTCCGGCACCTGACTCATTAAAGTGTGCGTGACAATACCTGTATAAATCTCTGTCTACCCATTTGTAATGAGAGAACTCGGGAAGCGACTCTTAGTGAGTGCTGAAGATAATTCTCCTAGCGGTGCACTGCTAATAAAGGTATTTGTTCGAATCGACCTCGTGGCACTTTGTTATTTACATCGGACGGATAGGGAAATTGATTTCGGGACGACAGGTGGAGCCTCACCGTTGTCATTTAAAGGAGCCAATGGTGTGGGAATTAAAGACAGATGTTCCTGCCACAGCCAATGGTTAGGCAGGTTCGGAGACGAAGGGTATTGGTCAGGCAAGTTCAGAGTGGTCAGGAAAGATCAGAAGGCAAAAGGAACTCCCACCTGAGGGGTGGGTAGAGCGCACCTTGATTGACAGTAGTATGACTTCCGATCAGAGGAGCAATGTTGCCCTCCGGTCAGCGGGGTTCAATGTCGTTACTGTCACGTGATAGCCATGTGGATTTCTCACAACCTACCGTAACTCGTGACAATAACAATTACCAATAAGAAACCAATTACCAATTAAGGAAGTGGCTAAAAACCAGAACAACACGGATAGTGAGGTCTGGATTACTCCCAGTGCCACGTGCCAGTGAGGGCAGAAACAGAATGATGGGACAGATCAATGTTTGGCTGAGGATATGGTGCAGGGGGCAGGGATTCAGGTTCCTGGATCATTGGGATATTTTCTGGGGCAGAGTTGACCTCTCCAAAAGTCAAAGTCGAGTTTATTGTCTTATGAACAAGTAGATGAATGCACCCGTGCCATGAAATACTGACTTGCGGTTGCGCCGTAGGCATATAGAGCCACAGAGCAATACTGCATACATACAGGACGTTCTAACCAACGAGTCCATGCCGATGACATTGACAACACAGCTATTCCCAATACCTTCTATCATATCAGCAGCATTTACAATAAACATAAACTAAAAACAAATTATACACAACTGTACACAAAAGGGACCGGTTGCACCTAAACTGGAAGGGAACCAATATCATTGCAGGGAGATTTTTTGGTGCTACTCGGGGTGTTTGTACCATATTGGCAGAGGGGTGGGACCCTGAGCAGGAGGCAGACGGATTAGAGGTTGCCGTTATATTCTGCAGTCAAACAGAGCAGGTTTAGCACTCAGTACAGTAGCAGGACAGAGGGAGAAGTGAGACCGCAGTTTTAACCGATTAAATCAATGTATGAGTCCTAACGAGCCAGGCGGACGAACTCAGCACGTGTGGTGGCTCTAGACTCTGGGATATTACCGCCATAACGGAAACATGGGTGAAGAAGGGCCGGACTGGCAGACTGATGTTCCAGGATACAGATGTTGCAGGCGGGATAGAGGTACAGGTCGGACAGGTTGGCGAAATCAAGTGATTCTGCAGATGCTGGAAGCTGGGGATACACACATCAAGTGCTGGAGGAGTACAGGTCAGCCGGCATCTCTGGAGGTAAATAAACAGTCGACGTTTCGGGTGGTGACCCTTCATCAGGACTGGATGGGAATCGGACAGAAGACAGAATAAGGTCGGGGAGGGGGAGGAGCAGAGGCTGGCAGGTGATAGGTGATTCCATGTAAGGGGGAAGGTAGGTAGTTGGGTGTGTGGGAGGGGGAGTGAAAGGGAGTGTGTCAGCAGCTGATGGGTGATTGGTGGAAGACGGAAAATGATGAAGAAGGAATGCGGTAGGAGAGGACAGGAGAACATGGAATGAAGGGAGGAGGTGTGGAATAGTTGGCCAGGTAATGAGGGCAGGAGCGAGCAAAAGAAGGTGGTATTGGCACGGGAATTAGGAAGACAGAATGGAGAAGCGGAGAAAGAAGTTGGAGCGGTTACTCGAAATTAGAGAAACTGAGGTTTAGGTCGTCAGGTTGGAGAACACCACGGTAGAATATGAGGTGTTGTTCCTCCATCCTGCCTCTGGCCTCATCGTGGCAGTGGAGGAGGGCGTGGATGGGCATGTCAGTATGAGAATGCGATGTGGAATTGAAGTGGCTGGTCACCGCTGGATTCCGGCTTTTGTGGCGGACGCAGCGAAAGTCCTCGACGAAAAGGTCACCCAATCTACGTCAGGTCTCACCGATGTAGAGGAGGCCGCACCGGGAGCACCGATTTCAACAAGTGACACCCCGGGATTCATAGTTGAAGCACTGCCTCACCTGGAGGACTCTCTCGGGCACTGACTAGTACTAAGGGAAAGTTATAGGGACAGGTTTTTCATTTAGTGCTGCTGAAGGGATAAGTGACGGGAGGATCATCTGCAGGGAGAGACGATTGGACAAGGGAATCGCAGAGAGAGCGATCCCTGCGAAAAGAGGACAGGTGGGGAGGGATGATGTGCCTGGTGATCGGATTCCATTGGAGGTCGTGGATGGTGAAGAGAATGATGTGTTGGATGCGAAGGTTCGTGGTGTACTTAGTGAGGACAAGGGAAACCCTGTCCCTTTTACAACGGGACTGGAGTGGATTGGATAAGCACAGACGTGCGGGAACTATAGGAGAGTCTGGTGGGGCACCAAAGTAGATATCTCTGATGTCCTGGAATGGAGAAATTCTTCATTAGAACAGATGCGGAGGAACTGGGAAAAGAGATCAGCCTCCTTGCAAGTGATTGGGTGGGAATAGGTGTTGTCAAGGTACCTGTGGGAATCAGTGGGTTTGTAAAAGATGTATTGGTTAATTTTCTCCGGAATTGGAGGTAGTGAGACCCAGAAAGGAACGAGATTTTTGGAGATGGGCACCGGCTCCAACACGGCCGGAGCCGCTTCCAGGCCGAGATCTCTCACATCGGCGATGACATCGGTCTGGACACACCGACACTGTTTATGGCGACAGCGAGGTCGTGGGCGGAACGGGAATAGATGGACATGGCCTACGACCAATACGACCGCGTTCTTCTGAATTCGTTTAACGATTGTACGAACAACATGAATGAAGTAGAACTGGAGAACTTTGCACCGATCCCATTCCCTGCAAATGAAAATTAAGTAAGATCGCCCTGGAGTGGATGCAGAAAGGATTGGGGTGTGGAGTCACTGGAGAGGGTGCAGAGAATATTCGTGGTGAGATTGCTTTGGGGAGGGTGCAGGGATTATTCGTAGTGTGATTGCTCTGTGGGGGGTGCAGAAATATTCGTGATGTGATTTCACTGGGGAGGGTGCAGAGAGGATTTGAGGGGGTTATTGCGCTGGGAGGGTGAAGGAGATGCAATACAGCATCGACAATGTATTCTTGTCTGAGGAGCTGGTGCAGGGGGGAGGGATTCATGTTCTTTGCCCACTGTGACTTCTTCTGGGGTCGAGGCGCCTCGTCCAAGGGAGAGGTTGCACTGAACCAGAGTGGGACAAATATCCTTGCAAGGAAATTTGCCCAGTGCTACACGGGAGGGATAAAACCAGATTGCAGTGGGTGGGATTCCGAGGAGGACCAAGTCTTGGGATAAAGCCAGCGAGAGCAAATCTAGATGTGAGGAATATTCAGTTAAACTGCATTTATTCATGACTGGAAGTGTAACAGGTATCTGGGAGATCTCAGAGCATGGATTGGTCTGCGGACTGGGATGCTCTTGATATAAAAGAGACACGGTTGAGAGAAGGCAGGACTGGAAGCTCAACATTCCAATAGCAGATGCAGAGGAACTGTAAACGTGAGGGGCGGAGCCTTTTTAAAAGGGAGGACGGAACAGCGATGCTCAGTGACATCTTGGGGGATCGTCCAGGAAGGCCACATGGATAGAACATAGAAACAAGAAGGGTGGTCACTCTAGTGCGGTTACAAGGTCAACCAGAAACAATCTGAATGCCTGACAGGGACACAAGCCCGGGCGTGAAAGTTCTACGTTCTCACCAAAATGCACAAGCACCCAGACACTTGGACCGTACCCGGAGAAGTACCCACGGGGCCCATCGTATCAGACTATATCAGTGAGTCCGGCATGATAGCAGAATACATTGATTCCTTCCATAATCCACTGGCAGAAGAACTCCAGTTTACATCAAAGACACAAACCACTTCGTCCAAATCGTCAATTCCCTCTCATACACCCTGACACTATACTTTTCACCACGGACGTTGAAAGCCAAAACACAAATATAGAGACAGACAGGGGCATACAAGCAGTCAGAGATCCTGCAGAAATACCCAGACCCGGAAGAGCAGGTGAGGCCTGAATCAAACTCCTCTACTGACTTTGAATTCAATGATGGATTCAACCTCCAGGTCAAAGGCACCGCAATGGGAATGAAATTAGCCCCAGCCTATGCCAACATATACATGGCAAAGTGGGAAGAGACAGTCTGACGAAATGACTAAAAAAAAACCATATGCCTCTACAGATATCTCGATGACATCTGCGGTGTTTGGACACATTCTGAGAAGGAGTTAGAAGAATTCATCCAAATCCTGAACACACATCAAACCTCCAGTAAAGTGAAGGCCATCACAAGAGAGAGAAAGTTGATTTCCTGGACACCACCGTTTTCAAACTAGCAACAGAAAATGAGCCAGAATCTAGCGACTAAAGTCTTTTTCAATCCAACAAACACCCATACCCTCCTGCATGCAGCAAGCCATCACACAAAACACACCTTCAGGGGCATTGTCAAATCACAACTGACCCACTTCCACGGTATTTGCACCAAGCAGGAGGATTTAAACCAGGCCACTACTCCTCTACACTGCACTGAGACAGAGAGGTTACAGTAAAGGCAGACTCAGGCACATCAAATCAGATTTCTTGAGAGGCCTCACAAACCCCAGGCCACAGAATAGGACAGCATCCAAGCCACCACTGATAACAGGGTACGGTAGGATGACCATCGATATCCCCATACTAACTGAAGGGGCGGGTCAGCTCACTGGAAACATACACAATAGTATCAGCTTTTAAAATCTCAGAATCTAAGAGACCTATCAGTTAGTACAAACTGTACACAGCTCTAACCTGTGGTGGGAGACACTGTAGAGCAGCAAACATTTAAAAATAGCAAAAAACAGACACAACAGAGCGACGGGAAAATGGGCATGGAGAGCGCAGACGGTAACCTGAGGCAGCAGAATCTAGTCTATGAAATTCAGTGCTAAGAATGCTACATCTTACACATAGGAGAAACAGGTAACAGGCTAGGCGTTAGACTCACAGGGCACTGCACTTAGGGAAGACCAGAACAGACCTGTCAGCAGACATTTGCAGCAGCACGGGATCCAGTCTTTGGTGATCCTGGGCCTGGTAACTAGCTGAACTGGTCAACCTCTCAGAGAAAGGAGCAGAGAAGAAATGGATTGAGTTATTACAAACTGTCCACAAATCTAAACCAAGTCTAAGATAGCAGTAAAAATCTAAAAAATCTTTTAAAAAATCAGAATCGGGCCTATTAGGCTAAATTAGGCTTAGAAAGATTACGGTCACATGTTCCCGAGTAATTTGACTCTGACTGGGGTCCCAATCCCAAAAAAAGATCTTCCCCTCACCGATATACACTCCCATACACTGTCACCCTGATCCAGATAAAACCCACCCCAGTGATCAGCTCACATGTACTGACACCACCTAATCCTACATACATCCCGATATATATAAATTACGGTCCAAGACAACTTTTTTGCCCCCACACAGACCAGGCAACAATCATCCTTTCTGACCACACATGCACTCCTGTACATTCCCCTGAAATACTTACACCCAGTCTCAGCCGCTCCCCGACACAACACATTGCATGTTCCAGCCCCGCCACCCACAACATCCCGATATACAGATCCAAATTTCTCAGACAGTTTCCTCACACAGGCCACCCAATAGACACCCTACTGATCCCACATACACTCCTGTACCTACCACCGAAAATTTACACCTGGGCCTCAGCCTCCTCCCCCGACACAGCACATTACATGTCACACACCCCACCGTCCTACATGCATCCCTATATACATATACTGGTGTCACAGACCACTTCCTCACAGACCAGCCAGATGTACCCTTCCTGAACCCACATACAATCACGTACATTACCCCCAACACTTACACCTAGGTCCTAAATTCACCACCACCACCCCAACCCCTTCCCCTAACAAACATGACACAACCCTACCCACTCGTTTAACCCGGCCAACTTCGCGATAACCCTGGCCAAGAACTCCGCAAGCAAAACCCTCCACAACCACGATTTCTCACCTATTAAGACAAGTACTCACAGACAGCTTCTCACACAAACCATCCAACAGGCACCCTTCCTGGTCCTGCATACACTCACGTACACTTACAGCAGTTCCCAAATTCACCACCACCTCCCCAGACCCTTTCCCTAAACCTAACATTACACAACCCCAACCAACTTCTCGTGAACCTAAGCCAACTCCCGAGTAACCCGAGCCAATTTCTCGCTAAACCCGAGCCAACTCCCTGACAAACACAAGCCAACGATTCGCTAACCCTTACCAATCCCCACTGAACAAACCCTCCACAAACTAAATTACCTACTCTATTAAGATATGGATCTGGAATAAGGCACAGATCACAATAAAGACAAGTGGAGCGAGACCAGGATAATGAAGTCGTGGGCCAAATTAAAGTGGCAGAGTCCAGTGAGACTGAATCTCAGGTAACGAGATCAATGAATACAAGAAGGATAATTTTCGAACTGCCCGCTAGCTCACAACCTAACCCTCACAGCCCCAGTTTGTTCACTCACAGCTGCAGTATGCTCTCTCAGATTCCTAATCTGCTCCCTTACTGTCCCGTCTGCTCCCTCACTGCCCCGTCTGCTCCCTCACCGCCCCCGTCTGCTCCCTCACCGCCCCCGTCTTCTCCCTCACCGCCCCCGTCAGCGTTCTTTCAATGTTCCGATCTGTTTTCTAACTGCCGCAATCTGTTTCCTCATTGCGTCCATCTGTTCTCCCACTGCCCCAATCTGCTTTCTCACTGCTTATGTCCGCATCTTCACTGCCCCGGCCCGTTCTCGCACTGCTCCCGTCTGCTCTCTCACTGCCACCGTCTGCTCTCTCACTGCGCCAGTGTGCTTCCACAAAGCCAGTCCGCTCTCTTACTTGTCCAGTCTGCACTCTGAAAGCCCCAGTCTGTTCTCTCTCTGCCCCAGTCTATACTCTCCCTCTGCCACCGTCTGCGCACTCACTGCCCCCGTCTGCTTTCTCTCTGCCACAGACTATTCCCTCCCAACCACAGTCTGCTCTCTCACAGACTAGTCTGTTCTCTCACTGCCCCTGTCTGTAGCTTCACTGCCTGAGTCCGTTATCTCCCTTCCACCGTCTGTTGTCTCACCGCCGCAGGTTGCTCTCTCACAGACGCCGTCTTTTCGCTCACAGCCCTGGTCTTCTCCCTTACTCGCCCAGTGCTGTGGGGAAAGGTTCTCTGGGGTTTCAAAGTTAGAGGTATCTGGACATACTCTTATGATTTTGAAAAAAAAGATTTATTCACAAATACAAACACGGGAGCAGAATGAACGAAAACGGATGCACTCGCACACACGGACTCGGGTGATCGCGAAACGTGAGGGGAGTCGCAACCACAGTGAAGTGCGCGCACACAAACACACAGACAGACAGAGCGAACTAGTTACAAATGATCAGGGAAAACAGAATACGGTGACTGAATCCCCTGGATCTGGACACGCATCGGCTCTACACTACGGGAATCTACTTTGGACGGTCCTAAAACCCTGTGGGAATGCATACTCTTACCGCTGGCCACTCGTCGTGGTTTCAACTCCTGCAGCAATCAAAATAGGAAGAGCTACGCACATATAGCATTCTTTATAGTGCTGGGGAGCTGGGTGGAGATAGCTCAGGTAATTCATCTGGTCCATTTGGTCATGGCCAAGTACAAAAGGTGTGCACGGAGACCAATGATCAAGATGTGCACTAATGAGTGTGCAGCCAGACCTTGATTGACAGTGGTGTTGCTTTCGACCAGTACTCGATGGTGTCACATGACAGCCATGACATTTCACACTACATTCCACGCCTGTTAAGTTACACCACCCGCCAATCATGGGAATAGCTGTAACTAAGCTAACAAATATGCGTCAGTATGCGGTACTAATGGAAGGCATAAGTGGTTCTAATATCTGACGATCACAGCACAAAATACAGATACCTATTACAAATTAAATGAGGGAGGTGGCCCAAGTGGATAACAATTGCCCACCATCCCTCCAGAGACCCAAACTGCCACCAGTTTCCTCATGAGGTGTCATGCGGAGGAGCTAGTCCCTTGCTTTTGAATTTTAGCCACCGAGTACTGAATGTGGGCAGCCATGTTGGTGATGTTGCTGGACTCATCGGGGATAAAGGTACAGCACTCCTTTCCGACTACTGCACAGGCGCACCATCTGCAGCGAGTAGGTAGTCCAGGCCATACGATTCTGAAGGGCTACCAGCCTGACGGCTGCCAGATCCTCTGCCGTCCTCGTCAGGGCATACTTGGTACGTTGCAGTAACATTTTCGTTTCGTCCGTCATTGTCTGGAGCACACTGATCAACCGGATGACCTCACGGACAGTCGGACGTTTAATACATGGGAAAGGCTATCATCTAGAACCTCCGCCTCCGTGATGGCTCTTTTGTCCCCGTGGCTGCTGTATGCCGGGTGCTCCCATAGGTCGTTGAGAGCGTGGATATAGGGGAACACAAACGCTGGAAAACAGCAACCCGACCAGCTAGTGGGGAGCTACGGGTAGGCACGGTGCCCACAAATCCAGTGGGTCACAGTTCAAAGTCCTAGGTGCCCCCAGCTGAGCGGTGTCGGCGGAGGTGTTCACCGAGGCCCCTGGGTACCAGTTGCGCTCAGTTACTATGGGCAACTGAAAAGGTGGAAACTGGTCGTTCTGGAGTCTGCACCAGCATACTGTAGGCTTACTCAGTGGATGCGGGATGATTCTAAGGGTCGGACTCGGGTGGAGGTCAAATTGTCAGGAGGAAATACCAGCGCCTGAAACACCCACCCCATCGGGATCGCTGGAGGAATCCTGTAGTGGAGAGGGGAGGGTTGGGGACTTCCATCGGACACACCCCCACCCCCAAAAAACGATATACCGAACCGACAGGCTCAAAAGTCTGTGCAAACAGTTCATTTGGAGATCATCGAGGAGGATCGCTGTAAGTGGTGGAGCTTCACCGGCCTATGCCTGGGCTCGGACGCAAATCCAGCAGTCTGATTGGTTGATGGTTTTGGCGAATTCATATGCGATGCGAAGGAAAGTGTTAGTAGGCGTCCCCATGCCGATCACCGCAGTGAGCAGAAGGAGTGACTGGAGTACTGCTTTCATCCTGCAGGGGTGGGGGAATTGAGGAACAAACTGATCTCGGAGGGTCAGGTGTTGGGTGTGAAGGCAGTATAGGTTAGTTCGACGGGATCGCAATCTAACAGGTGTCCCGCCCCCAGTCGCAACGATTTCTCCTTTCTGAGGGGTAGCTTATGTCATTCGGAGACAGACTTTCACCGAGCCTCGGTTCGGAGGGTTCTGGTTCTCAGAAGTGGGGGGTGGGGAGTGTGCCCGTTGGCGGGATAATGGGGAACATTCTTGGTTAGTGGCCATGTATTGAGCTGGTCGACCCTGCTGCAGCACGCTTGACCACGTTTTTGTGTGGGGGAGAGGTCAGCGTGCGTATCGTTTCCTACATCAGGCCGTTCATTCTTTTTATCAGGCCCTTTGCCTGGGGAAGATAGGGATAAGAAACAGCCACGAGATCTCCGTCTCAGCCGTCCAGTTCTGTACCTTAACCCCGCGAAGCGTGAACCCAGATGGAGGAGAGTGACTGCAATACTTTGATGGTGCTGCGTTGATCGGCCCTCTCCCAGGGCACCGCCACCAGGACACCCGAGTATGTCAACCATCGTCAGGGCGTATTGCTTCTTATTGTGGCAGGAGCGGTTGATATTGTCTATCTGTCACACGCGACCCGCTCCCGTGCCGCAGCGAAAGTGACACGGTGGCCCCGCTGGCCGGTCCCGCTGGCCAGCCCGTGGTTTTACTTGTTGGTAGATGGGGCAGTTTAGGACGGTGCCTTGCACTGGTCGACTGTGAAGAACCCGAACTGTTCTGTCCAGAGCCGCATACCGTCAGCCCGAAGGTGACCACTCGTATGGTGTGCCCATGCGGCTAAGACGCTGAAGTCAGGTTCCTCTGGGGAGACGGTAGTAGCGCAGCCTGGTAAACCGTGCGTTATGTATGGCCTCTTGAGTATTTTTGTGGGCATGGCATCCACGTGGAGGACTGAAATATGTCTTTGCGCTGCCTGATCCCAGAAAATAGCCAGTGTTCCTGTCCCCAGAGGGGCCGTCCGTGAATTTCCCACCCCGTTTCGTGCCACCGTGCCATCCACACTGCCATACCGTTGGCTACTTCCCAAGAATCGGTAGAGATGTGAACTGGACGGTGGTGTTCCGTCGGGTAAGTTCTAATGCCGCTAGTTCGGTCAATTGGCCGGACACTCCGCTCTCTCTTTTGTCAATGTTTTCCTCGTGGCTGGATGAAGTGCAGCCGCTTTGCAAACTGGTATCCCGTTTTTCCAGCGGCTGGAGCGTCCGTGAACCAGGCGTGCGGTTTTTTTCGAGGTCGACGCATTTGAATAGTCGGTCTCGGGATACGAGAGATGGCTGGATATCAGGTATGTCCGGGGTGTGTCCTGGGCTGGGGAATGACATGGACTGTCATGGAGGCGGCTGACCCCTTCCGCACCAGGCTCGGCCCGGTCCGCGATGTACCACTTACACTTCACTATCGAGGACCACTGAGCTCGGCCCCTTTGTGCGTGGAGTCGGGGGACTTGACCCAACGAATTATGGGCAGATGGGGGCGAAGGGTCACGGGGTTGGAACGGTTTGGGCTCGGTTGCAGGAGCGCCAGGTAGCAACCAAGCAGCTGGAGCTCAAAGCGCGTGTAGCGGGTGGCGGCCTCATGCAATGACTTGGTCCAGAATCGAGAGGGCACTGCGCGGGACCTTCTCAGAGTCTCTACTCGGCAACCGACTCGCTCGCAGAGACCTGTAACACAAAGGGGACCACTCCTGGGGGGGGTGCAGGCTTGCTCCACCATCTGTTTGGCTGCTTCAAAGGCAGTCTGCTGTTCAGGTCCCACGAGAAAGCAGCTTTCTTGCGCGATATCTTATGGGGGTCTCAGGAGTATGCTAAGATGTGGGATGTGTTGCCGCCAATAGCCGAGGAGGTCCAAACTCTGCGTGTCCGTTTGATGAGTGGGGACGTCAAAATTTAAAATCTTGTTCCGTGCGAATTCGGGAATGTCCCTCCTGCTCCGTGCATTGGATTCCAAATAACAATGCATTCTAGGCTGGACCTTGCAACTTTTCCATATTAATGGCCCACCCCGCTCTCTGAGAGAGGAGATTTACATACGAAGATCCTGTGAGACAATAGCCTCTAAAGGTCCCTGTTAAAGTATACCATCGATATCATGAGCGACTGACACCCATGGGGGCAGTTGAATGGCTTGCAAGTCCCGGGAGATTAACCCTGCATATTGTGGGGCTATCGATGTAGCCTTGTGGTCGACGTTGCAATATGTATTGTCTCCTCCCAGGTGAATGCGAATTGGTCCTGGGAGGTATGGTGGAGTGGGCTGGAGAAGAGTGCATGATTCAGGTCTACCACTGGATACTATAGTTTGGCTTGGCGCCCTGCGATATTATCCACCAAGGTGACGATATTGGGTACCGCGGACGCGAGAAGGGTGGAGGTCAGCCTTGGTCAAGTGTCGGTAGTCTACCGTCATGCGCCACGTCCCGTCCTTTTTCCGGACAGGCCAGACGGGGCTATTAAAAGAGGAGGCTACGGTCTAATGACTCCCTCCCGCAGCAGACTTGGACGGTCCTGTGATGGCTTGGTGTCCCCGACACCCTATGCTGCAGACTGCGAACGACTTCGGAGGGATGGAGAATAACGACCGGTTCCTACTGGCGGACCCGACCAACATGGGAGCCCGGTCGACTCCAAAGCTGAACTTACACTAGTTGGTGTGGAAGGACTGCCCCTTTTAGATGTTAATCCCCAGTATGCAGTCAGTGGAGGCTGCGGTTAAGACAGTAACGGTTCAGGGAGTTTCACTCCCGATGGTCATGCGGACTGACTTTCTTTGCGGGCAAAAGGAAACACCCCCCCAACCCCTCGATATGCATCTGCGTCCCTGGGACGATGGTGTGCTGGGCACCCGTGTCGACGAGTGCCATCCACCTCTGCACGTTCCCCTTTCCCCAGTGTATCGCTGGGGGTATGTGTGGCCTCCGGTCCACCAAGAGTGGGAGGGTGATGGAGCAGACGCTCTGAGGACCATGCCCTTCATCCTATGGTAGCGGGGTGGGAGGCTGCCACTCTGTGGTGAGGGTTCCTGCTGGCGGAAGTTGGACATTTCCTATCGCATCAGGAACCAGCGCTGAGCGCGGAGGGCAGGGAAAGCTGTTTCCAGTGGGGGACGGACGGAAGCAGTATCGGTGTCTGCTGGGGCAGCCCACATGGTCCGGCAGTTAGGGGCTCCCACTTGTCGGTCTTGGCCCCGGCGTGGTTGTGGGTCTTCCCCTGGCCGGGTATCCCCTCACAGAGCTCCTTCCATCGTGCGTGGTGAGCGGAGCTCGGGACCTATCGACGCTAGAGCGGTCCACCACGACGTTAAACAGGTCCTGGTGCAACTGTTTGCACGTGAGACGAGAGGTGGTGTCCCGGCCCTCGTCTCCGCTCTACAGACCTGTGTGGGTACCCCTGCTGCATGTGCTCTGGTTCCTCCAGGAGAGAGATGACATCCCGTCCGGTCTACCCACTAACCGATTCCATGAAGGGCCGGACTACGGCCTCAGGTCGGAGCGCAGTGGCGACCAGGTACCCCGCTAGCTCACTGGTCGCTAACAGCTGGAAGAACCTGTAGGCACTGAGGAGAGAACAGCTCAGGGTCGCCCGTCCCCGCGTAAATACCGGTTACTAGTGCCCATTCCTTGATTACCCTGGTGCCCTCACCAACTGTGCTCCACTGTGGTCCGCCTGTATAGATCCCACTCGAGGAGGGTAGGGTACCGGCCCCGTATGGTCTGTTGCTCCGACAAGCTCCCCAGGGCTATCGCTACCTGGTGATAGAGGCTCACGATGGGCGCCCTCATCCCACAGCCGGAGAGGCCACGCAACAAGCTGGCGGTACCGATCTCCAGCTAGGTAAGCTCCTTCACGGAGAGGTCCAGGGTCCCCGTGGTCTCGGAGGGACCGCGGACACAATCCCCTGCAGTAGACCACTCCTGACACCCTTCCCTGCTGGGGCGGACCTGGGACCGCGTGGTGACGGGTGAAGCCTGCAGCGGCTCGGGTAAGTAGTGCGGGGGGCGGGTGTGATGTGGCTTGGGCTCTTTGGGTGCCCCCTCCTCATCATGTCCATATTCCCCAGCCATGCGTCCAGCTTGTCGCCGCACTGGAACAAGGCTCGGATTTTAAACGGGTCTGGCTGCTAACCAGACCTGCGGACGGCTTGCCCCTGCTTCATTTGAATCAGCCGCCAGGCAATCTCGGTACCCCTGGCCTCGAGGTCGTGGGCCGGGTCTGGGCAGGCTTAACTGTCTCCTGCAGCGCAGTACATCGCTGCCGGTGTCTCTATCTCCTTTTCCCTCTGTAGACATGTACTCTGCAACTGGCTAGTAATCTCAACCTGACGCCTCAAGAGGGACGCCAGGAGCCAGAAGGCACCCCTTTGACTCCCTTTGTTTCTGGGGAACCCCAACCTCTGGAGGAGGGCCACCACGTGGTGCCCCAGTTTGTTACTATGTGGATCCGACTGCTGAGCCCATCCACTTCCTGATCGTGGCCTGCCAACATGCTGGCCAAGCTGCCAAATCCCTCACTCTGATCGGTCCACGCGGGAATTTCTCTCCTCAGTGCCTACAGCTTCCTTCTTTCTCTTGACCAGAACATCATACCCGCGTCTGTGTCCAGCCAAGACCTTTAAGACAGTGCTTGCAGCGCCAAATGTTGTGAGAAAAGGTTATTTGAGCTCTCAAATGTCGAGGACTCTTGAGAGTCACTGGATTTTGAAAAAGGATTAATTCTCAAAGACAAACACGAGAAAGGAATGAACGAGAACAGATGCACTCTCTCTCGAGCGCACGCACACACACACACACACACACACACACACACATACAAACACACACACACAACAAACTGGTTACAAACGATCAGGGAAAGTGCAATATGGTTCCTGAACCCCCTGATGGACATGCATCGACTCCAAGCTACCGGCAATCTACTTAGGACGCTACTAAACCCATGTGGAAGTGCATCCTCTTACCAATGGTCCCTCGGCGTGGTTTGGACTCCTGCAGCAATCAAAAGAGAAAGGGTCACGCACAAGTGGTATTCTTTATACTGCTGGAGAGCTGGCTGCAGCCAGTTCAGGTTATTCAACAGGTCCAACAGGTCATGGCCAGATACAAAAGGCGTGAACGGGAAACAATGGTCAAGAGTGTGTACTAATGAGTGGGTGGAGCCAGATCTTGATTGAATGTACTCGATGGTGTCACATGTAGCCATGACCTTTCACCCTACACATGCAAACTCTGCACCCTCAAAATTTCTCCTTTGAAATCCTTCCACTTACTGAACACATCATTCACCAGAAAACAACTTATGCCAATCCACTCTGACCAGATCCTTTGGCCGAATCACATACAGCGGTGAGGTGGAGTACAGAAAGGAGACAGAGAGCTCAGTGGAATGGTGTCATGACAGCAAACTTTCCCTCAATGTTAACAAAACAAAAGAGCTGGTCACTGACTTCAGGAAAGGGGGCAGTGTACATGCACCTTCTACATCAATGGTGCTGAGTTCGAGAGTGTTGAGAGCTTCACGGTCCTGGGAGTGAACATCACAAGCAGCCTGTTCTCGTCAAGTCACGTAGATGCCACGGCCAAGAAAGCTCACGAGCGCCTCTACTTCCTCGGGAGGTTAAAGAAATTTGGATGTCCCCTTTGACTCTCACCAACTTTTACTTCTCACCAACTTTTACCGATGCACCATAGAAAGCATCTTATCGAGATGTATACGGTCTGGTATGGCAACAGCTCTGTCCAGGACCGCAAGAAACTGCAGAGAATTGTGGACACAGCCTAGCGCATTACGGACAGCAGCCTCGCCTCCTTGGACTCTGTCTTTACCTCCCGTTGTCTTGGTGAATCAGCCAGCATAATCAAAGACCCCGCCCACCGAGTACATTCTCTCGTCTCTCCTCTTCCATCGGGTAGAAGATACTGCAGCCGAGGGCACGTACCACCAGACTTAATGACAGCTTCTACCTCACTGTGATACGACTATTGAACGGTTCCTTTATACAATCGATGGAGCTTATCCTCACGATTTACCTTGTTGTGACCTTGCACCTTATTCATTTTACTTTCTGTGTAGCTGTGAAACATTACTCTGTACTGTTATTGTTTTTAACTGTACTACATCAATGAACTCTGTACTAACTCAATGTAATTGCAATGTGTAATGAATTGCCCTGTACGATGTGCAAGACAGATTTTCCACTGTACCTCGGTACAAGTGACAATAATAAACAAATACCAATACTAATTGCCACAAATTTGTCCTGACTCCAGTTTCGAACCTAAACCCGAGGACCAGACCTATCCATATCCATAATTAACTTGAAACTAATGACATCATGGTCACTGGACCAAAAATGGTCATCTACACATATTTCTGTCACCTGACCTGTATGATTCCCTAATAGGAGATCAAGTATTGCATTTTCTCTCGTTGGTACTTTTGTATATTGATTTAGAAAACTGTCCTGAACACATGTGACAAACTCCAAGCCATCCAGCCCTTTCACAGTGTGGGAGTCCTAGTCAATGCTTGGAAAGTTAAAGTTCTCTACTTTTATAACTTTCTGTTTCTTACATTGTCTGCTGTCTCTCTACATTTGCTCCTGCAATTCTATCTGACTATTGGGCGGTCTATAATACAACTCCATTAGTGTGGTTACACAATTCCCGTTCCTCAGATCCACTCATATGGCCTCTATGACGAGCCCTCCAGGCTGTCCTGTATAAACACAGGTGTGATATTTTCCCTGACTGCTAACGTCACACATGCCGTTTTCATTCCTCCACCCCCCCCCATCACGTCCGAAAAAACGGGACCCCGGAACATTAACTGCCAGGCCTGCCATCCTGCAATCAAGTCTCACTAATTGCAATATTATCGTAACCACGTGCTAATCCACGTCATAAACTCATCTGCCTTACCTACAATACTCATTGACTTGACATAGGTGCACCCTAGAAAGTTTATATCAAGTACAAACCATTTATCTCTGTCTATACATGCAGTCCTCGCATGACCTTTAACCTCCTCCACTTCGCTATCTGCTAATAATGTAGTTTAAACCCCCCGGAGCAGAACAAGCAAACTTACAGCAAGTATGTTAGTTCCCCTTCAGTTCAGGTGCAAACCGTCCCGTCGGAACAGGTCCCATCTTCACCTTGGATAAACATGTCCCTGCTTGAGCGAAGTATTGCACCAACGCCTGCAAATTTCAGAATACATAAGTATTTGAGCGTGCTTAATCCTCTGGGATAAGGAATAAATTACTGAGCATACTGGTCCAGGCAGTTTGGACTGGTTTTATATGCCGCGGCAGCAGCTTCCTGCCATCGGAGATGGTCTTCCAAACCACTGTTCCATCAACAAGGTCATGCCGCAGCACGTTCAATATTCGAAACTAATATATTGCAAGAAACGCCTCATGAATCGTTTCTACCTTGCGTGAACATCACCCAGAGAAATCATCAGAGAATGCAATAGATCTGCTAAAGATCACCCATTCCATTATCAGGAAGAGAGTCTTATCTCTCCGAATAATTGTAAGCCCTCTTTCCTGATCACAATAACAGACACACATGGAAGTTTTATTACAGGAACTCCAGTGACGTTAAATCTTTTCTTTGCAACATAGGCAACGGGAATAAACTCCGAAAAGTGTAGTTGGTCCTGACTTCAAATTGAGTAATATCATCTCTCCAGTGGTCAGACTGAAATAAACTCAGTGCAAAAAAACTTACTCACTTCGTTCTAATTATCGTAAATATTGTTCTCCTTTTTACCACTTGCAATCGGTACAGAATGAGATAATTCCGAAATGTGAAACCTGATGATTCCGCCCAGTGAGTTCATGCCAAACACTCAACACGCATCAACACGACTCATGCTTCATTCCCATTTTACTCCTCCTCATTCTCATGAACCAGTCCAGCGTTTACTGTTCACCTCCACACTCACGACACTTTAAAATGGCCGATTAACGTAACATCCAGCACATTCTTCGATGTGGGAGAATATTTACAGTGGTCATTGAACCTACCCATGTTCTGTCTTTGAATGTGGGAACTTCGCGTGATACTTGGAAGGAACCCAGGTCGTACAGGGGAAACTGACAAATTCCACAACGACACACAGGGGGTAAAGTTTGAACGTTCGTCGCTGAGCTGCGAAACATCGGCCCATCGCCAATGTACCGCCCTCGCCATCTGTTTTTTCTTTCCAGTGAAGGAATGAGGTCAACCAGATCTTCTGCTTACTGGCATGGAAGCTTCGTATACCGCAGGCCGAGCAATAACAACATTTAACCCTGTTCCTTGCATTTAATACCGTCTTTCGGCCTGGGCCTCAAACTCATTTTTTTGTTTATCAAACAATGTACCGTCTGTTTCAATACTTATATTGTCTGTCCATCCTTGGTTTCAAGGCCGTTTTCCAGTCATTTGCAAAGAATCTGCCTCACCCCTTTGGATTTTCCTTCAACCTTTGTATTTCATTTATTACCTTTGCAGTTTCCTAACCTCCTGTTCCCTTTCATTCCGTTTTCGCAGTTAACTTGATTGCAGTTGTGATTCTTTCTCGAAGAAAGTGCGGCCTCTCCTTCTGCACCATTCGTACCTTGTGCACATGGCGATGGCGGATCTACGATGTGTATCACAGAAGTCATATTCGGTGGGTATATAGGTATTAGTAATTGCCGGATCTTACCTGAAAGTTACCCTTAACTGCAGTATTTTCGTGGTGTTGCTCTTTGCTGCATCGGACTCTTCCGTATGGTTTACCGTCACCTTCACCTTTGATCGATTTGCGGCATGTGTTGCATAAACTGAGAAGAAGTCATTTCACGGCGAAAACGACTGTGGTTCTGACAACGACCGGCATTGTTCTCCGTATAAAGAACGTCCCCTTCTTCCTTACCGATGAACCAGCCGTGAAACGACAACGTGCCGTGGGATTGTCGAACAAAACCAGGCTATCTACCGCCCGGCGTGGGTGGTATTTGACTGTGTTGATAAATTCTTTGTTTCATTGGTACCGTTCACTTTCATTTTACTGCTCAATGCTCCAATATCTTGGTGGCGAGTCGGGTCCGTAAGCGATTGAGGGGTCCGAAGAAGGGAGAGAATCAGAGTGACCCGGAGATGGAGCAGAAGGAGTCTGCGATATCATTCTTCACCATTTCCGGAAGCTTCATTCTTCTGTGGTTTGTGTCTGTTGTGGAATTAATATATCATAATATCATCGGAACAGATCCCAGGTACTACAATGGCCTTTACTTATATTTAAACATGTTGATGTTTGCTGTCAAATGTAAGTTCCTATGCAAATATATTTATTCATGGGGCGACAAAATCCAAAGCTAAGTTCAAGCCAGAGGGGATCGCTGCGTTTCCCTTCAATGAGTGGAATACTGAGCAGGGGTGGCCAGTATCTGCGTAAACTTGGTTCTTTACATTTCCTCTTCAGTGAATTATCTCGGCACCGAGGACATGGGCGAACTTCTAAAAATAAGAGTTTAACACTTGTTTTCATGCATTTACAGACTCCTTTGTGAGTGAAACGGTAAATTGATGTGAGCGCACAGCCGCGGTCAGTCACCGTCCCAGTATTCTGTGATGTGCATAAATGACTTCGACGAAAATGCTAATGAGTGGGTTAATATGTCGACAGACGGCACAAAGATTGGTCGACTTGCGGACAATGGCGAAGGTGAGACAGCAGGTTATATATGAGTTACAGTCATCAGCGAGAAATGGCAGGTGGATCTGCATCACAGTAAGAGTGAGGTGCACTTTGGTATAAGAAATGTTTGAGGAAATTTTACAGATAACGCAGGGCCCGTAACAGCATTGGCGTGCAGAGGGATTTTGGGATCCAGGCCCATAGCTCCCTGGACATGACCATTCAAGTAGATAGGCCGATAAAAAGGTGTGTGGCATGTTTGTCTTCATTAGTCGGGAAGTGAGTATAATAGTCATCGAGTCATGTTGCAGCTGTATAAAACTGTGTTGGACTGATTTGGAGTCTTGGGGGTAATCTGTTCACTCTGTTACAGGAGGGTGGGAGTCTTTTGTTACGGACTAGGTTATTATTGGAGAATGCTCCTTTAAGATAGAGCATAGTGGTGTGTGTATGGGGTGGATGGTTACGACAACAGAATGTAAAGGAGGTTATGACGTTTTTGAAGCATTCAGTCGGAGTCAGTCGGAGGAGAGAGACAGACAGACAGACAGAGACCAGCGTGCTAGTCTCTATGATGGATGAGAAACAGTAACTGTGTCTGTCACTACAATCCACGTATGCAGTTTTGGAGTAATCCGGTGGATTCACTTTGTCATTAACGTGTAGAAGGAAACAGGTATTTGTGTGGACGGCCACGATTCGAAAGGCTTTCAGGGTGAGGCAGATGCGGTGGAGTAGTCACTGTTGAGTAGATACTGAGGCGTCGTATGGGTTCCATCGTGGAACATTTGGATTTCGTAATTGCTCTCTATTTTCTCTCTACATCTTATCTCCAGTCAACGGTGGTTGTTGAAGAAGCCTTTGCTCACGTTCACCTGACGGCTTGCTGAACTGAGCTTTGAAAACTATTCCTGGACTTGGAGTTTGGGAATTTCCACACACACACTTCGAGTTTAGTTTTTGGAGTTAATGCTTAAGATTTAACATTTTTACTTCTAACATTATAACATTTACTTTTATTTTTCTTATTATCATAAGTAGTTATTAATAAAGTAGTTTTTAACACTTATACATGAATCGGTGTGTTTCTTTTGTTGTAGGTTCGTAACACTTTAAAAAGGGTGTAGAAGGGGTTTAGCAGGATGCTGCCTCGATTACAGGGCAAGAACGATAAAATGAAGTTGGAACAAACTTGCGTTTTTCCCTCTAAAGCGTTGAGGCTGAAGTGGACTTGATCGAAGTTTATGGAATTATAGCGCAAACAGTCAGAATCGTTTCAGCATCGCGGAACTGTCAATACCACAGGACGTGCTTTGAAGATGCGTGGGGTAGTTTAAAGCTGTGCGCGCACTGGTTTTAAACATTCGTGAGTGCCTGAGACTGACTGCCAGAGTGATGGTGGAGGCAGCTACGTTGTTTTCTTTCAAGAGCTTTTGGATAGACATATGAATATGCAAGGGATGGAGATATCTGCATAATCTGCTGAGATAACTGATTAGTTTAAATTGACATCGTGCTCGGCACAGACATCATGGGCCGTAAGGCCAGCTCATGTGCTGTACTTTCTATTTCTACGTCAGTGTACTTCCTGGTAATTCATCCCAGTGAGCTCATTGTACCGAGCTCCCCACATATAGTGAGCGATGATATCTGTACCGATTTGCATATGGAGTGGATTCACGTTTGCAGTGAAGTTGCTTGTTTTTGAAACTCTGGATCTCGCGTTGGCAAACGGATTTGTATCAGTGGTTACTTGACGCTCGGCACGGAAATGTGGGCCGAAGGGCATATCTCTGTTCTGTACAACTCTGTGACTCAAAAGAACAATGCGCTGGATCTGGAAGACGGTAAAGTAGAGAAAAATATTTTTTCTGTAGAATAACGTTCTGGTTTATATTATCATGCAATGGAGACCACATTGTGAACAGCGATGGCAGTGCACTAGGCTGGAAGAAGTGAAAGGGAATCGGTGCTTCATCAAAATTTACACCGGGTCGTGGATGGTGCCAAGGAGCTGATGAAAGGCCAAGTCTTGCACTCCCTGGAGCTGCAAGACAGGACATAATGGAGTGGGGTGGCTACTGGGAACGGGAGGTGGATTCGTGATTCGCAATGAGAACTGTCCCTGGCAGGACTGAATTTTTGTGGATGTTCCCATTTTCCCCATTTCCCTGCGCCCTTCTTGACAAGAGCAGCCTTATTTGCCGTCTGGTGTCTCACCTGTGGCCAGTGGTATTTACACTAGCAAATCACCACTGGTAACTGGGAAACAAGGTTACTCTGGTACTTACTTCCTCGTCAATCAAGCCACAAGGAGATAAATCTCACCCGACTTTGAGCATTAAACGCCACCTTTGAGTCCCCAAAATTATCGAGTAAATACTCTTTACTTAGAGACATACAAGAGAACTTCACCGCCCTTTTGATAATGTGGATGTCAAATCCGTTTCCTTTGTCAAGTATTCATTTTGGACTTCACCTTTGCCTCCCTCTCCGGTGCAGGTTACCCCTATTGTCTGCAATGTACCCCACTCTTTCTCCATAATTATTCTTTTGCCCTTGATACATTTGGAAAATGAATTGGCCCATCTTCATCTTCATGATTCCCTTCCAGGTTTCCCTGCGCTTTTTATACTCTTGACCGTCATCTCCGTCTTCCTTTCTCTGCACCTGCAACAGATCTATTGATTTTATTCTTTAACCATCCCTGAATATCTCTCGACCCCCAGGGCTCCCTGCAGTTGTTATCCTGCCTTTCACCTTGCAGCAACATGGGGCTGAACTCTTGCCATTTCTCCTGTAAGTTCTTCCGACAGTAGTGATTCCATGGCAGGCTGCTTCTAATTGTACTACTTGTAAGTAGATGTAGCCAGTCTTGGTTTGCCAGCTGCTGACTTATTTTAATGAATTTTGTCTTCCCCCAGTTTGTCAGTGTTCTTGGTCCATCACTATGTCTTAAAAACACTTATAAACTTAGGGAGATGTGGTCGCTGCATCCAGAATGTTCCTCCGCTGATCCTCCCTCCACCGGACGTGCTTTATCTCCCAGGATAAGGCCCAGTGGTGATCCTTCCCTCGATCACACCAAATAATGCAAAAAGCTCTCGTGGGCACATCTCAGAAAGACTTCTCCCCCGAACCTTTTACACTCAGGCGATCCAAGATAGTTTTCGGGAAACTGAAATCCCCTCACACATGTGTTCCTCTGTCTCCTCTCACTGTCTCTGCAGCACATCTGAAGAAAAGTGACGTCACTCTTGTTATTGCTCAACACCGGGAAAACGGACTTTGAGGAGCCTTCTGTGATATTACCCTTCAACATTGACGTCATGCATGTCTTGACTGATTGGAAAACATACATACTCTTACATCCTGGCCTGAAAAAAACTGTTCTACGGGGTAGTGAGTGGCCGGTGCTGCGCGTCCTTCAGCCATAGCACAGTAACACGAGTTCATTTAATTTGCGAGTTCAGCTCCCTGCTTGACATTCAGAAAAGTTCTATTTTATCCATATCGTCTCTTCTCAGCCTTTCCATCAAAATGGAACACAGTGCACTTTAATGCATCGCTATTGTCTATATTAAATTGCATCTAATTTGCGATTGCCCAACCCATCGGTCTGTTCATTTCTCCCGCGAATTATCTGTCCTCTTGGTGTTCAAACCGTGCCCACCTTGTGACAAGTGCAAAACTGGAAATTATGATTTGCATTCGCAATTCTACGTCTGCAATATGTATCAACAGAGACATTCAATGACCATCATACCGATCCTGGATCACCACTGTTCCTCTTCCATTATGCGATGAGGTGCTGTCGTTAGCCATCTCCTGACCTAAATTATCAATGTAACTTTTAAGCCTTGATCTTACCGACTGCGGCATCCAATCAAACGTTTTCTGCAAGACCATGCACAGCATGAGTTCGTCTCGTCAGCTCCATCTGTCACCTCATCAGAAAACTGGATGGAATTGGTTAAACTCGATTTGCCCTTAAAAATCAGTGTTGTCCTGTCCTAATTAGTCGACCTTCCTTCTGGCTTTTCTCCATCTTCTCCGAGTCATTGTTTCCAAAATCTTTCCCACTATGAGGTTGAACCGTCTGGTCATTTGCAAGAAGATGGAAACATTTGCGACTCTCCCCTCATCCAGCGGCATTCCAACCAGCATTCGTAGACTATGGTCAGTATGCTTTCCATTTCGTCCCAAAATACCCCGAAAATCCTTGTAAGTAAGCCATCGGGGTTTCTGACATCACTAATTAAAAAGGCGAACTTTTTGAGACTTTGATATTCTTGGTATATGCAGAATCTCAACCACTTTCCATCTCACTAATGTTTTGTTAAAATTGCTATATCTTCTGAAGACTTATGCACTTATGCACAACGCTTATTTTAGATGTTAATAGTTCCATTTGCACCCGCCTGCAAGTTTCCATTTTGTTCTGAATGGGTGCCACTCCTCCATGCAGTGAAACACGTAATTGCATCTCAGTCCCACATAAAAGAAGAACGAGGTAGTGGGAAGCGGCAGTGTAGAGGCGGGGTGTATTCATAATATCCAGCCCTATTAAAGGTTCTTCTAATTTGAGGATTTGCCGCCTCTGGGCGGGACCCAAATAGTTTAACATCCAGCTGAATCGGCGATTAACCAGAACTTCTTGCAATCCTGTGCACTGCATTCACTGATCACAATGTGGTCTCCAACACGTCTGCAGAAACCAAACAGAGATTGACTGATCATTCGTTTCGTAGGGGTGCCATTGATCCTTCAGTATTCCTGAACCTTAGTTCGCCAACCAACTGCCGCATTGACCTTCCTGTCTGTGGCCTTCTGCACTGCTGAAAGAAGCCAACTCAAGCTGCAGGGAAACCCCTCATCGTCCATCTGGGAACGTCGACGCACACTTGAGTGAATGTCGATTTTTCGACATGAGGTAACTGACACATCCTTTCTGTCTGAATCCTAACTGACAGATTATGTCTGACAACATTTTGGCTCCGAATTCTATGCCTTTTTTATTTGCATAGTTCCAGACCTTTGCTGCACACATCACATTTTATGGACAGAGAGGTGAAGGAGCGATGTAATGACATACAACTGGTAACGGAAGACGTCCGTTGAGGAAGGAGACGGGTGCTCTGTAAATTAGTCGCCTGGACTCCACTTGACACCCACACACCACCCCCCCCCCCCCGTAGCTGGAATCACATCTAGAACAGACAATTTAATAGAAGAGGTATTGGAGCAGGTACGCCTCAATGGCTAGAAGGTCTGTGTAGGTCCATGGATGGTGGTGAGGATAAGGTGTATGGACAAATGTTGCTCCTCCTCGGTTACCGTAGACAATGCCAGAGGACAGGCACTTGGGTGGGGAGGGAAAAGTGGACCAGTGAGTCAGTAGTTAAGTTCCCCGTCAAAATCAAAAGACATGGGAGAGGTGGAGATGCGACGAGTAGTGGGATCCCTTTGATTGATGAAGGTCAAATGTAATTATGCTTGGAGTGTAATGATCAGTGAAATAATTGTGATTTGTTTCCTTGGAATTGTGTCCTTGAGTTACTTCCTTGTATATGCTCAAATAAAGTGGTGAGCAAAGGAACGTACTTCCCGTCTGATGGTGCGGAGGTTGATTGAACGTGAACCACATCTCTTAACCAGGTATTTTGTTTTTTTATTGCCTCAGTAAATCACTACATTTAAATCTTGCCATTTCGCCGTAATAGATGGAAAATGGAGTATCTCCAGTGGGACCTTTGGAACTCATTAATCTAATGTTGCTCACAGTCACCGAAAAGCAGTTTCATGAATCACTTTCAGCCTAAAGAAACATTGTTGATGCAGCTCCTGCTCTTCATAACATTAATGTCACTGTGGGCTTGACAAAAATAGTTCATTCAAATGCCCTTTCTTCACTGCTTTTCATCCAGATCACATCAAACTTTTCAATCCAGTTGGCCACTCTGTTGTAATTTGGCTGTCACATCCATTGAATCTATCACGACTCTAATACAAAGTTCCACTCGAAGCTCCCAGTCCATCCCCCGAAATTTCACCTCAAGTGAAGACGCACTCGTCGTACAGATGCTCCAACAAAGACACAGTGTAAATTTCCACTGTTTCCCTTCGCCACTTCACTAAAACGTTATCTTTTTTCTCCATATACAGGAGAATCCCTCTGACATGGACGATATTTTGTTGACATTGCACTGTCAAAGAGATCACATTTGCCGTGCACATAAACGCTGCGGCATGCCTCAGCACTGACGAGATTCTGCTGGTTTCAACCTCCAAACCTTGAGTCACCCACAACTGAAGGAGTCAAGGTCCTATCAATATGAGGCATGGTGAGGTGAAGTATCATCGACCTTGTTGTCAGCGGAACTGACTCACCCATGCCCATTGTGGAATTCACCAGGACCACTCTACACCAGACAGCATCGCCGTCTTCGTCCAAATATGAATCGAATAAATGAATTCAGGATGTGCGGTCTGAGTGCGTTCACTGAGAATGATCAACCATCCACGCTTTATCAAGGGGGGATTCGAGGAAATAGTAATTCAGGAACTGGAGCACACAACGTGGCGAAAGTGGGTAGAAGATCAGAAAACTGGAACTTCACGATCCTGAGAAGCGAGGATCTAAATATCTCCGAAGAGACGAAATTGATACCGAGAGGAATTGGCAATTAACATGAAAAAAACTGGAAGAGTTTCTGTGGAGACGGGAAAATGAAGACTGTTGTTCAGTTCATTGAAACTTCTGGAAGGTGAGACTGAGCAAAAACGTGCAAACATTTTAAACTAGTAATTTGCATCAGTCTTCACCGTGGAACAGGCTTCAAATGACAACTTAAATATTTTAAAAAACCCTATCAGCTGGGAAAATGTATTGCGAGAAACCCCTCCATAATCTAAAAAAGCGTTGATTATCCTCTCTCCTCACATACTCTCCTGGACAAAAATAATCTGAGTATTTCTGTCCAAAAAAACTTCAAGGACCTTTTTGCGCTTAGTTGGATTATTTAAACCGTTTGTATTCCATATTCCTTGTTATTACTTGCCATCTGCCCTCTAACACAGGGAGCTGCTCACGAGCATGCGATAAAGTGTTCAGTCCTGGTGATATGTCCGAAAATGCCAAGTATTTTTATTGTTTTGTTGATCCTAATTCCCTGATCTTCCTCTTTAACTACTTCCAAAGATCTAATGTCCGAAATATTCCGTGGTAGAGAATTAAGGAGTTGCACGTTGTCCACACTTCAAATAATTCGCTGCAGTTTCCAGTTTGAGAATTACGCAATCCCTTTCGAGTAGCCCCACGTTAGTAATACGTAGAACTTTGAAACCGCAGGGATACAGAGAGGGGTAATGGATTGACGCTGGAGTCCCTCCTGGTAATTATTGTCATTCATGAATGCGTTAGCAGCCGAGATCACTATCAACATGTAATATGCAAACTGTAAAATAAGTTTCCATCTTCGTTTTATCAATCCCATATCATTCCTAATCTCCGTCTCCTAAGCGACATTTTTCGCAAACGTCATTTGCACAGTCTTCAGATATTTGTTTTGAATTCATCACGTTATTTTGGACAGGGTCAATGTTCCTGAAATAATGTGTTTGTTGACGTTGTAATGTTGCTGAAGGCCGAATGATCAGGGGAATTGACAAGGGAAATCCTGTTGCCTGCATAAAAGATGAATCCGATAAATTTTGTACGAGCACAAAAGTTTGAAACTTATTCCGTGCTGCACATATTCAGAGTATTTTTATGATTCAAGCAAATGTTAGTTTACGTGGGAGTTGCGCTTTCAGTGAGTTTGCACCACTCAGGATCTCAAAACAACGAATGCATGATTGTAGTATTACATTCTGCGAAGGGAAAACAACATCATTACGAGAGCAAATGACGTTCACAGTTCCAAAGCTTTAATTCGGTGGGGCGACCCACTGGTTTGGAAAATTATGGCAGTGGTATTCCATTTAAACGTGATTTACTGAATTACTTGCTGGATCCAGAGACTTCTCAGGGACAGCGACAATCGCGAGCATGGCGAACCAAATCTTTTCCACTTCCAGGATGTAGTAAGACAACGTAAATGAATGGGTTCTTTTTATTGTTTCCTTCTCCGAACAGCCACTGAATCTGTTGAGATCGCTGGTGATGGTCTCTCACTGACACCATGAAATGACAGGCTGAAATGAGACCCTAACTGGAAGCGGATAACCGTTTGGTGCCATTGTCGACAGATATTAATTACAGTCAATGCAGATACATGAAAATTAACCCATTTTAACACAGCATTTGACTTTCAGCACTGCTTCCTAATTCCACAGCAGAATACAAGATAGATTAAATAGATTTTCTTGTACTGAGAAACATTGGCGATGTCAGTCCGAGATTAAATCTGTGCAAATAAAACTCAAGGCTAATGTTTTGTGATACGCTACCTGAAAAAAGAAGGCTGCAAAAGCGTACCAGCTGTTAGCAGAGCTTAGAGACACATAACCGACACACTCAGAGTGATATCTACTTTGAGAGTCATCACATGATGAGTACAAGAAGTAGACGGATCAGACGGCCATTCGGCCCTTTACGTACGTTGTACCATTGCAGATATTTCATGGCTGATTATTCGCCGATATATTTCATCTTTCTTGCTCTACTACATTGACCTCATACCTATTTATATTATTCATTTTTGAAAACAAATTCTCTCTGCTTCGGGAGAGAACACATGCCAACTTCCTTGTGTCTGTTTTTCTGTGTGGGGAAGGTACGAACTGAACAAAAGGGACGGATAAACTTGAACTGGAGCAGGACCAATATTCTTGAGGGCAGGTTTGTTGGACCTGTTGGGGAGGACTTAAACTAGTTTGGTAGGGAAATGGGAACCATAATGACAGGCCAGAGGTTGGTGCATTTACTGTACAAGTAGATGCAGCGTGCAGAAAGACAATGAAGAAGGACAGGCTGTTTAAAGCGCAACATTGCACTCTCCAGAAAGTTGTGACGGACTAAGTAAACTGGTAACCAGATATCCAACTAAGCAAATCACTTCTGTATATACGATGTCCAAGTCCATTCATTCCTTGCACATTCTTGAGCCTCTTAAACGGATGCATCGGATTTTCCTCCACTACCACCTATGGTAGCGCACTACCAGGCACCCACCACACTCTGTGGGGATAAAATGCTTCAGGAGGGAGATCAGGAGAAACTGTTTTTTTTTCAGAGAGCAGTGAATCTGTGGAATATTCTGCCCAGGGAAGCAGTAGATGCTGCCTTACTAAATATATAAGATACACAGTAAAATGGTTTTTGGCACAGACGGGGAATTAAGTGTGAGTTGGTTACGGTTCACGACCAGATGGCCTGCTCCTGCTCCTATTTTTCATGCTTTTCTTCTTTGTTTTTGCATATATTTGCATGGCAGGCGAATTGAGGGTTATGGGGAAAAGGCAGGTAGGTGGAGAGGACTCCACGACCAAATTAGTCATGACCCTGTCGTATGGAGAACAAGGGTCGATGGGCCAGCTGGCCTACTCCAGCTCCTATTTCTCATGTTCTTCATAAATGTGAACAGAATTAAGAACGACCTGAGAGAAATAGATCAAAACTGCACACAGTGAGTTTGGAATCAGGAACGCACTGACTTCAGATAATGTTCAATTTTGTTTTCAACAAGCTGTTCGAGAAATACGTGGTGAATCAAATTTGCAAAGTCGCGGAGAGAAAATTGTAATGACTGGAAAAAAAATGTTGGTCTGACAAATATATAGCATTAGCACGATGGGCCGAATATCTCCGACTGTGCACTAACCTTTACGCTACTGTGTAATGGGTCAGGCAACATGTATTGAGTTTGAAACTGAATCAAATTTTCTGGTCCATTATCATCCACTGAAGAAGAAAATGTCGAAAATGCAACGGGATTTGAATCACCACAATCCTTTCATCAACATTTTCAGCTTGAGCTTGACATAGCATTGAGTACTTCAGTTATGAGTTCAGAAACAGACGCAAAAAGTCACATAGTTTAGACAAGTTGAGCGAGTCATTAAATACAAGGCAGACTCAAGAACTCGTGGATACATGTCAAGTTACCCATTTGGGAGAAGAAAATGAAAGAGCCTATATTATCTAAATATTGCCAGGTTTGGAACCACTGGGCTACAAGGGACCCGGCTGTTCTTCACCAGAGAGTGAAGGCAGTTGATAAGGCAATGGGACATTCATTGAAAGAGGTTTTGTGTAGGAGGCGCAGGATATCTGAATACAATTACATTCCATCGGTGAAAAACCGAACTTGGAGATTTCTGTGCAGTTTCAATGTCATTATCTGAAAAACAAGGGATAATGTTTCTATCGAAGCAATGCCACAAAGATTGGCTGCACTGATTGAAAGGATGCTGGAACTGTCCCGTGAGGAGATCGTTGGTACGCAATGAACTTAAATCACGAATTTCAGAAAATGACAGCAAATACGGAAAGATACATAATTCTGAAAGGGCTCGACGCGCTGTCTGCTGGGAGGCCGTGATCAGTGGTTTAGGAATCTAGCACTGGGAACACGGTTGCGAGTCAGCGACACTAGTTGTTAATGTGATGAGGAAAAAATGACTTCTGTGAGAGGGCGACGGATATGTGGAAGTCTCCACGGCTGGAGGCCGTGGAAACCAGTGGGGAAGCCGGTAGATAGATCACTAGACAGAAAATTCATCAAGAAGTCTGGTGAGTGACCTGGAATACGTATTGAGTTACGAGGCGGCAATTGCCCATTCCTGCATTAACGGTTCCATTTTTCCACCTTTCTCATTACCTGCCTCAGAGGGGTTACGATCATTCAGCATATGTTTTGTTTCTTTGAATGATCGCCGCAGCCCAGTGTCAGTTCCAATCCAGAGTTTCACCTCATCCAGTGATACGCTGCCTGGCACATTTTCTTTCACGGCACTTTCACTGTTGAATGCAGTAAAGTCTGAGGCACGTGTGGAGAGTCCACTAGGTAGTTAATGACCATGGTACAGTCATACTGAAATATTGAACTCGCAATACCGTCTTGGTTTTATTATCGTCGTTTGTTGCTTTCGGACCTTGAATACTGCATAAGCTCGTTCACAAATCACAAACTTCATCTCTTTGATTGAAGAAAATGTGTTTGGTTCACTGTGAGCCGAGCAAACGTTGAACCATGCAACACTCATCGAATTGATTAAGCACATGTGTAACAGCAAACCTTTTCAGAGGATAGGATAAATGCCGTGTCGCCTGTTTATCATGTCACAGCGATGCAGCAGGATACCAGCATTTAGTGCAGAATTGGAGTGAAATGAGGTTCACGTTTTGCCTCAAATTTTAACACGTTCTCATCGAGACATTGTGCGTATTTTATAGATAAATATGATGCAGCATAAAGGTAACTGTAAAAGTTGTTGAGCCGCTGCTCAGATACCTGGAAGCAATGTTCATGTTTCCGTGTTCGGTTTCTGATCCCAAGGGCAGCATGTCTTCAATACAGATGAAGCCTGTCTCTGTAACGTGCTGTTAGTTGGATTCCAGCACCGAGCACCGAGTTTATCCGTCCTTTCTCCACTGGGATGAACGTTCCACTCAGCACGTATCCTATCTCGAGAGGTAGACCTTTTCTTCAATTTCGACAATAGAGTGTCTCTCCAGTCGCTGAGTACAAGCACCTCGCCGGGGCATACACGATAGCCACCCACATGCACACACGCACGTCCGCGGGCACGCGCACACAGAAACACACACCCGCAAACACACACACACACACACACACACTGCCCTGTTTCACAAATCAATTTTACTCCCCCTTTGTCATTCTTCCACCTGATTCTACTCCTGACGTTGGTGAAATGCTGGGATTTCCCTCTTGTCCAAACAAACACTTTCATTTCGTGGTCAACAACTTGTCGTCTGATCCTGGACCTAACGCGCTGTGTCCGCCCTGGCCACACACTGCACAGTGAAAATCAGCATGGAGTTGTGGACAGAGATTGTATCTGAGTAACCTGATTCATATTCTTGAGGAAATAATCGTTTCCAACAAAAGAGAAAAAGTGCGCTCTGAATCTTAAATGTCTGGTAATTTCGATTCGTGCAGTTGGTTCCATGATGGTCAGAGTGCATTCATGTGTCGAAGTGCCTGTTGTTCCGTAGAGAGTTTCCTTGATGCGATGACTCGATGACCGAGCGCGTGCCGACAGTCCATTACAAACACACACACACAGACACAGACACAGACACACACACACACACACACACACACACACACACACACACACACACACACACACACACACACACATGAGAGCGAAAGAGAGAGAGAGAGGAGAGGGAGTAAGGGGGGGAGAGATATCACCACCGTAATATTTGTTATTTATGCTCAGACGCTGTTTTCGGTGTGTTAAACAATAGCGCTTGAAACGCAATGTATTCGGTTATCTTTGGTTTCCATCCTGTCTGACATGCTTGTGCATGATTCAATCATTCATAATGGTATCTGATAATATAACCTTTTTACTGTCGCACAGAATGGTGGAATGCGGCACACAACTGCCAAATCAACGTTCCGGGACACAGAACCTTCTGCCCTTTTAATGGAGGAAATGAAAGAGGAGAGTGCATTGCAATATTAATTTAGTAGACCATCAGTTCAGAAAGTAATATTGAAAATGTTCTTTATATTCCCCCCAGTCCCGTCCCTCACTCTGAAGGTATGTCACCAAGTATTTTGCTTTCCATCCGAGGAAAAAAAGACTCTGTTTATCTGTCATATCGACGCCTCCTGTAATTTTATAGACTTCTGTCAGGTCGCTCCTGAGGCTACGACGCTCCACAGAAAACACTCCAAGTTTATGTAAACTATTCTTAGAGCTGACACTCTCCAGTCCTAGCGTCATCCCGACGAACCTGTTCTCAACCATCTACAAAGCCAACACATCGTTCCTTCAGTCTTTCTACCTTAACTATACGGTTCCTTAACCGATGAACCTACGTCCTTTTTCCTCTTTCGCACCATGTGTTTATTTTTGTAACTTAATTTAATTTTTATATCTTGTACTGTACTGCTGCGGCAAAACAACAACTTTGACGAGATGTAACAGTGATAATAAACCTTATTCTGATAAACCTGATTCTGATTCAATGCTGCAAGTGTGGCCTCTCCAAGATTTAACACAACTACAACATGAAATCTAATAGGAGGGTGCATTGCAATATTCATTAATTAGACCAAAACTGCAGTTACATTTCACGTCAAATAAAGCTTCAGGGTGGAGAATAGAAATAAAAGAGTGTGACTCCATTGTTAAAGTGTGCATCAGTGCGATGTAGGGAACAGATTGGTCGGCAAACAATGGGAGGTGAAGAGGAAGAGAGCTGCAGCAGGAAGAGGTGTAACGGTCACGAATATCAACTGGACCTTATTTAACTTTCAACAGCCTAGGGTGGAGCGGAATATTTTGAAGCATATCCAGGAGTGGTTTTTGAGAGAGACACACAAGAAACTAATTCTGGAAACTGGAGCAAAGAAAACAAATTGCTGGAGGAACTCAGCGGGCCAGGCGGCATCAGGAGGGCAATGGACAATCGATGTTTCGAGTCAAGACCCTTTTGGTATTCGTAGATAGGTCTGCTGGAGCCGGGCAGTACTAAAGCTAATACTGAGGAATAAAGCCCTGGCAGGTGGTTGGAGCGTCAGTGGCGAGCACAATGAAGATAGGACCATAAATCTCTCAGTTGCTAGGCAGTTATGAAGATGGATAAGTGATCCATAAATCAGTATGTACTGTACAAAGGTCAATTTCACCGTAATTAACAGGACATGCCAGAGAAGACTGGGAACAGCTACTTTGAGGAATCTGCATCTGAAAATGGCCATAATCATAAAAAAGAAATGGTGAGAGTTCAGTACTAACATGTTCTTGTCAGACTGAAATGTAAGGAAGTATCTGGATCGGAGACATCAAGGAACAACTACGGTTTCAAAAATAAGAAGCACATGACGGGAATAGGGAAATTAAAACACATGAGACTTTTCATGATATGGGACGTGTACGACGATGTAGGTGAATTAGTAAAATAGGGGACAAACTGGTGCGAAATATCTCCGGCAGAGAAGGGGAACGAAAATCCCAGGACAGCTTATTTGTATATTCTCGCACTATGCTACCAGGAAAGGAGTAGTGCCAGCAAGGACCAATGGGAAATTGTGCATATATCCGAAGAAATGTGTCAGGTCGTAATGAATATTTTTAATTTGCATTCCGTGAAAAGACAAACATTGCGGTTGCACATTTCAGGACGGGGAGCAAGGATATTCCGGAGCTGGTTGACATTAAAATAAGAGAACGCATTGGATGTCTCAGCAAGCACGGAGGTGAATATATAACCTAGATCCGTGAGGTGCATCCCAGGCTGCTTTGAGATTCAAGAGGAGATTTCTGGGGCCCCAACAGAGATATGTTGTTTATCTTTCGCTGGCCAGAAGTGAGGTGCCGGGCGACTGACGCCTCTATTGAACAAGGGCAGCTTGGAAAATTCAATCAATTACATACTCGTATTGGTGCCAGTGAAGGTTGGTTACAGGGAAGGTACTGGTTAAAAAAATGCACACTTCGATAGTGAAGGATTGTTCAGCAAAAGTCAACTTGGATTTTCTGGTGGGAGGTCCAGTTTGACCAAATTCATTCACATTCTTCAAGATGGGAAAAACTGGATTGAGGATCGGAGTGCTGATGACAGGATTCGGGCCTTATTTGCCGTGGCAAAGAATGCAGGAGTATGGGAGTCATGGCACAACGTTATGAAATGTCGATTAGGCCACAGCTGGGGTAAGGTGTACAGTTCTGGTTGCTATACGATAGAAATGTCGTGAATTCATTGCAGACGGGGAGCAGGTGATTCTCCAAGTCATAGCCTGGGTTGGAATGTTTCAGTTTTGAGGGAAGAAGGGCAGGCCGGCCTTGTTTTTATTTTCTTAGTAATGAAGCGTTTGGTGGGGGGGGGAGGTGAATGAAGGGAGACCTGCAATATTACAAGGAAGATATATAAACTGAATATTAAGTACCTTCCCCAAAACGAACATATCTGAAATCAGAAGCATTGGTTTGAGGTGATGAGTAAGATTGTGAGCGGAATTTCAGGATTGTGTTTTCACCTAGAAGGTGAGTGCAATCGTAAGGGCACTGACTGAAAAGGTGTAGGGGAATTTCTCACAAAATATTTAAGATGGATCGAGATTAACACCGGAATCGTCAAGGTATAATAGATTACCGTTAAAGTGCCGGTAAAATCGATACCTGTAAATGGATACGTGGTGGGCAGATTGGGTTGCTCGGTCGAAGTGTCCGTACTGGCGAATAAGTCTTTGATGCACTAGCTCTGTGATAGAGCGCCACTGTACTCTTTCTTTAAAAGAAACCACAGACGCAGAGGGAGAGAGAAAGAGACAGAGATTGGAGCGATTAATCCCGTGTTCTGTTTTTTTTTGGTGTTTTGCTCATAACCTCCTTCTCAATGTGCTCAGGATGGCAGTTGCGTGTTCTGCGTGAAGGGATTTTCAATCTAATTTCACAGGGTTTGACAACAAGACTGGGAACAACTATTTGATTAAAAGACCACATCAGGCATGTAGGAGGCTTTACACAGTAAAATAGAGACAGTTCAATGAAAATGTGTTCCATTAAGGCTGAAATGTCAGGAAGAGCAGGGACTAGGGATAAAGGAATATGGAGGGCTTATAAATAAAAAAAAATCGAAGAAGCACATGATCGGTACAGAGAACTGGGACAGATGAAACCAAGAATGTGTAGGAAGGATGATAAAAAGTAGAAGAAAAAGAGGTCCCGCGAAATAACCCTGCAGATAGAATTAGGGAAAACCCCACGTCAGGTTGTATTTATAATCGAGCAATATGGCAATCAGGGAAAGAGTAGTGTGTCACACACGCGCTAGAGGAACTCAGCAAGTTAGGCAACATTTGAGCAGGAAATGGACAGTCGACTTTTGGATCGAGACCGGATAGCTGACTGCAAGAGTGAGGCCTGTCAAGGATCAAAGGGGAAATTTGTCAATCGATCCGAAAGGGGAATTTATTGGGTGCTGTGCAGCTATAGCTGTGAATACGGAGGAGTTAATGACATGTATCCCAGTTGTAGTGGGATACAGGCGACGAATTTTTGGCGCCAGACAGAATGTTTTTTTAATTTATTCGTTTTTCCACTGGCCACATCTGAGGTGCCAAATGTCTCGAGTTTAGGAGATGTGAGGCCTTTACTGAACAAGGGTAGGAAGGAAAACCGGCAATTACAGACCATTCAGTCTGAGGTTAGATAAAACATTTTTTTGAAAAAGAAATGCGAGGGCGGGAATAATTTCCACTTCGGCAGTCACGGAGTATTCAAGAAAAGTCAGCATGGGTTGGCCGGTGCGAAGTCTCGTCTCACAACGATTCACATTCCTAAAGTAGTAAAGAAATTGTTTTAGAAGCAAATTCTGTGTTTAGAATCTACATGGACTTCAGTAATTCGTTGAATTGGTGGTTCAGTGCTGGAATTCTCGACTGCCAGCGGGAGACGGGTTCGATTCCTCGCCAATGCAATCATATTTTTGCTCTGATGTGTTTTGCTGTAAAGAGGATCATGTTCAACGCCCCACCCCCTTCCTGAAGTCAATGAGCAGCTCTTCTGTTTTTCTGACAGTTCTGGAAAAGATTGTCATGATCTCAATTCACTGGGCTCTCTATCTCATTCCTGCACTCCAACTGCAAACTTGTAGATGTAATTTAAGCAGAATCTTATCGCACAGCCTTGAGTGTAAGGAGAGCAGAGTAGAGCTTCATGGGACACCAGTGTTGAGGAAAATCGTGGCGGAGGTGTTGCTGCATATCCTTACAGATTGCGGTCTGTTGATGAGGAAATCAAGGACCAATTGCAAATGGAAATGCTGAATCCCAGGTTTCGGCGCTTTATGATGTTTGCTTGGAATTATAGCATTGACATCGGAGCTGTAGTTGCTAAACGGTGGTCTAACGGAGGTGCCATTCCTGTCAGATGCTCAGAGATGAGCGCAGTCCAGGGCGATGGCGTCCCGCGGTCGAAGATTTTCCGCGCTGGACGAATTGGAGTGGGTAGAGGTTGACTGGGAGGCTGGAGTTAATGTGTGCCATGAACAGCCTCTCGAAGCAGGTCATGGTGGTGGATGTCAGAGCCACAGACTGTAGCCATTAATCAGCTTTCCTTGTTTCAGTCAGGTAGTGGGACATCGGTGATAAGGTGAGAACCTCAGATTCAAGCAGTGAGAGGTGAAAAATATCTGGAAATACCCACGCCAGCTGATTACGCATGATCTAAGGAGACGGCCATGGACACCATCCGGGTCAGATACTTTTCGGTTCATTCTCCGGAAACTGATCTTACGGCTCCACCAGTGACTGTGAAATACTGAGTGGGCAGAGCGGACGCGGCACAGGTCGACTTAAACCCGACTGAAAGATTAAATGATAGAGATGTCAGTGCCATTTGACTCCACTGAAGAGGGATTTGACTGAGTGAATAAAGAGAGAGTCAGTGGCGGAAGTTCGTCATGGTTCAGGCCGGGAACGTCATCAATGGGTGAAAACATGGCAGAGCGGGGATCCTGCGCGTCTAACGAGGCGAAGCCCTCTGGCATATTCCTCCAGAAGAATCATTATCAAAGGGAAGTCCGGCAGGGAAACATGCTCTTCTGCCCAACGAGTCCGCGCCGACCATTCACCCCATTCTTCAACTGCTTTAGTGAAGACTTCTTTCCACCATAAGAACAGACTAGGGAACGTTTGCTTTTCATTGCATCATGTTCTACTCCATTTGTATCTCTGCATAACTTTAAGTTGTCCACATGTGAATACAACAGACCCAGAGAAAATTCAGGCATGGGCCGTTGGTGCCAAGTAAGATTCGAACCACAAGTTGCCAGGGAAGTCCATCTCCAGTGTCTGAGTATCTCACCACCGACCTTTGACATTAATTTCATTTACATCGCTGAGAAGAAGAAGGCATACGGCAAGCTTGCCTTCGTCGGTCGAGTCACTTGCATATGAGTAAGGATGTCAAGTTGCAGCAGGATATATCTTAGACCACGCTTGGAGTATTTTGTGCAATTCTGGCTGTCCCATTACAGGACGGATGTGCCGGCTTTGGAAAAGGTATAGGAGAGGTGTCCGAGGTGTGCCTGGAATAGAGCAATGAGCTACATGGAGAGATTGCACAAAGTTGTGTTGTTTTGTCTGGAGTGTCGGAGACTGAGAGGACAGCTGATTGTAGTTTATAAATTTATGACGGGCATAGATAAGTTGGACAGCCCGAATCCCTTTCCCATGGTAGAAATATAAAATATAACAGGACATGCATTTAAGGCGAGAAGGGGAATGTTTGAAAGAGATGGGCTGGTTAAATATTTTACACCTCGCAGCCCGTACGTTCTTCGAATGGGTTGCGAGGCATAGTAGTGGAGTTAGAAATGGTAATTGTGTTTTAGAGGCTTTTAGATAGACACAAGGCAGGCAACGGATGGACGGATATAAATTATGTACAGGCAGACATTTTCTTTAATTTGGTATCGTGTTCGGCACCTACATCGTGGGCCGGGAGTCTTTTTTCCTGTGCTGTACCGTTCTTTGTTGATGTTCTAGATTTCGTTTGTTTCGATTTTCAGAAGGCATTCGATGGGGTGACAGACATAAAGCACAACGGCTACACTGGGTTGGGAGCAACAAATTAACGTGAATACGGGAACGTTCACATGAATAAAACAGAAAACATCGTAAATAGGACCATTGTGGACTCGTCAATCACTAACCAATGGGTTGCGTCAGGGTTCTGCGGCGGAAGCTTATTGATCGTTAATTTATGGATGAAACTGAGAGCATTCTGGCCATATCTAGCGATGATACAAATACAGGTAGGTTATGCCAAGTGGGTGGGCACAAAACTTCTTCCACGAACTATATTAATTGATGTAAGTGGCCAGGAATTTGGGAGAAGAGGTGATATGTACGAATATCGGAGATGATCCGTTGTATTTTAGCGAAATTAGAAACAATGTGTCAGATAAATGGATAACGGCGACACACATTTCACGACCTTTATGGACAGAGAGTTTCAGTGAAAGAATGACAAAAGGTTTGCGCGCAGCAACAGCGAAGAATCAGGAATGCTTGGAGTATTAACATTCATTTCGAGGGTCTGTGTTGGAAGGACGCCGGTGAGATAGCCGTATCAAGCAATCTTTAAACATTTGGTCCACATGCGCACACACACACACACACACACACACACACACACACACACACACACACACACACACACACACACACACACACACACACACACACACACACGGCGGTCCAGAGCATGCTAACTATGTTGATGTCCAGAGTGAAAGTAGTGGAGTTAGAAAGGAAGGCTGAGCAAGTTCGGCGTACGCTTGTTGAGGTTAGAAGAATGAAAAGTAATCGAATTGAAAGATATAAGGTACTGACGGGAATGAACACTGCATATGCTGATAACCCGTTTCTTCTGGAGGGATGTCGAGAGTCAGGGGCATCAATTCAGAAGAAAATTAATGGCCATTGAGGAAGAAGATAAAGAGGAATTCAGAGTGTTGTGAATATTTAATCTACTCATGATCAAATGTCTTAATGTTCTTATGTGTGTTCTAATTGCACTGGAACAGAAGAGAACCATGAACGTCTTCGGGCGGACTAGCTCGACCATGGTTGCAGTTGAATAATTCCGAGGCCTAGATGACCTGTTAATATCCAATTACTGCACATGAGATATCGATGCGTGTGAAATGACTTCTTCTGCATTGTCACTGTGCCTTCACCTTTATTGTATTTGGCAGGCGGTGAGTACATTGGAAGGTGGTCTGACTGTTCTTCAACATTTTCTTGGCATTCATTTTTTTCGGTTTTCGCACACCTTATGCACTTTGTGGAAGTTAATTCCTCATGGTGGTAAGGGGAGAACAGCCAATGTTCGAAGGATTCCATTCCTCGTTTTATTCGGCGATGTGCTTTACATTATTCCCACAAGGAGAATTCTGAAGAGTCGCCATTGCGACTTCCGCCGTTGACAGAAAACCCCCTGTTCCATTCACTTTCCCTGCTGAAGGCAGACAAGATCAGTCCACAACTCGCATGTCCTGTAAATGTGCTGCACGTCTTATTTTCAGGACCCCATTGTTCAGCATCCAGATTCTTCAGCATCCATGCAGAGATTTTCTGGCAACCCAAGCTTGATGACCGAAGGATTGGCCCGAGGAACCACAAGGTTTAATCTGCCGTGCACGACGCTAACTGTAAAATTAAAACAAAATGTGTTGAAGATACTCTCTTCCTTCTCCCGCGATTCCACGTCCCTACCCGACTAGCAGTATCTGAGTAAAGTACGTGAAGATGACGGGAAGGAAAAGGAAATGTTGGTTCGGCGGAGTCCAGCTCCTCGGGAGAAGATCCATCTGGAACTGACTGTGCCGACAGAGTTCTCAAGCTTCCAACAAGCCGATTGGATGTGGCATCTTCTTAGCAAAATTAAGAGGAGCACGCTTTTCTCCCGTCTTCCAATAATATCGGAGCTGATCTGTACCTTTTGTTAAAAAAGATCTGTGATATCAGACCAATATGACGAGGCCGTAGTTTCGCCCTGCAGGTACAGCTGTTCTGTGACTCACCTGCAGGGAACCTAGAACCAAAGGGCGACTCTGCTCACCGTTGTGGTGTCCCTGAATGTGCAGACCCCGTCTGTCCCTCAGCCTACAGAATTCCTGCAACATTCCTCTGTCATCAGTCAATGCAGAATCTGTCATACATTGTACAGTACATTCACAGGTAGAGTCTGCCGTCGGCTCTCTAAAGTCTCACAGCAGAACTTTTCGATTGAATGCATGTGCCAATTTAATTTGATAATTCTACGCTGTCTGTTCTTGTTCGGTCTATGGTCAATGAAAGATTAAGAAAATGAAATCCCCGGATAAGTGCACGAACACTGTAATTAGTTTCTCCAGTGGCGACGTAAAAGCGATCGCCCCATTTGAGAAGTTCAAACGTTGTGGAGGAGAGAGTCACAGGAGTCATAGTGTTATCAACAGGGAAACAGGCCCTTCAACCCAACTCGTCCATCCCGGCAGAAGTGCCAACCTAAGATAGTCCCACTTGCTTGTGGCGACACTTGCGGGCTGCTGCCAGAACACTACGCAAAAAGCTGCATTTGGCGGTGTGTGTCGATGTACATGTGACTAATAGAGATATCGTATCTCATCTTATCTCATATACCCTTCAGACACACCCACCAGACCCGTCAAGAGCCTTCTAAATCTTTTTTGCATCCTCTCTATCTGCAGTTGGAAATAGGATTGGAATTGGTTTGTTATTGTCACATGTACTAACGTACAGTGAAATGATATTCTTGCGTACCGTTCATGCAGATCAATTCATTGAACAGTGCATTGAGTTAGTGCAAGGCACCACAATACCGGAATGTAGAATAAAGTGTAACAGGTACAGAGAAAGAGCACCGCAGGTGGAAAATTAGGTTGCAAGGTCATAAAGAGGGACAATGTGGGGTCAAGAGTCCATCTTATCGTTCGAGGCAACCGTCCAATCGTCTTATAATAGAGGCATATAATCTGTACTTGAGCCTGTTGGTGTCTATTTTCAGGTTTTTTCTATCTTCTGCCCGAGAAGACTGGAGAGAAGAGAACGTTCCGAGGTGGGTCTTTGATTATGCTGGCTGAATTACCGAGGTAGTGAAAGTATGGACAGAGTTTATGGAGGGAAGGTGAATATCCGTGATGCGCTGAGCGGTCTCTGCGGTTTTTTGCTGACATGAGAGTCAATTTTGATGCAATTTGTTCCAGTGGATTGAATGAACCAACCAACGACATATCTGGATTTCTAGTTGTTCACTTTTTTTGTCATGTTTCTTTTGATCCGCCTTCTGTGTTTTCGCGTTTTGTACAGCATAAGAAAGACAACTGTTCTCGTTATCTTCTCTTGTGGCTCATATTTCGCTAATGTAATTTAACATAAGGTGTGCTGGTGGATGCCCTTGTTGTAGACATCTGTGTTGTTTGTTCAACGACTGCAGTTAAAGCCCGTTGCAGTGAAGGCTGAAAATGTCACCTGGGATTGCTTTTCTGCTCAATTTAAGGAGCTCCCGGCAATGTGCAACTTCACATAGTAGGTGTAATATCTCCAACACAGGGACTGTCTGTCTTGACTGGAAGTGAAACCATGTTGCCGACAAACTTTATTGAAGGAATCCGCGAAATGATGCTGACGAAAAAACTCTTTCAAGACATACAAAGGATATTCTACCCTGTTCTCGCTGCTGTTGGTATTCCTGGTAAGCTCTGACATCCCTATGAGTGATTAACAGCCCTGTGAGTTTGAACTTTTCTCGATGTTTTTTATTGAAATAACCGTTCAAGGTTTTCCGGTCGGGGTAAATCTGCACATGCCAATCTGTTCATTATATGAATGTTGTTCCTCCCTGTGTCATTCCTAACCTTTCTCACTTTCAGACTAACTGCGTGACTGCCCCTCATTATTTTGCGTCATTTCCATTGCTAAACTGCAGACGATTTATTTCTTACTCTTTAGAAATATTGGAGAATTTTTCTTTTCTACACAGTTCATAATCTTAAATATAATTGTCGAATATTTCAATGCGAATATTTCACTATTGCATGTAAATATTTAATTTCCTTACTGCTGTTCTATTTATGTTTTATTTCTGTAACACGACTCACATTGTATAAAAATACTGAGTGTATACACAACTCGATCTCTCGGATAATCCAGCATAATAATTTTCTCAGAGAGTTTAGGGGCACACTTTCTTTTCCTTGAATAAATCATCGAGAATAGTGCACATTTTCCTCCCATACTGTGCTTACGAAGTACGCAGTATATTGCGGGTTATCTTATCCCACCATTTACAAGACACAATCAAGCAATTGCGTGTCCCCATTTGCTCAAATAACCTCTTCCAGGCTGACGATCATTTCTGCTTCTTTCGTTTCTTCGCAGCTCATGTAATGCCGATTGCGATTCTATCAAGGAGTTGATTCTGCAATCTGCTTCAGCTCTGCTGTTTCCTCACGATGCGATATTCCGTTTATCAATGACCCGCTGATGAGCAGCCACCGCTGCATTTTTACCAAAAGAGCAGCACGAGTTTTTGAGTTCATGGTAAATCGCAGAAACAATCTGTTTACGTTTTGTTTTTAATATTGACGACCTGTGTTGCACTTCTGGTCATTATCCACGCCAATGCCTCCGCACTGCTGTCGCTGTCACCTTAATGATATATTCCGTTGATAATATCCAGATCGTTCATTTGTTTAAATTAACTATTCAATAAAATCATTTGCTCCCGCTGTTGTTTATTTATAGAATCAGTCTTTGCAGTGAACACAAGTGTTGGTTCTTCTGCATGTTTGGTCAGTGCCTTGGAACTTCACTTGCTGGTGAACGATCATGGATGCGAAACATTAACTTTCTTTCTTTCCCTGCAGTTGCCCCACGGACCTCTGAGAATTTTCAGCAAAGCCTGGTTTTGCTTTCTTAAACTTAGTTTTCTCCACAGCGTCCATTCTGGTTTCATCGACCTACGCCGATAAAATCTGGCAAATGAACCGATGTCTCGGAAGACTAGAAATTAACGATAACAATTCAGATCCTTACAAAAGAACTGACCAATAATCTCGGACTTTAAGCAGTACAAGTCTTTTGACGTGAATTCTGCCGGATACATTGAGTGTTTTCATCATTTTCTTTTCTTTCTTTCACTATTCATGTCATATATAATAACATTTATTTTCCAGAATCTTGAATCCTCCATTCTTTTTGCCGGGAATAGGTATGTGAGAGGGATTTACACGGTCAATATTGACTGGTTCGGTCACATTATTGCATGTGATGTTGTTTTCCACCTCTTGCGCTCGCCCGCTCCACGGGATGAACAATCATAGCTCACTGCAATAGAAGAGGCGGACAGAGTGAATATTTTTATAATTTCTCCAATTGGATTCTCCAAGGTTTCAGAATAAAATCCCTCAGTTTGTCTTTAGATACGGCAAGGACATCACTTTTCGCAGCAGTAGTTGATGGAAATTTGACCTAATTTCAATCCTCAAAACTGCATTCAACGGGATGTTACGTGGATTCACATGGAACATACTGGCACATATCCTGATTGTTCCACAGCACAAGGAGTTTCGCTAAGGGCTGATTGTCGCCGACTATTGTTGCATTTGACCTTTGATTTTGCGTCGTTTTTCTTGCGAATCCACCACAGATATATTCCAGCATGTTCAGGTTATTTCTTCCAGTCTGATGGACGTTTCCTGTTTCTTTTTCCTTTTCCAAGTCAACCTAATGGTGATAGTGATCCTGAATCAGAGAAAGTGCGGTCTCTCCAGGTGTGTCACTCGCTACATGGTCGCCATGGCAGCGGCAGATCGACTCGTCATTGTCTTCAATCTCATATTAAGACACATTCCGATTCTCTATCCGAACCAGTTCAGTTTTGTGTTGCTTCTTCCCATATGTAACATCCATTCTGTGTTCCTTTATGCAGCCACAGACTTCTCTGTGGGTTCACCGTCACTTTCACATTTGATCGATTTGTAGCAATCTGTTCCCAAAAGCTGAAAACCACATATTGCACCGAGAGAACGGCGCTGTGGTTCTCGTAACGTTGACGGCTTTCCTCTGCTTGAAGGACACGACTTGGTACTTCGTACATATGAAAACATACAGTGTGGCAAATATCCCTACATTTTGTGGTGTGGAAAGGAGTGTCCGTGTTTCACATGTGTGGGAACAATCGAGGTCCTTCATTACGCCCTCAACCCCTGTGTCCCATTTGTGCTCATTCTGCTGCTGAACGTATTAACCGTCAGAAACATTGTAGTCGTCAGCAGAGCCCGCGCGCGACTCCGTAGTCACGTCGCTGCAGAAAGTTTAAAAGACCAGGAGATGGAGAGCCGAAGGAAATCGATCATCTTACTGTTCTTTATCTCCGGAAATTTCATAGGTTTATGGGCGCTCTTCACAATTAATTTAATTTCCGATCGAATGTGGTGGCTGGATTATAAAATTAATAATCCATCTGAACCTGCACGAGAAATTGGATTCATGCTCCAGCTCCTCAGCTGCTGCACAAACACGGTTATTCATGCAGTGACACAGACTAAGTTCAGAGAACTGCTGAAAAACAAGATAAAATACCCGTTTTCTAGAATTGTTGAAATTATTCAATTTAAAGAAATCCAGAAAGCATTTCATCGTCGGAAATGCATCCCCTCTCATCGACATATCACACCCCCATGGCAATCTCTGAAGTCGAGTCACAGTGTCTTACAGCATGGAAACTGGCCCCTCTGTCCAAATCTGTCATGCCGACTGTGTTGCCCAGTGAGGTAGACCCATCCGCCCACGTTTGGCTTACTTCCCTCTAACACTGTCATATCCATGCACTTAACCAGATGGCTTTTAAACATTTCCAGTGCGAACCCCTTAACCACGACTTCTGGCAGCTTATTCCCAATACGCACCACTCTTTGCATGAAGAAACTGCCCTGATGTCCCTTGTTAAATCTCTCGCATCTAATCATAATCCTGTGCCTTCTTGGTTTTCGCAACCCGTCCTGGGGAAAAAACCAATATACTTTCACCCTGTCCATATCCCTCATGGTCTTATATCGTTCTGTCAGGTCATCGTTGTTACAGGGAATAAAGTTTTACTCTGCACAATCTCTCCTTGAAAGTCACAACCCCAAGTGTAGTGCACATCCCGGTAAATCTTTCTACCATTTTTTTTTCAGTTTAATAACATATTTCCTGGAAGAGGATGACCTATACCGTGCACAATACTCAAGTGCGGCCTCAGCAATATAAGTAAGTGGAATGGAAGAAGCCCTCTGTACCAGGCAATAACATCAATTTATCTTCCTTGTTGATAACAGGACATTAGTAGCAATTATTTGGACCTATAAACACAAGGAAAGATCACTCGCGCCCAAAGACCGATTCCCCTCTTAAAATTAAGATTCCGGGTCCTCCATTGACAGATGCCGAGATGCCGCACGTCATATTTCCCGCGGGCATGGACGTGATGACGACATCGACGCCAATGTAACATAATACTGAACGCAATCAATGATTTTCGAACAAATTCACAACAGGTAAAATACAGCCAGACTAACGAGTTTGTCATCGTTCCAGAGGTACCGCTCTTGGTCGATGGATCGAGGTCTGTGATATGTTAAATTCTACACAGGATCTCTGTGTCTCTGACAAGAACACAAAAAAAAACAGAAGTAGGTGTCGGCTATTGTGGAACTCAGTTCCAAATTTGTTAATTCGCCGCTGAACTGCTGAAACGCCAGTTCCGGCAGTTATGGATAAACTCTGGAATTTTTCTGATCATAGGAAGGTACATGGTCAGCATGAATCTGGCGAACATGTGTGCGTTCTCTTTTTCGCAAGGATATTCTTCCATGAGTAGGGAGGACAGACCAATACACATAACATTGACCAAGGCCCTGTGTCTTTCATCTACGCAATCCTTGTATAATCATTGAGCCTATAAATCCCAACTTTAACGATTTCTTCATTCTCCACACAAACCACATTTCCACCAGATTGAGTCATCAACAAATTTTGATCCGGTATACTTGTCAACCGATTGCCGGACAATTTGAATAGCTCCCACCCGAACGGGGATGCCTTCGGTACTCCAGCTTCACAGTCTCCAAATTGGAAGAATGGTGAAAACACAAATCGGCCGTTTTCTGTCGTTTAACTGACAACAAGTGTTTATTACCCCCAATGTCACACGTTCGGATTATGTTGACGATGCTCTTGCGTATTCACTGACCAATCTTGTCCCAAATATACAAACCTGCCAAATCCAGAGATGTGCTTCACCTTATGCCCCTGTTTCAACCTCAGGAAGATCCTAATCTCTCAGAAACTTGTCGAATTATATTTCTCTTCCATAAACTCAATTGTTTTTTTTCCCAATGTATGATAGTTCTCCAAGTGCCCTGTTCAAACATCACAAGAATTTCCCCCCTTTCCCTCACACAAACTGCTCAGTACATTCTCTTTTGCTCTCCCTCCTTTCGTATATCTCCAAGTTGAGTTTGCTCCAGTCAGATCTGCGGGAATTATTCTGCTGCTTATATTTTTGTTATCGAAGATGTACGTGCGAGCAACAGGCATCTCCTTCAAAATCATGTCAATCTGGCACTCTGATCCACGGAATGTATTATGTTCATTCTCAATAATTACTCAAATTAGATTCATTTTAAGAAATGATCATTTTTTTCTTCGATTGCTTACTCACAGTGAACAAAACTTGGGAATTTCATTGAGATGTTTCTCCGTCTTCTTTAGTGCCGAATGTCACAGACACTTTGCTTAATATTTCCGCCGTATCCCTGACCTGGAACATAGTCCCTCACGTTTCAGTCTCTGAGAGACCAATATGAATATTTTCGAATCATTTCCCTGCCTGTTCGCATTTACAATTTAATATATATTCCGCATATTATATAAATGGTAAAGATTATATAATATACATTATGTAAATTTAAAATATTTAATGCTATACTTATGTGTTTAGTTTCTTTTCTGCGAAGCTTTGTCTTGTAATCAAATCATGTAGACCTTATTTTCTTGTCAAATCCTTCTTTCTCTGTTGCCCAATTCCGGGAAACCTGTAAAATGATCGAAGTGACAGGCAAATATCAGTGTTGCAAATCCACGTTACCTGCTTGACGTGAGATAGAGCTGGATCTGGAGCGCACGTCCTCGGTAAGACAGTTGCGAGTCGTGGGTCCAACCTTAATGAATATCCAATCATTCCACGGGCTCAAAGACCCAACCTGCTCCGAATATGGATGCCCTTGTTTTCGCATGGAGACGAGCTGTGTTAGAGGTGGATCAGCAGAACCAGCAGAGTGGAGACAGTGAGAGAAATAAGCAGGGAGGAACCTGATTGAGGTAGCATAGGAGAGTAAATCTGTTCGGGTTTTCATCATCATCACCAGGGATGTGGGATGTGTCGAAAGTTTAGCTGGAGAAACTAAGGTTGTTCCTGTTAAAGCTGAGAAATTTTTCGAGGAGATGCCATGGATGATTTCGAAGTATTGAGGCGCCTGTTGTAGCATTGCTGAAACATAACCTGTTACGTCAGTCCGTACGTCGTGTCAATCCCATAAATTTCAATCCACCCTCTTTACACAAATCTATGTAAATCCTCTGTCCTGAGAGGGATTATAATCTAAACTCGGTGAGAAGAACACCCTCGGTGATTATGCCAAAGACTGTATTCTGTGCTCCAGTGCCTCTAGCTTTGTCACAAACCAGCAACAAAGAAACACACTGAGCATGATTCAGTGTTAAAAACTATTTTATTAATCACTACTTATGATAATACGTAAAATAAAGCAAAAATGTAGTATGTTAGAATTCAAAAATGTTAAACCTCGAACGGTAACCCCAAAACAAAACTCTTCGTGTGTGTGTGTGTGTGTGTTGTGACAAAGTCCCAAAACTCCCAGTTTCCGGAATGGTTCTTAAAGTTTCAGTTCCGCAAGCCATAAGGTGAAACATGAGCAAGGGCTTCTTCAACAACCACCGTGTCTGAAGATAAGATGTAGATGTAGAAAACATAGAGAGAGTACATACGGAAATCCAAATGTTCCACGATGGAACCCAAACGACACTTCAGTGGTTACTCGGTAGTGACTTCCTCACCCCGAAAAGCATCCGAACCGTGGTCGTCCACACACAAATACCTGTTCCTTCTACAGGTCAGCAACAAAGTGAACTCCACGGATTTACTTCCAACTTCCATACATAGATTTCAGTGGTAAACACAGTTATTGTTTCTCATCCATCGATAGAGAAAACAAGCAGGCTTGTGTCTATCTCCCTTCTCTCTCTCTCTTTCTTCTTCTCTGACTTCTTCAACAACGTCATTACGTCCTTTATCTTCTATTGACGTACGCACGCCCCCACACACACATACACACACACTCTCTATCTTAAAGGGACTTTCACTGAGTCCATTAACACCTCCCACCTAAAAAAAATTTTCCCAAGAAAATTTTAACCGCGCATAGTTAGTAATGTTAATGATTATCATGCTACCCAACTACAGACTATCAGATTAGTACAGATACATGTTTCCCATTTAACATCGAGAAAGGACAATCAGCAATCACATTATCTTTGCCTTTAATGTGAGTTATCATGAGATCAAACTCTTGCAAAGTTAAACTCCAGTTTAACAGCCTTCTGTTCTTGTTTTTGACTCGGCTCAGAAACACCAATGGGTTATGATCTGTATACACAGTCAATGGTTCTGAGCGGTGCAAACATATACACTGAAATGTTGCAAGGCTAAAACAAGCGACAGTAATTCTTTCTCTATGGTGGAATAATTATTTTGATGCTCATAAATTTCTTTGAAAAGTAAGCTACAGGATGGTCAATATCATCAAGGTCACCCTTCTGCAACAAACACAGCTCCTGCAGCTTCATCACTGGCATCTACTGCTAATGAAAATGGCTTTTCAAAGTCAGGTGTTTTGAGCACAGGATGGTAGCATAAAATGGCTTTCAGCTTCTTAAATGCTTCTTGACAAGAATCTGTCCAAACAAACTTTACTCCCTTCTTCTGAAGATTAGTTAGGGGAAGAGCAATATCAGCAAACTTTTTACAAAATTTTCGATAATATCCAACCATTCCCAAAATCTTCTAACAGTCCTCGTACCTGTGGGATTCGGGAACTCAGATATTGCTTGAACTTTTGCCTGAACAGGAGCTTGCTTGCCTTGACCTACAACATAACCAAGATACGTCACAGTGGCATGGCCAAATTCACCTTTTAGCCAAGTTAACTGTAAGGTTAGCCTTGGAAGTCTTTCAAACAACCTTTCTAACGCAGAGATGTGATCCTCCCATGTATCATTCCCAGTCACTAAGTCGTCAATGTAGGCATCTGTATGGTTTAAACCATGAATCACTGAATTAATCATTCTTTGAAATGTTGCCGGAGCATTTTTCATTCCAAATGGCAAAACATTGTATTCATACAATCCAGAAGGGGTTACAAGGCTGAAATTTCCCTTCCTCTATCTGTTAATGGAACACACCAGTACCCTTTTAATAGGTCAATCTTTGTAAGAAATTTTGCCTTTCCCACTCTATCTATGCAATCATCCACCCTAGGAATAGGGTAAGCATCTGACTTTGTTACAGCATTCTCTCTCGCTAGCTGGCAGACTCTCTCCAACCGAGTTTTAAATTTTTGGACATAGTCCAACAGACTCAAGTGAAGTTCCTCATTAACCCATTGCTCTCTAACAACTCCAAAGGTCCTCTCACTCTATGTCCAACACAAGCTCAAACGGACTAAATCCGATTGACTCCTGGATCGATTCTCTAACGGCAAACAAAAGTAAATGGATACCTTCGTCCCAATCCTTGGTGTTTTCAAAGCAATAAGTCTTCAGCATATTTTTGAGAAGAGAATGAAATCTCTCCAGAGCTCCTTGAGATTCTGGGTGTTATGCAGATGATACAATCTGCTTTGCTCCCAGCTCATAGACTATTTGTTGAAAAATTTTTGACATAAAATTACTACCTTGATCAGATTGGATTTCTTTTGGCAAACCAAACAAGGTAAATATTTTACAAGAGCCTTTGACACCGTCTTGGCCTTAATATTTCTAAGGGGTATTGCCTCTGGAAATCTAGAAGTGGCACACATGATGGTTAACAAATACTGATTTCCAGTCTTATACTTGGTAATGGACCAACACAGTCCACAATCACCTTCGAAAATTGTTCACCAAAAGCAGGAATTGGTTTCAAAGGAGCCACAGGGGGTTTTTGATTGGTTTTGCATCTTCAATTACCGAACTGACTTCTTTAGCTTGCTGTGAAGTAACTGAGAACTCTTCTCGTTCTTCACACTGGGACACTTTATCAAAATTCTCCTCTTCTTTTGAGATTCATCATCTTCGAGCTCATCCTTTCCTTGGCCAGCTATCATCACACGTGATGGAATCATATGATGGTCCCAACACTTGGGTCCCATCATCTGTACCTCGAACATAATTATAAACGGAGCTTGAAATGGATGCCATCTTGGTCTTGGGGAATTATTGGTCTGGGGAATTATTAATTTCCTACATTTTTATTTATATGTATCCTTGTATATTTATGATGAAAATAAATCACCAGAAAATTAAAAAAAAAATTGTAACAAACCAGCAACAAATGAAACACACTGAGCATGATTCAGTGTTAAAAACTATTTTATTAATCACTACTTATGATAATACGTAAAATAAAAGTAAAAATGTTAGTATGTTAGAATTCAAAAATGTTAAACCTCGAACGTTAACCCCAAAACAAAACTCTTCGTGTGTGTGTGCGACAAAGTCCAAAACTCCCAGTTCCGGAATGGTTCTTAAAGTTCAGTTCCGCAAGCCATAAGGTGAAACATGAGCAAGGGCTTCTTCAACAACCACCGTTGTCTGAAGATAAGATGTAGATGTAGAAAAACATAGAGAGAGTACATACGAAATCCAAATGTTCCACGATGGAACCCAACGACACTTCAGTGTTTACTCGGTAGTGACTTCCTCACCCCGAAAAGCATCCGAACCGTGGTCGTCCACACACAAATACCTGTTTCCTTCTACAGGTCAGCAACAAAGTGAACTCCACCGGATTACTTCCAACTTCCATACATGGATTTCAGTGGCAAACACAGTTATAGTTTCTCATCCATCGATAGAGAAAACAAGCAGGCTGTTGTCTCTCTCCCTTCTCTCTCTCTCTTTCTTCTTCTTCTGACTTCTTCAACAACGTCATTACGTCCTTTATCTTCTATTGACGTAAGCACGCCCCACACACACATACACACACACTCTCTATCTTAAAGGGACTTTCACTGAGTCCATAACAGCTTCTTGGAATTGGAAAAGTTTTTCTCTGTCATTAAACAGTATGTCCACTCTGCATGGTTTTCTCATCTCTTGTCAAGTATCTTTTCCCAAAAATCACAACTCCACCGCTGAATCTTCGCATCAGTCGAGCAGCTCATATGTTTTCTGTTTGTACGACAGGATTGTTTCTGACGTGAATTAAGCAGACCTAAACGTTAAAAAAAACTGCAGCTGTGGGCTAACAAGTGTTTACTGCAAGCTCAAAATACATCCCTGCTTCTGAATTCCTGCCACCGTCACTGAATCCTGGCATCTTTCATCTTTTACCCAACACTCTCTCACGAGGTCTCTTTGCGTTCAAATATTTACCACTACCGCATCTTAATTTTCTCTTCTTGCCTGCCCTTTTGCAGTGAAAAAATATAGCCTACATTTTGTTCTTTCTGCCAATGTGTATCATGTCACAATTTCCTGCGTGTAATTTCACCTTCCATTTGTCTACATATTCATACAGCCTATTTCTGCCTTCGTGCAGATGTCACTACGAGTTCTTGTTCTGGTGGACGCCTCGTGTGGTCCACACATTTTTATATCACGTACTGGTACTCATTGACACAGACTCTGACCCGACACCATATTGCGGTCTCCCATCCTCCAGCCTGGACACAAATGCTTACCCAATCTCTCCAACATCCGGCATATTCTTCATCATGCCACCTTTGAACATTTAATCCTTCGACATATAAAGTTGAATTAACAAGTTGTGCTGTTGCCAATGTATGATGAGATTCTCTGATTGTTTTCTGTTGAATTATTCTGCACCTGAATGAACGTTAAGCCTTGAGCGGTTTATACATTATTCAATTTGGTGTCCTTTGTTGATGAGCTTTAAGTTTTCCACGAAGAGTCAAGGAGTCACAGTTATTCAGTGCAGAAACAGTCCTAGTTCAGCAGTGCTGATCGTTGCTAACCAGAGATAGTATTATTTGCCTGTATTTTAACACAATATACCTCTAAACTTCCCTATCCACGTACCTGTATAAATGTCTATTGAACGTTGTAATTGTCCCCGCCTTACTACTTCCTATGACAACGCGTACCAATTACTCATCACACTCAGTGTGAAAAAAAAATCACCACACAGAATCCTTGTAATTCCTTCGCCTCCTGCGCTCCAGGTAGAAAAGTCTCAGCCTATCCAGCTTCTCCTTTTACCCCAAGCCCTCCAGTGCTGCTAACATCGTCGTGAATCTTTCCTGCATCCTTTCCAGCTTAATGACATCAGCACTGCACACACAACCCTCAGTGCGGTCTCATTAACGTCATGGAGAATTGGAAGATGACTGCTGTCACGTCCCAGCAACAACAGAAACACACGGAGTCCTGTATAAGTGGTAAGAGCTATTTTATTAACAACTAATTATGATAATAGAAACATAAAGTAAACATGTTATATCTTAAACATTAACCCTAAAAACTAAACCCGAAGTGTCTGTGTGGCAAATTCCCAAACACCAAGTCCGTGAATAGTTCTCAAAATTCAGACAACAAGCCGTAAGGTAAAACGTAAGCAAAGGCTTCTGCAAAACCACCGTTGACTGAAGAGGAAGTGTAGAGAGAAAATAGAGAGTAATTTTGAAATACAAATGTTCCACGATGGAACCCATATGACACCTCAATCACTGATGTTCTCCATTCCTTTGTTCCGAAGTATCAGCTAACCCTCAAAGCAGTCGAAACGTGGCCGTCCACACAAATACCTGTTTCCTTCTACAGGTTAACGACAAAGTCGACTCCACAGGATTATTCCAAAAATACACACGTGGATTGTAGTGACAGACACAGTTATTGTTTTTCATCCATCGATAAAGGGACAAGCAGGCAGGTCTCTCTCTCTCTCTCCCTCTCCCTCTCTCTATCTCTCTTTCTTATCGACTCACTGCTCCAAAAACTTCATCATGTCCTTACATATATTGTTGTCGTAATTACGCCACACACACAAACATACACCCACACACACACTCCCACACACACACATACACACACACACACACACACACACACACACACACACACACACACACACACACACACACACACACACACTACTGTGCTATGTCTTTGAGGGACATTCACCAATAGTAACCTAATCCGTTACACAGCTAACTCTTGTAATCTGTGTTCTGACATACATTCTGACAAGCACGACAACGAAGTATTCACCACGCTGTCTACCTATCTCATCACTTTCAGGGAACAATGTGCTTGCACCCCAAGTTGATTTGTTTCATAAATACTGCCGCGGGCCCTGCCATTTTCGATGCATGCTCTTATTTGGTTAAACTTACAAAAATGCAACACTTCGCACGTGTTCCAGTAAAATCCATCTGCCATTCCTTGGCCAATTTCTCAGCGGATCTGGATCCTTTTGTGATCTTAGATAATCTTGTTCTCTGTCCACGATACCACCGGGTAAGTTATTTATCAGCCCTTCCAGTTACTGAGTTCCCCAAGGAATGTACTGTTTCTGTCATGCTCCTTTCACTAACAGTGGATGCACTCCCTTCCTCCCTCCGGGCACTGGCTTATTGATCCACTGTACAATTCCTCATCAGTCTCTGGTCCTGATTCTATTTCCATTTTCTGTCACCCTGATTCTGCCGGGTTTCTTTTCTCCCTTGTTCTCCTGTTTTTTCCTGTTCCCTTTTCGTCCTAAGTAGCTCAGCGTACTTTTTATACGTCCGGAATTCCTCGAACTCCCTCCGTTCTCTGTCCTCCCGCAATTTCCTACTCTCTTCCTGTAGGCCTAACCTTTGCTTCTCCATTTCCTCCTTTGCTGCTTGCAACATTCTCTTTTCTTCCTCCCTTCTCTCTCTAAATTCCGTTATTTGCCGCTGATCATCATAGAATTCTACTTCCCCTTGTACCCCCACCATTCCTTACATTATTGGGCACTGTTTTGGATTCCCTTGGTCTGAATAGGGAGGTGGGTTTTTCTACTTCTTTTAAGTCCGGATATAAAGTCGACTTTCCCTCCTCCCCTGTTATGGGAAGATGTCCCTCTGGTTTCCTTACACCCTCTAATGACGCCTGAAATGCTTTTCTCAACTTCTCTCCTTCCGTCCTAAAACATTTTAGTATCTCTGCCTCCAGCTCCCACTTCTGGTTTCTTTTTCCAGATTTGTCTTTTGATTTGTATTTTTTTTTAACCCCTCCATTTCCTCACACAGACTTAAGTCAAAGGTTCCCTCTTTTGGCCAATTTTTAACTAGATCTTTGGTTCTCTTTCCCCATTTCTCCGAAATCTTTGAGATATCACTTTTAGATAATGGAAATATTTTACTTAATATTTCAACTGCAGTTACTTTTCCCATCATGTTGACTTACAGGGTGTTTCTCAGAATCTCACAACTCACTTGTTAGCTTAATTGTTTCCTATATTAATTCTACACCAAACTATAATTTTAATGCCCAATTTTCCGGCTTTTATATTATTTAATCTTATCCAATATATCAAAAACTCTTACCTCTTCTGTTCTGCCCGTGCAGACCCCTTCCTAGGGCGGTATCCACAGGGGCCCTGCCCGTTTAGACCCTCGTCTCCTGCGAGGCCGTATCCACAGGAACTTAACAACACCACGTGGAATTTTTACTTTAATAAATTTCTATTCTACTCCCCCCACTGCGCAGTTTTCTTTATCAATCCTCCGAATCTCCTTTAATTTAAATTGATGCCAGATTCTTTGGTCCAGAGAGATCCTTCGACAATCGTTTAACACTTCTTCGTCCGGACACCTCCCACACCCAACAGAGCTTTGGTCCAAATTTACAGCCAAAACGCTTATCTTTTTCTGGGTCGTTACCCTTTACTCTACTGGTCTCGTGGGGGTCCCCTAGGGACTAGGACGTGTCCTTGGTTTGTCGTTCATTTCTTATGGGTCTCTTTCCGCTCCTGTTCGTGACGCCAGATTTGTCGTGGTTAACCGCAATAGATAGATGACCAGGAGAAACAGAAGATTACTCAAGAAGTTAAACTTTTATTTGCAAAGAAAAGTTGTGACAGTCAGACAGTCAGTTACTAGTCACAAAGTCGGCCTTTTTAATATCTTTTTTCTTAGATTAATTACATTGTTACAATCCATCATGTTCTCTCTTATCTTCACAGTTTCATCCTTCACCATTTGCCTCCTTTCACAGTTGTCTCCTAGCTCACAACCATTTGTCTTTCCCACAGTCATTTCCTGTCTCAATCGCAGGGTGCCCCAATTATTTATGAGTATTGGGGGTATTGGTACTAGGCGGCAAAACTATGACTCAATCACAGGGTGCCCCAATTATTTATGGGCATTGGGAGTCCTGGTACTAGGCTACAGAATTATCAGTTATAAAACAATACTAGACTTATTCGCTACAAAGCTAACGGTTATAAAACATTACGATGTACCCCTATAACCTATGACCTCTGAGACTTGCTAGTTATCAGTTAAAAAAACTATCAGCTTCAGAACTGCTGCAGAATGATTAGTCGCACGAACCCTAACGATCCTTAGCTACACAATAGATCAATAGTGTCTTCCTAGGAATGTGTTAACCATGGTTTAATGGACTACACTAAATCAGAAGTGTCTCTCTAAGAATGGACTAACTATTTCTTTAATGAGCTATATCTTTCCATCACTAAGAGTTTCCCGCTCTTGAGCTGAAGAAAAAGGAGACCCTGCAGCCATCTTAAGGAGATCAACAGCCATCTTAAGCACGGAGCAGATTATGATTAAAAAAGTATAGCCTATACTTTCTATATATTCTATACTGACAGGAGAGGAAGGTGCCGCTTGGAAGAAAGGGAGGAAGGAGGGGAGGGAATATGGGAGTACTGGAGTAGAGGAGCAAGTGGGAGGAGTGTGTGAGCGAAGGGCAGATAGAAATGGAGGAGGAGAGGAAAGAGACAGGGTGATGGGGGCTCGATGGATAAGAAGGACGTGCGGATGACGCCGGGTTATATACTACCCAGGCGGAATATAAGGTGCTGTGTCTTCAGTTTGCGGTTAGCCTCATCATGGCAGAATAGAATTCCTCAATGTGCTTGTACCGCAAGGTTTCTCTGCTCAACTTGTTTTGCTATTAACTGTGAATGTTCTGACCTGGTTTATCCCCCCAAACTACATGGCTACACTCTTGGAAAATAAGTTCAATGCGCCATCCTCTTGCCCGCTTTCCTGTTGGTTAATATTTTGATGAAATCCGAGACAGCCTTCGTCCTGTACACGATATTACCAACGAAGGTTTCACCTGCCAATTTACGAATCATTCCAAATACGTTCTTATCCAAATTCCCAACATATAAGACACACAACAGGGGACCCAGCACCGAACTCAGCGGCTCACCACTTGTTACACTCCTCCAATCTGAAAAAAAAGAACCCTCCACTCGCCTTCTCTGCCTTGCACCACCAAATCAATACTGTATCCAATTTCATTGGTTTCTTTGAATCCGTCTCTTTTACCTTCCGGACCAGCCAGTTGTTCGCTATATCAGCCAGTTTCACTTTACTCTGGATGCCCTATGTCGTACAGCCCGGTAATTGGCAAATGGCAAGCTATGCTTACACAGACAGGTATGTCAGCATACCGATATATATCCTGCAGTAATTTCGGATTATGTTGCAGATGCTCCGGACCTGCACCAACACGTGTATCTATGAACTGATGCAGAAGAAATGCAGGAAGGAGCTGAACGATGGAGTGGAATACCTAGTTACATTAAATGGTCAGCTGTGTAAAAAATGCACATTGGATTAAAACTTCGGTGAGTTTTCAAGTACTATTTGGAAATAACAGAGTGAATTTGCAGGACGTTATTTTCTTTTCTTTTTCAATCATTTTATTAGTTTTCAGATTAATACAGCTTAATATATCAATGTTTATACATGTACTACAAAGAGATCAGGGGAACAATCATGACATGTATAATCATAAGGAACAATAAAGTATTAAAAAATCTGCAGATCCAACAACCTGTTAGTCAATGAATATAATATAAAAGAAAAAGATTTATTATAAAATATAAAAGAAAGGAAAAAAATCCCAGAAACAGTAAGAAAAATTATAAACAATATATCAAACAAACTAAGTTAAGGAAAAAAAATCAAAAGAAGAACAGAAAAAAAACTGGACTAAAATTTCTAAATAAAAGCAGAGCAATATTATGTCGTCAACTCAGTTCATCTAAATTGAAAGGTTATTATAAGGGGATCTATATTATGTGAAAATACTGAACAAATGGACTCCAAACTTGCTCAAATTTAAGCGAAGGATCAACAGTACCACTCTTAATTTTTTCCAAGTTTAAACATGATATAGTTTGAGAGAACCATTGAAAAGTAGTAGGGGGTATTAGATCCTTCAATTTAAGCAAAATGGATCGTTTGGCCATTAATGTAACAAAAGCAATCATACGGTTAGCGGAGACAATGGCCAGATTCTATTCTTGGTAGCAGGACGTTATTCAAATACGTCTCAAATCTTTAGAGGCAGGCCCTTAATATTCGGTATATTGCTATTTACACAACACTTTCAAATTAATTCCGTTTACTACAGGAAATGTGCAGAAGAATTATGCACCAGAAACATAGTTATTATCTTATCGGGCTAACATTTCAAAATTTCTGAGTCCTATCACATGAGGTTAACTGACACTGTTGGAGATAACGAAATGTGCTTCAGACTTTTAAAGTTGGTGGCAGTATATATCTGCAGGTAAATGTGGTAGGGTCATGGTCTCATAGATTAGACAGGACATAAATAGGCTCTTCGGCGTAACACGAACCAAAATATCCATCGAAGCTGGTCGCATTTGCCGACAGAAACACAACTGAAGTTTAAGGAAAGAAACCCTGGTCTATCCGGACTGTTCTGACTTATATTGTCTGTTGTACATATGGAGGGGCGGGACATCTGGATTGTTTCTGTTTCGTGAAATGCACTGCCCACTTCGAACACGATGGTGTCTCTGGGTTATATTTGTTGAGAGGAAGGAGGAGACGACACTTTCCGTCAGCTGATCGGTTACTTTTCGATCAGCAGTCAGGATATTTAGTCCATATCTTTGCTTTCAGTCTCCACAACATCACTTTCTATTGATCAGTCGTGGCACGTTCTTGAGCCCGCACTTATGTAGACCCACGCCTTTAAGGATTTAATTATGTTGTGATTCAGTATATTTCCACTGAATTTGAATCTAAATTCTAAGCATGCCGTTGCTAAAGAGATTTCTATCGAATTTGTTATTAAGTTTATTGGATGTATTTCCTTTATGGTCAGAAAAAGTTAACAATTTTCCGAGGGCGAGAAAGAGAAACATACTTCCATCGCCGTGACGATAGTTGCGTTTTCATTTGTTCATAAGTAACATGGAGCTCCGAGAGAAAAATGTGTCTCTGTGTCTAGTTTAAAATTATAACGGGTGGGCCAGTTGTGCTTGAGCACTGGAGGCAGAGTATCCATGTCTAAGCCACGAAACTACTGCGTAAGTTCAAAATCCCTCTCAAGTCCCCTTCCAAGATCGAAGACTCCGAGACGGTTCAGTCTTTCTCGATCATAAACCTCGTCAGGAAGTTGCTTCCTTGTAAATCATTGTACGATCGCCCAGATTGTCCTTTACCGATCCCATTCCTGTGGGGACTCTTTATTACAGTCTCCATCAGGTGATTGGAGTCATCGACTTCAGAATGATCTGATGCAGTTAATTAAATCGAATATTAATGTTATTATCTCCAAAGCTCTTGCCCTTTCCTTCTTCTTTACATGAACGGTATCTTTCCTTGTTCAGCGAATCTGTGAATTACGATGAATGCCATCAAACTTTATTCCAATAGCTCAGGAAATAACAGCGGACTTCCTGTTTGAAGCACTTCAGACGGCTTACTGCGTCGATAAAGGATTTGCAGGGGATTGTGACATGTTTTTGGATCGAAATGCCGCATCACTTTGGAAGCAATTCCAGATATATTGGCCCTCCCAAATCTCCTCTGACCTTCGTACGTCTAGTGGTAAACCGCGGATTGGAACGGGGTTGTCAGCATGCTGCGGTCAGAGACCGCAAGTGGAACGATTAAATGGGATTGCAGCGTGTTATTGTGATTATTTGTCATTATATTTCAAACTTCATTAAATATCACAATTTAAGCAAGCTAAATATAATCCGAAGTATTCTTGACATTTCTTTTGATTTAGAGGGATAAATCAATTCATACGCAGTAGATTAGTTATTTAAATATTCGGAACGTCCTCTTCCCTGTCATGACAATTGAATCATAACTCCTTTCGCGTTATGCGTCCATAGTTTGCCCTGCACAGATGTTATTCTCCGGTTTCAGTTTTAAATATTTTATGAATTGTTGTCACATTATAGTCATTGGTCCCTACCGGCCCATTTTATCTCTTCATCGTATATATTCCTTTAGGCTTTTAACAACGGAATAGTAGAATCATCTAGTCTAAGTATTAAACGTTAAATTACGTCAGCTCCAAGATACCACGACAGATCGGCTTCGATTATTGAAAAACAAATGTGCAAAAACTGTGGAAGCGATCACGCATCTGGAAGCCGAGTTTCAGTTGGAAGCTGTCCTATCTAAAATGCAACAATGAAACATAAATAGAGCCTTAGTCGGTGCTACAGTTGAACATTGCTCGTTGGAAATCATTAGGCCACATTAAATTGCAAAAATGACAGGGGACCGTTATAATCAAATGAGTAAAAGAGGCCGACAGAAAGGCGGAGTAGAAATCCACACACAGTTTTCGGAATAAACAATGGATGTTAAGTCAGCCTCTTTGAATTACATAAATGGATGGGCATCATTGAAATGAGATGCAGAGCAAGTGCAGAATACTGTCGAGACACTGTCGCCAAAGTGTTCAATGTATTTTGTCTAATTTATCGATATCATTATTTCCCAGTGTTACATATCCTGCCCCTGCAAGGAATGGTCTGTGAAAGCGTGGTAGCATTGCTGAGATATTCAGTATGTCCAGGACTGATTTCATGAACGGTGTTGATAAAGTATTAGAAAACGTTGCTGCCGTGCCTCCGCGAATACTAAAGGAAGCTGATAAAACAGGGGTGAAACGCATTTCAATGCATTTTAAATAAAACCGGCATTTTGGTTCAGCCATTAATTGAAAAATGTGAGGAAATGTTTGCAGAATTGGGCCGAGATTTGGCATATCATAGTCTCTGTGGTCGTCCACGGGACAGTCACATAGAGAATGAACGGAGCAGTTTCAGAAAGAGGGTGAACGACGAGGAATATTCATCATCATTTGATGCTTGCGTTTTGAATATATGTGAATTACGATATATTGCATAATTAGCTCTGTGGCCCTTTAATTTCATGAACATTGTTCAGCAGGCAAAGACATAATGCAAATACTCCTCCTGAGTCCTTGATCATAGGTGGGGACTGCAGTATCCGTATGTCGGCACGAGAGAAGACTGCTGTTTTGCTGGAAGATTTGTTCGGACAAAAAATGACGTAGCAGAATTAACAACCGATTCAGAAGCAATGAAATATTTATAAAGATAATGCAAGTCATTAAAATATTAGAAAGAAATAAAGTCTGCGTCAACGGCCACAGATACGGAGATATTTGGCAGGTCATTCAATGGGCAAGGTCCAATAATTTAGGGACGAATTTCATCATTCTGTACTGCAAAATACTGCTCTTGGTCTGCTTACGGACAGCCAGTGTCAATACAGAGTATTTCTATATGTTCTCAGATTGCTTGTTCTGGTTGATGTCCTCAGACGTTCGGTAATGCAGTAAAACTTATTCTAAATCTTAACTACTTGTGGCTATCCCTTCCACCTCCAAAGCCACCCGAAATACAAGACGGCAAGTAAACAATCCTCCGTCAGGAAGGCATATCTCACATTTCACCTGCGACATTCAACTCACTTCATCCTTTCACTCTACCTGATGCCGACAATACTATAATTGATCAGTAACTGAAGGAGATAGAGTTTGTTATAAGAAAATTTTAAAAAATGAAAAGTTTGTTAACGACTCAGATATCGTGAAACAGGTTGGAATCCATTGATGTTCTGCACAGAAATTCAGTCGAAGCAACATTAAATTAACTTATTTCGAAAATCTTTGAAGAGTTAAATATGTTATACAATGACACAATGGATAAAAATAGTTGACACTGAGTGCTTGTTCAGTGGATTCTGTCTGATGTCACCGAGAAATGCACTAATTGCCTTAATGGCCGTTCCGCCTGGGGGATAAGAGCTCCTGCATGCGGGCAGTTGGAAGGTTTCGCACAACTGATAGCTGTCTCCGATAGAAAATGGGATACCCGGCAATTTACAACATCGTCAGAATTTACTGTCCTGTACTTGCAGCAGTCGGTATTCCTGGTATGGTACTGGAAATGACTGCGATTTTGGTGGCGCCGTCTTTGTATCACGCTCGGGGCATTGTAGATTAACAGTGCCTTTCTTTCCAGCTTCACAGTCCAATGCGTCATGTCAATCAGTGGAGATTGCAAATAAAACTTCGTTGCTATTTCGTTTTCAAAATGCAATTTATGTTACTTCAGGGATTTAGGTTTGCATGGGAATCTGATTAAGGTTTTTGATACAGATCTATACAAATCTATTATCAATTTAAACATATATTAGTTATTAACATCACCGAATCCCAAAAGCATTTATATATGTTTACAAGCTACGTAGTCAGTAAGATTCCGTACCAACATAACCTGTCAAAGGTAGCCAGGATTCACCGACGCCGTTGTGTGTGTGTTTTGCCAGGTGAGGCCTGGTCACTCCTCAGTCCACTCTGTGCGGTGATACCCATTTTTGGACTCGGCAGTCCCAGCACAATTGCCCTCAGCATACCCAGAACATTTACTGAGAAAAACGATACATGACAGCTCTCAATTGAATCCGAAACAATTGCCAGCTTTTCTTGTCTGTCCATGTAAATGTCGTTTGTCCTCCACTGTTATCCCGAACTGCGGGAATCATAATTGCACCGTCTCTCTGCAATCCGTGTGCTTTAAATTTAATGGGGCAAAACACAAAATTCACGTGTCATTCTGTGAAACAGGTGAATGTTAATGTCACTTCACCCCCGTTTCGAATTATAGTCCAATGACGTACCAATGTGGCCATCATTCTGAAGTAACTATATTTTGAATATTTCCTTTGTGTTAGCTTGGTAACATTTGGGGTTCCATCAACAAACATGACCTGCTTTTCTGGGTGTTCCATGATAGCGGAAAAGCTCAGTCAAGCCAATGAAAACTGATTTGATTTTTAAGAAGAGTTCTGTCTGTCAATTATTTATCTGTGCTTCTCCAAAGAAGAATAGTTTTGTCCTCAAAGCAGCGCCTGCAGGCGTTTCCCCGCTTCTGACTCTGTCTCTTTCAGCGCCACCTTCAACAAAAGGGAGAGAGAGGTTCTATTACGGGAACTATCCCGTTCATTGGACACTTCTTTTCTCGTTGTACATGTTACCATCTCACCAAATATTACCTGATTATTGGATTTTTGTGTTTGGTCATGGTTTTAAAATTCTTACAGATTTTCCCTGAACATGTTCATTTCCCATAATTATTTCGCTGATCACGCCTCTCCTGGCAACGCTAAGTTTCAGTCCCGCGCAGTGCCCATTCGCACCATTGATCACTTCCTCCCTGCGGCTTTCCACATTCGAGACACTTCGTTGGTATTTTCGTTCCTCGAGGCGGAGCGGTCAGAAAGTGACGGCTCACTTTAACCAGGATGATAGGTCACCATATTTTCGGATACACCAGAGGGCCGCTTGATATCTTGTGAGGTCAAAAGGCATCCCCCGTTGTCTCCAAAAATCTTTCCTCATCAAATGAAATACAGTGAAAAAGTTTTGAAATTAGAATTATTGAAAAATTTCATTTCAAAGGCAAGGCCATGAAGTAAATTCATTTGAAGAAGTACAATACGTCATGTGAAGTGGAATTAAAACACATCTCTCTGCTGCCTGTGCAGTTCCCCATTGGGACAATAGGGACTGCACTCGATGGCAGGCCCTCGCTTCACTACTTAACAGAATCGGCCGAGGTCACCTTGCTCTCAACCTCCAGCTTTCCTTCCTGTTGGCTGGTTTTCACGGCGTGAAAATGGCCATACATCAGCTGAATGTCGCCAGTGGCGTGTTAGTCTGATCGCGCAGACACATCCCATCTTCTCAGCGCAGGCGGTTTGTACTATGGCGGCATTCCAGGCAGTAAAACGATCACACCAGGCAAACAAAGTCGCACTGACCAATCTGAGGCGAATGGTAGTAAATAACGTATCTTAACATTTTTTCAGTTAACTTATCGTCGATTGTGATCCTATCCCGCGGGAAATGTGGTCTCTCCAAATGCATCACTCGATACTTGATGGCCATGGCAGCAGCATTATAGAGAAGATTAATTACGTCTATCTATTTGCTAATTTCTTGCTCACAACTCCGGCGTGTTCTGTGCTACTTATCCTGAATGTCGCAACCAGGGACTGTTCTGTTTAGTTGACCGTCGCTTTCACTTTCGATCGCTACGTCGCCATCTGCCGTCAAAAACTGCGGAACCGATATTGCACCGAGAGAACAGCAACTCTGGTGATGGTAACAGTATGTGCAGTGCTTTGTGCCAAGGCTGTTCCATGTTACTATTCAGTGGATCCATGGAGCTGCGTCTCCGCAGCTGAATACTTTACGTCGCCCTTGTGGAGAGCCTACGAGTTATTTGACAGTATCACAACACCGTTATTACCAATCTGTTTAATTCTGCTGTTTAATGCTTTAACTGTCAGACGGATTATGGCGACAAATAGAGTCCGCCGTGAACTCCGGAAAAGTAGCGACAATCAGAAGGATCCAGAGATGGAGAACCGGAGAAAGTCAATGATTTTATTGTTCGCTCTATCATCCAATTTCATATTATTGTGGATGCCCTACGTTGTACATTCTGTGAATTGGCAAGTGAAAAAACTATTCCTACGCAGACAAATATTACAGCACACCGACCTATATCGTGCAGCAATGTGGGGTTATGCTCACGTTTCTCAGTACCTGCACAAACACGTGTATCTATGTATTTACACAGAGGAGATTCAGGGAAAATCTGAAGAATAGAGTGAAATATATGTTTACATTAAAAGGGAAGATATGCAAATAAAATGTAAATACAATTAGTCCAATGTTCATCTTCAAAACAGCTATTTTCAAGTTTTTTTTAAATTTGTGGTTTAGGCGACAACTCTTTCCAGATTCCACTGTTTAACTGATCAGCGTTAATCCCGGAAAATCATTCAGCAGATTATGTAACAGCGATTAATTTATAATCTTCATTGCATTACTACTGATTGGGATATGATGAGATTCCAGTCCACCCTGGTTGCTCAAATAGTAACACATATCTGAGCACGTGATCTTGATTTATCGGATATCCATGCAGTAAACAAATGGTTGACTTATTCTCAGTAAGGAAGCAAAAGCTTTACTAGTTTGCATATTGCGATTTCTCTGAGACCCCTGTTCTTAGTGATTTTTAGAAATGACTTGGTTGAGGCTGTGGAAGGGTGGGTTAGTAAGTTTGCTGATGATACAAATGTTGGTGGTGTTGTGGATAGTGTCGAAGGTTGCTGCAGATTGCCACAGGTTATTGACAGAATGCAGAGCTGTATGGAGAAGTAGTAAATGGAGTTCAACCCGGCGTAGTGTGAAGTGATACACTTCTAGAGATCGAATTTGAATGCAGAATACACGGGTAATGACAAGACTTAACAGTGTGATGAAACGGAGGGATGTTGGGGTCCACGTCCGTAGATCCGCCAAGGTCGCCGCGCAGGTTGATAGGGTTGTTAAAAAGGCGTATAGTGTCTTGGCCTTCATTAGTAAGGGTACTGATTTCAACAGCCGCGAGGTAATATTGCATTCCTATGGATCTCTGGTTAGAGTAGTTTTTCCAGTACTGGTCGCCTCATTGCAGGAATGAAGTGGAAGCTACAGGAATGGTACGGAGGAGATTTACCAGGAAGCTGCCTGGATTGAGAACAGGTCTTATGAGGATAGGTTTAGAGAGCCAGGGATTTTCTCTTTGGAGAGAAGGAAGATGAGGGCTGATTTGATAGAGGTGTACAAGATGATAAGAGACATAATTCCAGTGGACAGTTGCCCGCGGCGTCGACACGCACATTGTCATTTCCGTCCATAAAATTCCCTATTCTTTCCCCTTTTGGCCCTTACCCTTAACATATTCATTTGAAATATGGGCTTCTACTTAATTCAGTCTTTCAATGATATTCGGTGCCACGTCGACCCTCCTATTTCCTTTTGAATTTCCGTTCCCCTTTCTATGTTCCTAAAGGGTTCCCCCTGCATTTGGAGCGTTATTCCTGCCATGCGATTCCTCCATTCATTACCCAGCCCTCGATATGCCTCGATATACAGTGTGTCTTAGACCTGCTGCCCATACATTTCGCCCTCATTCGAAAACGTCGGAACTGAACTCTCGCCTTTCACTTATTCCCACTTGTCCTATTTTGACCCATATTCAGGTAGCTCCTCCAAGTCTATTTCTGCCATATCTTGTCTTATCTTGCTGAAATAGACCTTCCCCCAATTCAGCACCTGAATATGTCGACCGCCCTTTCCCCTCACATATCTACCTTTAAAGTTACCCTGTTCCGGTCATTATCTCTAAAATGCTCTCCAGCGAGCGGTCACTCACGTGCCCAGCTGAGTTGCTGAAGACCAATATCTATGTTATGGATCAAAAGGTTCTCCCAGATGCATCTTAAAATTCTTTATCTCTCCATATATTCCACACTAAAGTAGTCTCAGTTAACATTAGGTGGATTAAAAATTCTATACCACTGTCATCGTATTACACACAGTTTTTCAACAATTGTTATTGCTCCGACCGTCAATATCATGAACGTCACCATCGCCCACTCATGAGTTCAAAAATGCCTTGGATATCCGGATAAACACAGGTGGGTACATAGCAGTTTCAAATTGATAATGTATCTGAAGCCAAACCACTCCGTCGAGTGGCAGCTCGGGGAGATTCACATTTGTGAGACCCGGTGGCAAGAAGTCGGAAATATGGAAGTGCTGCCTGGAAAATGAAGGAAAGGCTCTAAAATTCTCATTTGTGCTGATTTAATCATGGCGTGGTTTACCTGTTAAAAAGGTGCGAGAATTCATTGTCATTTGTTGGCTTTATTTTTAAAAATAATTTTCAGCATTTTTATCGATGAGCTTGAAAACGCCTTAATGATCAGAAGCAATAGGAATATGAGGAAATATACCCAGTGATAAGAACAAAATCGGCATTGGTACAGAAACACGATTGGAGATCTAGATTGCAGCATTGAGTGTCAGGAAATGGCCTAGAGTAATCTGCGAAAGGATAAAATCCTCGGCATTATTGAAAGATCATGAAAGTAAATGCGTGAAAAAATCAAGAATCTCGAATGAATATCAAGAACGCGAGACAAGGTGGTCAGGTCGATCAGTGGGAGAGACTCCGTGCTTCAGGTCTAATGGCCCATTTTTCTGATGTGAAGTAACTGTCATTCTGGGTATCTGAAAACAAAGAGTCACCAGCCTGAACACTAATTCTTCGTGTGCTTAATCCCGCGCTATTGAAGTGTTGGTTTGGATGCACTGATGGGTTTTGCATGATGAATACAGCACAAAATCATTGTATTGCATCTCACCCGACCACTGCAATCACTTCCAGGACTATACCCACCCGAAAGGCAACAGGGCGGTTAAATTTTCCCCTCCCACTAACCCAGGCCGACATATTCTTCGTTTACCGCAAACTTGAAGGACACATACTGAATTTTATCAACCCATGTGCTGAGCCTAATATTACAAATGATAATTCTTTGAAGATGAGTGATCATATTCAGAATAATGTTGATTGCTAGAATCGTTGAGATTACGTAGGCCAGAGGTCCATTTGAGGAGGTAAAGGGTTAAAAACTGTATCCATACATACAGCTGATGGAAATACCTCGCAAGCAAGAGCACGCAAGCTGATGACTCAATGGATACGGTGTTAATTACTGTGTCCTGAACCTTGGTTTCAGACCCGTTATGCCAGACAATATGGGTACTGGGTGCAATAAGAACGAGTGGGAAGCTTCTCCTACACAATGAGGGGTGATACCTGTCTTTGAATCTCTTTATTATAACTCAATTATGCTGGACAATAGGTGCATTGTCTGTCTCGGGATCTCTGTGACCTGACCGAAACTCGAGGCGCCGCATACATTAAATGTGGGCGACCATAGCAGTATAAATTCTGTTTGTTTCTTTGTACGGGGAGACCTCGGGAAGCGACTATTAATTGAGTGTTGGAGAGACCTCTCCTTAGCTGTGCACTGCAAATAAACGCGTTTTATCGAATAGACCTTGTGGCACTGTGTTACTTTACAGCGGACAGAAGTGAGAACTTAATTTCGAGACGACAATTTGGCGATCCAGCCAGGATTCCAAGACGAGGATTCGGAAGCGGCATGAGCGATCGACGGGGGTAACGACTACCTGAGACGGAAAGGCCCGCAAGGTACGATTCACCTTGATCCCGCTCAGGGAGTCGGACACCGGATCGATCCCTTCGCTTGTCGAATATCCTCTGACGGACTCCTCGCGAACCTGTCCGAGTGCCACAGGTAAGAGGAGTTCGAGTCCCCAGTTAAGTTAATTTCGTGTTCGGGTTCGAATCCCCAGTTGAGGCAAATTTCAGGTACGGTGTTAGAGTGCCCAGTTAAGTAAGTTTTGCGTTTGGGGTTCGAGTCCCCATTTTCGGGTTTGGTGTTCGAGTCCCCAGTTTTGGATTTTAAGTTTTGACTTTCAAGGTTTTGAGCTCTACGTTTTGAGATCGGTTCTCCAGTACTACCACCCTGCCTTAGACCGGTTATTAAGAGGGGAAATCCCCCACGGGAAGGTCAGGAACCTGAAGTGGGTGAAGAAAAGAGACCGATCTTATAGATAATCGCAGCGATTTGTACCGTACGATTGGGAAGAAAAAATGGGACAAACTCACGTTAAGTCTGGGTCCAATACCCCACAATCTAAGTTATGTAAAGACGATCCGAAGAATGAGAATAACTTCCGTAAATTATTGGCATGCCTCAATAAAACATTGGAAATGAAATATGGCCATTGGGTGAACTTGGGATGTAGATAAGTGCCTAAAGTCAGAAAGAGCGATTTGGTAGCGTAATACGGGGAAAAATGGAAAATATTAATGACTACTTGAAGAAAAACGGCCGAAGACCCAACAAATAAATCTAAACAGAATAGTTGGGGAAATAATGCGCGCAGATGGGGAATTAGTGTTGAGATGAAAAGGGAAATCCTAAGAGTTGGGAAGTTCCTGAAGTATCAGGCAGAGACCACGATGATGAGAGGAACAGAAGGGAGAGAGAAGGGGTAGATTAGAAGAATAAGGAAAAACGTAGGATTAAAAATAAAAGAAACAAGGAAAAATCGAAGGTACCTCCCGACATGGTTGGCGTGCCCCTGTTGTTCCAAATTAATGATACGGACGAAAATGAGGAGGATTTGATGGTCCGACCTACAGCCACTATCAACTCCTCCCCCACCGTGTCACTGCCGCCCCCATATAATGCGACTAGTCCGCAAACCGTTCCGCTCTCACCACCAGCGACTGATAGCCAAGTCCAACCCCAAGGACAATTCCATGGCCCTACTGCGTCCCGAACCAGGGATCAGCTTAGACGGAGAGACATCCCTAATAACGAACGGCTCTAAGTCCACAGACAACCGACGGAACTTGTGGTAGGTGACAGGACTTTCCGATTCTACCTCTGATTATGACGACCCTAACGATCCTGGCCCACCACCTATTGTTGAATAAGTAAAGGGAACCAAGGCAAAATAGACAGTTCCCAAACAGGAGTGTTCCCAATCCCGATCCAACAAAGCAAGCGCTAATCTACGCCCAAATCTACACTCTTGGAAGCCTCGAGAGATGTGTCTAATCATGTGTCAGTGGCCCACACCGTAAAACTAACCCGGAGGATTTCATAGATTATGTGATCGGAACAATTTAGATTTACCAGGCCACCCCCGAAGACCCTTACAACAAATGAAGCAGAAAGGTGGAAAGAACACCTGGGAAAACTACCCGACTGGACAGCCTTTCAGGCGGACGTCCGCCTCAGGACCAGGTATAACCATTATAGCTGCCCTTCGTAAAACCCTCCAACAGCCAATGACATAATCAAAGATTTAGAATGCCGACCGAAGCAGGTTGAGGACGGCCAAGATTTTGAGACCGTTTCTGTTCACTTTACGGTCCTAATGCGGGGGACGATACCTACAACAGAGGCAATACCTCACCCCAGTTTAAACGCCATTCTATTACAATGTATTCCTGATAGAGTGGCGTCAGCTATCCGCACTAATAAAATGAATTAGCTGACAACCACGACAAGCCATGAGTAGGGCCCTAGTCCACTCCAGGAGTAACAGGCGCGATTCGAAAGCAACAATGGTAAAACAGGAAATGTCCAGAGACCCCTCGGACCCGACCTCCCTACTCCGATAATACGGGATATGAAATGGTACGGCAGTTTTGCGTTCCATGAGCGGTTGACCAGTCTGGTTAAGAGTATCCCTGTACCCCTGATAAGCCTTGTGAGCCACCAACGCCCCCTCGTAATTACTCAGTACCCAGGGGACCCCAACAAACTGCACCGGCTAATGTCAGGTCGACAGGATGCTAACTTATCGGGGCATCTTACTACTGGAGGCGGGACGGCCCCCACTACCGCCAACGGCAGACTAGCCCCCCCACCCCCGGTAGACGACAAGCTTTTTCATCTAGCAACCCGTTTCTGGCTGACTAGCTGTGGGAAGCATCCATTCCATGTGCCCTGCCCTCATCGATAACCCGGACGATGAACCCATCGTCAATTTTCTTAGTTGAGGGAAAACCGATCCCCTTTATGATAGACACAAGGGGCAAATACCTCGACCCTCGAAGCTCCTTGAATCGCCCCTCATGATTTAAAATGTCCACTGCTTGAGTTACCATTGAGCTGGCTGTAGGGACAGGAAAGATTCTACCCCTTAACCGAACCTTTAGAAGTAAATTTGGAGATCAGGAATATCTGATCAAATTCACATACTCCTTACCTAGGAGTTAACCTGGCCTGGGGACGTGCTCTGCTCCCTCCAACTCAAAATACAGTGCCTGGATGGAATTACCATTACCGGCCCTAAACCCGATATGAACCTATGGATTCACCAACCTCCTCAGAAGTGGACGGTGGACTTCACGAACGGAGACTTTGACCCACCCTTGAAGACCCCTGACCCACATGTGACGCTAGATAATGACCCCACGGGGTCTCAAGAGAGCTAGAAAGGTTGTATGCTCCCCCCTTGGTAACATGGTGACTGTCACTATTTTAGGGAAGTAGTGTGTAAGGATGGGAGCAGCACTTTTAGTCCAAGTGGCTAATGAATTGTGGAATCAGTCACTTGATGTCCCCTCACATTAACCTGTCAGTTAATGAGGGTCATATACCGAAGGAGCTGGGATTCCTAGCCACCGACTTGACGCACAGGAAGACACAGGCCTTTACGGTGTTTCCCATAACTGCCAGAAGGAACCCTGACTTATTACCTCACCCTTTTCTCGGTGACAGGCTGTTTATGCCACCATCAGCCTCACCGAATCACTTCGGACGAGCCAATCTACGATTTACGGGCCGCGTCGAACGCTGAGGTAGGATTCACCCCAGTGACCCCAGTCCAAATCCGTGTGAGACAGGGAGCACATGTATTACGTCCCACAGTAACCTGTTCGGAGAGAGGCACTTGACGGAATAACCCCATTTAATAGATTCATTCTGCAAACAGAGCATTCTGATTCCTTGCCAGTCACATTGCAACACCCGCATTTTACCTGTCCCAAAACCCGGGTGGTCGGAATTGACGCCTTGTACAAGACCTGCGTGAGGGTAATGATATAGTGGAGCCACTACATCCAGTGGTCCTGAACCCAGCGACCAATCTTAGCAGCATCCCTGCCGACTCGTCTATTTTTACTATTGTAGACCAGCAGCATGCATTTATTGCAGTACCCCTATCTTCCGACTCGCAGTACCTGTTGCCTTTCTCCTTCCAAGGTCGGCAATACACCTGGACGCTCCTCCCGCAAGCTTTTATACACTCACTTACTATTTTCTCCCAAGTTTTGTATAAACAACTCCAAGGGTTGTAACTTTCTGACAAATCCAACGTTGTCCAGTATGTCGATTACCTTTTATTGGCAAGCCCCTCGGAGCCCGCCAACATCGCGGACACCAACACACTACTTAACGCACTCCATTCTTGGGGACACGTAATACCTCCACAGAAAGTAAAACGAACCAGCCTTAGGTGAAATTTCTGGGCACCCTCTTAAGTGCTACTGAGCGGCGACTCACTCCTG